>NC_086319.1:196173470-196811595 GCF_036172605.1 Pelobates fuscus | reverse complement strand
CAGATACGCTTGGAATTAAAAAAGCTATTTTCAAGACAATCAGATCCCCGAGCTAGCCACGGCCCACAAGAAGCGCAAATCCAAGAGACTCTTTGAGCTACAAAAAGCACTGCGAAAAACAAAAATGCAGAAACACCGACTCTATTGAAACTAGCCGAACTTATGGGAATTAGACATCTAAAACGCGAACTAGCTATAGAGGAAGTAGGGAGGGACCTGATGAGAGCCAAGAGGCTTTTCTATGAAAGATCCAATAAGATGGATACACTGTTGGCACGAGCACTTAAACCCATGCAAAAACACAAATTGATCACGGCAATCAAAGACACCCAAAGTAACAGCCACTAACCCTGTAGAGATTAATAAAATCTTCACTGACTACTTCATACAGGTATATCATCACTCACCCTCAATGTCACAAGGTTGGTATAAGCTTTTCTCAACAAGATAAAATTGCCGACAATTAAAACAGACCTCAATAAAGCTCTAGAGGCCTCAATAACTGGTGAAGAGGTAGATATAGCTATATCGGCCCTAACAAAGCCACAGGCCCAGATGGCTTTGACGGTACCTACTACAAAATGCTGACATTGCCGTGATACCAAAACCAGGCACGGACGAGATTTATGTTCAAAACTACAGACCAATTTTGCTGATAAACTTTGATGTACAAATATATGCAAAACTCCTATGCTCTAGATTAAACCCTATCTTGAACAAGCTGATCCACCCAGACCAGGTGGGATTCATGCCGAATACGCATTTTGTAGTAGGTATGAAAATACCAGACGAAGCATGGATCTGGTGGGCACTCAGAAAGCAGATGCCTTCTCTGGTTCTTTCCTTGGATGCGGAGAAGGCGGGTGACCGGGTGCAATGGCATTACCTTTTTGCCCTGCTACAACACATAGGCCTGCCACAATCCTTTTAAGAAAGAGGTGAAGGCAAATGCATGGGTGTCCAACCTTTTGGCTTCTCTGGGCCACATTGAGCACAGAGAAATTGCTTTAGGCTGCACATAACATCTATAACATAAATAATTTATATAATAAAACGTCAAAGCCCTTATCCTAAATTTGTTTACTAGATAATTCACTTTTTTGTTATACTTATGTGGGATTGCCATATTTAAGATACCAACTTAGTGAGCTATCTACTAAACAAATACTCATAATAACACACATGCAATCACAGACCTATGCACACAATCACAGACCCACACACATATATATAACAGTCACATACATACACACATAATCACATATGCACACACAATCATAGACCTATACACACAGTCACATACATACACACACATAATCACAGACGTAAACACACAGACATTCACACACATACAATCACAGATCCACACTCACAAACAACTACAAGCATACACAATCACAGACCCACACAGACACACACAATCACAGACACACACATACAATCACAGACCTACACGCACACACAATGACCATCCCACACACACATATAATCAGACCTATACATACACATATAATCACAGACACACACAATCGCAGACCCACACACACACACATACAATCACAAATATACACACACACAATCACAGGCCCACACACATACAGTCACATACCTATACACACAATCAGACATACACGCACACAATCACAGACCCACACATACAATCACAGACCCATGCACACAATCACAGATATATATATATATATATATATATATATACACACACACACATAATCACAGATGTACACACACAGATACACAATCACAGACCCACACATACAATCAGTGGAGTACACACAACCGATGGAGCCCCGGTGCAAAACTAATCCATGCCCCCCCACATCCCTCCCTCTTCCCCCCCTTTAACTCCCATCCTGACACACATACATACATAAAACAAACAGGCACACATACATACATACATACAGACACAGACACATACATACAGACAGACAGAAACACACACACAAGACACACATACATACAAAGACACATACATAGATACAAACAGACAGACAGGAACACATACATACAGATAGACAGACCCACACAAGACATAAATACAAAGACACATACATACAAACAGACAGGCATACATACATACAGACACACACACATAATATTTAAGTCACCGTCCTGTTTCCTACCTTTTAGGTGCAGGAAGGTGACTTTCCCAGGGGTCCAGAGGTGGCTTGGGTTGATGGGAGTCAGAGTTCCCACTCTGACTCCCTCTGCTTCCTCCCGCTCAGGCTCTTAGAGATAGCTGGGAGGAGTGACGGGGAGTCACTTCCTCCCAGCGTGTAATGATCTCATCACACCCATACCCTTTGAGTGGCCCTGACAGCATGGGCCAACCGATGGGCATCTTAACATGCGGCCCCGGTGGTTTGCCGCGTGGGCCAGGGCTGCAAATGATGATGGCGGGCACCCGGTCGCAGGGGTCTGCAGGGAGGCCGGGCCCCCGGAGTGATGGGCCCAGACGCAGCTGTGACCCCTGCGACCGCTATATGTACGCTATATTACAGACCTATACATACAAACACACATAAAAAAAGTACATTATCACAGATATACACACACAATCCCAGACCTACAAACAGCACCCACACCACATGCGCAAACACACACGCAAAACATATGCAAATTACATTTATACACATAAGATGTCTACCCAGCCTCTCTACCTTGCTCTGGGAGGGCTGACATTGATCCTTTCTCCCAGGTGGCCAGTGGTTGCTGCTGGGCTGGGACCTCTGGGCTCTTCCAGCACCTTCCCGCGCACGCTCAGCAATGATGCCGATGCAGGGATGACGTCATATACTGGCGTCCGGCTCACTGCAGGGCGAACGAGGGAGATGTCCAGGAGGAGCACAGTATGTAATGCCTCCTTTGCCACAACCGAGCCACACTGTTAGCAATCCAGGGCCGCATGAGGCTCGCAGGCCGCGGGTTGGACACCTCTGGTCTAATGTTTAGGAATTGTCCTGATATGTATTTTTTTATTCTTTATTTTTGTAGTGCTTAGAGTAACAAACATGCCTATATCGCCACGACAGCAGATATAAGCCGCTGAAATATCACAAAATAAACAATATCATGGCATTAAATGACAGCACAGTTTTGAAATTAATATAGAAATAGTAAATGAGTAAATGAGAAGTGCACGCGTAATACATAAACAGTTAATAGCATAGATTAGTTATATGCACTCTATTTGAGTCAAGTTTTGTTATATTCATGTGTGGCTAAGATCTAAGATTAACCAAAGTAGGTCCTATTGTAAGTTTGCATGCTCGTATGTGGGAGATTAGTTAGGAGCCACCTTTGGTGTTAGCATTCCCTAGAGCTTGTGCTACTAGCATTCTATTGGCGGCAGCAGGGTTAAGGTGCCTTTCGAGGGCCAGATGTATGTTGCTGAATATGAGGGTTAGGGTGATCTGCTTAGTGCAAAATTTAGCTATGGTCGTCACCCAGAGATTCGTTATGCTATATACATTCCACATAGGGGGTCGTTTTAAATTATGTGTAACACGTTAGGTGTACCATATTTTAAGCGCGTGGATACGCCTCAAGCTATACTTGCTGTGTTTCAGGGTGTCATGGAGGACTAGCAGTGCCCTTGTTTACATTCCCCCATTGCGTCTAGCTGATATCCCGCCGGGTTGACCCCGAGTCCAGTCGTGAAAGTCCCAATATTGAGCCCTTCTGGCTGTCACTGCGAGGACCTGTGTGAGGTGTGAAGAGAGAAGATGCGTCTAGTGAGGTCTGTTGGGGCCCCTTCAGCGGCTTCCGGGTTCGGTGCAGTGAGGGATGGTGATCTCTGACCGGTTTCATGTCTGCTGTCGGTGAAGTGTTGGGCTTAAGGGGGTCCTGTCGCGATGTGCGGTGCGGCCGCCTGGATTTTCTTTTTGGCGGGAAAGGCCTCCTTCTATGGCGCCGTCTCTGAGCTCCTTTCGGTGGTTTGGCTGCTCTTCTTACACATCCCTGTAGCAGGTTACTGTGGTGCTCAGATGGCGCTGGCTGGTTACCTCTGTGTGCAAGTTCCAGTCTGTGGGTACTTCGCACATGTGGCTGGCGTGCGGCGGCCATCTTGGGAGGGTGCTACCGGTGAGTTTTCCCCAGCAGGGTGATTGTTTGCCGCCTGGCTTGGCGTGATAGGAGGAGTTGCTGATGTAGTTGTAGACCGGGATGACCCCCCCCCGGTCCAGAGGGGGGGGAGGAGGCCGGACCCCAACCGGAGACCCGGGAGAGCGGCCGTCTCTTCCCGGCTCAAGCTCCAACATGCCTCTGGCCTACGTCGGGTTACTGTAGGTCCCAGATAGGGTCTTGAGGGGTATCTCCTCGTACCCCAGGGTCTGGGGCTCCGCTTGGTCTCCGTTGCCGGTTGATAGGGAGAGTTTGCCTCCAGTTTGCGCCGATTTTCGGTCCCCCAAAGCGGGAGCTCAGACAGAGCACGTCTGATCCCGTTGGCGGTCCGGCCCCGCCCCCCGTATTTTTTTACATTTTTAATATATAAAGTTCTTCAATCTAATTTTTGGTGTTAACATATTTGTCTTTGTTGCAAATTGCGGATCCAAATTTAAAGATTCCAAGCAGGGCCGGCGCCACCTGTAAGGCGACCTAGGCAGCCGCCTAGGGCGCCCCTTAGCAGGGGGCGCCGGATCCCTGCACCCGGAGTTCCCGCTGCGGCTCCTCATGCTGCGCCGCCTGAGCGCTTCAGCAAGCCCCAGGCGGCGCAGCACTGCTGTGTGGAGGGCGGCCGGGCTTGAGTGACCGGCAGGAGGGAGGTGCAGAGCGCTCCCTCCTGCCGGTCTCTCAATGTAGCATGGCCGGGCGGCGCGGAACGCGGGACAGGAACCTTTGTTTCCTGTACCCGGCCGCCGGTGGACTGACAGGAAGTGCTCACTCAGTGAGCACTTCCCTTCAGTCCGCCGGCGGCCGGGTACAGGAAACAGAGGTTCCTGTCCCGCGTTCCGCGCCGCCTGGCCACGCTACATAGGCAGGAAGGAGGAGGACGAGGAGGGGGTGAACCATTAGAGGAGGGGGAGGTGGGGGGGTCAACCATTAGGGGAGGTGGGGGGGTCAACCATTAGGGGAGGGGGAGGGGGAGGGGGAGGTGGGGGTGTAAAGTCCATGAGGGGAGGGGAAGGGGGTGCACAGTTTTTTAGGGGAAGAAGGGTGTAAAGTCCATGAGGGGAGGGGAGGAGAAGGGGGTGTAAAGTCCATGAGGGGAGGGGAGGGGAAGGGGGGTGTAAAGTCCGTTAGGGGAGGCGAAGGGGGGTGTAAAGTCCATTAGGGGAGGGGAGGGGAAGGGAGGGTGTAAAGTCCATTAGGGGAGGGGAGGGGAAGGGGGGGTGTAAAGTCCGTGAGGGGAGGGGAAGGGGGGTGTAAAGTCCATTAGGGGAGGGTAGGGGGGTTTTAAGGACCCTTAGGGGAGGGGTGGTAAGGACCCTTAGGGGAGGGGGGTGTAAAGTCCATTAGGGGAGGGGAGGGGGGGTAAGGACCATTAAGGGAGGGGGGTAAGGACCCTTAGGGGAGGGGAGGGGGTAAGGACCCTTTGGGGAGGGGTTCTGTAAAGTCCATTAAGGACCATTAGGGGAGGGGGGGGAGTAAGGACCATTAGGGGAGGAGGGGGTGTAAAGTCCATTGGGGGGGGGGGGGTAAGGACCACTAAGGGGTTTGGGAGAGGGAGGACCACTAAGGGGGGGAAGGACCACCAAAGGTGGGTAAGGAGGGAGGACCACTAAGGAGAGGGGAGGAGGGTAAGGACCACTAAGGGGGGGGGGAGAGGGTAATGACCACTGAGGGGGGGGGGGAGATTACCACTAAGGGGGTGGGGGGAGGAGGGGAAGGTCTACTAAGGGGTTTGGGAGAGGGAGGACCACTAAAGGGTTTGGGAGTGGGAGGTCCACTAAAGGGTTTGGGAGATGGAGGACCACTAGGGGGGAGTGAGAAGACCACCAAGGGGGGACTGCAGAAGGACAGGGGGCCAAGGGAGAGCACTAAGGGACAGAAGGGGAGAGCACTAAGGGACAGAAGGGGAGAACACGGAGGGACAGGAGGGACACACACTGCATTCAATTACATACACAGAAACACACCTTGCACCCCTTACACACACACTCACACACAGAAACATGCAATGCATTCCTTACACGCAAACACACACTGCATCCCCTATAAACACACTACATCCCTTACACAAATTGGTATCCCTGTACACTACATTCTATAAGAACACACACACACCCATTGCATCCTCTACAATAACACATAAAACATCCCCTACACACATACACTCCACTTCCTGTGAGAGGAAGTCATGGGTGGGCCATGTAGGTATTTATGGGTGGGCATTGTAGGCATACTCACGGTCAAGCCCCGGGGGCCCAGACCTTGAGCTGTGTAAGGGGCCCTAAAAAATGGAGCTGCTTCCTGTTCGTTAATTGTTGTGAGCACTGTTAAAAACAGTCTCCAGAAAGCCTCTTCTACACCAGACCTGTGGAGCCAGACTGAGCCCATCATCAGCCTCTTGTCCTCATCTGGTGGTAAGTAGGCAATCCAATATATTATTAGTGGCCCTAATCTCACATTAAATGGATACTATAGTCACCAGAAGCACTACAGCATAATGTAGTGGTTCTGGTGTCTATAGCCTGTGCCTGTAGGCTTTTTAATGTAAACACACTGTCTTCAGATAAAAGACACTTTGTGAAGACTGGCGTTGGCCCATATGGCAGAGCATATGGGCGAGGCATTGTGATGTCACATGGTGGGCAGGACATATGGGGGGCGGCAAATTTTTTTTTGCCTAGGGCGGCAAAAATCCTTGCACCGGCCCTGATTCCAAGAAACAGAAATAAACAGAAATTTTTGTTTGAGGTACATGATTTCTACATTCTAACTTTGTTAGAATAGATTAGCAAGTGCTAGAAATGTTAGCCACAGACACGTCATTTTACTGAAAGCACTGTGGAAGGGAAATGTCCCCATGCTGACATAATCAATAACAAAAAAAAAGTTTTGCATGAACATGAACTGAGAACAACAATATGGCTGAATGTAAATTTCTACTTAAAAATGTACAGGGTTATTCAATAAAGTGAGATTTTTTGCGAAATTAACGTGAATTTAGATTTTAAAGAAGAAAATAGTCAAAGTGGAAAAAAATCTTAAAGTCTGCTATGCTTCCAGTTGGCTAAATGGACATAAATTTGAAATTCACTTTGAATTCACTTAGTAAATAATCGTGTAATGGTAGATGGAAAACAAATGTGAAATTATGGGAACGCCCTATTCATTTGATTTTTTTAGTCTAATATAATCGCCCAGTCATGAAGGTTTGGTTATGTGGATAGTAACAGGAAATGGCTATATTTCTTTAGGCCCCTAGACATTTTTAAATGCAGTGTTACCACAGAGAGAACTACTGAGAAATGCATAGCTTCTGTTTTCAATTAGCAGATTGCACTTATACAGTAAAAACCATGCTGGGGATTTGTATTGGGCAAAGTTCCAGAATTTGATCTCCCCATCCTGAAATCTATGCTGAGATCATACTTTAATGTAGTTGGGTGATAGAGCTTCTAAACCTCTCTAAATCCAGTATAAACAAGTATGTGCTTCAATAAAGGACAAAGTGTATTATAATAAGAGTATGTATTAGAATAGACGTGTCATTATGTAATGTTATTGATTGGATCACTGCAGTGCTACATATGGAGGATGTTAGAGAGGTTCTGTTTGATTTGTTGATTTCCTATAGGCGTCCTGAGGAACTTGCATAGTTTCACCATGAGTCCCCATTCCCCAACAATTCTAGTTTTTTTTTCTCTTGAAGGGCAACACGGGAGATTGTGTCTGTGTCTACTCTGTCTGGCATGCATAAGGGTCTGCTGGAATCCTAGAGTTACAAAATACATTTTGCCTGATCAAACCTCCCTTTTGGTAGTCTGCCATCTTTTATCTAAGATTATTCCATTTCTATACTTGAAAGAAGAAATGTGACCTTAAACTGCTTAAAGGGACCCTCAAGTGCCAGGAAAATAATCCGTTGTCCTGGCACTGCAGGTCCCCTCTCCCTCCCACCTCCCATCCCCGGTTGCTGAAGGCGTGAAAACCCCTTCAGTCACTTACCAGAGGCAGCGACATGTCCCACGTCTCTGCTTCTTCCTAGTAGACAGCCACTAGAGGAGGAGTTAACCCTGCAAGGTAATTATTGCAGTTTACAAAAACTGCAATAATTACACTTGCAGGGTTAAGGGTAGTGGGAATTGGCACCCAGACCACTCCAATGGGCAGAAGTGGTCTGGGTGCCTGGAGTGCCCCTTTAAGTAGGGCTTACACTCAACCCCTCACACCCTCACCAATTGTGTGGCTTTCACAGCTATCATGAGTGTTAACCAACACAAGGCCCACAAACAAGGGAAGTTTTACCCTTAATGCATCCTTTGTGCATAATAAGGGATGCGATTTGATTTACATACACCCCATATTTAGAGCATGATGACTGATGAAAAGGTATTACCCTTTTTGACACAATAACAGTGTAAATATTTAGAACGCGTCAATGTTCCATTAATAAAACTTCACAACACAATAATGTCGACAAATGTAAAAAATAGGACACACACAGAGTAGTACCGTATAAAAAAAATTGGGATCAATATAATATACTGCTTAACCTCACAACATCGCAATGATAGTACGCACTTCCAAGATTGAATGATTCCATCAATAATATGTTTATCTGTCAAATTCACAGGTAGCAAAGGACATGTGAAAAGAAAAACACAAAGCTATGATGCAGTATATCAGAAAACAGCACACAATTTAATATTAGAAAAACTTACACAAAGGAATATAATTTCAAGACCATCAACATTAGCCAGAAAGCCAAGAGACCGAATCCTGTAGTAAAGTAATCATGCATAATAAAAAAAATGTACATCTTTACAGCAGAACTATGACATTGCTGTGAGTTCCTAATGGTGAATTAGAACTCAGATGTGTTCCACCTTCGGTCATCTTGCAATTTTCTTTCAATCAAGTCCAACAAAGTTATATTATGTCCCCAAAAATACATAAAGAGAAAATAGAGAGAAAACGTATTATATATCGTAAAAATCAGAATAAACCAAATTACTAAAAGTGAAATGAAATAAAGTTAAAAAAATGTAAAAATAAATTAGTATCTGCCGCATTTGTATCTGTATCTGTGGAGGGTTTTTACAAATGCGGCAGATTTAAAGCATGACTTTTTTTTTTTTACCCAAATCCACTCTTTCATTTGTGTGCCAACAAACCCTGGACATTTTTAAGGTTAGAGGATTTGTCTCCTGTGCCTCCACACATGTTGTGTACCTCATCACTTGTGGGTGCAGTGCGAAATATATTGGATGAACAGGTAGACAGGCCAAGATTAGATTTTTGAAACATTTAAATAATATCAACGAGAATTTAGTTTTTTGTAATTGTTTTTTGGTGTGTTCTTTTTCTACCTCCTCCCCGTCCATAGCTTATCTACACAGAAGATTTATATGGTATTGTTTATAGTAACCTTTTTAGATGGTTAAGTATTTTTTAAGCATCCTTTAACATATATATGGTTTTTATAATATTCACAAGTTAAAGTACTTTTTTTTTTCTGTATACTTTGTTTCATTTCACTTTAAGTAATTTAGATCATTCCTGATTTTTACAATATGTAATACATTTTCTCTTTATATATTGTGTATGTATTAACTATGTTGGGACTTTATAGCTATGGATTTTGGACATAATTTGACCTTTTTAGACTTGATTAGAAGAAAATTGCTAGATGACCAAAGGTGGAATGCTGGGAAAATCAGGATTTTATAACATGACAGGAGGCTTTGTATTTTGCATTAACTTTCTTTACTCACTCCATAGCAGCAAAGAAAAAAACAGTAAAAACAAAGAACCAATCATAGTGAGTCAGAGTATATATAAGTCCAGGCATAGCCAATAATTTACTCTTTCTTTGCTGCTCCATCACAAGTAACAGGTCAGAGTACTACTTCTGTAATGTTATTTAGATATACATATACATAAAGGCTACTATATATTGTATATTGTTCTCACTGGGGGTGGTAGGGGGTCCATTACCAGGGTCCAGACTAATGTACTGTACTAGCCTGCATGTTTTTTTTCTCATAATTATCACCTCAGGCTACTCTCATAATCGGAGGCAGCCTGTCAGGATATTTTCCCCCTTTCCCCCCCTCCCCCTCCTTTTCCCTGGTGGCTACATTCGCCACCTTTTTCCCTTACACTGCCCGCGATATTCACACATCTCCGGTGTGAACGGAACGGGCTATTCACTATCTTACCGCCATTCACCCTCTGGCTTCAGTGCTGGGCTGCTCCAGATGCTCCAAAATCTGGAGTGGAAGCTCCAGATTTTGAACGCTTATTTACGTCAAACGTGAGTGTTATTTACATTTTTTCTCACAGGGACCTGTGCAACTGGGTATTTTAACCCTTAGGGAGTGGATCTGCCAGTCAGTTTTAAACGAGTATTCTGGCAAGGGGTGAGCCCCCGTATAAGTGCTGACTACCGGAATCTGCTATAGCAATTCTGTCCCTCCTGGGTGAGCCCCAGCGACTGCAAGAGTCTGCTTTTACACGCTAAAAAGCGTTATATAGTACACGGCCACTGGCCTTTACCAAACCCTCCCTCACGATCCCTACACCTCTCATACCTGTGCCTGTCAGCCATCTCAAATGGAAAAAGAGCCACAGATTTCAACTGAGCAAATGCAGGCCATGATTAATGCGGTGGTAGCCGCATCCCTCGAGAATGCCATGGCAAAGGTGCTTACAGCGGCCTCTGATACCATCAAGCCGACTGGCAAATCTAGTCGCACAAGGGAGGATTCGGAAGAATCAGACGCTTCCTCCCAGGAAAGACAACGCCCGGCAAAACGCCACTGGAAAGGTGAAGCGTCTCGGAAGGCCTCTAACAAAGGCAAGGCGCCCATTAAGCGTAACAAATGCATACCCACACCCGCACCCCCGAGAATCCCCAAAGAAGTCTCCTCAGATGAGGAAGAAGAGATGCCCCACTCCCTCTCCATCCTGGATGAGTGGCAGGCAGAGGTCTCGGATTAAGACGAAGGCGATTGGGGATCCATGGTCTACGTTACAGAGACCTTTCTGGGTGAGCCCCAGACGAAAGGGGAGTCTGCCACGATGACTGCTACCCAAGAACAGGGGACCTTCATGGATACCACGGGACAACGCATGTTTGACCCCAGAAATATACGCCACCCCCGCTCAGGGGAATGGGCTCCACCCGACCACCTCTTGAAATTTATGCACTACTGGATTCGCAAGCCGCTGGAGAAACACGTTCGCAAACGGATGCGGGCAGAATGCCCTCGACCTTCCCTGCCAGACAAGGTGGCGTTTACGCCAGTATTTGACCAGCTCATGCTGGCGTTCATGGAGGGAGGTGGTCGTGATCCACGCAGGGGGATTGAAAGGATCTTTAAAGGGGCGCAAGATAAGCTCCTAGATACAATGGGGCCATTGGCCATTGTACCTGGCGGATGACGCCTACGCCAGAGCAGACTCCTTTACTGCAGACATGGTACGTGAGTGGGCACACGATATCAGGGAATGGACCCAGTGGGGTTTTTGTTTCCTGGGCAATACCAATGCGGCTCTCTCAACAGAGCGGCGCCGCGCAGCACTGTTCCGCATTGACCCAAAGTTGGCTGACCTTGGGGTGAAAGAATTAGGCCCGCAGGCACAGGGCAAGCTTTTTGGAGAGGCATTCATGAAGGAGCTCAACAAACATGTGAATGTATTCACTTCCATAAACAGAGCCCGTACCTCTATGCGGAAAGTGTTCAGAGGTAACCCCTCCCAGGGTGTTTTTCGCAGGGCTGGTCGGCAACGGGGCCGTGCCACCAGCCGCTTCTGGCCATCAGGCCTCCGCAATGGAGCACCACATTTCTACCCGTAACAGTCCTATCCGGACTCGGGTGCAAGACAACCCTATTCCTATTTCCAAAGAGGGACAGATAGAGGACGCGGACGTGCCCGCGCAAGATTTCCCACAGGTAAGGAAACCAAACACAACTATGCCTTTATTAACCATGACTGCCAGCCGCGTTTCTCTTTTTTCCCAGAATTGGGCAGGTCTAACCACAGACGCGTGGGTGTTACAGACGGTCAGAGGTTACCGCATCGAACTACAATCATACCCCAGCCAACAACGACCCCCGCGCACCCTATGCATTGCAGACACGGACGCCCAGCTTATAGAACTGGAACTATGCGAGCTCCACAAAAAAGGCGCGATACAACCCGCGCACACGTAAGGGGGCTATTTCAGCAACATGTTTCTTGTCCGCAAAAAAAAACGGAGACTTCAGACCGGTGATAAACTTAAGGGAACTGAATGCCCACGTTGTATACCGCCATTTCAAGATGGAGGGCATACACCTATTAAGGGACTTACTACAAGAAAGGGACTGGTTCACGCGTCTGGACCTCAAAGACGCATACCTATCGAGCCCTATTCACAAAGACAGCCGACCACTCCTTCGGTTCCTATGGCAGGGGTCCCCATGGCAATTCACTTGCCTCCCATTCGGCCTCAGCTCAGCACCTTGGTGCTTTACAAAAATGCTGAAACCGGTAGTGGCCCATCTCAGGACTCGAGGCATCAGATGTATCATCTACTTAGACGATATACTCATATTCTGCAGGACAAGCGAAGGGGCTTCACACCACACCGAATACACGATTCAACTGCTAGAATCGCTGGGATTTATTGTCAACAGGGACAAATCGTCACTGACCCCCATGCGCACTATTCAATTCCTGGGCTTCGAAATAGACTCCAGGTCTTGCACTCTTCATCTTCCGACTACCAAGGTATCGGCCATCAGGAAAGAGATACGCAAAGTCCTCGAACTCGAGACTATCCCTCTTTGAAAACTGGCACGGATAGTAGGTCCATGCAACGGCTAAAAGCCCGCTTCCTCAGACAAGACCCCACATACAACCAACCGGTACCACTGACGGACGAGGTACGACGGGGATTCGAATGGTGGCTCAACTGCATGCAAGCGTGGAATGGACGAGCCATCTTTGGCAACCACCTGGACTTCATACTGGAATCGGATGCGAGCCGATGAAAATGGGGCGCAACAGATGGGAACGCATCCACGGGTGGTACCTGGACGAATCAGGAACTCACCATGCACATCAATTGTCTGGAACTATTGGCTGGATCCTTCGCCATTCAAAGCCTGGCGAAGGGACAATCCAATTGCTGCATCCTACTGCTGATGGACAACAACTCCGCAGTACGATACATCGACCATTTGGGAGGGACTCGCTCCCAACCACTAGCCGAGATGACGAAGAAGATCTTCGACTATTGCCTCCCACGCAACATCTCGATCCGGGCCGAACATCTCCCAGGAGAATCGAACCTCACCGCAGACTCGTACTCATGACATTGGAGGGATACCAGCGACTGGCAATTAAACACACAGATATTTGCCCACCTGAACGAGCGGAGAGGCCCAGGCAAGGGACTGGCCCAGGCAAGGGGCGTATGCCTTACCTCCATTCGCAATGATTGCAAGAGTACTTCATCACATCCGACGACGAGAGGTGACGCTAACACTACTGACACCACTATGGCAGAGTCAACCCTGGTTCCCGGACCTTCTCAAACTATCGTGCGAAGATCCACTCCTACTGCTGACCGACCCATATCTACTCAGGGACCCAACAGGGAACCCACATCCCATGCTTCTGGACGACCGATTAACCCTGGTAGCCTGGACTCTTTCAGGGGTGCATGGGACACCCACGAACTATCGTCTACAACTAAGGACCTGCTGTGGGACTCATGGGCCCCAGGGACTAGAAAGAGTTACCTATCTGCATGGAGAACTTGGCACAGTTGGTGCATGGGACGGGACTTGGATCCCTTTACAGCTCCTGTACCCGAGATAATGAACTTACTGTCTTCCATCTTTGAAGAAGGTAAATCATACCGCACCATCAATGTCATCAGATCGGCTATATCAGCAGCCCACGTTCCATCCCAAGGGAGAGCAATCGGTCAAGACCCTTTGATTTGCCGGTTACTACGGGGCATCAGATTGAGACGCCCCCCAACACCCAAATACCAACACCTCTGGGATGTGGAGAAGGTACTTACATTCCTGAAGGAATGGCCTCAGAATGAGCAACTATCTTTAAGACAACTGTCAGTGAAATTTACTTTCTTGCTGTGCCTAGTCTCATTTCGTCGAGTCTCAGACATACGAGCTTTCGAGCATTTACTATCAATCCGGAAGGGGTCACATTCTGAATCTCAAGACGAACCAAAACCGACTCAACATCAATTTTCTACCCATTCTTCATGTCAGAGCCCACACTATGTGTAGTTAGGGCTTTGAGAACATACATGGCGGCAACGGAAGCACTACGCCAGCCAATCTCCCGACAATTATTGATTTCATACGTTAGTCCTCACGGTCCAGTCTCGACCACTACACTATCCAGATGGATTAGATGGCTCCTCACCCTCGCAGAAGTGGACCCGTCCTTCAGAGCTCACTCCGTGAGAGGAGCAGCAGCGTTGTCAGCTTTTTTAGCAGGCGCGTCGCTATCGGATATCTTACATGCGGCAGACTGGTCCCGAGAATCGACCTTCCGGACGTTCTACTTCCACCAGTCTTCTAACGCCGCATTTTCTCTTTTGCCTAAGCGTTAAAATTGCAAAATACGAAGCCTCCTGTCATGTTATAAAATTGAAGATTATGCTAGCGCAGTGTACTAATAATCTTAATTTTAATAATGACAGGAGGCGAGTATTTTCCCTCCCTTTCTTCTTCTTGATGTTCCCACCCTCGTCTCAGGTAAGTGGGATTTAAAGGAATGTGTGATTGTTACCAAATTAAACCCTAGGTACGGGTAAATAATACGATAGATGGAAGTTAGAAGTGACAACCGATAGATAATCAAAATCATCATAGAGTTTATATAAATACTCATAAAACATATGTTTTATACGGTCCATTCCGTATCACTGATACTACTTTCTCTTTCCTTTCAGTTTAACAAGTATGGATTACCGGGAAGGCTTAACCCCATTATCGTTTTCTCGTTGGATCGGACACGTTATCTGTTACATTGGAACTTGTGATGTCGCATTAACCAAGAGAGGAAATGATTGGCTATGCCTGGACTTATATATACTCGGACTCACTATGATTGGTTCTTTGTTTTTACTGTTTTTTTCTTTGCTGCTATGGAGTGAGTAAAGAAAGTTAATGCAAAATACTCGCATCCTGTCATTATTAAAATTAAGATTATTAGTACACTGCGCTAGCTTAATCTTTAATTCCAATTCACCATGAGGAACTCCCAGCAATGTCATAATTATGCCCGGTGGAAAGCATGTGCGCCCCAAGGCATCGCATGACGTCATTAACAATGGATGAAAGAAAGTCGCCTGGTAAGGATGTGTGTGGAACACACATGCGCTCCACCAAGGAAACCAGGCATGAAAACCTATCACTCAGATTATATACAGCTGCTCCTCCTATACCTGGATTGGCTGAAAGTGATCCAGGAGGAGGGTCTTTAGAATATGTATACACTTTTCACATGTGGATGGATTTAAGTGTTATTCACCTAAGGACTGTTTGACCCTGAGGAAGTTTGGTTCTCCAGACAAAACATGTAGGGCTGTTTTAATTATTGATTTTTTTTATAGCGTTTTATATGCCATAAGGATTTTTTTTGTCCCACACATTCTTCTGTGAAGACGTAATTTTTTTCTTTCCATGAGCACTTTACTACAGAATTATGTCTCTTTGCTATCTGGCTGATGATGATGGGCTTAAAAATATTGTCAGTTTTTTAAAATTTCCTAATACTATATTGTGTGCTGTTTTCTGATATACTGCACCATTATTTTTGTTTTTTCGTTCTATATGTCTTTTGCCACCTTTGAATTTTAGAGATAAATATATTATTGGTGGAATCATCCAATTTTTGAAGGGCCTACTATTAAAGGTATTGCCATTCTGTTTAACCAGTTTAACCAGTATTATACATTGATTGCAGTTTGTTATACCATACTACTCTATGTATGTCCTATTTATTACAATTGTAGATATTATTGTGCTGAGAATCTTAAAGGGATCCTATAGTGCCAGGAAAACAAACCCGTTTTCCTGGCACTATAAGTCGCTACAGTGCCCCCCTCCCTCTGGGCCGAGGGGTTTAAAACCCCTTCAGCCACTTACCTGAATCCAGCGCTGATGTCCCACGGTGCTGGGTTTGGCCACACGTGCATTAGACCTCCCCATAAGAAAGCATTATTAAATGCTTTCGTATGGGGAAGATCTGACGCTGGAGGTCCGTAAGGATGTCCAGCGTCAGATAACGGACCAAAAGTTCATTACGATTCCAATAGCTATCTAGTGGCTGTCTGTCTGGTAGACTGCCACAGAGGGCAGACTTAGTGCTGCAATGTAAATATTGCAGTTCTCTGGAACTGCAATTTTTTACATTGCAGCACTAAGTGCAAAAGGGTAACATCACCAACTACTCAATTAGCTGAAGTGGTCTGGGTGCCTACAGTGTCCCTTTAACGTCTGTGGTTGGGAAAGTATTTGAAGGGTTATTAAGGGATAATTTGCAGGAATTGATTGGGAAGGACATGTGTTCTTGTATGTTTGGAAATCTCTACTGACGAAGTTTGAACCCAAGGTAATGGTTCACTTAGAAACCAGCCCCATGTGAATCACATGCTGAGTAAAAGAAATGGTGGAGAGTGTAAGAATGTAAAGGTGTAATTAATAAAAAGAATTATAAAGACTGAAGAAAAAAAAAGTGTATTGCCCTTAAAGGATGGCCTCTGTATGGCATTTGTGTGGTACAAATATAAATTTTTGTAATGGATAGAGGCAGTGCCCACCTAATTTCAGGAATTTTAGGAAGGACAGGCACTATGGAGGGAATTTAAAAGTTAAGTCCCTACTAACCCTCCTTCGCCCCACAGCATGAAGTCCCACAGCCATGACAGGGCTTCTGACTTTGTGGCTTCTGCAGTCAGTGGGGCTAAAGCCTGGTTAAGGCACTTCAAACCAATCTGCTTGCAGAGTCGGACCACAGGGATGCATTGTTGGATCATCTGATGCCCTTATGGGATTCAATGATCAGATTTTAAGTTTGGATCTTTCATTCACAATCAATGAATTGCACATAACCACCACATATGGGTAATCAAGCAATATAAGGTCACTGGCAATGTTTAAACAGAAGAAAATCATTAAAATTTCAAAGAATTAAGAGCCAAGTTCATTGCCGTTAAAGTTTTCAGGAAAAGAATAGAGGGTCAGGATATTCAAATAAGGTCAGACACTATTGCTACAGTAGTGCACATAATAAAACAAGGTTGAATTTGTTATTTCTTCCTTATCTTCCTTTACAACATATCGTGACTTGGGCAGAGGACCATCTCCAGTCTCAGCAGTATACTTAAAAGATACTTCAAATGTACTGTCAAATGCCCTGAGCAGAGGGTACATCAGACAGAGATATGAGTCTACAGCAATTTGTTATAAACAGATTTGGCCAACCAGAAGCCAGTCTCGGTTAAACAGAAAGGAAAAATTATTTGCTTCCATCAGCAAGACCAACAGACCAGAATTTCTGTATGCTCTAGCAATCAAATGAAATGTACATTACTCATACACATCCCCTCTTATTGCCCTTATTCCAAGGATCATTCTGAAGGAGAAGTCCCAGGTTACCGTGCAGATTCTATGTTGAGATGTTGAAAACAAAAACCTTCAAATTGACAGCTGATTACAGCTGATTGGCAAATACTCTCCTCTAGAGACAGTTATTATTATTATTATTATTATTGGTATTTATCTAGTGCCAGCTTATTCCACAGCGCTTTACAATAAACAGGGAATTTACCAAATGAGACAATTACAAAATGTAACAGGAACAATAGGTAGTTGAGGACCCTGCTCAAACAAGCTTATAGTCTAGAGGAGGTGGGGTATAAAAACACAATAGGAAGGGTATTGAGAGAGACAGCAAATAGACATCATGGGAAATTAACAGAGCTGGAGGTGAGACTGGAGTGTGGCCCTATAGGAGAGAGCGAGAGAAAGGTTTGAGAGGAAGAAGTTACTCTTGGAGGCCATAAGCATTCCTGAAAAGATGGGTTTTGAGGGACTTCTTAAATGATTGATGACTAGGGGAGAGTCTGATAGGGGTAGGCAGGCTGTTCCAAAGGAAAGGAGCCACCTGATGAGAAGTCTTGCAGGCGTGAATTTGCAGTAAGGGTGTTAGCAGCAGAAAGGAGAAGGTCACCAGTAGAGCGGAGAGACCGAGAGAGGGCATACCAATAAATCAGTGAAGAAATGTAAGAGGGGATAGAGTTGGTTAGAGCTTTATAGGTAAGGGTTAGTATTTTCAATTGACACCTGTAGGGGACAGGAAGCCAGTGTAAGGATCGACAGAGGGGTGAGAGGAGCGACAGGAGAGAAAGATAAGCCTGGCAGCAGCATCCACCACAGATTGTAGGGGGGCAGTACGGCTTCTGCGGAGACCAATTAGGAGAGAATTACAGTAATCGATGCGAGAGATTACTAGAGCATGAACAAGCTACTTGGCAGTATCTTGCGTACGAAAGAGGCATATGCAGGCAATGTTTTTAAGTTGGAATCAACAGGTTTTAGCAACAGACTGGACATAAGGTGCAAAGGTGACACCAAGACCGCAAGCTTGAAAGGATGGGGTGAGGCAGGTACCGTCAACCTGCAGGGAGAGTGAAGGAGGAGGATCAGTATTATGAGGAGGAGAAATAAGAAACTCAGTTTTAGAGAGATTGAGTTTCAGAAAGTGGGAGGACATCCAATCCAAGGTAGAAGAAAGGCAATTGGTGACACGTTGCAGGACAGCAGTGGAGAGGTCAGGGGAGGAGAGATATATCTGGGTACAGGTGGTAGTGGAATCCAAATGAATTGATGAGTTTGCCAAGAGAGGCAGTATAGAGAGAGAACAAAAGGGGACCTTAAGGGACTCCGACTGAGACAGGATGAGGAGAGGAGGTGCTGTTGGGAAAAGAGACAATAAAGGAGTGTTGGTGGAGATAGGAGGAGAACCACGAGAAGGCTGTGTCCCAGAGACCAAGAGAATAAAGAGTTAGGAGAAGGAGGCCATGATCAACAGTGTCAAAGGCAGCAGATAGGTCAAGAAGAATTAGTATGGAGTAGTTGCCTTTGGATTTAGCTGTAAATAGGTAATTTGTAACTTTAATAAGAGCAGTCTCAGTAGAGTGGAGGGGCGAAAGCCAGATTGAAGAGGATCGAGGAGGGAGTTGGAATTTAGGAAGTGAGTCATACTAGTAAAGACAAGTCTTTCTAGAAGCTTTGAGGAAAAGGGAAGTAGGGATATGGGACGATAGTTGAAAGTGGAATACTGGTCTAGGGATTGCTTTTTTAGGATGGGTACGACGTAACATGCTTAAGGGGAGCAAGGACAACACCAAATGAATCACTGTATCAAGTGGACAGGTGGTGGGACAAAAGGAGAGGAGAAGCGCAGCCACCTCCTGATCTGGAGCTGGAGGGAAGTCTTGGAGGGTAGGGATGGTATGGTACAAGTCAGGTTGAGATAAAGGGGGGAGAATTCATTCATTAACTTTTTAATACTGTCAGTAAAGTAACATGCAAGGCTATCAGCTGAAAGATTAGTTTGTGGGGTGGCCACAGCAGGGCAAAGAAGAGAGTTAAAAGTATTAAAGAGATGCCTAGGATTGCGGGAGCATGAACTAATGAGAAAAGAAAAGTAGGACTGTTTAACAAGGGTGAGGGCTGCACTGTATGAGCGCAAGACAAATTTATAGTGTAGAAAGTCTGACAAGGTGTGAGACTTCCTCCAGCAGCGTTCAGCCGAACGGGAGCATCTCTGCAGGTTGACTTTGTGTACCACGGTTGGATGCGCGCCCTCCTTGAGGAGCGGGCTTGGAGTGGGGCTGCAGCATCAAGGGCAGAGGTGAGGGTAGAATTATATGAGGAGGTAGCCAGAGAGGGACAGGAGAAGGTAAGGATGGATGAGAGTTTGGAATTGAGATCAGCTGAGAATTGCTGGAGGTCAAGATAATTCAGATTCCTCCTAAATTGCAGGGGGTTAGGTTGAGAGTATTGGGTGTGGGGGCACTCGAGAACAAATGATAGGAGGTGGTGATCAGATAGAGGAAATTGAGTATTACAGAGATTGGAGACTGAACATGCATTTGAAAAATTAAGATCTGGGGTACTGTCAGCTACATGTGTGGGAGAATTAGCCCATTGCGATAGCCCAAAGGAGGAGGTGTTTGAAATAAGTTGTTATTGACATTCTTGTAAAGGCACAGTCCACACCTCACGATTTTTCTTGGATTTGTCAGAAGTTTGTGTCTTGATGCTTGACTGGGAAAATAGATCCTCTGACAGTCTCTATTCCTAATATTCTGCTATTTCTTCAATGTCCAGCATCTTTCAAGGTTCAGAGATATGTCATCACAACCTTTGATTTCTAGAGACATCAGACCAAATTTATATCTAGCTCCTGATCTGAGATTAACACCTTGGCCTCTGAATACTCATTGTTTGGGCATTGACTCACTTTTTTGTTAGCTTCTGTATTTCCTTCTGGTGTTTACGGCATCTATCTGCAAGGAAAAAACAAAATGTTACTTACAATACATTTATTTTTTTTCCCCTAAGAGGCAGTACAGGTTTCTCTCCCTATTACCAAATATTTTTTGCAGTACCTTGTGAGGGTAGGATACAGGGCTCGAGTCCTGCAGGAACGCGTGGGAACGGCGTTCCTGCAGTTTTTTTTAGTGCAGGAACGCCGTTCCCGTTTGTGGTCCTGCAGGCACTCAGGGGGCGGCAAAAAATGCCGCCCGCAAATGTCCCCGTTCCCCCTGTCATGGGGGGCCCAAGAGGTGGCCTAAAGGCCACCTGAAGGATCCCCCCGGCCGGCTCTTGTCTCGCTGTCAGCCGCGCCGTGTCCTCTCTGTGTCCTCTCTGCTCCCTCTCGCCGCGCCGTTTGCTGATGCTGGGAGCCGGAATATGACGTCATTTCCGGCTCCCGGCATCAGCACACAGCCCGCGCTGCGCGAGGGAGCAGAGAGGACACAGCTCCCTCGCCGCATCTGACACAGAGAGGCAAGAGCCGGCCGCACTGAAGCCCCACTGGACCCCAGGGACAGGTCCACGCCAGCTCTCCAGGTAGGGAGGCTGGGTGGACATTTTTAATTTAAAAAAAATATATACAAATAATTTTTGTGTATGTGAGTGTGTGTCTGTGAGTGTATGTATGTGTGTGTGTCTCTGTATGTGAGTGTGTGTCTGTGAGTGTATGTATGTGTGTCTGTGTATGTGTCTGTGAGTGTATGTGTGTGTGTATGTGTCTGTGAGTGTGTGTATGTGTGTGTGTCTGTGTATTTGTCTGTGAGTGTATGTGTGTGTGTATGTGTCTGTGAGTGTATGTGTCTGTGAGTGTATGTGTGTGTGTATGTGTCTGAGTGTATGTGTGTGTGTATGTGTCTGTGAGTGTGTGTGTATGTGTCTGAGTGTGTGTGTATGTGAGTGTATGTGTGTATGTGTCTGTGAGTGTGTGTGTGTGTGTGTGTGTATGTGTCTGTATGTGTATGTGAGTGTATGTGTGTGTGTGTGTGTGTGTGTGTGTGTGTGTGTGTGAGTGTATGTGTCTGTATGTGTGTGTGAGTGTATGTGTCTGTATGTGTCTGTGAGTGTGTGTATGTGTCTGTGAGTGTATGTGTGTGTGTATGTGTCTGTGAGTGTATGTGTGTGTGTATGTGTCTGTGAGTGTGTGTGTGTGTGTGTGTGTGTGTGTATGTGTCTGTATGTGTCTGGGAGTGTGTGTGTGTGTCTGTCTGTGTCTGGGAGTGTGTCTGTGTGTGTGTATGTGTGTGTGTATGTGTCTGTGTCTGGGAGTGTGTCTGTGTCTGGGAGTGTGTCTGGGAGTGTGTCTGTGAGTGTATGTCTGTGTGTGAGTGGATGTGTGTGTGTGAGTGGATGTGTGTGTGTGAGTGGATGTGTGTGTGTGTGTGTGTGAGTGGATGTGTGGTGTGAGTGGATGTGTGTGTGTGAGTGTGTGTGTGTCTGTGGGTGTGTGTATGTGTCTGTGGGTGTGTGTGTATGTGTCTGAGTGTGTGTGTATGTGAGTGTATGTGTGTATGTGTCTGTGAGTGTGTGTGTGTGTGTGTGTGTATGTGTCTGTATGTGTATGTGAGTGTATGTGTGTGTGTGTGTGTGTGTGAGTGTATGTGTCTGTATGTGTGTGTGAGTGTATGTGTCTGTATGTGTCTGTGAGTGTGTGTATGTGTCTGTGAGTGTATGTGTGTGTGTATGTGTCTGTGAGTGTGTGTGTGTGTGTGTGTGTGTGTGTATGTGTCTGTATGTGTCTGGGAGTGTGTGTGTGTGTGTCTGTCTGTGTCTGGGAGTGTGTCTGTGTGTGTGTATGTGTGTGTGTATGTGTCTGTGTCTGGGAGTGTGTCTGTGTCTGGGAGTGTGTCTGGGAGTGTGTCTGTGAGTGTATGTCTGTGTGTGAGTGGATGTGTGTGTGTGAGTGGATGTGTGTGTGTGAGTGGATGTGTGTGTGTGTGTGAGTGGATGTGTGGTGTGAGTGGATGTGTGGTGTGAGTGGATGTGTGTGTGTGTCTGTGGGTGTGTGTATGTGTCTGTGGGTGTGTGTGTATGTGTCTGTGGGTGTGTGTATGTGTCTGGGAGTGTGTGTGTCTGGGAGTGTGTGTCTGGGAGTGTGTGTGTGTGTGTGTCTGGGAGTGTATGTGTGTGTCTGGGAGTGTATGTGTGCACCTGAGTGTGTGTGTGTAAGTGTTTATATATGCATGCAAGTTTTTTTTTTTCTGGTGGTGGGGTGAGGGTGGAACTCGAGTGAGTTCCCACACTTTATTCCCCAGGACTTGACCCCTGGTAGGATATACTAGAGCAGGGCTAGACAACCTTTTAGCAGTACTGGGCCAAAATAAGATTGTCAAGTCCTGTAGCGTGCCAGTCCTACTTTTTTAAATTGAGGTTTGTATGTTGCCGTATTCTGCTTGTTTTAGTTATACTGCAGTTGTTTGTATCGTATTTGTGTGTATTTGAGCTGTTATAGTGTATGCTCATGAGTAGTTTGTATTATTTGTATGAGGGGATGTGGATGGCTTCCCTTGGAACCAGTGTGGATTGTGCTGGCCAGGTACAGGTCAAGGGCAGGAACTGTGATAGCTGCTGCAGTCTGCTCTACTCAAGTGCGGATTCCCATTTACAAGTGCTGGGAGGAAGTGGTCTGAGATTCCTTTACGTGCTGCAATGCATAAAATTAGGATTGTCCTTCACCACCTTTTCACATTAGCAGATGGCCATAGAGGCCTGTTTGGCTCTAGCAGCCTTGAGTGTCGTGCAAAAATATCTCGAGTGCCATGCATGGCACACGTGCCAAAGGTTGCCTACCCCTGTACTAGAGTATGTGTGGCTATTACTTGACATCCTATTTAAATCCCCACTTTGTTCATAGATCATTACTTAGCTGTCTATGTCAAAGCATTAGCTCATCATCTACTATAAACCCATAGTCCTATGTTAGACACTTGGGAGACATTCTTAGTTGCTTTGAATGCATTACATGATGACCCCAACTGAATAGTTACAGCACAAGCTGCAAACAAAGCCTTTAAACAAGGTCACAGACCGGAGCATAGTGGTGAAGATTTCATGGAAACAAATAATACTGGTTGACCATTTTGTACTGAGGCTCTCTGAAGTGCTCAAAGAGGAGTTAAGAACTGACAAGAACTGCATGTATGTCCTCCCTGGAGGCTCTTATCCAATTAACCACACATTTGGATTGCTGAGTCAGAGAGCATAAAGTGGAGAGTGCAGTCACTATGATATCCTACTCTATGGGTATAGACGCCAAAACTGGTCTTCTCCTCCCTTCCTTTGCAAACTATCTCTGAGGGACCTATGCAAATTGGGCTAGTGAAAGGACACCTAGCCCAAAGACAAAACAACAGACTGTTTTTCTATTCTGGCAAACCCAACCATATGACTCACACATGTCATGAAAGCACAGCCCGTACAGAGATAAGACTCCTAATACCATCCCAACTACAAATTCCACTACTATTAAGACCATTTCTCATCTGTCTATTCGTCTTCTATTACAGTAGAATAACAAGAAGGCCAAGGGTTCAGTGATAATTGACTCTGAAACAAGTAGGTGCATTCTAAATGTTCAACTGGTGGAAACATTGCACAACCCACCCCCTTTTTAAATTTCCTGTATTGGATCGTAGTCCTTTACGCTGTGGTTTGCTTGTAACAGAAACAATCCCTATGGTTGTACACAGAGAAGAACAGCATGCAGAGGCCCTGCAGTTTGATAATGTAATATCTCCTTTATCCCCTGTTACTTTAGGAATTACTTTACAGAGACAACATGACCCACTGGTCAAGTGGGCAACCATAGCCATGTCTTTTGCCACAACATTGCCTTTTACGGCTCAGACTCCAAGGCAGTATAAATACTATATCGGAAATCAACAAGTGCAGTTCTGTGGTGCTTCTTCATTCTGCTTATCTTTATTATTGATCTTCTACGTTAGGCTCCTATTCTATTTGGGCAAATATATCCATAGTTGAAACCTAAATTAGCCACTCTAAAAGTGTAAGTTTTTTTAAAAAACTGGAAAAATAATATGTCCACCCATCATCATCTTCTGCCAGAGCAGATATCTTTTTCGTAGGTAAAAATCCAGCTTACTGGATTTTCACCCTTGGACTTTATCTGATTTGTTGCCTTGCATTTTACCTGACCTCTAATTACCCTCACAGGTAATATAGGCACCTTGGGCATTATTGCAAACCTAACAACGACACATACTATCATACACTTATCACTTCAGCCTCAACATTAAAACCACCTGCCTAATGTCATGTAGGTCCCCTTTGAGCTGCAAAAAAACTCTAGATGCATTAAGGCGCGGACTAATCAAGATCTCTGAACATGTCCTGTGGTATCTGGCACAAAGACATTAGCAGCAGATCTTGTCCTGCAAGTTGCGAGATGGGGTCTCCATGGATCGGATTTGTTGTTCCAGCACATTCCTTAGATTCTAAATCGAATTGAGATATAGGGAATTTAGAGGCCAAGGCAACACCTTCAACTCTTTCTCATGTACTGCAAACTATTCCTGAACAATTTTTATACCGTGGTAGGGCGCATTATCCTGCTGAAAGAGGCCACCATTTCCATGAAGGGGTGTACGTAGTCTGCAACAATCTCTAGGTAGGTCATATTTGTCAAAGTAATATGCACATGAATTCCAGGAACCAAGGTTTTCCAGCAGAACATTGCTCAGTGCATAATACTTCCACTGACTCCACTGACCTTTCTTCTTCCCATAGTGCATCCGGCTTTCATCTCTTCCCAAAATAAACAATGCACATGCACCTGGCCATTCATCTGATCTAAAAGAAAACATCAGACCAGGCAACCTTCTTATATTGCTCCATGGTCCAGTATTGATGCTCACATCACCATTGAAGGTGCATTAGCTGGTGGACAGGGGTCATCATGGGCACTATGAGTGTTCTGCAGCTACGCAGCCCTATATGCAGACAACTGTAGTGCACTGTGTGTTCTGACACATTTCTATCATGGCTAGCATTAGGTTTTCAGCAATTTGAGCTACTGTAGTTCTGTGTGAGTGGAACAGACAGACCAGCCTTTGCTTCCTATGTGCATCAATGTATTTAGGCATATAAAAGCATAATTTATTCATAAATTCACACGTATATTTCTATATTTCACATCATGATGCTAACAACATCACAACAATTATTAAACATAAGAATGTATTAATATATTTTTTGGGTGCGGGGAGGAAAATTGAAAGGATCTGAAGTATTTTCCATGAGCATAGAAAGGGCTATTTCATAAATGTCTCTTTTTTTTTGTTAGGATGTCCAGCATGTAAGTTAAATATTTCTTGGAAATCTGATAGCAAGACAGCTGCTCCGTGTTTGTTTTGTGTAAGTGAATTTACTTTCCACATATTTGTAATGAATGGATTTACAGTATGCACGCATGATTGTATGTGAATGAGAATTTGTAGACAACATATGAATGTGAACGTGCAAGTTCATTTGATATCACCAATAATTATTGAGAAAGAAGTTACACTGAGTCCTGTATTTGTGTTGACAGACTTGTGGGGATTTGAATATTTTATTTGATAAAGTAACAGAACATAGTGTAATTTGTTTGTTGCAATGTATTTAGTATTGCACTCAATAATATTTAGATGTGTGATCTACTCACATTGGACCCATACTAACGTGAGATTTTATTGATGTGGTGCTCGGTGATAGACACACACACTACCTATTAATGTGAGTCTGTTTAGCTATCCAAAATACAGAGTCATATAGTATATATTCATATGTGCTAAATATTTTGATCTCCTATACCAGAACACAGATATTGATGGGAAAGAGGGGTCCCAATGAATGATGTACCTACAAAATAATTTGTTATGGTTGTACAGTTCTTGCAGTCTGACTTCTTGATAATTTCTATACTTTGTTGATTTTGCATTCTGGTTCAGTGCATTCTTCAAGGAACACAGCAACCTTCTAGTTAAAGCACAGAGTGCCTAGTACTTTCTGGGAGATAAGTGGAAACTTTTTCATTAGAGGAACATAATCCCCCATTAAGCGCATCATAAAATGAATCCTGTGCTGGAGATAAAGCGTAATACATGTCTTGGGCACAGAGAGCTATAATGGATTTTTGAAATAAAGAATTAATAGACATTATTGGTCTAAAAACTTCTGAATTTTTTTTTATTTTTTTTTTGCGTTATTAGCTTTGCATTTTAACCAATGTCTAACACAATTTAAGATAACCTCTGAAGGGGGTGACTTTATTAGAGAAAATTTATTTATACTTACCGTAATTTTCTTTTCCTGGCTATTATTCATGGCAGCATTTAACATATGGGGTTTAGCTCCTCCCTCTAACCCTCAGGACAGGAAACACAATCAATCAAACAATTAAGCCTACCTTCCCCTACTATATTAGGTACCCCAGTATCCTCCACACCTCAGTCCAGTAACAAGACAAATAAACCAAGAGAGGGCGGGAGACCAAATGCTGCCATGAATAATAGCCAGGAAAAGAAAATTACGGTAAGTATAAATAAATTTTCTCTATTCCTGGCTAATCATGGCAGCATTTAACATATGGGATTCCCAAAGCAATAACCACTCAGGGAGGGTAAGTCATGCTACAAAAATTGTTTAATATCCACTTAAGGCTTATAAGAGTTCAAGACCGAAAGGCCAAACTCCGAATCAGAATGAGAAGAGACATCCACTCTGTAGTGACGTACAAAGGTCTTCAAAGACGACCAATTGGCAGCTTTACAAATGCTCTCTGCAGAAACCCCTGACTCTGCAGCCCATGAAGTAGCAATGGACCTTGTGGAATGAGCTTTGATGTCCTTGGGAACCGGAACCTGTTTCGACCTGTAAGCTCTAGAAATAGCCTGAACGGTCCAGGAACGAAGGGTAGCGACAGAGGCTGCTTCACCTTTACGAGAACCCCAAGGAATCACAAACAATTGGGGAGACTTTCTCCAATTAGCTGAACGTCCAATATACGTGGAAAGACACCTCCTCAGGTCTAGTGTATGGCATCTTACTTCTTCAGGAGATGATGGATCCTGAAAATACCCCGGCAGGACAATCTCTTGATTCAGGTGGAAGGAAGTAACAACCTTAGGAAGGAACTCAGGTCTAGGGCGTAGCACAACTCTATCATCGAAGAAGGTAGTGAACGGTTGTTCAGAAGACAGTGCTCTGATATCTGACATTCTCCTAGCAGATACCAAGGCCAGTAACAACAGGGTCTTTAGAGAAAGAACCTGCATAGGGACCTCATCGATAGGTTCGAAGGGATGTTCCGTCAAGGCCTGCAGAACCAGAGGCAGATTCCAAGGAGCCGAGAATCCCTTGATAGGAGGTCTAATCCTAATGACAGCTTTGAAGAAACGAATCACCATAGGATTTAAAGCCCAACGAACACCAGAAAGAGCTGAAAGAGCCGAGCAGTGCACTTTAAGCGTGTTAAGTTGAAGGCCTCTCTCCAGGCCTGCTTGAAGGAAACCCAGAACCTGAGACACGGAAGGGGAACTTAAATCTTGAACCGTGGAATTACACCATCGTGCAAAGGCTTCCCATACCTTATGGTAAGTAGAAGAAGTAGAAGGATTCCTGGAACGTAATAGTGTTGAGATAACCTGGTCCGAAAGGCCATGTTCAACTAGAGACTTCCTCTCAATAGCCATGCATGGAGCCTGAATTTGTGAGGCTCCGGATGAAACACTGGACCCTGAATCAGCAGGTCTTCTGATATTGGAAGTTCCCAAGGCAGGTCCATCGATAGTCTCTGCAACAGGGGAAACCAAGGACGACGAGGCCAGAAGGGAAGAACAGCTATCACCTTGCAATGTTCTTTGGAGATCTTTCTCAGAACAGCGTGTATGAGCGGAATCGGAGGGAAGACATAAGCTAGATTGAACACCCGACTGATGGATAGAGCATCCTGAGCAACTGCCATTGGATGGTATCTTCTTGACACAAAGCATGGAACCTGCGCATTCCGATAGGTTGCCATGAGGTCTACTTGGGGAAGACCCCACTTCTGGACCAACTGGGTGAAGATCCTCTTGGAAAGTTGCCATTCTGAAGCTTCTATCAGGTGTCTGCTGAGGAAATCCGCTAATACATTCTCCTTCCCGGGAAGATAGGTGGCACACAGGCCTTCCACATGATTCTGAGCCCAGGTCATAATGGGAACGATCTCTCTCATCAGGGCTACACTCCTTGTACCGCCTTGATGGTTTATGTAGGCAGCAGCTGCTTTGTTGTCCACTCTCAACTTGACCCAGCGATGCCTGATGAGCTGTTGAAAATGAAGAAGAGCCAGGAAAGTAGCTCTCAGTTCTCTGATGTTGGAAGGCAAGCATTGAGTTTTCGGTGGCCATTTTTCTTGAAAAAATCGATTGCCTAAATGTGCGCCCCAACCTGTCAGACTGGCATCCGTCGTAATGACCACCCAGTCTATTTCTCGTAAGGGGAATCCTCGGGAGATGTGTTCCCACGACATCCACCAAAGGAGCTTCTGTTTCAGAGCCGAAGGAATGTGAATCAGCGACTCCCAGTCCCTCGAGCTGGTCCTGAAATTTCTCAGAAAAAATTGTTGAAGAGGGCGAAGGTTCCACTGTGCCCACCTGACAAGCTCTATCGTGGAGGAGAGAGTCCCCAGGAGTCTCATAAACTCTCTTGCCGAGGCCGAAGTCTTCAGTCTGAAGTCTCTTATCCGATCTTGAAGTACGATCTTTCTGTCGTGTGCGAGAGATACAATCGCCGTGTCTGTATTGAAACTCGCTCCCAGGAATATTAGTTCTCTTGAAGGATGCAAGTGACTCTTCTCGTAGTTGATGAGCCAACCGAAATGAGATAGAGTGTCGAGGACTAGTTGTCTGTGTTGAAATATTATTCCCAGGTCCAAGGGCCACTACCAGGATGTCGTCCAGGTAGTGAAACACCGCTACACCTTCTTTTCTGAGCAAGGCAATGATGGTGACCAGAACCTTCGAGAAGGTCCTTGGGGCCGTGCTTATACCAAAAGGAAGGGCCTGAAATTGAAAATGTTCGTTCCGGACACAAAACCTGAGAAACTTTTGATGGGCGATCGTGATAGGGACATGAAAATAGGCATCCCTGAGATCTACTGATATCATCCAATCTTGGTGATGAACAACAGGGATGATGGAGCGAATGGATTCCATGCGAAATCTTCTGACTCTGAGGAAAAGGTTGAGCTGGTGGAGGTCTAGAATAGGTCTCCATTTTCCTTCCGGTTTCTTGACCAAAAACAGGGGAGAATAATAACCCTGGAATCTTTCTCCTATGGGTACAGGTACGATGGCCTTTTCCATAAGAAGATTGTAGACATAGAGACTCAGAATCTCTCTTTTTTGGATGTTGGCAGGAAGCCTTGTGCGAACAAACCTTGGTGGAGGCGGATAATCTTCGAATTCCAGATGATAACCTCTGCTGATAATGGATCTGACCCAAGCATCTGGAATGATTTCCCAGGCCCTCTGAAAGAATGAAAGACGTGCTCCCACTCGAGGAACCTGGAGTAAGCCACCTTCAGAACTGCTTGTTGGGGCGAAAGGAAGAAGTCTGCGTCTTGCCCCTAGAGGATTTGACATTCTGGCCGCTCTTCCAATTGGAATGCCTAGAGAATTCTCTGCCTGGTCTGTAGGTCTTACTTTCTCTAAAGTAGCCTTGATCCCTAAAAGGTCTGCGGTCCAGATGAGGTCTCTTAGGACGTCTATCTTGAGGCAGCATGACCTGCTTAACCTCCGCTGCTTTCTTAATAGCTTCATCCAGCGGTTTCCCAAAAAGCACTTCTCCCATAAAGGGAAGTGAGCATAGATTATTCTTAGAGGAAAGGTCTGCCCCCCAGGACCTTAGCCAAAGCGCCCGTCTAGCGGTGACTGCATGGGCCATAACCTTCGAAAGAATTCTAATAAGGTCAGTGGAGGATTCCAAAAGCCAGTCACTGGCGAGTTTGATATCCCTTAAGGATTCTGCCATCTGACGTCTACTAACACCTTTATCGATGTCATCCTCCAAGTCAAGCAACCAGGAACGCATGGCTCTAGACAAAGCAGAGATGGATACGGCCGGGTGGCAACCCAAACCTGCCGTCATGAAGGCTTTAGATAAATCAGCATCTATCCTTTTATCCATGGGCTCTTTAAGGGAAGCATTGCTATCAATCGGAAGCGTAGATCTTTTAGCAACCTTAATGATAGGAGCATCCACTTTAGGTACCGTAGTCCACAATCTGGAATCCTCCTCTTTGATCGGGTATAACTTTGAAAGCCTTCCCTGACTAGTAATCCTTTTACTAGGAGTTTGCCACTCGTTCCTCATCAGGTCTTTAATCGAGCTGTGAACCGGGAAGGAAGGTTTTTTCTTATGCAAATCTCCAAAATGTCTGTCAGAAGCCGAACATTCTTTGGCCTCTTCCGGCAAATCTAATGTACGTCTAACAGCCATAATCAAATGCTCCATAGCTTTGGAGTCCAAGGAGCATGGTTGTTCCATATACTCCTCTTCGCTGGAAGAGATTGGCTCTAAATCCTGGTACGCTGAAGGTTGTCTGTATTCGTCTTCAGACTGATCTGAATCCATGCCGAAGGTCTCACCTCTTGATCTCTTATTCTTGTGAGATTCAGCAATTCCCTCTACCACTGCTTGCTTGATCCAATACGCAATATCCTTTGCTGAGGAGGTAGAGGCTTGCGGTGACTTCTGGCGATCAGATTCACCTGCGACCATGGCTAAGCATCTTCTGCAGAGCCTGCAGTTATCCATAGGCCTTGCTCCACATCCCGGGCAGGCTGCCGGTTTTTCCCTTCTCCTCGATGGGGATCTGGGACAGGACCGGTCACGAGGGCTGTAAGAAACAGAAGTCATAAGACTGTACCCTCTATGCACTCTTTTTGTAACTTGAAGAAAACATAAAAAACATTGCTCACCTATGACCTATAGCAGATCTCGTTGATTTTGCAGAAGGGGATGATGGATCCATACTGACTGTAGGGCTAAGAACATTAGAAAAAAAGGTAATGTATTCCCAGCCCAATATTATGAAGATTTTAAAAGAAAAGTAATTCACTTACCTGCAGAGTCTTAAGAACAGTCTACTAGAGCACTGTATCTGTAAAGGGAACTGAAAACGAGCGTTTTTAAGTCTGAAAACCGCCATTTCAAATTTCCCGCTCTGCACCTTTAAAGGATCGCACATGCGCACTTGGTCGCGAGATCGCGGAACCGCCATTTTGGACATGGGCAAATTTCACTCTGAGTCCGGGCGGACGCATTGCGCATGCGCGAGCGTCTTACCGTTATGCTGATCGTCTGATCGAGGTCTGAAGCACACACAGGACGCCAGAGGATTCCCACAGCCTGTGGAACTAACCACCCAGGCTCCCAGGGGTTCCCAACTCCATGGAGATTGGGCTACATGTGCCTGGGCTTCCTGAGGAGGGAGGCTGACCTCCACAGGGACAAGACCATATCAAACATGGTCAGGTGAGCAAAAAAAAAAAAAATATTTCAGATAAACTGAGAGAAAAAAAAAAAAAAAAAATATACACAAACTGTCCTAGGGCTAGGAGGACAGGAAAAAAGACTGAGGTGTGGAGGATACTGGGGTACCTAATATAGTAGGGGAAGGTAGGCTTAATTGTTTGATTGATTGTGTTTCCTGTCCTGAGGGTTAGAGGGAGGAGCTAAACCCCATATGTTAAATGCTGCCATGATTAGCCAGGAAAAACACATACATTTACAAATGTTTTCATTTTTTTCTGCTGTGGGCTTATTCAAGCAAATTACCTTTTTAAAATTGATATCTTAAATCTTAAAAATGCTTACTAGGTTTGAATTAGTGACAGGAAGTTACAGTCGTAGAAATGCTTTTCTCTGTTAGACAGGATGAGTTATAAAAAAATAAAACCATGACAACCCCAATACATGATTGAGAACATAGATTACTGATAAGCCAGAGGATATCTGCAATGCTGAATCTGGAGGCTAATAACAGTACATTTTTTTGTACTCAATACAGATAATTATTGAGAATGCTTAGTTTTACGTATTGGGGTTGTCTGTAATTGTCTGTACTGATTTGGATTCCAGGCATACATAGTGCATACATAGTGACTTGTGACATAGGACCAGCAGTATGTGTACTCCTGAGTCACACCTCCATGCAAGAAACCCATAAAATCGACTTGTTACGCTGTCTAGAACTATCCAGTAAACTTCCCAATGAACATTTTTGAACTTCTCTATATCTTGTAAACTTCCCAAGGAATACTTTTATAACTTCTCCATATAACGTTAACGTCCCAAGGAACACTTTTGAACTTCTTCAAACAATGATTACTGCTTGCCCACTACTGACCCCTGGTTCACATGCTACACAACTACTTTATCACTTGCCCTGACCTAAAGGCGAACCTGACACTTTAAGGGGTCTTTGCATATTTAGCAAAGACCCCTGAAGAAGACATCTTTAGCTCGGGTCTGGTGGCTGATGGATGCAATGGAAGGTAGGTATATTTACTGTCCCTTGTTGCCGCCTCCATACTCTAGGTATTCTTTGGCTTGTTGTGCTTCATTTGCCAGGAGTCATGGTATTGCTCTTCTCTTGCACATGTCCTAGAGTACAACACTGAGAGCAATAGACCACAGGATGATGTTTTGTAATGTGCGAGATCATGAATGGATCCCACAACCATCACCTGTGATTGCTGCAGAGATTGGTCAAAGGTTGACTGCAGAACTCTGCCTTTGTTCGACTTTTGTCAACCTCAGATTTACCATAAGACAAAGTAGTTGGATTGTGTTGGAATTTCAATGTTACCGTTTGTTTAATTTACATAATAGAAAAGAAATAACGCAGTAAATGTTCCATGTAACAATGTATAATTATCTCATGTAATATTATAAAGAGCAGCAGAATAAACTGGCGCAATATAAATGCAAAAATACTAACGTGCAAAAGTGGGTGCTATTTCATTTGATCGACTAGTCATATCTTTGTAAGTTCTCACAACTTTAATTGTTTAAATTGACTTGTCTGGTGTTGACAGTTTTAGAGCTTAGTAAAATTCTCTGGCACTTGGAACCACTCAGAGTAATGTGCTTACACTCAGTTGCCATGATGTCATGAGTTCTAAGTAGCTAAGAGAAGGTAAGAGAAAAAAAGATAACTGACTCTTACTAAGCAAGGGATAGTTATGTAAAGATATCTAGACAGGTCCTGCTAGCAGTTTTAACTGTCTGAAATGTTACTAAGAAATTGAAGCTGCGGGTAACTGTTAAAGTCAAAGTAAAATCTAAAAGAGTACGAAAAATATTGAAAGAGCTGCTTGTAGACTAGCTAAAGACTTGGCAAACACCGGAGTAGTTTTGCACTAGTCTTCTGTGCAAAAATGTTTGTATAAACATGAATTGTATGGAAGAATCAGGAGAAGAAGACCTGATTTCAGCATATGCAGCATGTGCAATGGCACAGGGGCCCACCAGGGTTTAGGGCCCCATTGTCCCCCCCTCTACTAAATCCCAGTCCCCCCTATATACTAAATCCCAGCACCCCCCTCTAGCCAACAAGCAGACTCCACTCACATTGCCGCTGCCAGTATGAGACTCCGGAGTCCGGCCTCTGGTATACCCCAAATGGCGCCGTCGGCACCATGTGCCAAATCTGATCCTCCCGCTACTTCTTGAAACCCTGTGAGGGTGATGCACGTCGATGTCACGTCGGAATGTGACGTGGCGTTGAGTGCCTCCATGCACCTCCAGTTACTCCACTGTCCAGCCGCAGCCAATGCAACACTGACCAACATACACACACACACTCACTGACAGACACACAAAAACTTACTGACAGACACTGACAGACACACACACTCACAGACACTCACAGACACAAACAGAAAGACACACACACACACTGACACACACAGACACACACTCACTGACAGAGACAAACAGACACACACACACTCACTGACAGACACACATACAGACACACTCACTGACAGACACACATACACACACACACACACAGACACTCTCACTGACACACACATACTCACTGACAGACGCACACACACACATTTTCTTTATTGCTCCCTACCTTTGGGAGCAATGTGGAATGAAAGTAGAGGGAGCCCCATGCCCATAGCCTGCATCTTGTTGGTATTGAGAGAATAGTAGGACACTTTGCCTCAATTTAGGGTTGGTAGGGATTCTTGGCGTTGGCGTTGGGTAATGTATATGAGGATGTTGTCTGCGAACACGCTGTTCTTTACCTCCCTCCCAGACATCTGTAACCCTTTTTTTTCTGATATACATCAGAATATGGTATTTGTTGTTTCATGCATTGTAAACATCAGAATTAACAATATCAAATACCAAATCATCATTTGTTTTGTTTCTATCTCTTTTACTTTTCTATTTCCTTCTCTTTCCTTTCCCTTTCTTCATTTGTGTATACTTTTCTATCTCCCAGTTCTGATTATCTGATCTTTCTACAATTTTATTTAACAATCAAATACAGATATCAGACTAACCCAGACAAACATTTGTTTTGATCGCAGTGCTCCGGCACCATAACTAAACAAAATTTGAAAAGGAATTAATCGACTAAGAGTGTCTGTCTAGGGTCTACTTTTTTATCCACCTATCCCAATAACTATACTGATGGCCCTTCTTAGGGGCACAGTTAGTAATAGTACGTTCTATTTTACAATGTATACTATTTTGAGAGTGAATCTTAGGCCAGCTGTCCACCCTTGAAGACTTTAAGTTTCTGGCTATTGACGTTTTCACAGCTATTAAAATGTGTAAGATAACTGGTCTAGACTCTCTATTGATCATCCCCATATCCATATGTAGTAAAGCCATATTTGGAGTCAATCTGAACTTCATTTCCAGTAAAGTTGATAAATAATGGTTTGTCATCTCCCAAAGGGGTCTAATTATTGGCAATCCAGATGTGTTTAAAATCTGCAATTGGCTCGGTGCATCTCAAACACTTGGGGGGAGGCTGTAGGATACATTTTTGCTATTTTCTGAGGAGTTCTATACCATCTATTTAGTATCTTGTAATGAATTTCGTGTATATGTAAACAGTGGCAAGCTTTACATAATGTCAAGAGAGTTATTTCATTCTTGCATAGTTATATTTATTTTAAAATCATAGTTCCATTTAGCAATTGTCGGGGGAGTTGATTTAATCTGAGTCTTATAAATTAGTTTTTGACATTTATTGACTAAATGAGTATAGTCTGTTTGTTTGAATATTTCTGAAAGGAACTTAACTGATGGTTCAGGAGAATTCATTCTCAAGTATGTTTTCAAGAAAGATATTACCCTTATATACAGTGCCTTGCAAAATTATTCACCCCCTTGACTTTTTACCTATTTTGTTACATTACAGCCTTAAGTTCAATGTTTTATTAATCTGAAGTTTATGTGATGGATCAGAACACAATAGTCTAAGTTGGTGAGGTGAAGTGAAAGCTCCATGTGGGAGCTGAAACGTTGACTTTTTAAATGATTTGAATAAAAGTAAAATTTTATTTGAAAATCTCTACAAAGTCCTTGGAGTGCGGTTATTTCTGCTATGTCTACTTGATCCTTGCCAGACCGGCACCGGGCACCACAGGATTACACCAGGAGCGCAAGCCCTCGCTATATATATATATATATATATATATATATATATATATGCACACACTTACATACACTGCTGTGTGTGTGTGTGTGTGCTGTTAGTGCGGTGTGAGGGTGCTGTGTGTGTAAGGGTGCTGTGTGTGAGGGCGCTGTTAGTGTGATGTGTGTGTGAGGGTGCTGGTAGTATGCTATGTGGGTGAGGGTGTTTGTGTGTGTGTTTGTGAGGGTGCTGTTAGTGTGCTGTGTGTGAGGGTGCTGGTAGTGTGCTGTGTGTGTGTGAGGGCGTTTGTGTGTGTGTGTGTGTGTGTGTGTGTTTGTTAGGGTCCTGTTAGTGTACTGTGTGAAGGTGCTGTGTGTGTGTGAGGGTGCTGTTTGTGTGCTGTGTGTGGGTGTCGTGTGTTTGTGAGTTTGTCGTAGATTTTTACCCAGACCCAGGAGAATGCGCAGCAGTCAGCCAGCGTACAGGGCAATGCATCTCCGGCGGGAGAACCAGTCACAGCAGCCCTGCTGACAAAAATGTTCATGGAACTCAGACAAGACTTGGCAGCAGACCGAGCACACTTCAAAGAGGCCATAGAGGGGGCCACCACGAGGCTTACCGACTTGGAAGCTAAAACAAACTCCCAAGACTCACGGCTTAACACGCTGGAACAAAGAATGTCTGACCTCCACAAACTTCAAATAAACACGGCAGAGAAGATGGAGGCCATGGAGGATCACAGGAGGAACAACATAAAGGTCAGAGGGGTACCGGATACTATAGGGCTAACAGACCTTCCACATTATGTGAGGCGCCTAATAGCAACATTACTGCAACCCAAACAGGCAAAACTGATCAAGACAGATGGTCTGTTCTGCCCAAACCGACAAAAGCACCCCCAACCGCCACATCTGACATTATTGTGAGGTTCCAATCTCACCAAGATAAAACCGCAGTACTAACAGCGACCCGAGGGAAAACCCTCTATCATTCGAGGACTCTCAATTATTATTGTTTCCCTACCTAACGAGAAGTACTTTAAGCTGGTGCAAATCGCTACAACCCAGCCTACAACACCTGCGACCCCACAAAATACAGTTTCGCTGGGGAACACCAAGGCTCCTTACCTTTACATTCCAAGGAAACACCTACCGGGCGAAAAGCCCACAAGATCTGGACACTCACCTAAGCCAACTAGGCCTGACGGTCCCACTGACAGGGTCCTCGACCACATTGTCCAGGCTTGACCCCACGGCCACGAAATAATTCAAACCGAGGATGTCTAGACGCACTACACCAGCAGGCGACGCAACCTGAACAACCCACGACGACAGACCACCTCTACATCCTCCAGGATGCCACAGATTCCGCCACTGAAACCTGTGACTGTATTCACTTGTGTTTTGTGTTTTGTTCTTTTTCCTTTTTTCTTTAAGGTTATCAATCTGGCATGTTGCTCGCAGCTTCATAACCCCTATTACATTGCACATCCAAGCATGCCAGAATGGACTGATGCTCCACTGTAATAAAAATTTACTGGGTACCACGCAGCCATAGTGACCATACCCATTTACGACGCGGACCCAGATTAGAGGAGTTCGCTATAGCACAAGCTCAGACCCTCCTCCCCCCTACTACTTCTTACACCTGAGTAGAAAATAACCTACTGCGATATACCCCGGGAGGGGGCCCTCATTTCCCAGGTCCACTTAAGCCTACGAGACCTCTAATGTTTATGTTCTGTCTTTAGGGTCCAGGGAGATATTATTCTGTTGTGTTCTAAAACTGTCTATCCTGTGTTAAAAAAAAAAACCCAAAAAAAACACTCAGCCTGGGACCATGACCCAACTACCGTTAGCCCATATATTGTAATGTATTGCTTTCCTGACATGCTGAGTGACCAAAACTTCGCCTCTTCACTGGCGACAACTCCGGGCACCTGTGTTTCAAAATTATTCCCCAAATTATTAGGTTTACATTTAGGGCCAGAGGCTGTAATGAGGGGTCAGGGGATGTAGTGGTGGGGTCAGGGGATGTGGTGGGGGGGGGGGGTCAGAGAGTGAAGGGAAAATAGGTTTCACCAAATACAGTAAAATATACAGGTAGAGTAATCCACTTACGTTTAAGCAGGTTTTTGGATGGACGGACAGCAACTCCGGGCTGGAACTTTGCCTCTTCACTGGCGACAACTCCAGGCAGCTGTGTTTCAAAATTATTCCCTAAATTATTAGGTTTACATTCAGGGCCAGGGGCTGTAATGAGGGGTCAGGGGATGTAGTGGTGGGGTCAAGGGCTGTAGTAGGGGGTCTCAGGGAGTGAAGGGAAAATAGGTTTCACCAAATACAGGTACAGTAATCCACTTACGTTTAGGCAGGTTTTTGGGTGGACGGACAGCAACTCTGGGCCGGCAGTCAGACGGCAACTCTGGGCTGGCTTGCGGCCACTCCAGATGGGAACTTTGCCTCTTAACTGGTGACAACTCCGGGCAGCTGTGTTTCAGCTGTGTTTCAAAATTATTCCCTAAATTATTAGGTTTACATGCAGGTCCAGGGGCTGTAGTGTAAGGGGTCAGGTGATCTAGTGAGGGTGGTCAAGAGCTGTAGCGGGAGTGGTCAGGGGCTGTAGTGGGGGGCCCAGTATCCTGTATCAGCTCCACCTGTTTGGCACTGCAGCTGCGCAACGCGGGAAATGTTCTTAATTGGGATAGTGCGGCTGCGCAGCGTGGGAATGTCCATAGTCGCGAGGCACTTCAACGTACACTCACGGGTATGTCCGTACTCGCGAGTGTATGCAAAGTGATGGTCCGCAAAGCGGGGTATGCCTGTACACACCTTTTTTGAAAGGCCCCAGAGGCTGCAACACCTAAGCAAGAGGCACCACTAACCAAACACTGCCATGAAGACCGAAGAACTCTCCAAACAAGTAAGGGACAATGTTGTTGAGAAGTACAAGTCAGGGTTAGGTTATAAAAAATATCCAAATCTTTGATAATCCGCAGGAGCACCATCAAATCTATCATAACCAAATGGAAAGAACATTGCACAACAGCAAACCTGCCAAGAGACGGCCGCCCACCAAAACTCACGGACCGGGCAAGGAGGGCATTAATCAGAGAGGCAGCACAGAGACCTAAGGTAATCCTGGAGGAGCTGCAGAGTTCCACAGCAGAGACTGGAGTATCTGTACATAGAACGAAAATAAGCCGTACGCTCCATACAGTTGGGCTTTATGCTAGAGTGGCCAAAAGAAAGCCATTACTTTAAGCAAAAAACAAAATGGCACGTTTTGAGTTTGCGAAAAGGCACGTGGGAGACTCCCAAAATGTATGGAGGAAGGTGCTCTGGTCTCATGAGACTAAAATTGAACTTTTCGCCAACAAAGAAAAGGCTATGTCTGGCGCAAACCCAACACATCACATCACCCAAAGAACACCATCCCCACAGTGAAACATGGTGGTGGCAGTTTTTCAGCAGCCGGGACTGGGAAACTGGTCAGAGAGAGTTGGTGCTAAATACAGGGATATTCTTGAGCAAAACCTGTACCACTCTGTGCGTTATTTGAGGACAATGACCCCAAACACACTGCTAAAGCAACACTTGAGTGGTTTAAGGGAAACATGTAAATGTGTTGGAATGGCCTAGTCAAAGCCCAGACCTCAATCCAATAGAAAATCTGTGGTCAGACTTAAAGATTGCTGTTCACAAGCGCAAACCATCCAACTTGAAGGACTGGAGCAGTTTTGCAAGGAGGAATGGGCGAAAATCCCAGTGGTAAGATGTGGCAAGCTCATAGAGACTTATCCAAAGCAACTTGGAGCTGTGATTGCCACAAAAGGTGGCTCTACAAAGTATTGACTTTAGGGGGGTGAATAGTTATGCACATTGATTTTTTTCTGTTATTTTGTCCTATTTATTGTTTGCTTCACAATAAAAAAAAAAAAATCTTCAAAGTTGTGGGCATGTTCTGTAAATTAAATGATGCAAATCCTCAAACAATCCATGTTAATTCCAGGTTGTGAGGCAAAAAAATATGAAAAATGCCAAGGGGGGGGGTGAATACTTTTGCAAGGCACTGTAGTTAAACCATTCGGTAGAAGGTATACCATATTCAGTTTGAAGTTGTTCAAAAGATTTTAATGTATTTCCATTTCCTCTCGGAAAGTTGAAAATCTTTTCCATACCCATAACGGTCCTTAATTCCAGATGTATATCTATCATTAATTATGATAGTGTATTTAAATTTATACCAGGAATTATTTTCATTCAGGGTCAGGATCATAGGGCCCTGGTCTGACCACGTAATCTCCCCTATTGTACAACCAGACATTTGGGCTAATTGGAGTGATCTAAAAAGAAGGCAACTATACTGGTATAGGTGTTATGCGCTCGGGAATAGAACAGGTAGTCCCGATTAGAGGATGGCTGGTCGTGTAGGGTTTAGAGTTTGGCCAAGTTGTTGCAAACATTGTGCATTTGTTTTTAACACCGCCCTTTGGTGATGGAGGTGGTATCCAGGGACTTTAATGCAGCCGCTCACAGCCTTTCCCTTGGACTTCTGTGATATCTGGTAAATGTGTCTGTGCTATCACTCGAATGCTATGATTTTTATGTTAAAAATAGTGTTACGGGGGGGCGGAGCCAACTGCCGAACCGACAGGTCGCATCCACAGAGAGCTCCCGGCGAAATTGACCTAAAAGACCCCAAAAAACCCGACATATCACCCCCAAAAGTGGACCAGCCACCTACATAGGCAGTGAACATGGGCAGGAAGAGCAAGAAACCCAAGCCCGATCCACCCCGACAGGGCACCAGCATAGGGGATCTGTGGCGGCGAGCGCATGGTGCCTCAGAGCCTGTCATGGCCGCCTACATGGACGGCTTGGAAGATTCAGACGACTTGCTCTCCGAGCCGGACGAGATATGCCTGCCCGCGATGCGGGCACCGGAGAAACCTACCGTAAAACCTGCTATGCAATCCGACACAGCTCCGGTCACGAAATCGGAAATGAAGGAGCTGCTGGCAGAACTCCGACGAGGCTTTCAGGAGGACGTGGCGGACATGCGGAGGGACATAAAAGGCCTCACCGATCGCGTGGCAACCGTGGAGCACAACTCCCACACGCATACTAGGCAGATAGCCTCACTCCAGCAGGAGACGAAAATGTTGCAACAACAACAATTAAAGGTGGAACAGGCCATGGCAGCAATGGAAGACTCCAGACGCGCCCAGAACCTCAAGGTAAGGGGCATAGCCGAATCAGTCCCTGAAGCTGAACTCCCCCACCTAGTGAGGCGTCTGGTGAGCACAATATTGCCGCCAAAGCAGGCCAAAGGAGTAGGCCTAGAGGGCATATTTAGGATCCCTAAACCACCCACGGCCCCACCAGCAGCAACCAGGGACCTAATCATTAAATTCCACAAGCGACAGGACAAGGAATCCATACAGGCCGCAATCCGAAACACCGCGCCGATCGTCTTCGAGGACATGACCTTATCAATTTATTCTGACCTATCAAGGAGGACTATGGCCTGGCGATCTACCCTGAAACCCTTCACCACCCTGCTCCGCGAGAACGACATCCAATACAGATGGCGCTCACCCTGTAAACTCCAAGTGCTGCACGGAGCGGCCACACATCTAGTAGTGGACTTGCAGGAGGCTGAAGCCCTCCTCCCCACCCTAGGCCTTCCAGCGGACGCCATGCGGCGACAGCGTACAACCCACAAGCCACACAGATGGAATCCTGCTACCTCCGAACCCTTTGTTCCAGGCGGACCTGTCCGCACTATGCAGACTGTCACGACCGCCTGAATCCTTCAGGAGGGGACTGTCCAACCACTAAAGCGGCTAATGATGTGAATGCCTTATTGTTCGCATTTACCTATCTCTTCTGCTCCAATTAATGTTCTCAGATAGCATTCTCAATCTGTATTTTGTGTAAAGTACTACGTTATAAGCGAGTGTTCGGGGGATGAGTCCCGGGGACGCACCCGCCAAAAAGGCTACAGTATGCACCGTAAGCCATGCCTTAGACTATGCACGCACGGCTCCATTGCATAATGTTTACCGAGCCTATAAGCCACTGCTCAACTACACCCCAGCGCAGACAAAGGCAGTGAGATAGCGCAGCGGACTCCGCACAGTAAACCAAACACCTATAGGTACCGATATTTGCAGACTCGCATTTTAGTTATTTTAGTTTTTCTGTTTCTATAGGCCTAGCTCGATTAGCTTAGTAAAATACATGCATAATTGACACACAACGTGCTTAGCGAAACAAGAGTGTAGACCTTATTCTGGCCCGCGCACTGGACGAGCGAGACCGCTTTGTATTCTGCAGGGCTATTGACCTTATCTTGTGTTTAATTTTGTATTAACCTGTTGTACCTCCTTGACTAACCTGTTCTTCAAGTAATACATACTTAAAAATGTGCCGAAACCCTTATGCCACAGAAGCTCAGTTAATGTATCTTTATTTTTACTGCATAACTTAAAATGTACTGTATACCATTATGCCACGTTATGCCGGCTTGTGACTGCTATTGTGGCGGACCAAGCCGATTGTTATATAATGCACAACAAAAATAAAGAATTCAAAAAAAAAAATAGTGTTACGAAGTACTGACGAACATGGTCCCAAACTTATGCACGTCACAAATAGTGTTTTAATTTTTTTTCAATCAGCTACATTTAACAAATAGATAGTTGCTGAGCTAGTTACATTTTAAATAAATATGTAGAACTGATGTTTTTATTTCACTGCAGAAGCAATGTTAATCAACAGGAAATATTTGGCCATGGGTGCCCAAATGTTTGCATACAACTGTTGCAGTGAGTAATTTATACGTCCCCTCTTACATTTAGTATTAAAAAAAATTGTAAAATAATGAATCTACAACAATATACCAAACTGCACGTTTTTGGACTCCAGCACTATTCTCTGAAAAAGCTTTTGTAAAATTTTAGCGTGCTCAGTTTGTAGTGCCAGCTCTTCTTACAGATTAGAAGCATGGTACTACATTCAGAATAATGATCTGTAGCAGAGCAACTGGGAGCTACAGTGAATAAATGGGTACCAGTGGGGTGCTCTCTGTCACTTAGCAACTACAGATAAAGGATGTAAAAACTTACTGAGCCTTTGTGGTACCCAGTCTGCATACTTAATTCAAATAAACAGAGCTCAGCTGCAGTAGGGAACAATTTGTTTTAATTCAGCATCGTAATCACTGTGCTGCATACTAGAATGTGGCCCTAAATAAGAAAAAAACTTTAAATATAAAGGATGTTAAGTTTAATTTTACTTGACTTATTATTATTAATATTATTATTCATTGTAAACATCTATATCACTGTAAATTGAGCATGGAAAACATAAAGTAATTTATTATAAAGCAGACATGAATTATACCGCGTGAGACATGCAAAAGCTATGGAAACATGTATAAACAATTTACTTCTTTGGTGTCCAGGTGCTTCTCTGGTTCAGGATAATACAGTGCAGAAAGGTGCGCTAGCGTGGGCGCGTACGAACGTCTACGCGATATGGCGGAAGGGTGGCCGGCGTAGATCCCAGCGGCTCGTGGGGATGCTTGAGAAGACACCATCAACAACAACTGCAAAGTCTGTCACTGTCAGCGTCCAACCGAAAAAAAAAAAAAAAACCTGGCTGGATAACGAACGCAGACATCAAGTAAAGGGATAACCGGAATTCGGAGCTCTTGGACGGGAGTACATGAGAGCACTTGAGAGGAGTGAGGAAACAACAAACAACATTAAAAGATAAGTGCGCTCCCTAAACTTTGATTGCAAAAGTGGAAGTGAGAGGGTGAAAGAGAGAAGGGAGGTGAGAAGGGAAGAAAGGAGAAAGCAAGAGAATAAGTCAAAAGTAAAAGAAGAAAGCGGAGGGGAGAGAAAAAAAAGGAGTAAGGGAAGGGGAAGAAAAAAGGAGGGGAAAAAAAGGAGAAGAAAAGGAAAGAAAAAAAAGAAAAATATATATATAAAATAAAAACAAAAGTGATTTAAAAAGGAACAGAAAAGCTATAAGATCTTAAAAAACTGAATATTGAAATACTGAAAATAAGACACAGAGATTTGATGCCTGAAAAGTTATTTCTCGTAAAACCCCTGGAATAATAAAAGGGAAGAAAAAGGGAAAGATAAAGAAAGGGAAAGAAGAAAGGAGAATAAAAGAGAAAACAATAAGGAGAAAAAAAAAAAGAAATATACACAAAATATACACAAAATGGCAGCTAGAAAACCACAGGAAGATAAGAGAAAGAGAGAAAAAAAAGACCCCATTACAGAGAAAAGGTTATCAGGATATTTCTCCCCCTCTCAAAATAAATCCCAACCGACTTCTGAAAATCAGGATAATTCCCCCCCTCCCAAATTTAACTCTAATCCCTCTCATGATGTACAAGCAGGAAAACCCCTAACTGAAGAGATTCTTATAAATTATTTGGATAAATTTCAGGAGAATATTAAAGAAGATATCCAAAAAGGATCGTTGGATTTAAAACAAGAATTAAGAAGTATGAAAGTACAATTAGAATCTATAGAGTCCAAGATGATGCAAACTGAGTTAAAATATGTACATATAGAGTCAATAACGACAGATTTGCAATCCAAAGTAGAACAACTAGAGGGCAAATTAAATAAATTGGCAGATCGTTCCAGGAGAACCAATATAAGAATCCGTAATATCCCTGAACTAGTTAACGACATAACGATGAAAACATTTTTAATGGAATACTTTGAGTCGTTATTACCTCAAGTCGGTTTAAAAGACTCTGAATTAGAAAGATTCCATAGGCTACCTAGACCCAGAAATATAGCAGAATCATCACCAAGAGACATAATTGTTAAATTTCAATCTTTTTATATTAAAAACAAAATAATGGATTCATTAAAAAATAACCCGGTCTTGGAAGAGATTTAAGGATTTAAAGATATTTCCAGATTTATCTTTTTATACAAGAACATGGCGGAAAAGTTTCAGCCAGGAATTATCTATTCTAAGAGCTAAAGAAGTGAAATATATATGGGGATTTCCCAAATGCCTTAGGATTTTCTGGAAAGAAAAAAACGAAAAATGTATAACGTCGGATTCCTTGAGAAAATGGATGGAAGAATAACTAATGTTTGGAGCAACATAATAACAGATAATAGAAGAAGCCCTGAAGGCGGATAGATGGAAGAGGACAATTATAAATATATATATATATATATATATATATATATATATATATATATATATATATATATATATATTTATTTATTTATTTATTTTCTTCTTCTTCCTCTCTTCTCTTCCTAGGAAATAATAGTTAAAAAAAGAAAAAGAGAAAGAAAAAAAAAGGAAGAGAAACATGTGTAAGATGACCAACAGAGTTACAAGATGAATAGTACAATGAGAATCTAAATATGGAGTTCTCTAAAATATGGAAGTGAAGGAGGGACAGAGAGGGTGAAAAAGAAGGGAGACAAAGAGAGAAAAGTTTTTTTTCTTCTCTTCACAAATATTAACAATGAAAAGAGAAAAACAACACAAAGAAAAATAAGTGATATGTTTAATTAAAATAGAGTAATAATGGAATCACTTTTTTTCTCACTATATCACGACAGTAAAGATAGAGAGAGGGTGAGGGGAAGAAAGGATAGAGGAAAAGAGTAGAGAAGAATGGGAAAGAAGTAAATAATATAAATATATAGAATAGTTTTGGTGAAGTAAGAATTAAAATGCAGTAATAATACGTATAAGAAGTATATAATGAATAAATACAATAAAATGTTATATACACAGAGGGAAAATGTACAAAGTATTAAATAATTTATGATGATTTAGTCTCTGATAAATGGTAATTAATAAACACTCACAAAGAAATATACACTGGGTTTAAGATGAAGTGTAATACTTTTAGATTATGAAAGGATTTTTTTTTTCTTCTCTTCCTCTTCCCCTTTTTTTTTTTTGGAAGAGAAGGGTGATTATAAAAATAAGGATCATGATCTCCGGTCACTCTTGATGCTATATTGTCCCACCAAGTGTCATTTTTTGACACAAATACTGAGATATGGTAATCAAAGATACCATATTACGAGGACATAGATGGTTCTTGGGGGGCGAGTTGAGAGACAACCTCCCAGGAGTCAGGCTGTGTTGGGCCAGACTGGGATTATTTCCCATAAGGCCGTTTTTGGTCTATGTCATATGGACTATTTGTGTTTTATGTAAATGCATTGCAACTCACTTGGTGTGAGGCCTTAAGCCTCCCGATGTCTCCTCATGCTTCAGGGTTTGACGGAGCTTAGCCACACCCCCATTGCCGCGGTCTGCTATTTAATGCGACCGCACCAGCTGATAGACGCTGGATTATTTAAACGCGTACCGCTCCAAACTCACCAGCTCACATACCTCGCTGAGACGACCACTCGCTACTAGACCGGACCGGAGGAATATTCAAGTCCTCAACATCTCTCCTCATCAGAGAAAGATACCAGCACTCTCGGCAACCATTCACTGAAGCAACCGCCTCGGAGGAGAGCTGGGGACACAATCCCTCTACTTCTAGAAGTTAAGTAACTTACAGTCTCTGAGTTAAGAGCTAATAATGCTAAAGCTTTATTTCAACTTGCTAAAGTCTGCGATCAAGTTCTCCAGCAAGCCTGCTACAGCTTTCCTCAAATCAAGTATTATTCAAGTTCAGCTGTACCTGTCTTGCTACAGATAATCTTATTTCATCATACTAAAGTCTGCTATCAAGTTCTCCAGCAAGCCTGCTACAGCTTTCCTCAAATCAAGTATTATTCAAGTTCAGCTGTACCTGTCTTGCTACAGATAATCTTATTTCTTCATACTAAAGTCTGCTATCAAGTTCTCCAGCAAGCCTGCTACAGCTTTCCTCAAATCAAGTATTATTCAAGTTCAGCTGTACCTGTCTTGCTACAGATAATCTTATTTCATCATACTAAAGTCTGCTATCAAGTTCTCCAGCAAGCCTGCTACCGCTTTCCTCAAATCAAGTATTATTCAAGTTCAGCTGTACCTGTCTTGCTACAGATAATCTTATTTCTTCATACTAAAGTCTGCTATCAAGTTGTACAGCAAGCCTGCTACAGCATTCCTCAAAACAAGTACTATTCAAGTTTTGCTGCACCATTCTTGCTACTGATAATTCCAATGTATATAATCTCTTATAATTTGAACTGTTAACAAGAATAACGGACTCTAAAGAATTCTGAACCTTGTCAATGCTAAATGAAACAAACCGTTTATTATTTAAAGAAACAGTAACTGTAATTCTGGAACTGAAGTCTCAGTTCCATCTAAGTGTCTTAATAAAAGATCAAAGTCCTAAGAAATCTGCAGTTGTGTTCCACATCATTTACTGTGAACGTGACAGAATAATCCAGCCTTTGTAATGGAACCAGCAGATTTCGACTCTAAGGTATTATTGCTGAATCAACGAGTCGATTCACTTAACCAAGGTGTGCAAGACCTGCAGGTTACAAATGAAAGAATTCTCACTTATGTCAGAGACTTACAAACGCATTCTCCTCATACTGTTCTGCACTCAACTAGCGATCCTGCTGTATGTAACCCTGAAAAATTTTATGGTGATCGTTCCAAATATAGGGAGTTTTTTAATTCCTGCAAATTATTGATTGCTTTAAAACCTAGATCTTATCCCACAGAAAGATCTAAGGTTTTTTCAGTTCTCATTTCTGAGAGGTGAACCTATGTCCTGGGCCCATTCCTTTTTGGACAATGATGACCCCATCTTAGATTCACTGGAGGAATTCTTTAAAGCCATGTCTCTTCTCTATGAAGATCCATACAAACAAAATACTGCTGAATTAACAATTAGAACCTTGCTGCAAAAACATAGACCCGTTGAAGATTATATCGCTGAGTTTCAAAGATGGGCAGTAGAAACGCAATGGAATGACATCGCATTGCGCAACCAATTTCGAATCGGCTTATCTGAAGCTGTAAAGGATGAACTATCTAGAATAGAACTCCCTACTACTTTGAATGCTCTGATTCATCTATCGATCAGCATTGACAGAAGGCTTAGAGAAAGAAAGGCCGAAAAGGCTCTCTCAACTTCAATTGGGAAAAAATCATTTAATCCTCCAAAGCCTTCTGACAACTCATCCTTACCAACCGAACCTATGGAAATAGGGGTAATAAGAAGTCCCCTCACTCCTGACGAGAAAAATCGAAGACGTATATTAAACCTCTGCATGTATTGTGCCTCTCAAGTTCATTTGGTCTCTGATTGCCCTTTATTGAAACGGATAAAGGGCAGTAGGCAGATTCATGCCTCTTCCATCCTAAGTGCACTCCCCTCAAATACTCAAATGTCCCCTATCATTCTCATATTACAGTGGGACAATAAAAGAATTATGACCAAGGCTGTCATCGATTCCGGTGCAAATGGAGTGTTCATCGACTCAGCCTTTGTAACAAAGAATAAAATTCCTTGTATTCGTAAAAGAACTTCTGTTCCTGTTAGAGTGATTGACGGGTCCCTCATTTCATTGGGACCAATACTTCATGAAACCATCCCTCTAAAAGTAACCACCAATCATACTCATACTGAAAATCTTATATTTGATGTTATCCCATCACCTTTTTTTCCTCTTATACTAGGGATCAACTGGTTAAGGAACCACAACCCTCAAATCTCTTGGTCCCCCTTTTCTCTTACTTTTAACTCCGATTATTGCAAGGAAACATGCTTGCAACATATTCCAATCCTTCAGCCTACTAAAGAACCAGCTATAACCTCTTGTTATTCGCACACCGAACTGGAACCTCCTCCTCATACAGTCATTGGGACTTTATCTTCCCTTCTCGACGACATAAAAGGACTCAGTAAAGATACTCTTAATCTTCCTACATCAGTTAAACTATCGAAGAAAGACGGTCTCTACTATTTCAAGGACCGAATTTATGTACCTCCTGCTTTCAGAAATCAAGTGCTCAATTTTATTCATGATTCTAACCTGGCAGATCATCCAGGCATAAAAAAGACCCTTGAATTGTCCAAGAGATATTATTGGTGGCCTCATCAAGACCAAACCGTTAAATCATATGTTAAAACTTGTTCAATCTGCCAAAGATCCAAACAAGGACATCAGTAGCTAAGTAGTCAACTATTGAACCTACCGATTCTCAGTAAATCTTGGCAATCCATTTCTATGCACTTCTTGGTGGATCTTCCCCCTTCTCAACAGCATACCACCATTCTAGTGGTAGTGGACCGTTTCACGAAAATGTCCCATTTTATCCCTTTAAAGATGTTACCCTCATCCTCTGAACTTTCAAAATTATTTCTTGACAATATTGTAAAACTTCATGGACTGCCTGACGAAATCATTTCAGACCGAGGGACTCAGTTTACCTCCAAATTCTGGAACGCATTATGTGCTTCTCTTCATATCCAACGTAAACTGACATCCGCATATCATCCCCAAACTGATGAGCAAACTGAAGGAGTCAACCAATGCTTAGAGCAATATCTACGATGTTATTGTTCTCACTTACAAGATGATTGGATAACCTGGTTGCCCATGGCAGAATTTGTATACAACAACTCCTATCATACTAATAGCAAGATGACTCCATTCTTCTCCAACTATGGATTTCATCCCTCCTTGTTTCCTGCTCAAACAAATCTTTCGTCTAACTCTTCTGTTTCGAATCAAATCTCTCACATGTCATCCTTATTCAAATTTTTACATGAACTTTTAGAATTTGCATCATCCACTCAAAGAAAAAATTTTGATATCAAAGAAAACTCTTCCCCCGATTATGGGATTGGGGATCTTGTCTGGTTTTCCTCAAAGGACATTTTCATAAATTGGCCATCTAAGAAGTTAAGTTCCCTTTTTCATGGTCCATTTCCAATTAAGTCAATAATCAACTGTAATGTTGTTGAATTGAAGCTTCCATCTACTTTGAAAATGCATCCTGTTTTCCATGTATCCTTACTTAAACCTCATCATCCTGACCCCTTCCGTAGAGATGTAACTACTCCTCCTGATCCTGTTTTAGTCCAAGGTATAGAAGAATACGAGATTCAGAAAATTCTTGATTCAAGGATTCATCGTGGCTCTTTACAATACCTCATTAGATGGAAGGGATATGGAATTGATGAAGATACTTGGGAAAACTCCTCTGGAATCCATGCTGATAAATTGATTTCTGCTTTTCATAGACGCTACCCCTCTAAACCATGTTGAGATAGCACCCTGAGGTTGCTCATTAAGGTGGGGGTACTGTGAGGCCTTAAGCCTCCCGATGTCTCCTCATGCTTCCGGGTTTGACGGAGCTTAGCCACACCCCCATTGCCGCGGTCTGTTATTTAATGCGACCGCACCAGCTGATAGACGCTGGATTATTGAAACGCGTACCGCTCCAAACTCACCAGCTCACATACCTCGCTGAGACGGCCACTCGCTACTAGACCGGACCGGAGGAATATTCAAGTCCTCAACATCTCTCCTCATCAGAGAAAGATACCAGCACTCTCGGCAACCATTCACTGAAGCAACCGCCTCGGAGGAGAGCTGGGGACACAATCCCTCTACTTCTAGAAGTTAAGTAACTTACAGTCTCTGAGTTAAGAGCTAATAATGCTAAAGCTTTATTTCAACTTACTAAAGTCTGCAATCAAGTTCTCCAGCAAGCCTGCTACAGCTTTCCTCAAATCAAGTATTATTCAAGTTCAGCTGTACCTGTCTTGCTACAGATAATCTTATTTCATCATACTAAAGTCTGCTATCAAGTTATCCAGCAAGCCTGCTACAGCTTTCCTCAAATCAAGTATTATTCAAGTTCAGCTGTACCTGTCTTGCTACAGATAATCTTATTTCTTCATACTAAAGTCTGCTATCAAGTTGTACAGCAAGCCTGCTACAGCATTCCTCAAAACAAGTACTATTTAAGTTTTGCTGCACCATTCTTGCTACTGATAATTCCAATGTATATAATCTCTTATAATTTGAACTGTTAACAAGAATAACGGACTCTAATGAATTCTGAACCTTGTCAATGCTAAATGAAACAAACCGTTTATTATTTAAAGAAACAGTAACTGTAATTCTGGAACTGAAGTCTCAGTTCCATCTAAGTGTCTTAATAAAAGATCAAAGTCCTAAGAAATCTGCAGTTGTGTTCCACATCATTTACTGTGAACGTGACACTTGGGGACAGTGGTATTATTGTTTTATGATTTGAAAAAAAGATGATCTCGGTTAATGTTCAGGGTCTAAACTCTCCTAATAAAAAATCTCTAATATATAATTATATGTTAACAAATACAGTGGAAGTAGGTTTCTTTCAAGAAACACACTGGATAGATATGGATAACCATGGTTGGGGTGGATCGAAATTCCCTACAGTGATTCAAGCTTCATTAAGTGGCAAAAAAAAAGAGGAGTAGCAATAGTTTTTCCCACACAGTAAAAGTGGATATAATACATCAAGTTAAAGATAAGGATGGTAGATATGTTATAGTTTGCTGTAAATTGAATGAGATACCTTGTACGCTGACAAATATATATCTCCCTAATGATTGTCCTGCCCCAACTCTAAAAATTTTTTTAGTTTTAGTGGAATCCATCAAAACAGGTATATGTCTGGTAGCTGGGGATTTTAATAGCGTATTGGATCCGACACTAGATAAAAAGACAACCTCAATATTATTACATCATAAAAGAACAGATAAGTTAGCGAAATTTATTAAGAGAAATATGATTCATTTTGACAATTTTGATTTATGGAGAACGATCAATCCTGATTCACTGGAATATACGTTTTTTTCGCGTGTACATCTGTCTTACTCCCGAATAGATATGGTTTGGGGTAATGCAATAGCATTAACAAATACTAAATATTTTAAGATCCTTGATAATACCTGGTCAGATCATAGTATTAATATGTGGGAGATGAAAAACCAATGGATCAGGATTAATCGTGATACTTGGCGTATAGATGATAATTTGCTAAAATCTAAGACTAATCTCAATATATTGGATAAACAAATTGAATTTTTTTTTCTTGAGAACGATCCGAATGATACCTCATATATAAATAATTGGTGTGCATTTAAATCTACCATGAGAGGTAATATAATAAGTATACAAACAAGATACAAAGTAGAAAATAATAAACTACTTCTGACGCTACAAGAAGAATTGTACAAGGCCTCAAATAAGAATAAGCACTCTCCCTCTAAGGAAAATGCAGATGCCCTGAAAATTATTCAGAATAAAATCAATAATTTCCTTCTAGAAAAGAATGCAAAGGTTTTGAATAAACTTAAAGCGAATTATTATTATAAGGGGAACCGAGCAGATAGAATTATGACAAAAAAGCTAAGAGATAAAATTGGATCCAGTAAAATAGTAAAGATATTGGATGATGAAGGTGAATACTTGGACCCAAAAACAATAGGAGAGAGATTAAATAAGTATTATGAGGCTTTGTATAATTTACCTCCTTCGATAACAAATGAGGAGGACTATTTGAGTAAAATGAATACACCTAATATCACGGTAGAGCAAAGAAATAAGCTAAATGCTCTTATCACAGTCCAAGAAGTGGAGGAAGCAATAAGTAATTTAAAACCAGATAAGACTCTAGGTCCAGATGGTTTTGCAAATGTATTTTATAAATTCTTTAAAAATTGTATAGCTCTGCATTTGACTAATATGTTTAATGAAATAGTGTCAGTAGGTAAATTTCCCACCGAAATATTGAGAGCAAATATCCTCCCAATTCTTAGACCAAATAAAGATCCTGGAAAATTATAGACCTATTTCTTTAATCAATACAGACGTTAAGATCTTTTAATCAGTTCTGGCCCATAGATTAAAAGGATTCATGGTTAACATCATAAAAAACGATCAAATTGGTTTTGTACAGGGGAGAGACCCAGTAGATAATTCTAGAAGACTGTTGGATTTAATAGACGCAGCTTGAAGAAATAAAAAAGCTTTATTTCTATTGGCAGTGGATGCCGAGAAAGCTTTCGACAGGGTCGGTTGTTTTTTTTTAAAGAAAACTATGGAAAAATTCGGTATACGGGGATGGATGCTTAATGCAATTCTTGCGCTATATGAAGGTCCAACGGCAAGAACAGTGGCCCCAAACATATGTGCAGACTGGTTTACATTAAATAATGGAAGGAGACAGGGTTGTCCCTTATTGCCCATTTTATATAGTATGACAATGGAGATCCTCGCTATTAATATAAGAAATAATTCCCAAATAAAAGGTTTCAGATATAGAGATAAAGAATTTAAACTTAATTTATATGCAGATGATTTAATTTTGACCCTAACCGACCCTGTCAAATCCCTTGGTGCCCTGATGGAAGAGGTAAATAAATACAGTCTGATTTCAAACTATAAAATAAATGTAACTAAATCTACCTTCTTAGCTATTAACATCTCCAGGGAATGTAGTTTACATATAAAAGAAAGATATAATTTTAATTGTAATAAAAATAAACTATCTTATCTGGGAATAACACTTACTGATGATTTAAAAGACACGATGCAAACAAATTTCTTAAAAACATTTAGATCAACTCATGAGTCATTAAAAAGATGGAGACAAATCGAACTATCCTGGTGGGGAAGAATTAATTTGGTTAATTCGGATTTACTCCCCAAATGGTCCTATCTTTTTCGTATGATCCCCCTAAGAATGCCCCAACCATGGTTAGCTATGATTAAACGAGATATAAACAATTATATGGAAAGGAAAAAGGCCAAGAATTAATAAAAAAAACTCTTGATGCAGAAGAGTAGGAATGGAGGTATAAATTTTCCAAATGTTGATATTACCTATTTAGCCAATTGTCAGGATCGGGACAGGGATCCAACACGCAGAGTACAAACAGTAGCCAGATACGTATACCGGACCTTAGAATGGCCGGACTAACGTAAGTAGTACAGAATAGAATGGTCAAAGACAAGCCGAGGTCGAGGGTAACAGAAGACAGGTAAGCGAGAGACAAGCCGAATCAAGGGTAACAGAGATAAGCAGAGTAAGGTAAACAAGCCGGGTCAAAACCAAAAGGGATAATAGAATACACAAGCACTGAGTGACTAGAACAAGCTAGAACCACGACAGGGCAATGAGCTAATGAAAGAAGCTCTGTTAAATACCCTGTTCAGAGCAGTAACCACGCCTCCGAGGCGTCTTGATTGGTCCTGCAGCAATTGACTGACAGGTCGTTCCGGGGGAGTGTCCTGATGACTACTTCCTGCCTAGATGCTGTAAAAGGCAGTCACTCCCTCGCGGCCGGCCTAGCATGACCGGATAGACCGCGGGGAAGGGAGCCATCAGACCGTCTGGATGGAGGAACAGCTAAGTCTCTACCTCTTTCGGAGGTAGAGACCACAGGTACCCTGACACCAATATGATGTTCCATATATATAAGACGCAACTTTTAAGTTCTGAGGAAGAGGGCTGGTACCATTTAGAAATGGAGATGTCAGAAGCTGAAAAATTGTATCAACTGATTTGGTTAACTAAACGGGATGAAAGAATTAAGAAAGTTTGTTCTTTAAATAATTGTTTGAAATCAATCCTGATGGAATGGGAAAAGTTGAGGATTAATAGCGGAATAGATAACAAAATATTGGGAAACTCTAACTTTTGTATTATACAGTTAAGGATGAAAGATATTAATATAAGTGAGTGGACAGGGAAAGACATTAAGTATATAAACCAAATAATATCAGGAGATAAAATCAAGTCATTTGAGAATTTGACACAAGAATTTTTGTTACCTAGGAAGGAGTGGTATAACTACTTAAGAATTAGAGGTTTTATTAAACAATTTTTGTTATCTCGACCCATAGAGGGTATAGAAAATCTGACTGCTTTATTAAAAAATGAGATAGTACCGCAAATAGCCTCAAAAGCAAGAAGTGCTCTTCTTCAAATTGAAGCACCAATTACGAATGTAAATATTCAAAAATGGAGCAAAGAACTAAATGTACAGATCTTTAAGACTGAATGGGATCAAGTATTAATGCAAACAAGTAAAATAATTCATTGTTTGAGTCTTCTTGAGGTACTATTTAAATTAATGAACCGCTGGTATTTAGTCCCCACCAGAATGTCTAAAATGTATACCTCCAATTCCCCATTGTGTTGGAGATGTAATGAAAAAGAGGGGACTTTTGGACATATATGGTGGGAATGCAGTAAGGTCAAAAATCTGTGGTATTTGGCCTTTGAAACATTGGAATATATTATAGAGGGAAATATTCCTAGAGGCCATCATAATGGTTTATTTCATTTAAATTTACAATCACTTCAATTTAAAGAAAAAATTTATATATGTCCACTTCGTGGCAGCGATAAAAATAATAATCGCAAGGAATTGGAAGAGTAGTGCGAATTTTACACAGGTCCAATTATACTCACAAGTCCAATATCAATTAACTATGGAGGCCTTGGGATACCAGTCAGGTAAAATTAGAGATGTCAGTAATTTTTGGAGGAAAAAAATGAAGAGTATAGATACTCAAATCCCTGGACAGAGTAATTGGAGTATTTTCTTTTTTTTTTTCTTGCTTTTTCTCTTTTTTTGAATAAAAGGTAATGAAATATAGGGTCCACTGATATTCCCCAAGTAGAGTATGCAATGCATGTTAGTGTCCTAGACAGCATACAATTTAGATTAATTCTGAAGCTGCATTCTTTTTTTTTTTTTTTTGTGTGTTTATTATACATTATCCCCCATAGCCAGTAACCTGTGTTTATTATACATTATCCTCCCATAGCCAGTAACCTGTGTTTATTATACATTATCCCTCCATAGCCAGTAACCTGTGTTTATTATACATTATCCCTCCATAGCCAGTAACCTGTGTTTATTATACATTATCCCTCCCATAGCCAGTAACCTGTGTTTATTATACATTATCCTCCCATAGCCAGTAACCTGTGTTTATTATACATTATCCCCCCCCCCCCCCTAGCCAGTAACCTGTGTTTATTATACATTATCCCCCATAGTCATGTATCGTTGGACCTAGGCAGCATGATGTCTTAGGCCAGCCCAGAGAGTGAGTGAGTGAATAATATACTATATATGTTCAGAAACATATTGGTAATATATGTAAATCGGGTTCATGCAAAGAGGGTGAAAAGGTATTAAAGAAAAACACACTTATTGCATCAAATTTACAAAGCCAAACTTTTAAAAGCTTTTAAAAGCTTTCCTCATTTCTTTCTGGGGATGAGGAATATATCGGTTGTAGAGTGAGGATTTCCATCTGCCCAATCTTTTAAAAATATGCACTGGAGTGTCAGTGTTGAAGGAGACCGAAGCTGCCCTTATTCTAAATGAAATACCCGAGACATGGATACAACCCAATCTTAGGAGTAGTGTTCTGATGTAGAAGATGAATTTAGCCATAGTCAGAGGGATTCAGTGAGAGTAGTGGTGAAATGTGTGTGGCATGACTGAGTTTGGGTAAGTAAGAGTCAAGTATTTTAACTGGGCACTAGTTCTAGGTGGGATAAAGTGGTATAGCGGATGGATGAGTAGTTTGGTTCGTTTTAGAGGTTTGTAGAGAAAGTATATAGTGATCATGATTTTTAGCGATATCCAATATTTTTACGGTGGTCTCAAACAAACATAAAATGCTATATAAAATTTGTGGGAATATCGAATAGTCGTGTACAGTAAATCAGAGAGGGCTCAGAATATCGAACCATCGATCGGTATCCAACCATGTGCAAATGGGGAGTTTGCGGTTGTGCAAATGGACTGTTTGCGGTTGTTTGCGGTGCGTTAAACGGGGAGTTTGGTCTGTCACTGTGAAGCGGGCGTAACCCTTACACTACCTGATCGATACAACATCATAGGAGAAATAAGGAAGAAATAAGGAAGAAATAAGGAAGAAATAAGGAAGAAATAAGGAAGAAATAATTTTTTTAACACGTTATTCCAAACAATTTAGGAATGTTAGGTGATGTATGCCCTTTATGGATTAAAACCAGACTCTGCATCAACTATGTCATTTTCCATGGGAGTTTTGCCATGGATCCCCCTCCGGCATGCCACAGTCCAGGTGTTAGTCCCCTTGAAACAACTTTTCCATCACTATTGTGGCCGGAAAGAGTCCCTGTGGGTTTTAAAATTTGCCTGCCTATTGAAGTCTATGGCGGTTCGCCCGGTTCGCGAACATTTGCGGAAGTTCGCGTTCGCTGTTCGCGAACAGAAAATTTTATGTTTGCGACATCACTATTGTGATAGCGTTAGATGATGTTGTGCATGAAGGCATGTTAGAGTGAAATGCATTCTACATACTCCATAATTCTAAAACACTTCAGTTGCCAGGCTACTCAGCTATTCCCTGACAACTACTCTGGGACTTGTTTCCTCACCTATTCTTTGACAACTTGTTTCCTCACCTATTCTTTAACCGACTCTCACCCATTCCCTGACAATCTTCCTTCTAACTGGCTCTCATCCCTTCCCTGACAATCTTCCTACTAACTGGCTCTCACCCATTCCCTGACAATCTTCCTGCTAACTGACTCTCACCCATTCCTCGACAATCTTCTGTCATGTCCTGTTTCATTCTGCAGAGATTTTCGGTACCGATATCCAGTACTCTTTTTACAATTCTTGTTTAGTTTTTTCTTGGTTTTTCTGATTTTCTTTATGCTGGGTTTTCTGGGTTCATTCCTTTATTCTGTTCCTGGAATTCCCAGTCTCCTGGATTCCTTTAAATGTTTTTTTTTTTTTGTATTACCAGTTCATGTACAGTCCTATCCTGCCCTGTTCATGTCCTGTTCTTGTTTTCCCTCATGTATTGTGTACATGTTCTGGGTTCTGCTTTCTGTCTTGCTCTGGGTTCTTCTAGTCTTGTCTTGTTATCTTGTTTGGTGCCTATTCTAGTCTTGCCTTGTTTCTAGTACTGGATACATATCTGCATAATATTAAGCTCCAAGCATCCGCAAAAGCTGCATCAGGGCCCTGGTATGTTGCCGCACAAACCCAGGTGCTCAACACCAAGGGGCATGTGGTTACCCTGCACTAGGCCCTGATTGTTCTTTTCCACACTGTGACTCCTACCATCATCAGGCATACAGGGGTCCCGGTCTCCGGACCGCCATCCGTGACATCTTCCTGCTAACTGACTCATTCCCTGATAATCTTCCTGCTAACTGACTCATCCATTCCCTGACAATCTTCCTGCTAACTGACTCACCCATTCCCCGACAATCTTCCTGCTAACTGGCTCACCCATTCTCCGACAATCTTCCTGCTCACTGACTCACCCATTCCCTGACAATATTCCTGCTAATTGACTCACCCATTCCCTGACAATATTCCTGCTGACTGACTGCTGGTCTATTCCCTGACAAAGTTTCTTATACTAGCTTCTAACCTATTGACCTATGACTACATACAAACTAGAACTAATTATAATTTTCCCTATTGAAATAATGTAGATTCATTGTTTGAGAATATTAGAACGTAAAAATATATTTTAAGACCACGGTCCTGTCATATTTATATTTACTAAACCAACCAAGATGTACTTTTGGAAATATGACAGCATCTTTTTGAAGAGCTTTTTACAGCTAGCACTGGAAGCAATTTGGAAACAAAAATGATTCGTTGGAAAATTCTTGGGGCCCAGGATGTTGAGAGTTTTTACAAAGAAAAGGAAGCCCTGGCATGCTATATTGCTCTTATCCCAGGAATTTTCGACTGTATACATAAATGTCTGTCATGTTTACTGAAAGAGACACTGGTTCTGTCATCAACCTACATCCGAGAAGAGATGATGTTGATTTGTGAAACCATACTTCTGGGAAGCTGCTAATGGGAGGAGAGTGTTACATTTTAAATTAACACAAAGACCCTTAACCAGTAATGTTTCAGAAAGATGTAAAAATTGTACAATCGCCCACATTATCTCTCCAGTTTGGCTATTCAATAAATGCAATGTTGTTGACATCAGATATATTGTACCTCAAATGTTATATTCAATGCGACTCAGTAAAAATATATTAAGGCAAAACAAAGAGGATTCAAGAAAATGCTATTTGTCTATTATCAAGTGAGTTTCACATGAATTGTCCAGTTACTTATGTAAAAACGGATGACAGACAGACAGACAAATTAACAAACAGCAAAACACAGGTTGAAAGGTGAGTAGACTCTCAGAATCCGGTTCCCTCCTCCTTGTCACTCATTCTCTCCTCCTTGTCACTAATTTGAAAATAAATAAGGCAAAATGACTTGCTGGAAGATATAATTCACTGACACAGTCACTCTGTCTGGGAATCTTGCCAAACTGAAGATGATTAAAAACTGCAATAATTACCACTGCAGGGTTAAGGGGACCTGGGACATTGCACCTAGACGACTTCAATGAGCTGAAGTGACACCCAAAGGGCCCTTTAAAATACCTGGGCACTTAGTATATATACAGGGTTACTGAGAGTAAAATACCTGTACTAGAGATCTGGGGTCTGATCACAAGATACCTTTGCACTGGGACAATGAGATATTTGCATTGAGGGTAACGTCTCATTTTATATCGTCTTACCAACAAGCATCTGATAACTAAAATGGATTTTGGTAACATTAGAGAGTAGCAAATCTTTCTGTTCCTCTCAGTATTATCAAATGGTACTATTTCCCTGATGAAATGTCTTTTTTTTTTTAAATTCTTTATTTTTATCGTGCGCAGATTAACAACAGGCTTGCAGAGCCACGATAGCAGCTGCAAGCTTTTCAATACATTTTTACCAGGTAAAGTGTGGCAGATTAAATAGCACGTTTTCTTTTTTTGATAACAAAAATAAAAGAAAGATTACATGGGAATAACAGGCATTGTAACAGCAATAGTTGAGGTTAAAACACGCTAAGCTAGTCAAGTTTGTGAATGGATTAGTCACCTTTAGGATTCTGTTAACTGTCGTGTCGTCTCCATGTTATTGCTTTTCTGAAGCGGTATAAACGTTTAAGTTAATGCGAGATTTATGGCTGCTTAGCCGTTCTCTTTAGTTTAGCATCAAATTGTGCCTGACTGGTAGAGAAAATCATAGGGGATATTCAGATTAAGAGTGCTGCTTACGTGGACCTCATAGCATTGGGTTAATATCGTCGTGTTATGGGTATAGCTGTCGGGAGAGCTAAGCGGTGTGTAAGCAGGCGGTTCCCTTTATACTAGCAGATTTCTGATCATAGGTCTGTCTTCGACTAAGAGCAGGCTAGGCACAAAGTACAGGTTCAGTTTAGTTTAACAGTGTGCATCCGACAGTGGTATAGTAAGCTATGTTTCTATTTGAAGTACGTGAGGGAGGCAAATTATAGTGGTCCCTCAACCTTGTGGCAGTGGACCGGGTAAGGTGATCTGCTCAGGGTGGTCAAGGTAACCTGCTATCTGTGGTCGATAGGGGCGCCTACAATTAGTTTAAACGCCGTTTAGCAGGCTCTTTTGTAGAGCCTCGTTAGGCTATTACTGTGTGTGGTCATGCCTATGCGTAAACAGTAGACAATACAATACGAATGTCTATTACGAGAGAGTAGAGTAAGGTTCGCTATGGTAGCGACCCATATCGCCTTTCGCTTGCCAGCTTCTAAGCATTAGCAGGAAGTCCTATAACGTTTACACACACCAAATAGTCTAAATCAATCTACTTAGAGTTACTAGTCTGAGAGAGCTAAAACAAACATGGCAAAAACAGCGGTATTTACAACCTAGCGCCTGTCCTCCGAGGAAGTCCAGTAACTTTTAAAACATACCAGACATGTTATGCATTCCAAAGTGTGAATCATAAAGATATATGGTTAATGCAAGTGTCCCAAACTAGTCTGTAAGTCCCATGCCTTCACGAAGTCATGAGGCGGTTGTCTCGGTTTTTAGTCCCCTGGTTCTGTCTCAGGCGAGTGGTGGTCTCTCCGTGGTTCGAATGGGGCGATGTTGTCCACATCCCATTGTTGTCCCCGAGGGCTGCCCCTTCTGGGCTCTCTCTGTGCTGCAATGCCTTGCTGGGTCAGGAACGATTGGCCTTCCTCCGGTGAGCGAATGATATGGGTTATCCCTTCCGTGGTAATCTGAAGAGAGCGTGATGTGCCCCAGCGGTACAGAATCTTCTGCCGTCTCAACGTGCTGGTAACAGGGCGCATTGTTTGCCTCCACAGCAAGGTGGGTTTGGAGAGGTCGTTATAGAATGTCAGATTATGTCTCTCGAAGGACAGGAACGGCAGGTCCCTCACCGCTGCCATGATCGCCGTTTTGTCTAGGTGTGTGACAAGCTGTAGAATGACATCGCCGCTTGTCTGTTGGGGCTGTCCGCCCTGCCTGCGGGTTCTGTAGATGTTGTCCATCAGGATGTTCTTAGCTTGTTTGTGGGGAAGTATTTGCTGGAGCAGGCGCCCCACGTATTGTGGCAGGTCAGTCTTATCTATCGAGGCAGGGATACCCCTAATCTTGATGTTCTTGCTGCGACTGCGGTCTTCATAATCGGTTAGTTTCTGAGTCGTTGTTGCTTGTGAGGCGGTTACCCTTTTCTGCTCTGCTGCAAGTGTGGTTTGCTCGGCTTTGAGGTGGGCCGCTGTTTCTTCTGCGGCCTTGATTCGCCCTGTGAGCGAGAGCATGTCTTCTCTCAATATCGCTAGGTCCGCCTGAAACATCTTACGGATGTCGCGGAGGAGCGACTTAATGTCCCCCTTTGTGGCCGGGGTGTTGTTCTCCTCGTCCGAGGATTCCATATACAGGCCGCCAGCTTGTGGGATATCATCTAGGGCGTCCATGGAGGCTTCTTCCTCCTCCGACGAGGCCTCCGCATGTAGGTCCGCCATCTTGGGCGCCACGCGCGGTAGGCTTCCCTGCATGTACTCCCCAATATTACGGGTTCCTGATGCCATTGCTGCCTTGAGCTTCTTGGTTCGTTTTCCCATTGTGTAGGTGGGGTGCTAGTCGGTGTACCGGTGATTTTTCACCCGGTTAGTTGCTGTTTTTAGGCTTCTGATGAAATGTCTTTTAATGGTGCCCATGGAAAATAAAAGGTATTCTTAAGCAATATTTACTTAGGTGCTAGATTCTACATTTTACTGATTGCCCCTATGTCATTGAGATTGAAACCTGCCTCAGCTAGCTGTAAAGAGTCAAGTTAACAAATACAAATTCACAATATATAGGAAGAATGCAAGGACAGAAAAACTTCAAGTGTTGATTGTGATCCAGCTAGTCATAATGTGGGAAACAGCCAATTAGGATATGTGTAATGCGGCATAAAACATTTTATTATTATTGGGTGAGGATATGCAGGTGGCCAGTGGTAGAGGGATATCTAATAAAAATAATGTGTGTGGGAGGGACAGCCATGTGTGCCCCCCCAACTGTGGTCAGCTAGTGGAGTTATTACAATATTCATGGGTGAAGACCTAGTGTCCTTTCCAGCCCCCAACCAGAGTCCTAATTAATGAAACAATAGAAGGGGTAAACATACCATTGTTCACCATGCTTAATAATTTCATGCCCTCCCTCCACCCACCCACTCATTGTCTAAGGATAACCCTACCTACTTCCCCTCATACTAATAATAGCGAGGCAGCAATTAAGCCAATACCTTTTTTTTTAAATCTACTTACCACCTTCTTATAATTCGTCTTATCTTCAGCTCCAAAAAAGGCCTCTTCCTGGTTATCAGTCTTCTTCCTACACTGCTCAACCTGAGAAACCCATGCAGGTGGGACTGGTCCAAGGTCGATTACCCCCTGCTGAGCTACAATGTAGGAAGAGAGAAAATCTGTGTCTTTATTGTGGTTGTCCACATCATTCCGTGAGCACCTGCCCTGAGAAAACATGAAGCACCAAGCAGGTAAGCTAGTAGGTCTATCACTCCTACCTTCCACATTGGTTGCCTCCGCTCCTCCCTTATCCATATCTCTCTTCTTACAGTGGAACACGAACAACCATTAATTTCAAGCCTTGATTGATTTAGGAGCAAGTGAATGTTTTCTTGATTCTATGTTGGCAACAGCATTGCAAATTCCTGTAAATAATAAAATTACTCCATTAGAAATTCAGGTTGTGGATGGGTCTTTTTTAAAATTGGGCCCTTATGTAAACAAATCATACCTATCCAGATTTCAATAGGAAGACATGTATAAATTATCACATTTGATCTGGTTCCCTTCCTTGTAATGCTCGGTATCCCTTGGCTATGCACCCATGACTCCGTCATTAACTGGGCTACAGGAAGTGTGTCCTTCTTGTCTTCTCACTGCTCCTCTCAATGCTTTCTGAATGATTCCCATAAAGGATGTTTATATTCCATCCTGAATGTTAATATGAACAAAAGCCAGGAGGTGAACATACCTTCTCTGTTATCACATATACATGGATGTTTTCCACAAAAAAAGGAGTTGATACCTTACCTCCACACAGGCACTATGATTGTCCTATTGACTTGTTACCTGGGGTTCCTATACCCTATGGTAGGATCTACTCTCTTGCAGAGAAGGAGTTAAGTATCCTAAAGGAATACATACATGAGAACTTGACTAAAAGTTTTATCCAGCCTTCCACTTCCCCCGCAGGAGCCAGCATCTTCTTTGTGGGAAAAAAGGATGGTGGTCTATGACCCTGTGTGGACTACAGGGAATTAAACCAGATCACCATAAAGAACAAATATCCACTTCCCCTAATTTCTAAATTAACAGAGAGACTACAGACTGCAACCATATACACCAAGTTGGACTTAAGAGGTGCCTACAACCTTCTCCGTTTCAGACAAGGCGATGAATGGAAAACAGCCTTTCAGTCCCGTTATGTAAATTTTGAATACACAGTTATGCCACATAGACTCTGTAATGCTCCTGCCTTTTTCCAACACTTCCTCAATGACTGCTTCAGAGACCTTCTTGATCGATATGTGGTTATATATTTGGATGGTATCCTGGTCTTTCCCGCGATCTGCAGACGCATCGTCACCACATGTTGAGGTCTTTGGAAAACAAAGGTTATATGTAGAGAGAGATGCATTTTTGAGATAACCTGTGTTGAGTGCCTTGGGTTCATTATTCAACCCGGCAAAGTGGAAATGGATCCACGTAAAGTGAAAGCCATAAGGCAATGGGCAGAACCCCAGACAAAGAAACAAGTACAGAGATTTGTGGGGTTCACTCATTTCTATAGACGCTTTATACTAAACTTTTCCAAAGTACTCTAACCTCGTACCCATCTCACAAAGAAAGATGTGAAGTGGTGCTGGGATCACCAGACACAAACAGCATTTGAAAAACTCAAGCTGATGGTCACCACAGCCCCTATATTTCACATACCAGAATTACACAAGCTGTTCTTGCTTGAGGTTGACACCTCTGATACAGTTACAGGTGCAGTCCTGTCACAAAGAAACAAGTACACAGATACCTTCATCCCATTGCCTTCTATTTAAAGAGATTGTCTGAATCTAATTATGATGTTGGTGACAAAGAATTACAAGCCATAAAAACGACTTAAAGAATGGAGGCATCTTCTGGAAGGAACATGTCATCCCATAACTGTCTACACCGATCATAAAAACCTAGAATATCTCTGCACTGCCAAACGGCTCAATCCACGTCAAGATCGTTGGGCCTTTGTCTGGATTACTGTTGATCCAGCACGCAGAATAATATCACACCTAGGACTAAGGATAACGACTAACTGGAGCTTAGAATGGCCTGACTTAACGTATCCGAGAATAGTCAAAATACTTGCCAAGGTCAGGGACACAGAATGAGACACAAAGATAAGGAAAAGCCAGATGTCAAGAATACCAGAAAATCAGGGAAGTCAAAACAAAGCCAAAGTCAAAATACCAGTAAAACTCGATCAGGATCACACTCTCGGATAACCAACTAATGCAAAGCATGACAGGGCAGTAACCAAATTCTATTTTAAATTTAAATAACCCTCCTTAGGCTGTAATTGGCTGTTTCTGACCTCTGACCCCAAAACGTGCGTGCGTGCATTCGTGCTATGACGTGGGCAAAGGTAGGTTTCTTATAAAAGCCTGGTCCGCAGTGGCCGGCACTCCTAGGAACCTCGCACCCGCTGGGGACTGCTGCCTTCCGAGCCCAAGGTAAGTTTAAAGTATCTCTGACGGCTGCTCTGTTTGACTGCAGCCACGCGGTCAGATATGCCGGGAGCCGCGACAGCCTTTTTCTTTTCCCGATACCTGTTTCACGTTGCATATCATCCTGGATCAAGAAATCAAAAAACTGATGCATATCAAGATGTACCACAAATTAAACCAAACCCAAAAGAGAAGAAAACAAACTTAACCGACAACATTTCCTGTGTCATGGCACATGTGCTAAATTATATTCAGGCAACTGCTGCTATGTCAAATATGCCTCTCTCATCAGAAGATTTTGCTATGTCCCATGGGAAGATTTCCGTAACAGAACCCCACTGTATTGTCATGATGCTCCTGTATCAGGCCACGGTGGGCAAATAAATCTCTGCAGGCTATCCAACAACACTTCTGGTGGCCGACTCTGAAAAAAGATGTAAACAATTACGTAAGCTCCTGTGTTACGTGTGCCAGATCAATAGCCCATGACTATTAAAACAGCAGGTCTTTTACAACTGCAACAAATACCCTGGAGCCATGTAGCAGTTGATTTCATTAACCGATTCTCATAGATACATTACAATCATGGTGATCATAGATCAACTAACCAAGATGGCCCATTTTGTCCCTGTGAAGAGACTCCCTACAGCAAAAAAGACTGCCACTCTTTTCCAAGGTCATGCGTTCAAGCTGCATGGTATCCCTGAATCGATCCTCTCAGACAGAGAAACTCAATTTACATCCCATTTTTGGAGAGCATTTTGCCAGTCTCTGAATATATCCGCGGATCTCTCGATTGCCTTTCATCCTCCTACCAATGGGCAAACTGAGAGAATGAACAGACCTTGGAGACTTATCTTCGTTGCTACATCACCCACTTACAGTCCAACTGGAAATACCTACTCACCACCTCTGAATTTGCCTACAACTCAGGAATTCATGACTCAACTCACCTCTCTTTCTGAATTACGGATTTCAACCCACTTCACTCCCAAAACTGCCTACCTTCACCACAGTTACTGACACCTCTGCTCTTGTTACACACCTGTCACAAGGATGTCTTCGTGCCCAGAAAACATTGCAGTTGAGTCAAGCTCTCTACAAATTCTATGCCGATCGCCACAACTTCCTACCAGATTGGTCACTAGGTTTGGCTATCCACTAAACATTTGAAACTCCCCTGCCTTTCCAAGAAATTGGGTCCTAAAAACATTGGTCCATTAAGTGTCTCAGGACCTCTCTGCTTTGCCCCTGGTCCTCTCAGACCCCTCACACGCCTGCTACAGGTTCCCCTTCAGCCTTCAGGCCCGCATGGATAACACCTGGCATGCAGTACGCTGGCCTAATGATGTCCCCCATTTCCTTCAAGCCATGAAGCTACCAGCGGTGGCAGTCTTGAACTGGATCCTTGACACCCTACTCCCGCAGCAAGCTCTGAGGTCTAGGACCCCACAACGTAGAGGGGGCCCGGACTGTCCAGAGGATTAGGGACCTGCCTCCACCCCACATGCCCGGGGTCTACCAATGGAGGTGGGCGCTCCCTCGGGCCATGGCCTATGCCCTGGACTTAGACGTGGGGAGCCCTGCTCCGTTTCCCCCCATCCGCACTGGACTTGCCTGAACATGCTTTGGACAGGTGGCCGCTTGGGATATGGCTATGGACTACGACGCATAAGTGGTGATTAGCAATAACATTTTCTTGCTCACTCATGAGCCTCGCTTTACAGCCCTCCTCAGTACTATCGGCATACTATCTATTGCCCGGAGGGTCCTTACAGCTGGGGACGGGTCGCTGCCGCGGTCCTTGACTGGGGCACGCACTCGTCCCATTAAACTGCCCTATGGTGGGAGCTGGAGGATGCATTTGAAAGTATGTATTATACAGGGATGTGGGGGGGAGGTGGCTCGTTGCCCCTGGTGCTTACAGCATACACCCCGACGTGGCCTGGCCGCCAGTGGCTCCCTAACGGGCAACACCGGGTAACCACCCTTCTTCCTTTTTGCATTGGCCTGGCTGCGGATGGGGTTACTGGATTATGAAGGGGCTGGGCCTGACCTTCCTGCTAGTGTGGGAACACAATGCCACTGTTAATACCCAATATTTCTCACAGTTATGCACATGTTTAACAAGGTTACGATGCTGTACTTAAGTGAGCTGGGCCCCTGAGCCTTGCATATATACTCCTCACCCATTCACGGACTTCCTATTCCCCCCGCAAAGTACTCTCATTGTACATAAGATCGGTGGGAGGAAGTGGACGGTGGCCTCAGGGTCTGTGTACCTCTACCCAACACTCCATGATCTAGAGTTGTGCTTGCTTGATCTACTACCAATTCCGTTCCTCCCCCCTCCCCCTCGGACTCCCTTCTGACTGCCCTCTCCTTCTCCCCCTCCCCTTTTTTTTCTCTCTCCCTCTTCTTTGTCTCTTCTTATCTTTTTCTCTCTTCCTCTCCCTTTCTTTCATGCCATATTTCCCCCTCCCCTGACCAAGATGAGTTTTCGACCCGCCCCTCTCAAGGTCTGGTTTCACAATGTCCAGGGTCTTAATATACCCGAGAGATGCTCCCAGCTGTTGCACACCCTGTGGGCCAAGAGAGCCACCATAGCCTTCCTACAAGAAACACACTTTAGGGAGGGCATGACCCGGTGCTCCAGGACAAACACTACCCCCTGGGCTTTTTTGCAAACCACAACGAGCATAGAAAGTCAGGCGTGGCGATTTTGGTTGCCCATATGATCCCGTTCGTATGCCAGGCCACACTAACAGACACATTAGGAAGGTTTATTTTTGTTAATGGGACTATAGCAGGCCGCACATACACCTTCACCTGCATCTACTGCCCTAATCGTAGACAACACACCTTCCTCATTAGAACCCTTGCCACACTTCAGAAGTTCCGGGAGGGCTTGCTGGTCCTGGCTGGTGATCTCAACATACCCCTAGAGCCCCAGATAGACGCGTCCAGAAGGACAAGCACTCTGTCACCACACTGTATATGCTCAGCACGGGCGGCTTTGCATGGACTGGATTTGGTGGATTGCTGGAGGGTGGCACACCCAGAGGATAGAGATTCTTCCCCGTCCACAAACCGTATAGCCGCATAGACTATGTCTTTGTAGCGCAGGAATTCATCCCTCTCCTATTGACCAGCAACATAGGGATCTTCGGTACCTCCGACCAAGCCCCTCTGATGAGCTTCACTGGCGAAACGTGCACGTCAGGGGCTCTGGACACATACTGACACATTATTTGTGTCGGCACCTAACTCTCTGCTTATCAATTGCTAAATTACCGACATCAAGTTCTTCCATGTCCAGCATCTCAGGAGTGCATATTGGAGACTCTTAACACTAATTTTATGTGCTCTGTACATACTTTATTTCTCTTTCTTTTTCCTTTATTATGTTCATGGGGGGAGATTGATAAGACCAGGCATTTTTTTAAGGGGTGCCCTAGAAGGCACAAGACTCAGGAATCTTTATTCTATATGCCTTCATCTGTCACTGTCTGTATATTTTCTACTACCTAGGCAACCTGTTCAAAACTGTTTGCAAACCCTCTCTTAATACTTTGACCTATTATTTAGATGCAGCTAGACCTGATGGTCTCCCGACAACCTACCTACACACGTTTCGGCAAATATTGCTCCCAAAACTCCTAACGGACCTAGAATCTCTCCCAGATGATACCTTGGTGGCAGTGGTGACTGTGATCCCAAAGGAGGGTAAAGATCCTTCTTGCTTTCTAGCGGTGCGAGTTACCGTCCTCTTGAACTTGGACCTCAAGCTCTTCACCAAAGCCATGGCTAAACGCTTGTCCAGAAAACTGGCCGACCTTATCCACCTGGACCATGTGGGCTTCATCCCAGGACGAGAAGCATGGGACAACACCATCAGGGCCCTCAATATTACATCCACGGCGCGTGAGCTTCTGGGAGGGAGGTCATGCTCCTCTCCACGGACGCCAAAAAGGTGTTTGACCGCGTAGACTGGACCTACTTAAACTCAGTCCTCCAGCACATTGGGCTCGGCCCCCATATAAGGTCCTGGATCTCGTCCCTTTATACCACCACCTCGGCCTTGTAATAGAATTTACTTTTTTCTATGAGATTCACCCCCAATTCCAGACATGGCCTATCCCATTTTGAGATCCTGTTTGGATGTGCCCCAAAGACAGGCCTCTATTTTCCCCAGACTCTTTAGATGCAGCATGGTAGTATGGCTAAAATATAGTAGATGGGTGGGTAAAGAAAATGGTAATTGCAATTTCGGTATAGCAGTCTTCTTTTTCTACTTGTGTATCATTTATATTCTATATTATAGAGTGTTATTTGTGCATTGTGTTGCCTCCGGATTGTGGAGGAGTATTATGGTACTTTGCACCTTTGCACTTTAGCTCTTGCATTATTACCATCATCACTAGTATGATTGAAGCTGCTGTCCTTAGGGGCTCGGGACCTATTTTTGGTCTTTTTTTTATTTAATTTTATATACTTTGTGTTTTTGCACTATTGTGTGCTATTGTTTGTTGTTTTTTGTAATAAAGTGGATTCTTGTATTTCCACTGATTGTTTCTTTCTTTTTTCTTCTATCTATGGGAATCTCCTGTTTCAGTTATATTTATTCTAAGTGACTGTGGCGCCCTGTTTTCTGATATTGGTGTCAGATATCATGTTCTTTTGGTAGTATGACTGCCTATGTACAGGCCCTACACCAAAGATTAGGCAAGGTGCATAAACAAGTCTTTGATTCCATTCCATATCCAGACTTTGATTTTGCAACTCACAAACTGCAGCCTGGGTATTGGGTGGTGATAAAGAGGCATGTGAGGAAAGAACTTAAACCATGCTTTGACGGTCCATTCCAAGTGCTCCTGACTACAGCTACCTCAGTGAAACTAGAAGGAAAAGTAACGTGGATACATGCCACTCACTGTAAACAAGTCACTCCAACTGATCCACCGACATGAAACTTTTCTTATCCTTTACCATTGTATGCTCTGTTCAGATATGCTACTCTGACTTGAGACCAGAAGATAATAATGCATGGCAGGAAAATATATAGTTACAGATAGCAAAGGCTTTTAATTTAACCTCCTTTTGCCTCAACCCTCTCCTCAGTACTGAAAACTGAGGAGAGGTATGAGGCAGCCATTGACTACGTACTAATGAAACATAACTTAGGCTGTGAAGCTTTTGAAGGTATGTGCTGTTTTAACCTATCTGACGATGGCACTATGATCCATAAACATATCAAATATTTACTTGACTAAGTACAGGATATCAAACAGGATACTGGCTTCTTTGGGGATTGGGATTGGACATTTCGGCTAGGAACATGGTTGACTTTGCTAATTAAGAATATTTTGTACTTTTTGCTATTAGCTGTAGTTGTTATTATGGCCATTTCTCTAAACTTTAGATTTTTCTCATGTCTACTAACCTCTCTATGTAAAAACAAACGTACTGTTGGTCGTACCTTAACTTACATTCCAGCTCCGACTTTGGAAGATTTTACGATGTTACACCGCCTAACAAATGAAGGAACTCTCCTCAGCTGAGTCTGGTAGACATGTGCAATTCATTTCGGTTCGAATATGAATTTGGACGAAGTTCGGGCAATTCGGACATTCGGGTACTTCCAGTGTGTGTATGCCAGTGTATGCAGGGCAGCATTAAGAGCACAGTGGGCCTGGTGCTGACAATTATAATGGGCCTAATTACGGAATCTTATCGACCAAAAACACTAAAACAGTCATACCTCCCAAGCGTCATGTATCTGATGGAGATGGTGCTGGAGGGAAACTCGTAGGATGCAGCTATAAGAAAACACACTCTATGCTAATTTCTCTCTAATTTATGCTCTCATCTTTCAAGTAAATCCATAACCCCTAACAGCAGTGTCCAGTGAAGCAGGAAGTCAATGGGCGAGGTAAAAGGGTGACAAGACCTGCCAAAAGGGGTGAACATGCCCAAAAAGGGGGCATGTGTGTCCAAAGAATTTAAAGGATAGCCTGGCATGAATGCATGTCAGGCTGCCTGCCAATCCTGCAGGCTGTCCAACTAAGGACATACCATGCAGGCAGCATCTTGAGCTTGGCATAAATGCGTCTAATGATGCGCTCACTCCATGCTTTCTAAGGACTGTCCCCTAGCACTCGCTGGTCCACTTGTCTTCTTACCTTCTTACTAGCAGGCAGAAGCTCCTGGTATATAGTCTGAGACAGAGAAAAGGTGTATGTAGTGAGTGTAGAAGAAAGGGGACATGCCACAGTGTTAGAGAGACCAACGTCTGCATTACCTAAACTAATTTTAATGTCAGCCAGTCCACACAAGTTTGTTCCCATACATCCCTCTTAAGCTTCCAAACTTAAAGGGACACTATAGTCACCAGAACAACTACAGCTTATTGTATTTGTTCTGGTAAGTAGAATCATTCCATGCAGGCTTTTTGCAGTAAACACTGTCTTTTCAGAGAAAATAACTCCACTGGCCGCTCCTTAGATGGCTGCTAGATGTGCTTCCTGGGGCAGTACTGCCTAGTGTGCAGCATTGCCATTCAGTGTCTCCACCCTCTGCATGCAGACACTGAACTTTACTCAGAGATGCATTGATTCAATTTATCTTTATGAGGAGATGCTGATTGGCCAGGGCTATGTTGGACTGGTGCTGGCTCTGCCCCTGATCTGCCTAGTTGACAGTCTCAGCCAACCCTATGGTATTGTAATTTGCTCAGACCACCATTTCTGAGCCAGCAGCTGCAGAATTGAATACAAGTAATATTTTACTATATTTAGGGAGACAAGAAGGGGCCAGGGTGGTGGTTTTAACATGATAGGGTCAGAAATACATGATTGTGTTCCTGACCCTATAGTGCTCCTTTAAGCAAGAGTATGTGAAGAGTAGTTAAGGTTGCCACCTTTCTTGGAAAAAAAATACCAGCCTTAATCAGTTATGCGTGACATCACATGATGTAAATCACAAGGAGTGACATCAGAGAAAATTATGTAAAATCACCAACAAACTACTCACAGTTTGATTCTGCTGTATAGATGGATTGCTCCCAGTGTCTCAGTCTCGCAAGTCACCCAGTGTCTCAGTGTCCCTATGTATCACAGTGTCAGTGTCCCCATGTCGCCCTGTCTCCCAGTGTCTGTGTCCCCATTTCTCCCAGTGTCCCAATGTCTCAGTGTGTCCCCATGTCACTAGGATACTGGGGACACTGAGAGACCTGGAGATACTGAGAGACCTGGGGACACTGAGAGACCCAGGGACACAAAGACATGGGGACACTGAGACATTTAGGGAAACTGGGAGAAATGGGGACACTGAGACACTAGGGACACATACACTGGGAGACATGGGGACACTGAAACATTTGGGGACACTAAGACACAAGGGACACAGAGACATGGGAACGCAGACACTGGGAGACTAGGGGACACTGGGAGACTAGGGGACACTGGCTGGGAGACAGACACTTGGGGACAGTTGTGAACATAGACATGTGAACACTGGGACATATAGGGACACTGGGAGACATGGGGACACCAGGCACACTGAGACACTAGGGACACAGACACTGGGAGACATGGAGACACTGAAACATTTGGGGACACTAAGACACTAGGGACATAGACACTGGGAGACTAGGGAACACTGGGAGACTAGGGAACACTGGGAGACTAGGGGACACTGGGAGACTAGGGGACACTGGGAGACTAGGGGACACTGGCTTGGAGACAGACACTTGGGGAGACATGGGGAGACATGGGGACACTAGGCACACTGAGAGACATGGGACACATATACTGGGAGACTTGGGGACACTGAGACACTAGGGACACTGGCTGGGGGACATGGGAACATAGTGTCTCTGTGTCCCAATGTCTCAGTGTCTCCCAATGTCTCTGTCTCACAGCGTCCCCATGTGTTTCAGCATCCCCATGTGTCTCAGTGTCCCCAAGTGTCACAGTATCCCCAGATCTCCCAGTGTCTGTGTCCTAGTGTCTCAGTGTCCCCTAGTGTCTGTGTCCCCTAGTGTCTCAGTGTCCCCATATGTCCCCAAGTGTCTCATTGTCCCCATGTTTTCCAGTGTCCCCAAGTGTCTGTGTTCCCAGGTCTCCCAGTGTCTGTGTTCCCAGGTCTCCCAGTGTCTGTGTTCCCAGGTCTCCCAGAGTCTGTGTCCTAGTGTCTCAGTGTCCCCTAATGTCTCAGTGTCCCCATGTGTCCCCGAGTGTCTCAGTGTCCCCTAGTGTCTCAGTGTCCCCTAGTGTCTCAGTGTCCCCATGTGTCCCTGCTGCCTTTCCCCCCATCCCTCACTTACCTGAGCTGTAGATCTGCTGTCTGGACTCTCTGTGCTGTGTAGTTGCTCCCCCACGGATCAGTGAGTAGTAGAGAGAGGCAGGGATATTCTGTAACTTCCTATCCCTGCCTCTCTCCAGACACAGCGACCCCTACTGGCCGGTGCTGGTATTGCAGAGTAATTTCCATTCATTCTGAGAAAATGACCTGTGTATTGCTGGTATTAATGCAATACCAGCACGGCCAGGCAGCCTCAAATACCGGCTGTGCCAGTAAAATACCAGTCAGGTGGCAAACCTAAGAGTAGTGTGTAAAAAAAAATAAAAAATATTCAAATTTTTTTTTCAAGTTTTTTTTTTTAAATGGGCCTATTCCATGGGCCTGGGCCTGGAGCTGCAGCTCCATCAGCCCCTATGTTAATCCGGCCCTGAGTGTATGTATGTATGTATGCCAGTGTATGTATGTATGCCAGTGTATGTATGTATGTATCTATGCATGCCAGTGTATGTATGTATGACAGTGTATGTATGTATGCCAGTGTATGCCAGCGTATGTATGTATGCCAGTGTATGTCAGTGTATATATGTATGCCAGTGTATGCCAGTGTATGTATGCCTGTGTGTGTATGCCAGTGTATGTGTGTATGCCAGTGTGTGTATGCCAGTGTATGTATGCCAGTCAGTTTGTGTATGTATGCCAGTGTGTGTGTATGTATGCCAGTGTGTATGTATGTATATATCTATCAGTATGCAGTATGTATATTTGTCAGTATGTATTTCTGCATGTATGTGTGTGTATGTATGTATGCCAGTGTATGCCAGTGTATGTATGTATGCCAGTCAGTGTGTGTATGTATGCCAGTGTGTGTGTGTCTGTATGCCAGTGTGTATGTATGTATATATCTATCAGTATGCAGTATGTATATTTGTCAGTATGTATTTCTGCATGTATGTGTGTGTATGTATGTATGCCAGTGTATGCCAGTGTATGTATGTATGCCAGCGTATGTATGTATGCCAGCGTATGCCAGCGTATGTATGTATGCCAGTGTATGCATGCCTGTGTGTGTATGCCTGTGTGTGTATGTATGCCAGTGTATGTGTGTATGCCAGTGTATGTGTGTATGCCAGTGCGTGTGTGTGTGTATTCCAGTGTATGTAAGCCAGTGTATGTATGTATGTATGCCAGTGTGTGTGTGTATGCATGCCAGTGTGTATGTATGTATATATCTATCAGTATGCAGTATGTATATTTGTCAGCATGTATTTCTGCATGTGTGTGTGTGTGTGTGTGTCAGTATCTCCCTATGCATGTGTGTATGTCTGTTTCAGTGTTTGTATATGTTAGTGTGTGTGTATTCCTGTGGGCGGGATTTGGAGGCGGGCCCTGTGGGCGGGCTTGAAGGGGGGCCCAGACCTTGAACTGTGTTAGGGGCCCCAAAATTTCTGATGGCGGCCCTGCCCCCACCCACAGCTCAGGGGTGGGGGCCAGGGGGGGAGGACAGTAGGTCCCCCCCCACCATTTTTATATAGTGCCACCACCCACTGCTCAGGGGTGGGGGCCGGGGGGGAGGCCGGGGGGGAGGCCCTTTTCCTTATTTAGGGCCCCCACCCGCTGGGCAGGGGTGGGGGCCGGGGCGGTGGACAATAGGTTCCCCCATTGTGATTTATGGCCCCCACCCACCGCACAGGGGTGGGGGCTGGGGGGGAGGACAATAGGTCCCCCCTCCCCATCGTCATTTATTGTATTATTGCCCCCACCCACCGTGCAGGGGTGGGGGCCGGGGGGAGGACAGTAGGTTGTCCCCCCTAATTATTAGCTTAGTAGGTTGTTTTTTTTTTGTTTAATAGACATGCCCCTACTCGCGGTATACTGTGTTGATTCCCTTTATGTATTTAAATGTTTCTATCATATCCCCCCTGTCTCGTCTTTCCTCCAAGCTATACATGTTAAGATCCTTTAACCTTTCCTTGTAAGTTTTATCATGCAATCCATGAACAAGTTTAGTAGCCCTTCTCTGAACTCTCTCTAAGGTATCAATATCCTTCTGAAGATATGGTCTCCAGTACTGCGTACAATACTTCAAGTGAGGTCTCATCAGTGTTCTGTACAATGGCATGAGCACTTCCCTCTTTCTACTGCTAATACCTCTCCCTATACAACCAAGCATTCTGCTAGCATTTCCTGCTGCTCTATTACATTGTCTGCCTACCTTTAAGTCAACAGAAATAATCACCCCTAAATCCCTTTCCTCAGATGTTGAGGTTAAGACTCTATCAAATATTCTGTACTCTGCCCTTTGGTTTTTACGTCCAAGATGCATTATCTTGCACTTATCCACATTAAATGTCAGTTGCCACAACTCTGACAATTTTTCTAGTTTACCTAAATCATTAGCCATTTGGCTTATCCCTCCTGGAACATCAACCCTGTTACATATCTTAGTATCATCAGCAAAAAGACATACCTTACCATCAAGACCTTCTGCAATATCACTAATAAAAATATTAAAGAGATGGGTCCAAGTACAGATCCCTGAGGTACCCCACTGGTGACAAGCCCAAGCTTCGAATATACTCCATTGACTACAACCCTCTGTTGCCTGTCACTCAGCCACTGCCTCACCCATTCAACAATATTGGAATCCAAACTTAAAGATTGTTTATTGATAAGCCTTCTATGTGCAATAGTGTCAAAAGCCTTACTGAAATCTAGGTAAGCAATGTCTACTGCACCACCCTGATCTATAATTTTAGTTACCCAATCAAAAAAATCAATAAGATTAGTTTGGCATGATCTCCCTGAAGTAAACCCCTGTTGTCTCTGATCTTGAAATCCATGTGTTTTTAGATGTTCAACAATCCTATCCTTTAACATGGTTTCCATCACTTTCCCCACTACTGAAGTAAGGCTTACTGGCCTATCGTTGTCCGACTCCTCCCTATTACCTTTCTTGTGAATGGGCACAACATTCGCCAACTTCCAATGTTCTGGGACTACTCCTGTTATCAATGATTGATGGTTTTGCTAGTACACCACTAAGCTATTTTAATAGCTTTGGGTGTATTCCATCAGGTCCCATTGACTTATTTGTCTTTACTTTTGACAGTTGAAATAGAACCTCTTCCTCTGTAAACTCACGTGTAATAAATAACTCATTTATCCTTTTTCTTAACTGAGGTCCCTCTCCTTCATTTTCATCTGTAAATACCGAACAAAAATATTCATTTAGGCAGTCAGCTAGACCTTTATCCTCTTCTACATAATTCCTTCTTTTGTTTTTAATCTAACTAATCCTTGTTTTACTTTTCTTTTCTCATTTATGTATCTAAAAAAAAGTTTTGTCAGCCTTTTTTACTGACTGTGCTATTTTCTCTTCTGTGTGTGATTTGGAACTCTTATAACTTGCTTAGCCTCGTTCTGCTTAATCTTATAGATCATTCTGTCTTCCTCACTCTGGATTTTTTTATGATTACTAAATGCTAACTTTTAGTTTTTTACTATTTTGGCCACATCTGCGGAATACCACAGTGGTTTCTTGAATTTTTTGCTTTTACTGACAAGCCTAATGCAATTTTCTGTTGCCTTCAGTAGTGCAACTTTTAAATAATCCCATTTCTCTTGGACGCCATTTAAATTGCTCCAGTCTGATAATGACTCCTTTACACATATTCTAATTTTAGAAAAGTCTGTTTTTCTAAAGTCTAAAACTTTTGTTTTTGTGTGGTGTGACTCAGTCACTGTTCTTATATTAAACCACACTGACTGATGATCACTGGATCCTAAACTTTCACCTACAGTAATATCTGATACCAAATCTCAATTTGTTAACACTAAACCTAGTATGGCCTCTTTACGAGTTGGCTCCTCAACGACATGTTTCAGAGACAATCCCAGTAGGGAGTTTAGAATATGTGTGCTCCTGGCACAAGCAGCTATTTTTGTTTTCCAATTCACATCAGGAAGATTAAAGTCACCCATGATGAAAACTACCCCCTTCATTGTCATTTTAGCTATTTCCTCAACTGGTAGATTATCTAACTCTTCAATTTGTCCTGGGGGCCTATAAATCACACCTACATGAATTACTGTGTGAATACCAAATTCTAACGTAACCCAAACGAGATTGAGGAAAGGTAAGTTCGGCATGACAGTGCCGCTTTAAATCAACAGCAAATCCAATGTCTTTAACTGAATGTATTGTGCAGAATTTACCTTTCCTACAAATAACGCATATTGCAACACATTGAACTGCTAGGATGTGATATACACTAAACATCTACAACCTTGAAACCACTGACAAGTGAAGTGAATAACATTTCGTTGAAGTGCCGAAGGTTTCGAAGGTGCCGCCATTTGACAAACGAACACGTGGCGGCGGACATTTTAACTTAGTCGAACACGGTCAGCGGTGTGTGCAGCCAAATCTATGGAACTGTTTGCGGCTACCCAATTGCACGAACACCGCTGACCCGGACCTTCTTCGACACCGCGGCTGGAGCCTAAGTCCCGTTCGAAGATTCGAACGCCCATTCGAATGGGACTTAGTAGTTTTCTCGGTGTAAACTAGACTGACCGCACAGCCCAAATCCATGGAACTGTTTTGGGCATGAAAATGTGCCTGCGGTCGGTCAAAAGTGACTTATACTTATCTCCCGAACGGCTGGACGGATTCGTATGATTCTTGGGTATGTTTGTATTTGGAATGTGCTGATTAATAATATGTAACTGTTATTAATATTGGATGTATGGTTTTAGAGTTATAAAAGTTGGGTAAAAAGTATGTTTAAATTGTACGGATAATTGGGTTACCTCTCAGGCTAAGGGGAGGGAATCTGTGGGATGTAACGATTGTGTGATTGGGTAATGTATAATTGTATGTGGACGTCTCCCTTGCAGGGGAGAATTGCATAAAAGCAGAGTGTGTGCCATTAAACCTGAGTTCTACTTTACCCTCAATTTTGAATGCCGTCTCTTATTATGGGAATCTGCTACAAGGGATTGCTATGCTTGACATATTCCCTTGCTAAATCACTGCTAAGCTCTTGGAATAGCTGGTTCCTGTTTTGCTCTCTGGAGGAGTCTACGGTGGTTATGGTGTCTGCTGCAGTGCTTGGAGTCCTCAGGAAGCGCTAGGAGCATCCTTCAACGGAGGTACCCAGTCGGGGTGCCAGGCGATCCGTTACAATTGTTTATATCATTACAATGGCATCTGTCAAGGGGTGGGATATATTAGGCAGTTCTTTAATTTCATGTGCTGGAAGCTGGAGAGATGGGCAATGAAAAGACCTGAGCGACTTTGACAAGGGCCAAATAGTGATGGCTAGATGACTGGGTCAGAACATCTCCAAAATGGCAAGTCTTGTTGGGTGATCACAGTTAGTACCTACCAAAAGTAGTGCAAGGAAAGACTGGTGAAGCAGAGTCAGAGTCATGGGCACCCAAGATGGAGCAATGGAAGCTTCACAGTGTGAGCAGAGAAGAGACAATGTCTAATAGCTCACCATTTGCCCTGCTGCTTACACATTTCCAGTGTATTCAACCTTTTCCATGGAGTAGCAGAAGCACCAGGCTTAAACAATGCAGAAGGCATGGAGTCAAAACAAATTCTGAATCAGGGGCATTAGAGTTCTACCTACTCCACCTGCTGGTACAAGCAGCCTGTAAGAGCCCAATAGGCAGGCCTTTCCATTAGGGCAACATATTTACTGACCTAAAATGATTCATTGGGAAGAACAGGTGGCTGTCAGCCAGCTAATGAGGGTGATCCATGCAACTTCTCATAGGATTTTATACATTTTTGCGGCAAATTAGCTAAAATCTATTCAAGCTTCTTTTTTTTTTAAGCCGCAATAGAGGGTCATAATAAGGGGGAAGGGGAGGAAAACTGCAGAACTAATAATGAAAAGGACATAAAGAATACATGTTTGATCAAATAGACACATCTCAAAGGTGTAAGTTCACACAAAAAAAAGTTAAAAACCTTTCATTTTCACTTTAAGTTTGGCAATTGTTTTTCCAAACGCTGTTTAATGAATAAAACACATGTGAGTTATAACTAGGTTTACATTGGTGTTTCAGTGTAAAATATTTTGGTGCATGCATTAACTAGTTACTCCAGCCATCTTAACCACTACTGCTTACTGTAGACCTATGATAGTAGGATGAGCACCCTGGCACCATTCTCCAATGGGACAAATAATTTTACAATGTCCCACAGGTACGCCAGCTCTCCTGTGCAGCAGAATTGCAATATCCAGTTTCCCGCAGAGCTGGAGAGGCCAGATGACGATCCTGCCATTCAATAATCAACTGAACCCTCTCAGACAGAGATTGCAAAAAAAAAATATGCACTGAATTGAAATTAGCCATTCAGGAACGCTGGTTACCGGCTGGCTAATGAAATTCCAGTGACGCTACTGGAGCTGGAGTTACACCATCGGCAGCAAAGGGCTTAAAATTGGTATGTGCAGTGTTTTGTAGAGTGCTTTGCACTGTAAGTGTTTCTTTAAGCTGTATGCCAATAAGGGAATCCCTATGTAATATTACAAAATGTATTAAAGGGGTTATTGTACTTAATAAATGTTGTGGTCTGCATTTTTGGAGCTACTGGAATTGCCCAAATTGCATCGTAGACCCGCCATCAGTTTGTGTTTTAAATGCACTGTACATGTTAGTAATCCTGGATTTTCATAAGATTTAGTGAGGGTATGCAACTGCACTCAGGCGATATAGCTGAACGCAATTTATTGATATTTATTATAGTAGTATAAAAAACTGTGAAAATGAAATAATACAAATTGAAAGAAATTACTGCAAATATTGCTGTACAATAAGGCTTAGAAAATACCCAATGGCATACCATGGGGAATCAACTTTTGCAAATGGGTAATTTAAATTGTCAAACTGCTAAAATGTCCCAGAATGAGACATAGGCCCATCAAATGTATCTATCAAAATTCTAACTGTAGAACCTTAAACAGAGTTCCAGGCTGCCAAAGTCATCCGTGCTAAGGGATGCAACTAGACCCCATCACAAAAGTGCAAACATCTTTATACGTGCAGCATTTCAAGCTGAAACATTAGAAATACAGATTTTTACTACCATAACCAGTCTAAAAGCAGACATAGGCATGGTAGTTGGAGTAAACTTTAACCCCTTAAGGACACATGACATGTGTGACATGTCATGATTCCCTTTTATTCCAGAAGTTTGGTCCTTAAGGGGTTAAACAAACTTTGTATGTGCTCTTATTTCAAATATATCTTGCCTTTTGATGCAATACAGTCCCAAAGACTGACTAGATTCACTTTAATCGGGTAATTTATAAAGAGAATTATGGTGCAAACAGGAACATTTTATTGGTTCCATGGTGTATAATACACTTTTAGAAATTGCCCCAGAATTTTTCTCTGTACATAATCCCTACTGTTTCTACTTGAAAGGTGCAACATAAGTTTTTTAGCTGGATTAATATACTGAAAATATAATCAAACTCAAGTATTAAGCATTATCTACAAGAAATAAGCAATTTTAATAAAGGAAAATGTTTTATATTAAAGCTATAGTAGTTATGGTGCCAGAAGTGTCTTATATGGGTAAGGAGTCAAACTGGTTTACACTGGTGTACCTTGAAGATCAATGCACTGAGATAGCCTAGCAGCTCAGAGCTTAAGGGAAACTATAGTGCCAGGAAAACAAAGTTTTTTTTTCCTTTTTCTGGCACTATACCTTCTAGCCCCCTCCCCCGTGATGCAGAAGGAGCTAAAAAAAACTCCTGTCACTTACCTGAGTCCAGTACCGATGTCCCTCTCCGCTTGTTCGGGCTCCGCCTCCAGCATCAAGGGGTTTTACATGACGCTGAATGTACTGATGATAAGCGTGAGGACATCCAGGGTCATTTAGGCGACCAAAGTGCAACCCAGATGTCCCTCTACTGGCTGTCTTGTAGACAGCCACTACAGGTGGAATTAATAAAAACAAGAAGAAAGTATATACACTAAAGGTGAAAAAACGTATAACTGGAAGTGATCCCAGGTGTACTTCACAGCCACCTAAGAGAATATACACATATATAAAGAAGTGGAAACCACCCAGAATACGTTAAGATATATATATAAAAATAGAATGACCTGTATTGAGGTAGATTCTCCAAGCATGTGCTCTGTATAAACAAATCAGATAGCTAACATAGCGTAAAATAGTTTATATTAGGGATGTAAGTAAATGTGGTATGAATGCACTCACAAACAGATGAGAGAATCAAGCCTTTCACCCACTCAGGGGTACTGTGATGAATATAAGATGTAGTTTCTTCCAACCAGATATGTAAAATAAAAGAATCAAATATGGTGAAGTACGTTATAAAATAATATAACACATTTTATTGGTCGCACTTACACTTAAGTAGTATAAAACAGCGTATCTCCAAATAGTTATGGACCTCTTGGTGATGTAAATCCAAAGTTTCCACAATAGGAGTCTAAGAGCAGTAATTAAAATACAGCAAAACATAAAATAAACAGTAATAAATAAAAAAGTTCACAGGGAATAAATCCAACGCGTTTCGTCCGTTAGAATGCTGGACTTCTTCAGGGATTCCTAAGAGTTCTTCCTTGCGAGTATTTATAGCTTGTAAAATCTCTGATTCATCCGGACAGCTGATGGTTTTGCGTGCGTTCCAAAGATGGAACGCAAAAAGGGCGCAGAATATCCGGAATTCTTGACTAGTGTTTCCGGGTATGAGGACGCATGCGCGCAACACGCGCATGCGTAAACAGAGAGTACCGCAACCTGCGAGGGACCCAAAGCATATGGCGAAAAATGCCTGAGAGTCTGCTACTCAAAAAAAATTATAATAATGCTGGTGTGATCCCACTAGAACCATCAATGCATAATAAGGGACATATAAATAAAAAAGATGGAAATATAAAGAAAAATATGGGGAAATTACAAAATAAAGCTCCAAAGTAGCTTTACTAAAAAAAATATAATATACAATGCAACAACTAGTCCATTAAACATATAGTGTTCTGATGCATCACACCAGGAAAATATATATAACTAGAAAAGCTACAATTTCTGGGGAAATTGTGTAAAGTGTTCTTGCCTCCACCAGTAGTCTACAACTGGAGTGGGTGGAGTAACTGTTATCGTTTATATAGCACATTTAATTGCAACGTTGTTGCACAGTTACATTAAACCATACATTTATAAAAACATTAGCAGATGTGCAAAAGGCCCTGTCTATGACATCACTTGCTGCTGCAGCCTTGCACAGGTCAGAGAATTTTGGCGGTTGCCATCTTCAAATGGTCGTATTTTAAAAACTATAAATCCTACAGTGAAGAGCTTTATATTGTGATAATCACAATTTGATGTATAGTGATGTATAGTATGTCTCTGAGATATAAACAATGAAGGCACAGTTTAGAAATTGCCCTTCAAATGTGAGCTTTGCAGAGTGGAGTTTCAATGAATGTCAATGGACTGCGTGAGTTGCAAACAAATGGTCATATTGCGAAAACTATAAGGACTATGGCTTAGCTGTGGACATTTTTTGTGGCAGCAGGGATAGCTGAACGTTTTGATATACGATTTGTGTAGGTGGGCCTGAAAATTAGGGAGTGGTAGCAGTTTAGAAATCATGTCCTGATTTTTCAGCTTTTGCCAGCTCCCACTCTAGCTTTGCCATTCATTCCTATGGGACAAATTTCGCGACAAGAACGACGATATTCCGTGAACCATTCGGCGAAACGTTCCACAAAGTAATAGCAATCCGATCGGGAACAATCTGCACGTTTTGGTATATTTTTGTCTATGTAGTGTAAAAACTGTGGGAGGAGTTAGGGTGGCAAATTTGGCTATAATAATAATAATAATATATATGTGAGATAACAGTAACTGGTCTTGCTATGCAAGAACGCTTAATTATATCCAAATACAACCATATATTGAAGAGAACATATATACCAAGTATAAAATATATTTACTTAACCAAACAATAGTAAAGTGAAATCCATTATAGCCCAACATACTTTTATAAAAAGGATCTATTGAGTTATACACATGTAAATACACATACATAATTGCTTATGAGAAATACAGAAAAACATTAAATAAGCCCTTGTAAATCAATTTCCTGATTTAATCCCAAATCCAAAGTTTTGAGGTTAAAAATCCAAGAGGCTTCTTTTTTGACTAACTCCTGCATTTTGTCTCCTCCCCTCCATCCTAACTGTACAGAATCAATTCCAAAAGCCTGGAAAGAATTCCAACAAAACAGAGGGCATGAATTGCAGTGTTTTGGAACACTATGATCGAGTTTATTTCTCTTTATATTGTTAAAATGTTCCAAGATTCTAGTATGCAATTTTCTGGATGTTCGGCCAACATATTGGGCCCCACAGCCACATTGCAACAGATAAATGACAAAGGAAGAAGAGCAATGAATGTGTTTTTTGATAGTATACGTTTTTATAGTATAAGTACCCACAACATCTTTGATTTTTCTTTTTTGATATTTGCAAGTCGAGCAGTGGCCACGACTAAAAAAACCCTGTATCGGAGCTTTTAAAAAATTATTACAGGGAGGTGCACTAGGTAGTAGACTGGGTGCCAATTTATTTTTTTAGATTAGTGGATTTTTTATAGATAACCATTGGAAAATCAGGTATTACGTGTTTTAAGATATCATCTCTTTTCAGGATGTACCAATGTCTTTTGAGTACTTTTTCTATCTGTTTTGCTTTAGAGTTGAATTGAGTTATAAAAGCAAATTTAAATTTATTATTAGCATCTTTACTTTTATTTGTATTCTTATTTTTAAATATAGACCTACTTCTGATTTCTTGTTGAAGTGTTGTGTGGTCATCCTCCTTTTTATTTTCATTTATACTTATATTTTTATCTTCCAGAAATACTGCTCTCTCAGTGTTTAGGATCTCAATCTCCGTCTTTTCCATGTTCTTAATGTCATAGCCTTTATCTGCGTATCTTTGTTTTATAATTGTGGATTGTTCAAGAAAAACCTGATTGTCTGTACAATTTCTTCTAAGCCTAGTTAACTGGCTTTTGGGAATATTTGAAAGCCAAGGACGGTGGTGACTGCTTGAGTATTCTATGGTTTTATTGCAGTCCGTGGGCTTAAAGTAGGTTTTTGTTTTTAACTGGTTTTTTTCTACATATATGGTTAAATCTAGAAAGTTTATAGTGGAAGTATTAGACTCATGAGTGAATTTTAAATTATAATCATTATTGTTAACTTGACTCAAAAATATATCCAGATCCTCTTTTGTGCCATCCCAGATGATTAACACATCATCGATGAAGCGTCGCCATAGGACCAAACTGCCCCCGTTCTGATGGCCCAATCTGATGTGTTGCTGTTCCCAATGGGACACATACAGATTGGCAAAACTGGGGGCAAATTTGGTACCCATGGCGACGCCACATCTTTGGAGAAAAAAATTGTTCGTTGAACCAAAAAAAATTCCTAGTAAGAACAAATTGAATACAATTAACCAAAAAGTCAATCTGAATGTCCTGTAAATCTTGTTGCAGCTTAAGTATGTCTTTGATGCAGGCAATGCCTTTTAAATGCGGAATGTTTGAGTATAGAGCAGTAATATCTGCAGTGGCTAAGATGTATGAGGACTTCCATTGCATTGATTGTAACACCTGAAGGATGTGTTTTGTGTCTTTGATAAAAGTATTTTGTAAAGGCACATATGGCTGTAAGAAAAAATCCACATATTCCGATAAATTGCAAGATAAGGAGTTCATTCCGCTAATGATGGGACGGCCTGGGGGTTGCTTTATGTTCTTGTGAATCTTTGGCAGAAAATAAAACACTGCCACTTTGCAGTTGGGATTGTAAATTAATTTAAATTCATCTTGATTTATCACCTGTTGTTCCAAACCAGTTGATAATAATATATTTAATTCCGCCAAAAATTCACAAGTAGGGTTTTTATCCAGAATTTGATATGTACTTGAGTCGTGCAGAATGTTATAGGCTTCTTGTAAATAATACGATTTATTCATAATAACAATCCCGCCCCCCTTGTCAGCCTCCTTTATAACTAAATTGTGATTTTCTGTTAAAGATTTTAGAGCTGCCTTTTCTTTACGTGTGAGATTTGGTTTGAATTTGTTATCAGCAATCTCATTAAGGTCCTCTTGGACTAAATCGTTAAATACTTCTAGGAATTTGCTTTTAGCTGCCCAGGGAAAAAAATTGGATTTAGGTTTTAAAGAAGTGTGTATAAATGTTGGTTTTGTACTTGTGATCTCATTCTCATTGTTGGTTACATCAATAGGACTGGTATCATTAGGTATTACATTTGGTTTATCACTGATTGTATTTAGATCTTTTCCTTTGAAAAATCTTTTTAATGTTAGTTTCCTCAGGATTTTTTGGTTATCCAAATAAAGGTTAAAAGGATTGCAATTGGAAGCAGGAGCAAAATTTAAACCTTTCTTCAACAATGACAATTCCTGTGGGGATAGAACTGTGTCTGATAAATTAAAAATACCCTCTAAATGATTCAATTTTGTCTGTATGAGAGATGTAGTGGAGAATCCTCCTCCTCCATCTCTAGGTGCGGTCTCTTTTTTATAGGGGATTTTAGATTTTGAAACCTATTTTGTGTGTGTATTGAATATTGAGTTTGGTCTGCTTTTTGGTCTCGCTCCTTGTCTAAAAAAACTTCTTGATTTCCTTTAGAATATCTAGGTTGGTTGGGGGAGTGTCTAGGCGTGTAGCCCTTAGATGTTTGCGGGTGAGATTTAGAATAATGTACAGGATTGGAGTGGTTAGTTATTATTCGATCAGAAGAGTTGGAGTAAAAATTAGAGTTGGAATTAGAAAACCGTCGTCCAAAAGGTTTTTTGGGGCGAGAAAACGGGAATCTAGAAGTTATTTGATTCCGTTGTGATAAAGTGAAGGCAGAGAGGCCTTCTAACCCCAGGGGAAGTACGTGTAGTTTTTGTGTTGCACAACACAAAGCTTTGTTTAGTTATGGGCCCCTGGGGTGGAGTATTTGGAGAGAAGGGTGGGCCAATGCTCCACTCCACAGTTTAGTGGTTTTCTTGGGAGACAAAGATCCAGGCCAGGGTTTTTGGACTGTCTCCAACCCACTGCTCAGCTGCAGATGATCAGCTGTAGCAGTGGGAATAAACCACTCCCTGCTAGGCAGGTACAGGGGGATTGCTGGCTTCCTCTCAGGAAGCAGGTAGGAGAGAGGGTGTTCTCTCCAGTAAGAGAGTCAAGGAGACTAGGCACTGGGAGTGCTGGCTTGGAGCACTAGGAGTGCGGAAGGAAGCAGTCAAGGCTGGCTTGAAGCACTGGAGTGCTGAGAGCGGACAAATACACTAGGTTGGTGAAACCCACAAATTTTGTTATAGTTTAACCCCTGATAGATAGGGAATCTGATGTGAGTTAGTGCTCAGATGAGCTAGGCTTTTTGTTGTAGGGATTTGTGTTACATCATTGCATTTATGTTTCGTTTGCTGTTGCCTGATGTGTAAATTTACAAATAAAGTTGCCGGGATTATAAGAAAATAAAAGGACTGTGCATGTTTTTGCCCTAGAGGGCCGTGCTATCTACTAACAAGGATCACAATATGGTGGAGAATGCGGGCACAGTAGCACATTGAGGGTCTGTGGGTGTGCCAGTCATCCGTGGGTCTGCTTATTGAGGACTTTTATTTTGGCAGTCCTGCTAATCGAATAAAAAGCACTGTACCTTTAAAACTGTTACCTGCGTGGTGCTATAATGGAGGACCTGCTGAAGGCTCTGGTACAGGCAACTGCTGTACAACAGGAGGCTAACAGGAGAGCTGCAGAAAACAATGCAGCCCTGCAGCAACTGGTGCTGGCCCAGGCAGAGGGTGCTAAAGTCCTGGCCAAAACACAAATGGAGTGCACTGAGTCCTTGGTGAAACAGCTTGTTGTGACACAAGCATAGATGTTTAAAGTAGCCTGTGAGGAGCAGAAGAATCAGAAGGGTGAACAAGACAAACTGATAACTGAAGTTGACAAGTGTTTATATGAGAATCAAAACATTGCAGCTTCACGTGAAAGCCTCAAACTTGCTCTGAGTGACATCACAACAGATGAAGTCTTAGAAAAAGAGTTGGAAACAAAAACATTTTCAAACTCAGAAATTGAATCTTGCATGTTTCAAGAGAAAGCTGGAAAGAAACATGAAGCAGAAGCCACTGATGTTCACCGAAGTGAACAAGACAAAGGCATGAAAAGCAGACTGACTTGGGGAGTCAGAGAAGACAACAGCAAAGGAGCTGAGCTTAATAGAGAGAAGCAAAGCACCCAAGTTGATTTAAAAAATGCTGTGCACTGTTTAGTAGCCGAGGCTACCCAAGAATGTCAACCAGCTGTTGGACAGTCTGGCAGCCAAAAGCAAGGCAGAGAAGTAGTGGCAAGACAAAGTCAGAATAAGAAAGGCAAAGTAGCCGCCTCTGATCTAAGCCAAGAGAGAGCGACAGTTACAGAACCAAACTGTGGCAATAAGATTGACACATCCGCACCTAAGCCCAACCAAGTCGAAAGTGACAAAGTAGAGGACATTGGCGTAGCAGAATTAAATATTTCAGAGACACCTGGTATTGCTACAAAGACTTTGAGTGATTGTTCGGGAGTCGTAGAACTGGAACTGCGGGCAAAGACTACTGCTACTAGGCCTGGGCGCACTGACTACCTGGAACAGCTGCCAGATTCTGGGAACACAGTCATGGGATTAAAGGCGGGACTCGGAATGCCTGACCGGCTGTTTGATACCTGGGCTGTCATGACCCAGCGAGAGGCCATGACTGCGTCTCTGCACACCCCCGTGGGAGCAGGGAGACCGCCAGACAGCCCAGAGGAAAGCATTGCTGACATTGGGAGGTGGCCACTCAAGGCCGAGCAAGCAGAGGGAAACCTAAAGGAAGAAAACTGTACTATAGTTTTACGCATCGCTCCTACATTCCTTAGATTTGGCTCTTTTGAAATATTCAAGAAAACTGATGAATTAACAGGCAGAAGGGGTCCTAGTGTCAACAGAAATGATGTTCGCATCCAAATGATTGATTATGTTATCAGTACGTTCTATCCTGACATTCAGAATACACATGCAGAGCACAAGATTGAACAAAATGCTGCTTTCTTCAAAGAGATAACCAGGAGGACTGCCAGGCTTGTTGCAGAGTGGCAGTGTGTTGGATTTTGCCATGGCGTCTTAAATACTGATAACATGAGCATTGTTGGGATTACTATTGATTATGGCCCATATGGATTCATGGACAGGTATGATCCAGATCACATTTGCAATGGGTCAGATAACATGGGTCGTTATGCCTACAACAAGCAACCAGAATTCTGTAAGTGGAACTTGGGAAAGCTCGCTGAGTCGCTGGTACCAGAGCTCCCGGTAGAAATCAGTCAAAGTATAATTGATGAGGAGTATGATTCAGAGTTCCAGAGGTGGTATATGCAGAAGATGCGAAAGAAGCTTGGCCTGATTCAAGCAGAGCTCGAGGAGGACAGCAGTCTTATCTCAGACCTGTTGGAAACCATGAACAAAACGGGAGCAGATTTTACAAATACTTTCAGAGTGCTCAGCAAGTATGCTGGGAATTCCGTCAGCGCAGAGGATTTTCTAGATATTCTAACTGAGCAGTACGCTTCCTTGGACGAGTTAAAGGTGGTGTTCAAACCTAAAATGGATCCAAGACTGTAGGTGATGCTGATGTTAGCGCAGAGTAACCCTCAGTTATTTGCTTTGAATGGAACAAAAGCCAACATATATAAGGAGCTTGATCGTATCGAACGCTACAATAAACTGCAAGAGTCCAGTGAAGACCAGCTACTGAGTAATAACCGTGCACTCTGGGAAGAATGGCTTCACAAGTACAGCACTCGGTTGTCAAAAGACCAAGCAACTACTGGGGATAATGATACATTTGTGGCTGAACGTGTGAAAATAATGGACTCTAACAATCCGGCATTTGTGCTCAGAAATTATATTGCTCAAAACGCAATTGATGCAGCTGAGAAGGGAGATTTCAGCAAGGTACAGCGGGTATTGAGAATGTTGGAAAATCCATACGATGTAGAAGTCTCTTTCCAACAATCACCTGATGAGGCAGGTGATGAAGATGATGAGCTTGAAGAAGAAGCTGACTGGATATATAGAAATGCTTTTACAACACCAACAATATCTCTACAGGAAAGCACGGACTACCTGGAACGTGGACAAGTTGGAGCCACCTTCAGCAGGAAGGGTCCAAGCACTATACAGAAGATCAGAGAGGCCTTAAATTTCATGAGGAATCAGCATTTTGGGGTCCCCTTTATTGCATTTTACAGAAAAGAATATGTGGAACCAGAACTTAATATTAATGACTTATGGCTTGTGTGGCAGTGGGATGAAAAGTGGCCCCAGCTGAAGATTCGAAAGCAGAGTCTTATCCGCCTTTTCCAGAAGATGCAGGCTTACCAATATGACCAAATATCTGAAGACCCTGACAAGCCTTTAGCTGATATAAAAAGGCTAATTACACGCCAAGCCTTTGTAAAGTTCGCACTTGAAAGTTACTCCGACGTTGAGAGATTATCAAATCAGAAGCTGCGGATGTGGAAGCAGATGATGATGATGATTGAGAGGAACTTGGCTGCTAAGGAGCCACACCGTATTGATCGTCAGCCTAGATCCGCTAACAACCATATTAGCGGGGAAACTGGAATGAAAGGACAAAACCTGATACTGAGCCTGGGACAATATAAATATGATGGTAGAGTGTACCCAAAAGTCCCATTATGGCTACGAGACCAGACTGAGAAAAAGCTCAGATGCTTCAACTGCCACCTGCAAGGACATATTACATATAACAGTCCTGAGAGTGAAGAGACAATACCATGTGAAATAGTATTAAGGGCTCTGCATAGGATTGTATTGACCTGCTTAAAGATGTGTATGGTGACTGGTGGTGGTGTTACGGCACAGTTAAAAGTGGTGATGGTGGAAGGGAATTGTGCACAAGCACTAATTGATTCAGGGAGCGAGGCTACTTTGAAAAGTGTTCTGCTTCAACCAGAGAAATGTGATATAAGACAAATGTTTAATATTGTGTGTACACATGGTGACACCTGCACATACCCCAAGGCAGAGGTAGAGTTTGTCACTGAGGTTGTAAATGTTAAATGCCCTGTAGTACATGCAGCTCAAACGCAAGAGCGTATAAGCAAGGCCAGGTATCTGAGTACCTTGGACCTGGTCATAAGGTATTGGCAGGCTCCCCTGACAGAGAAAGCAAAGGGAAGGACAGCGTTTTCTACTCCCGAGGGGTTATGGCAACATAAAGTACGGCCATTCAGGTTGCATAGTGCACCAGCCCCCTTTCCGCATATAAATAGGATACTTCGGCCCCACAGAGAGAATGCAGCTGCCTACCTTGGTGGTGTGGCGATTCACACGGTGGAATTGGAAGCACACCTGATGAAGGTCCAGTTAGTTGTGCATAATGTAAGGGCTACCGGTTTGACCGCTAACAAGTGTTATCTAGGCTTTGAGGAAGCTATTTGTGTTATCCACTTGGGTGGAGGTTCCTTAAACTACAAGGGAGCAAGGTAGCAGCCATCTACAATAGGCCACTTCCTGTAACTGAGGAGCAAGTCAGGGCTGGTACAGCCCTAGGTGACGTGAATGTTCACGGTTTGTGTTCTAAGGCCGCTCGACCTGATGGGTCTGAGCTGGGGGGGAGGATATGTGATAAAGTGAAGGCAGAGAGGCCTTCTAACCCCAGGGGAAGTACGTGTAGTTTTTGTGTTGCACAACACAAAGCTTTGTTTAGTTATGGGCCCCTGGGGTGGAGTATTTGGAGAGAAGGGTGGGCCAATGCTCCACTCCACAGTTTAGTGGTTTTCTTGGGAGACAAAGATCCAGGCCAGGGTTTTTGGACTGTCTCCAACCCACTGCTCAGCTGCAGATGATCAGCTGTAGCAGTGGGAATAAACCACTCCCTGCTAGGCAGATACAGGGGGATTGCTGGCTTCCTCTCAGGAAGCAGGTAGGAGAGAGGGTGTTCTCTCCAGTAAGAGAGTCAAGGAGACTAGGCACTGGGAGTGCTGGCTTGGAGCACTAGGAGTGCGGAAGGAAGCAGTCAAGGCTGGCTTGAAGCACTGGAGTGCTGAGAGTGGACAAATACACTAGGTTGGTGAAACCCACAAATTTTGTTATAGTTTAACCCCTTAATGACACAACTTCTGGAATAAAAGGGAATCATGACGGAATATATCTGTCGTCTGTCCTTAAGGGGTTAACCCCTGATAGATAGGGAATCTGATGTGAGTTAGTGCTCAGATGAGCTAGGCTTTTTGTTGTAGGGATTTGTGTTACATCATTGCATTTATGTTTCGTTTGCTGTTGCCTGATGTGTAAATTTACAAATAAAGTTGCCGGGATTATAAGAAAATAAAAGGACTGTGCATGTTTTTGCCCTAGAGGACCGTGCTATCTACTAACAAGGATCACACCGTGTAGAGTAGTTATTTGCCTGTCTAGAGTCATTTTTTGGTCTAGGCCAGTTTCTTTGGTTTCCCTTTTGATAGTCATCTTGTTCTCTTTTAAACACATCAGATTGGGCCATCAGAACGGGGGCAGTTTGGTCCTATGGCGACGCTTCATCGATGAAGTGTTAATCATCTGGGATGGCACAAAAGAGGATCTGGATCTATTTTTGAGTCAAGTTAACAATAATGATTATAATTTAAAATTCACTCATGAATCTAATACTTCCACTATAAACTTTCTAGATTTAACCATATATGTAGAAAAAAAACAGTTAAAAACAAAAACCTACTTTAAGCCCACGGACTGCAATACAGCCATAGAATACTCAAGCAGTCACCACCGTCCTTGGCTTTCAAATATTCCCAAAAGCCAGTTAACTAGGCTTAGAAGAAATTGTACAGACAATCAGGTTTTTCTTGAACAATCCACAATTATAAAACAAAGATACGCAGATAAAGGCTATGACATTAAGAACATGGAAAAGACAGAGATTGAGATCCTAAACACTGAGAGAGCAGTATTTCTGGAAGATAAAAATATAAGTATAAATGAAAATAAAAAGGAGGATGACCACACAACAGTTCAACAAGAAATCAGAAGTAGGTCTATATTTAAAAATAAGAATACAAATAAAAGTAAAGATGCTAATAATAAATTTGAATTTGCTTTTATAACTCAATTCAACTCTAAAGCAAAACAGATAGAAAAAGTACTCAAAAGACATTGGTACATCCTGAAAAGAGATGATATCTTAAAACACGTAATACCTGATTTTCCAATGGTTATCTATAAAAAATCCACTAATCTAAAAAATAAATTGGCACCCAGTCTACTACCTAGTGCACCTCCCTGTAATAATTTTTTAAAAGCTCCGATACAGGGTTTTTTTAGTTGTGGCCACTGCTCGACTTGCAAATATCAAAAAAGAAAAATCAAAGATTTTGTGGGTACTTATACTATAAAAACGTATACTATCAAAAAACACATTCATTGCTCTTCTTCCTTTGTCATTATCTGTTGCAATGTGGCTGTGGGGCCCAATATGTTGGCCGAACATCCAGAAAATTGCATACTAGAATCTTGGAACATTTTAACAATATAAAGAGAAATAAACTCGATCATAGTGTTCCAAAACACTGCAATTCATGCCCTCTGTTTTGTTGGAATTCTTTCCAGGCTTTTGGAATTGATTCTGTACAGTTAGGATGGAGGGGAGGAGACAAAATGCAGGAGTTAGTCAAAAAAGAAGCCTCTTGGATTTTCAACCTCAAAACTTTGGATTTGGGATTAAATCAGGAAATTGATTTACAAGGGCTTATTTAATGTTTTTCTGTATTTCTCATAAGCAATTATGTATGTGTATTTACATGTGTATAACTCAATAGATCCTTTTTATAAAAGTATGTTGGGCTATAATGGATTTCACTTTACTATTGTTTGGTTAAGTAAATATATTTTATACTTGGTATATATGTTCTCTTCAATATATGGTTGTATTTGGATATAATTATATATATTTTCCTGGTGTGATGCATCAGAACACTATATGTTTAATGGACTAGTTGTTGCATTGTATATTATATTTTTTTTAGTAAAGCTACTTTGGAGCTTTATTTTGTAATTTCCCCATATTTTTCTTTATATTTATTCATTTTTTTTCTCTACATTTATCCATCTTTTTATTTATATGTCCCTTAGTATGCATTGATGGTTCTAGTGGGATCACACCAACATTATTATAATTTTTTTTGAGTAGCAGACTCTCAGGCGTTTTTCGCCATATGGTTTGTGTCCCTCGCAGGTTGCGGTACTGTTTACGCATGCGCGTGTTGCGCGCATGCGTCCTCATACCCGGAAACACTAGTCAAGAATTCCGGATATTCGGCGCCCTTTTTGCGCTCCATCTTTGGAACGCACGCAAAACCATCAGCTGTCCGGATGAATCGGAGATTTTACAAGCTATAAATACTCGCAAGGAAGAACTCTTAGGAATCCCTGAAGAAGTCCAGCATTCTAACGGACGAAACGCGTTGGATTTATTCCCTGTGAACTTTTTTATTTATTACTGTTTATTTTATGTTTTGCTGTATTTTAATTACTGCTCTTAGACTCCTATTGTGGAAACTTTGGATTTACATCACCAAGAGGTCCATAACTATTTGGAGATACGCTGTTTTATACTACTTAAGTGTAAGTGCGACCAATAAAATGTGTTATATTATTTTATAACGTACTTCACCATATTTGATTCTTTTATTTTACATATCTGGTTGGAAGAAACTACATCTTATATTCATCACAGTACCCCTGAGTGGGTGAAAGGCTTGATTCTCTCATCTGTTTGTGAGTGCATTCATACCACATTTACTTACATCCCTAATATAAACTATTTTACGCTATGTTAGCTATCTGATTTGTTTATACAGAGCACATGCTTGGAGAATCTACCTCAATACAGGTCATTCTATTTTTATATATATATCTTAACGTATTCTGGGTGGTTTCCACTTCTTTATACAGGTGGAATTAACCCTCAAAGGTAATTATTGCAGTTTATTAAAAACTGCAATAAATAGCTTTGCTCGGTTAAGGGACTTGGGACAGTGCACTCAGACCACTTCAATGAGCTGAATTTGTCTGGATACCTATAGTGTCTGTGATAAAGTGAAGGCAGAGAAGCCATTTAACCCCAGGGGGAGTATATGTAGTTTGTGTTTTGTACAACACAAAGCGTTGTTTAGTTATGGGCCCCTGGGGTGGAGTATTTGGAGAGAAGGGAGGGCCAATGCTCCACTCCACAGTTTAGTGGTTTTCATGGGAGACATAGATCCAGGCCAGGGTTTTTTGGACTGTCTCCAACACACTGCTCAGCTGCTGATAATCAGCTGTAGCAGTGGGAATAAACCACTCCCTGCTAGGCAGGTAGAGGGGGATTGCTGGCTTCCTCTCAGGAAGCAGGTAGGAGAGAGGGTGTTCTCTCCAGTAAGAGAATCAAGGAGACTAGGCACTGGGAGTGCTGGCTTGAGGCACTGGGAGTGCTGGCTTGGAGCACTAGGAGTGCTGAGAAGAAGCAGTCAAGGCTGGCTTAGAGCACTGGAGTGCTGAGAGCAGACAAATACACTAGGTTGGTGAAACCAATACATTTTGTTATAGTTTAACCCCTGATAGACAGGGCCGGACTGGGGATACAAAGCAGCCCTGGAAAAAAAATCTATGCCAGCCCCATAAGTCATTGCGCCATATATTGTTGCATGTAATATGTAAGGCTATGTCTTGCCACCCTAGATGATTGATTTTATATATATATATATATATTGCTTTTTCCAATATAAAATATTGGTCCTTTCAGAGTAAATTTTTTAATTATACAGTAAGCATACTCACATGCAGACATAGGCAATCTCACTGACACAAGCTGATTGATACACAGCCTCAAAGACAAACAATCTCACTGATATACATAAGGTCACTGACATAGAAACACAAGCTCACTCAGTAGCAGGCATGCACACACACACACACACACACAAGCAAGCCCACTCACTAGCAGGCGCGCACACACACACAGCTTAATGTATTGGCTCTGGTGTCTATAGCCTGTCCCTGCAAGCTTTTTTAATGTAAACACCGACTCTTTAGAGGTGTTTACATTGCTTCCTAGTGACAGTCAGTGTGGATTGGCTGAGATCATCAAGCTTGATGATCTCAGCCATAAAGGCGGGGCCAGTCGAGGGGAGACCAGCACGATGTGGGGGGAAAAAAAGGTGAGTAAAAACACACATATACACACACATACCATGACAGACACACACCATGACACAGACAGACCGTGACACTGACACACACACACACCATGACACACACACACACACACACCATGACAGAGACACACCTTAAAAAAGACACACACACATACCATAACACAGACAGACCGTGACACACAGACACACACATTACATGACACAGACAGACACACACACCATGACACAGAGAGACCGTGACAGACACACACACACTGTGATACAGACAGACACACACACAATGACACAGACACACATTGCATGACACAGACAGACACACCATGACACACATTATTGCTACCTATGGGGTCCAGTGGGCGACCGGCCAAGGGATTGTGCAGGCGGGCGCCAGGCGGCATGCTGATTGCAGGGTTTGTGTGAGCGGGAGAAATTTGGACACATTGAATGGGAGAGCGGGAGAAATTTGGACTCATGGAAAGGGAGAGATGGAGAAATTTGGACATATGGAAAGAGAGAGCGGGATAAATTTGACACGTGGAGGGATAGAGGGAGGAATTGGACACATGGGAAGAATTGGACACATGGAGGGGGTAGAGGGCAGAATTGGACACATGGAGGGGGTAGAGGGCAGAATAGAACACATGGAGGGGGTAGAGGGCAGAATAGAACACATGGAGGGGGTAGAGGGCAGAATTGGACACATGGAGGGGGTAGAGGGAGGAATTGGACACATGGAGGGGTTAGAGGGAGGAATTGGACACATGGAGGGGGTAAAGGGAGGAATTGGACACATGGAGGGGGTAGAGGGAGGAATTGGACACATGGAGGGGGTAGAGGGAGGAATTGGACACATGGAGGGGGTAGAGGGAGGAATTGGACACATGGAGGGGGTAGAGGGAGGAATTGGACACATGGAGGGGGTAGAGGGAGGAATTGGACACATGGAGGGGGTAGAGGGAGGAATTGGTCACATGGAGGGGTAAAGGGAGGAATTGGACACATGGAGGGGGTAAAGGGAGGAATTGGACACATGGAGGGGGTAGAGGGAGGAATTGGACACATGGAGGGGGTAGAGGGAGGAATTGGACACATGGAGGGGGTAGAGGGAGGAATTGGACACATGGAGGGGGTAGAGGGAGGAATTGGACACATGGAGGGGGTAGAGGGAGGAATTGGACACATGGAGGGGGTAGAGGGAGGAATTGGACACATGGAGGGGGTAGAGGGAGGAATTGGACACATGGAGGGGGTAAAGGGAGGAATTGGACACATGGAGGGGGTAGAGGGAGGAATTGGACACATGGAGGGGGTAGAGGGAGGAATTGGACACATGGAGGGGGTAGAGGGAGGAATTGGTCACATGGTGGGGGTAAAGGGAGGAATTGGACACATGGAGGGGGTAAAGGGAGGAATTGGACACATGGAGGGGGTAAAGGGAGGAATTAGACACATGGAGGGGGTAGAGGGAGGAATTGGACACATGGAGGGGGTAGAGGGAGGAATTGGACACATGCAGGGGGTAGAGGGAGGAATTGGACACATGGAGGGGGTAGAGGGAGGAATTGGACACATGGAGGGGGTAGAGGGAGGAATTGGACACATGGAGGGGGTAGAGGGAGGAATTGGACACATGGAGGGGGTAGAGGGAGGAATTGGACACATGGAGGGGGTAAAGGGAGGAATTGGACACATGGAGGGGGTAGAGGGAGGCATCCAGATAAAAACATTTTTATATAAAGACTCTTCCCTTTTTCACCATTATGACTTAATCAGCCGATTGCATTTGTCCACCCTCTATCCCTGCGGTTGGTTACAGATACTTCAATTTTTTCCAATATTTTAGACATGGCGCAGTTGTGCCGCGCTGAGCAGGAGGAGAGCCACACTAATCCAGTAAATGTTAGAGTGCATAATGAGGTGTTTGTGTGTGTCCCATGGCACTGCCCCCTGTACAGCATTTATTAGGTGGTTAACTGACACATGACTCACACATTATTGTTACCTATGGGGTCCAGTGGGCGACCGGCCAAGAGATTGTGCAGGCGGGCGCCGGGCGGCATGCTGATTGCAGGGCAGGCGGCTGGTGGCACGAATAGGGAGCTGTTCTGTCTCTGCTCCCTGGCGCGCCGCTTAATGAGACTGGGGCCAGAATATGACGTCATATTCCGGCCCCGGTCTCATTAAGCGGCGCGCTGGGGTGGGGGAGCAGAGACAGAACAGCCAGCACCCCCTGCGGCCGCCAGAAGAGCTTCCTCTGCGGCCGCAGGTCAGCCAGCTGCCTGCCCGGCCCCAGGTGCCGACGGCCCACCGGGAAATTTCCCGGTATCCCGGTGGGCCAGTCCGGCCCTGCTGATAGATAGGGAATCTGATGTGAGTTAGTGCTCAGACGAGCTAGGCTTTTTGTTATAGGGATTTGTGTTACATTATTTCATTTATGGTTACATTTGCTGCTGCCTCATGTGTGGATTTACGAATAAAGTTGCCAGGATTAAAATAAAATTAAAGGACTGTGCATGTTTTTGCCCTAGAGGACCGTGCTATCTACAGACAAGGATCACATGTCCCTTTAGTTCAGTGGAGGTAACAGAAGGACCTCATTTCAATTGTCAAACTATTCGCAAACAGTTTTACTACTTTCTGTGGGATGGGGCTAGGGCAATCTTAGCACCAAAACAACTACAAAATGCTGTATTGCTTACGGTGCTTGAAGTGTTCCTGGTGACATAAGATGTCTGCTTTATTATTATTGTTGCTATTCATGAAGTGCCAGCATATTCTGTAGTCCTGCACAATGGTTAAAGGAACACTATAGTCACCTAAATTACTTTAGCTAAATAAAGCAGTTTTAGTGTATAGATCATTCCCCTCAATTTCACTGCTCAGTTCACTGTCATTTAGGAGTTAAATCCCTTTGTTTCTGTTTATGCAGCCCTAGCCACACCTCCCCTGGCTATGATTGACAGAGCCTGCATGAAAAAAAAAACTGGTTTCACTTTCAAACAGATGTAATTTACCTTAAATAATTGTATCTCAATCTCTAAATTGAACTTTAATCACACACAGGAGGCTCTTGCAGGGTCTAGCAAGCTATTAACATATCAGGAGATAAGAAAATCTTAATTAAACAGAACTTGCAATAAAGGAAGCCTAAATAGGGCTCTCTTTACAGGAAGAGTTTATGGAAGGCTGTGCAAGTCACATGCAGGGAGGTGTGACTAGGGTTCATAAACAAAGGGATTTAACTCCTAAATGGCAGAGGATTGAGCAGTGATGCTGCAGGGGCATGTTCTATACACCAAAACTGCTCCATTAAGCTAAAGTTGTTTAGGTGACTCTAGTGTCCCTATAAACAACTTTAGCTTAATGAATGATCTATACAGTAAAACTGCTTTATTTAGCTAAAGTAATTTAGGTGACTATAGTGTTCCTTTAAATGAAAGTTTGACACACAGCAGTAAGAGGTGATCAGCACTTTGTTTAAACAAGCTTGCAGTCTTGCAGAACGTGGGCTGTAATTTTTACAAAAGGTAAGGGTGCAGTGCTTTCTATTCAAGGGGAAGAGTGATTGCTGGGCATTCCAACAAGATAATGTCTTTACACATTATCAGGGATGTAACTAGAAACTGCAGGGCCCAGGTGCAAAAATAAATGAAAGGGTCCTCTTGAATTGAGTGTGGGGTTGGCTAAGTTTGATTGTATGGATTCTTGGTTGATATTCTAATCTTTTTGCAGGTAGTGGGTTTTAATTCCTGTTGATCTAGTGGATGATGGCAGGTTCCCTGGTCCAGTATATAGGTGCTTAGTGGTCCAGTAAAGGAGTGTGTGATCTGCATATCCAGGAGGTGCAGACCAGAGTACACACTCTTTCCAGTCGGTGTTCATTCAATCACTGGCGGATCCAGGGGGGGGCAACGGGGCAATTGCCCCCCCCAACCCCCCTGAGAATCCGAGGTTCTCCCTCTCCCCTGCCGGCTAATGCAGGGCTGGCGCTGTCCAAGCGCCTGCCCTGCAATGTGCCTTCATGGACCGGAGGGGAGATCAGAGATCTCCCTCTCCGGTCCGCAGGCACTGTTTGCTGGCCCCAAACAGGGGGGGGTAGACAGGGGCGGGCTGGGCCGGGGGACAGGGAGGCAATTGCCCCCCAGGCCACCCTAAATCCCATTAAGACCGGCCGCGGCGGGCCGACCCTTTAAATGCTGCAACCGCCTGAGCGCTCTGTAAAGAGCGCTCAGGCGGCTGCAGAACAGATTCTCCCCTCCCCTGTAGCGTGGCCGAGCTGCTCTCCGGTCCGCGGTCCCGGCCGGAGTGATGGGAAGGTGCACGCTCAGTGTGCACCTTCCTTTCAGTCCGGCCGGTTACAGGAAACAGAAACTCCTGTTCCGCGCGGAGTTTCTGTTTCCTGTAACCGGCCGGACTGACAGGAAGTGCACACTGAGCGTGCACCTTCCCATCACTCCGGCCGGGACCGCGGACCGGAGAGCAGCTCGGCCACGCTACAGGGGAGGGGGTAAGAAGAAGAAGTAAGTAAGAGGGGAGGGAGGGGGGAAGTAAGAAGAGGGGAGGGGGGAAGTAAGAAGAGGGGAGGGGGGAAGTAAGAAGAGGGGAGGGGGGAAGTAAGAAGAGGGGAGGGGGGGAAGTAAGAAGAGGGGAGGGGGGGAAGTAAGAAGAGGGGAGGGGGGGAAGTAAGAAGAGGGGAGGGGGGAAGTAAGAAGAGGGGAGGGGGGAAGTAAGAAGAGGGGAGGGGGGAAGTAAGAAGAGGGGAGGGGGGAAGTAAGAAGAGGGGAGGGGGGGAAGTAAGAAGAGGGGAGGGGGGGAAGTAAGAAGAGGGGAGGGGGGGAAGTAAGAAGAGGGGAGGGGGGAAGTAAGAAGAGGGGAGGGGGGAAGTAAGAAGAGGGGAGGGGGGAAGTAAGAAGAGGGGAGGGGGGAAGTAAGAAGAGGGGAGGGGGGGGAAGTAAGAAGAGGGGAGGGGGGGGAAGTAAGAAGAGGGGAGGGGGGGAAGTAAGAAGAGGGGAGGGGGGGAAGTAAGAAGAGGGGAGGGGGGAAGTAAGAAGAGGGGAGGGGGGGAAGTAAGAAGAGGGGAGGGGGGGAAGTAAGAAGAGGGGAGGGGGGAAGTAAGAAGAGGGGAGGGGGGGGAAGTAAGAAGAGGGGAGGGGGGGGAAGTAAGAAGAGGGGAGGGGGGGAAGTAAGAAGAGGGGAGGGGGGGAAGTAAGAAGAGGGGAGGGGGGGGAAGTAAGAAGAGGGGAGGGGGGGAAGTAAGAAGAGGGGAGGGGGGGAAGTAAGAAGAGGGGAGGGGGGAGTAAGAAGAGGGGAGGGGGGAGTAAGAAGAAGGGAGGGGGGAGTAAGAAGAAGGGAGGGGGAGTAAGAAGAGGGGAGGGGGGAGTAAGAAGAGGGGAGGGGGGAGTAAGAAGAGGGGAGGGGGGAGTAAGAAGAGGGGAGGGGGGAGTAAGAAGAGGGGAGGGGGAGTGTAAGAAGAGGGGAGGGGGGAGTGTAAGAAGAGGGGAGGGGGGAGTGTAAGAAGAGGGGAGGGGGGAGTAAGAAGAGGGGAGGGGGGAGTAAGAAGAGGGGAGGGGGGAGTAAGAAGAGGGGAGGGGGGAGTAAGAAGAGGGGAGGGGGGAAGTAAGAAGAGGGGAGGGGGGGAAGTAAGAAGAGGGGAGGGGGGAAGTAAGAAGAGGGGAGGGGGGAAGTAAGAAGAGGGGAGGGGGGAGTAAGAAGAGGGGAGGGGGGAGTAAGAAGAGGGGAGGGGGGAGTAAGAAGAGGGGAGGGGGGAGTAAGAAGAGGGGAGGGGGGGAGTAAGAAGAGGGGAGGGGGGAGTAAGAAGAGGGGAGGGGGGGAGTAAGAAGAGGGGAGGGGGGAGTAAGAAGAGGGGAGGGGGGGAGTAAGAAGAGGGGAGGGGGGGAGTAAGAAGAGGGGAGGGGGGGAGTAAGAAGAGGGGAGGGGGGGAGTAAGAAGAGGGGGGGGGAGTAAGAAGAAGGGAGGGGGGGAGTAAGAAGAAGGGAGGGGGGAGTAAGAAGAGGGGAGGGGGGAGAGTAAGAAGAGGGGAGGGGGGAGTAAGGGGAGGGGCGGAGTAAGAGGAGGGGGGAGTAAGAAGAGGGGAGGGGGGAGTGTAAGAAGGAGGGGAGAAAAGAAAAAGAGTGGGGAAGAAGAGGGGAGGGGGAGTAAGAAGGAGGGGAGATAAGAAAAAGAGGGGGGTAAGAAGAAGAAGGGGGGAGTAAGAAAAAGAGGGGGGTAAGAAGAAGGGGGGAGTAAGAAAAAGAGGGGGGAGTAAGAAAAAGAGGGGGAGTAAGAAGAAGAAGAGTGGAGAGTAATACGAAGAAGGGGTAAGAAGAAGAAGGGGGGAGTAAGAAGAAGGGGGAAGTAAGAAGGAGGGGAGATAAGAAAAAGAGGGGGATAAGAAGAAGAAGGGGGAGTAAGAAAAAGAGTGGGGAGTAAGAAGAACAAGAGTGGGAAGTAATTAGAAGAAGGGGTAAGAAGAAGAGGGGGGTAAGAAGAAGAGGGGGAGTAAGAAGAAGAGGGGAGTAAGAAGAAGAGGGGGGTAAGAAGAAGAGGGGGGTAAGAAGAAGAGGGGGGTAAGAAGAAGAGGGGGGAGTAAGAAGAAGAGGGGGGAGTAAGAAGAAGAGGGGGGAGTAAGAAGAAGAGGGGGGAGTAAGAAGAAGAGGGGGGAGTAAGAAGAAGAGGGGGGTGTAAGAAGAATGATGGGGGGTAAGAAGAAGAAGGGGGTAAGAAGAAGGGGGTAAGAAGAAGAAGGGCGAGTAAGAAGAAGTAGGAGGGTTAAGAAGAAGAAGAAGGGGGAGTAAGAAGAAGAAGAAGGGGGAGTAAGAAGAAGAAGAAGGGGGAGTAAGAAGAAGAAGACGGGGGGAGTAAGAAGAAGAAGAAGGGGGTAAGAAGAAGGGGGGAATAATAAGAAGAAGGGGGTAAGAAGAACAAGGGGGGAGTAAGAAGAACACAGGGAGGGTGGAGGGGGGGATGAGAAGAGCACAGGGAGGGTGGGTGAGTGTGAGAAGAGACCGCTAGGGGAGGGTGGGGGAGAGGAGAGACCACTAAGGGGCAGGGGAGAGCTCTAAGGGACAGAAGGGACAGCTCTATAGGACAGGGGGCAAGACAGGGAGCTCTTTCACACTACGCGCACACACACACACACAATGCATCCCTATACATAAACAGAAACACACAATGCATCCCTATACATACACAGAAACACAACATGCTTCCCTTACACACAGAGAAACACACAATGCATCCATTACACACACACACACAATGCAACCCTTACACACAAAGACAATGCATCATTTGCACACATACACAGAAACATGCAATGCAAACCCTTACACACACATGCAAACACACACACTGTTTTTCTTACATACACACAGAAACACAATGCATCTCTTACACTCAATGCACACACATACAGACACACACCTTGCATCCCTTATGCATACAAACACAGATTCACACAATGCATCCCTTACACACAACCAGAAACACATAATACATCCCTTATACACAAATACACACTGCATCACCTGCACAAACTGGTATCCCTATACACTACATACCATAAGCACACATATTAGATCCTCTACAATAACACATAACACATCCCCTACACACTCCACTCCCTGTGAGCGAACTCATGGGTGGGTGGAACATATAAGTGGACTTATGAGTGGGCCTTATGGGCATACTCACCGTCAGGCACTGGGGCCCAGACCTTGAGCTGTGTATGAGGCCCCCAAAAATGGAGCTGCTTCCAATTCTCCCAGAACATTGAATTTTGTGACCACAGTTGCAAACAGCCTCCAGAGATCCTGTTCTACACCAGACCAGTGGAGCCAAACTGCAGCCCATCATCATCCTCATCTAATTGTAAGTAGGCAATCTAGTATATTATTAGTGACACTAATCTATAATTTACCTCACATTAAAGGGACACTATAGCTTAATGGAGTGGTTCTGGTGTCTATAGCTAGTCCCTGCAGGCTTTTTAATGTAAACACACACTGTGTGCAGCACTGGCGTTAGTTCATATGGCAGATCATATGGGTGGGGCATTGTGATGTCACATGGGGGCGGCAAATTTATATTTTGTCTAGGGCGGCAAAAATCCTTGCACCGGCTCTGATCCTGGGCAGGTGCACCAGTGTACTGGTGACCCACAGGAGGGGAGTGCACTGATTGCACTGCACTCTCCTTCTGCCCAGACCCGTCTTGACCGCAGTGCAAGTGCCCTCTGCCCCTAATTTACAGTGGCTCACACTCACAACAAGCAGTGCCTGTAGCCCTTTGCAGAGACAGAAACAAAGAGGTTCTGCGGCAGCTAGCCGCCCTGCAAGCATTACATTAAACAGCTGTTCCCCATGCAGCCACAGCCTTTATAAATTTGGGGGGATCAGCACTGTTTCCACAGTTTATTGGTGTTTACTCTGATGTCTGTATTAATATTGAGGGATGTCTAAGTAGTAACGTCAGTGTGTGTCAGCAGGGCCAGCCGTTGGGGTGGGCAAGCTGTGCGGTCACGCAGGGTGCCATGACAACAGAGGCACCCGGCGGCCAACACAGCTCACAAGTTGGGTACACCAGCATATTTAATTTAAACGATTCGCTATTTAATTTAAACGATTCGCGCCAGCAGTAGGTGCAGTCAGATCATATCCTCTCCCTCGTGGTTCCGGCGCTCAGTTAGTGAGTCAGAGCACAGGCTCAGAGATTCTCAGCCTGTGCTCTGACAACATTGAAAGTCAGAGCCGTGAAGGAGCGGGTATGGCAAAGAGCGACTGATTAGCATAACATCAATATCCGTTATAAAACCAGGAAAAGGTGGGCATGGATGGTGAACTGATTTGGTGGCGCAATGGGCCACTTTACTGGTTTTGCCCCCCAGGCCTAAGGCTGCCAGCCCTCCCCTGGGGGTAGAGAAAGAGGACCCGGGAGCTCAGCCTGCAGCTCCTCCTGGTCCTTCTCTCGTGAGCACGGAGCGTTGCCATGGCAATGCTCCGGATCTCGCGAGAGTGAACTCTAGCCCTGGAGACCGGGGCTAGAGTTCACTCTCACCACATGGACGACCAGGGATTCCCCACCGGACCACCAGGGATCGAGAAATGTCCCCCCTCCTCCCTAAACAAAGGTAAGAAGAGAGAGGGGACATTATGTATATTTTAAATAAATTTAAAAAAAATCATTTTATCAAATTAAAAAAAAAAAACATGAAAAAAGCCCCCCATCCTTATCACACACATAACCTACACACACACACACATACACTGCCCCCATACACACACATTGCCCCCCACATACATAGACTGCCCCCATACACACACACTGCCCCATACACACACACTGCCCCCATACACACACACTGCCCCCATACACACACATTGCCCCCACATACATACACTGCCCCCATACACACACATTGCCCCCACATACATACACTGCCCCCATACACATACACTGCCCCCATACACACACACTGCCCCCACATACATACACTGCCCCCACATACATACACTGCCCCCATACACACACATTGCCCAACATACATACACTTCCCCCATACACACACATTGCCCACATACACTGCCCCCAATACACACACACACCCTACACACACATTGGCCCCCCACACACATACACTGCCCCAAACACACAAACCTCCCCCCATACACACACATTGCCCCACATACATACACTTCCCCCATACACACACATTGCCCACATACACTGCCCCCAATACACACACACACCCTACACACACATTGCCTCCCACTCACACTGCAACACACACACACACACACACACTGCCCTCCTAACACACACTGCCGTCCTCACGTACACACTGCAACTTTCACACACACACACTGCTCACACAGTCCTTCTTACACAAACACACACACAGTGCACCTCTGCTCCTATGCCCTACTACAGCCCCATTTCCATGGTGTTTCCTCAGGTAAGTTGTCAAACTGTTCTTAAACGGTTTGACTACTTACTCTGGGAGGGCGTCCCGGCACTACTGGCACCATAACCACTACACTGAGCTGTAGTGGGTATTGTGTCTGGATTATTTCTCTAAATAATCTGCAAGTGCCCCTCCTGAGGTCAGGCTCTGGATCCGCCACTGCATTCAATGAATAAGAGCATTGTCATGGCAACCTGGTGGCAGCACTCTGATTCATCAAATGAGTGCCAGGACTGCAAGGGACCAACCAATTATTTTACATGTGACCAAAATGGTAAAGGTCATTGGTTAGATTAGGTGGGCGAAATAGCTATCTGTTGTCACATTCTATGTTTCTATGTAATGTATTAAATAGTGATTTTACAAAGGGGGGCTTGATCAGCCTGGCCCCCCTTCCAGGCATAACTCCAGGTTTAGTTGCCATAGTGACTGTTGCAACTATGGTAGTTTTGCCACTTTCTTTTTAAGGTTTTGTTAAAGTATTTGAAACAAGGGGTACATCTAAAGGGGGAGGAAGAGCACTGACTAAGAAGACAGCAACTCTTCAACAAACCAGATTGAATTACCACCAGCATGATAACAAAATATGGTCCTTTAATTTATCATCTCCCTCTCAGTGTTTCCTTTGCGTGACCACACTTACAAATACTTTGTGAATACGTGACTGCATTGATGCTAAACCAGAATTTTAGCTGAGAGCAGTGGGTTTGAATGCAGGAAACATATAATTATTCTCTAGCCGAGAGTAGTATATTTTAACCAGCAGATGTTGTGAGTATTTATAAACTCCTTTTTCATTCTCAATCTCATGGGTGTCATTTATAAAGAAGAATGTTGCTATGCATAAAAAAATAAAGCTTATACTCTTCATGAATTATTGCATTGTATGTGACTTTGTTTTTTAAGATAATTATCCAATTTAAAACAATTTGGCGCAGGTCTCATTTTAAACAATATAAATATCCGACTCTCCAAAAATTGATTTATTACGGAAAGACGTAAGCGTCGCTGCTGTAACTTGATAACGTTTATGAAAATAATGTGGTCCAGGGTAAAGTAGATAATTGTAGGGAGTTGGCCTTTTGGTAGAGTCACTGCGTCACTGAATGAACGCAGGCAGCTGGCTCTGTCATACCATGACTCACAGACTCCTGATAAATATGATGGATTATTTAGAGCCTTGGCTGGAAAGAGCTATGTTGGAGTTTGTCTGTACTGTGCTATTTGTCTTATAGGTTTCCATGGTGTTTTGTGACAAGTGCTACACACAATTTATAAACACAGAGAGCCAGATGATCCTGAAGTTAAAAATGCATTGTGGTTTGGCAGCCTCTAGACTTTGGTGAAAGGCGAGCCAACTGGCAAGGTTTATGGCAAATCTATTAAACAACACAATTTATATAAAGGCACGTGTGAATGTCAAAGTATGTTATGGGCACAAATTTCATAATACAAATATTACACAAATAATAGGGAAAGCGAGCACAGCACACATCCAATGCTTCTCATAGGTAAGCAATAGGTAAGCAATCAATTCAGACCAAGCTCTTATAACCAGAGAGCTTGAAGGTGTGGCTTAAATCCGTGCTTCCTAGCTTTCTGATTAGTAAAATAGTTAGACTTGGGGCCACTAGGGATGGGGGAACCACTGTAGGTGTTATGATGCTGCTTGTGGGGTTGTGTGTGGGGATACTGCTTTTGGGGTTGTGTATGTATGGGAGGTGGCCTGTAGTGTTGCATGTGTATGGGAGATACTGCTTGTGGGGTTTCATGTGGATGGGGCTATTTGTAGTGTAGTATGTTTGTACATGCAAAATGGGTCTGTAGTGTGTGTGTTTAGGGGCTGTAGTGTGGGAGTTGGTTTAGGTAGAGGCTTTAATGTGTGTTGTTGAGGATAGGAATTTTAGGGTGTATTTGGTGGACAGAGGTTATAATGTGTGTTTAGAAAAAAAACTACACATTAGAGTGGCTGTAGTGGGGTAATAGGGCTATGGTGGAAGATAAAGCTTAGAGTGATGGGATAGTGGTGGTAGTGGGGAATATTGAGTGATGAGCTGTTTAAAAAAACAAAAAAAACTAAAGCTTATTCCCCTCTCCCTGAGCCTTACCTTGGACTATGGAGGCGAGAAGGTAAAAATCCTGATCCCAGGTAGTACAATGGGAGATGCTACTTGACTCAGAGTGCTTCCATGGTATCCCAAAGCAAAGCTATGATACAGTAGAATAATTAGTGCGACCTGGCTGGTGAGGGAGATCAAGTAGGGCTTCTTCACTCAAGTGCCGGTCCTGCAGGGGCCACATGGGGAGATTATGCCTGCCTGTCTCAGCCACACAGCAGAAGAATGGGCTATCCAAATGGAGTTCTTTGATCTCTCCACATGCTATGCTGCCCCGAGGCTGTGGCCTTGGTGGCTTTATGGTATATCTGGCAATGCTGGAAGAAGGTTTAGAGCTTAAGAAGATTTTGCACATCGCTATATTAGTTTCAGTGCCAAAAAAAACTTGTCAGAGGAGATTTGAAGGGTGTCTTAAACTTTAATGCTCTCAATTACCAGAACTCTGAGAAACCGTACACATGACCAGCTTTGACAGTTTGCAAACAAGGCCCTGCCAACGGGAGCATACCCCCTGGGGTGCACATCTCTATATGTAGAATGTACGTCTTTAAGCATGTATGTTTTTTATTATGTATGCCTTTAAGCATGTATGCTGTTATTATTATATCCCTGGATGTGCAATGCCACATGTGGCCAAAACAAAAGTATAATTCAAGAATGCAGGGGGGGAAGGCACAAGTAGGGGAGTGAGGGGGAATGCTAAACCTTCAGATGTGCCTACTGGCCACACATACAGTTTCCAGACATTGGTTATTTCTTTGTAGATGAGCATTAGAAAGCTTATCCAATTCCTTGTGATGGTTTTTAGAGGCTAGGTTATTGGGACAACACAGATCCCACAAAACATGGTCAAACATGGATTAATGTGCTAGGGTTTGACCTGTGCCACCACCAGACACAGGTTCATCACCAACCCACCTGGATTTGTTCACTGGCACAGGTATATTAAATAGCTCATGTCAATGATACACAGTGCAATGTCTACTGAAAATATTAAGTAACCAATCAGAGAGTTATGAGTCAAATTACACAGCGTGGGAAAATTCCAAAGAACTTTCCCACGCTGTGTAAAATGACACAGAGCACTCTGATTGGTGGATTTCAAACCAACCAATCAGAGTGCTGTGACAGGTAAATGTAGAGACTTACCTGTCAGAGCACTCTGATTGGATGGCTTAAACCCACCAACCAGAGTGCTCTGAGCCTAAGTGCAGGGCGGGGCAAGGCTCAGTCTGCGCGGAGCCCTCGCTGGGTGAAGATGGATTATTTTATTTTATTTTATTTTTTTCTCTGTTTTTTTTTCTTTTTTTTATTGCGTCGGTTATTATGGATTTTTATTTGGCCTTTTTTGGGGGGCTGAAAAAAGAAGATTTTAGAAGAAAGAAAACATCATTAGGTATTTTTTTTTTACAGATACTTAGTTAAAGGTCCCCCCCTTATTATTTTTAGGGTGAGGGGGTAGGTAGGGGTTTATTTTTTGGGGGAGGGGGTGACATTAGGTCCCCCCCCAATTAGCATTTAGGGCCCCCACCCACCGCTCAGGGGTGGGGGCCAGGGGAGGACATTAGGTCCCCCCCAATTTGTATTTAGGGCCCCAACCCACCGCTCAGGGGTGGGGGCTGGTGGGGGGGGGGGGCAATAGGTCCCCCCTTAGTTTAAAAACGCGCGAGTGGTGGCTCAGGAGGGGGGACCCTTTTTTTTTTAACAGTGAGCAGACACAGGCTGCTTACTGTTTAATAGACATGCCCCTACTCGCGGTATAGCAAGTAGGGGCAAAATTTACTAATACTAAGTAATTTTTTACTTAGTATTAGTAAATTTGGCTGAAAGACCAATTTAGGTCTTTCAGCCTTTTGGTAGATAACTCCCTAATACCATGGGAATTAGGGAGTTATCTACCAAGCGGCTGCAAGAGAAGTCCCGAAGTGCCGAAGTGTAGAAGTGCCGAAGTTGCCGAAGGTCCGAAGTGTCGAAGTTCCGAATTGCCGAAGTGTCGAAGTTACGAATTGCTGAATTTCAGAATGCCGAACCAAGCCGAATATTTTCCCCATGCACATGCCTAGTGGGAGGAACATTAAGGGGAATATTGCGGGCACTAAGAGACAGCTAAGGGGGGGAAGAGGAACACTAAGGGAAAGGGGAGGGAAGGGAAAAAGAACACTAAGGAGTAGGGGAGAAGAACACTAAGAGACAGGTAATACTAAGGGACAGGGGAGGGATGGGGAGTGGAACACGAAGGGACAGGGAATGGAGGGGAGAGGAACACTAAGGGACAGGGGAAGGAGGGGAGATGAACACTAAGGGACAGGTAAGGGAGGCGAGAGTAACACTAAGGGTCAGAGAAGGGAGAGGAACACTAAGGGACAGGGGAGGGAAGGGAGGGAGGGAAGAGGAACCCTAAGGGACATGGAGGGGAGAGGAACACTAAGGAACAGGGAAGAGGACCATTAAGGGATGGGGAGGGGAGAGGACTACTAATGGAAATGGAGGGGAAGGGAGAGGAACACTAAGGGACATGGAGGAGAGAGTGTCACACAGGGGGGCCTGAGTGGGGAGACAGGTAAGGGAGGCATATTGTAACCGACCTTTTTTGTGGAATTGGTGCAGTAAAGGCTTCTTTCTGGCAACTCGACCATGCAGCTAATTTTTTGTTCAGGTATCAGTATTGTATTGTGCTCCTTGAGACAATCACACCATCTTTTTCCAGAGCAGCCTATATTTCTCCTCCAGTTACCTGTGGGTTTTTCTTTGTATCCCGAACAATTCTTCTTGCAGTTGTGGCTGAAATCTTTCTTGGTCTACATGAACTTAGCTTGGTACCAAGAGATCCCTGAATTTCCCACTTCTAATAAGTGATTGAACAACGCTGACTGGCATTTTCAAGGCTTTGGATATCTTTTTATATCCTTTTCTATCTTTAGAAAGGTCCATTACCTTGTTACTGTCTTTTAACAGTTATTGTCTGGTTCAGTATCTAGCCTGCTTAGTGCATCCATGTGAGAACTAACAAACTCATTGATTATTTATACACAGACACTAATTGCAATTTAAAAAGCCACAGGTGTGGGAAATTAACCTTTAATTACCATTTTAACCCGTGTGTGTTTCTATAACAAGGCCAAACATCCAATGATATGTAAACTTTTGATCAGGACCATTTGGGTGATTTCTATTATCATTATGATTTAAAAAGGAGCCAAACTATGTGATAATAAATGGCTTCATATGATCACTATCCTTCAATAAAATACATTTGTTTTGCATGTTTGGTCATATTTTCAAAATCAATGCCCCAATTTCACAATTTCTGCCAGGGCATGCAAACTTTTGATCCCAACTGTACAGACACACAGATAGATACAGACACACATGCAGACACACATACACACATGCATGCAAAATGTACACATTTTAAAGCACCCCCCTGCTTCCTACCTTTTGGGTGTAGAAGGGCAGCTTTCCTTGGGTCTAGTCGGCTGGCTGAGGCTGCTGGAGTCAGAGGTTCTCCCTCTCTGCACACCTCCTCTCTGCCATGGTGCTCTGTGTTCTCTGCCTAATAAAGCTGGTGTAACCAAAAGTTGAATACTAATAGTTACTGGAAATAATTCCTTAGTTGGATGATATCTCAGGAACTTAAGTTGAATGCTAGTGTGAACGAAAATACCCCTCTAGCATTCAACCGTGATCCAATTAAGATCCTGAGATATCATCCAACTAAGGAATAATTCCCTTTGTTGGGGATAAGGGGTGCTCCGTGTGTCATTAGTGAGCTATACTATACTAATGGGCTGTTTTTAGCCATTATATCACTATAGTACAAAAGTTACTCCTAATGATTGATTGTATATATTCAATTTATTTTATTTATAGTATATTTGTATATTATGTATATATTCAAGTAAATTGTATATATGTTGTGTCAGTTTGGGTCATGTCCACAAGTCCACTATTGTTGGACTTTTTAAATTTACTTATTTATTAAAAGTTATGTTTTATTGTTTTGTGGTGGAAGCTATCTAATTAGTATTCCACTTTTCTTACATGTTAAGTCTTTGTATCCTCCAATTCGTTTGGTATGTGTAGAAATAATTAGGGGTTATCCCCCAGCTAGGAGGGCATTGGCAAACATTGGCTCCAAATTTCTCCTCTTCTTTCTCTCTTTTTCTTTACTATCTGCATGTCTTTAATAGACCATAATTTAATTAGTAAGACATTTTATATGTTTTCTACTAATACCATGTATTGCTAATTCCCTGTTTGAAGTTTCCCATACTGTTTCTGTTACTACCAGTTAAAATGTTTGAAATCATTAAAGTGCGTATCTTTGGTGTGGGCGGGATGGAGCATTCTTTTAGTTCATACAGTAAATGCTAAACATATATAACCTATGGTTTCCTTTTAAACCACTAGAGGTCATTGTTTTATCATATGAAGAATTCCATGGAAACTTCAGTTGAATAAAATCAACAAGATGAAACAGTGAATATTAATAATGATCATTGTTACGGTACCCTCAGCATTAAATGTACAAACCGCCGTTTAGTGAATGTTCCCCGTTCGCAATAATGTAGGCTGTATGCGTACTTACTACAATCATGCGAACCGTAAGTAAGGGAACATTCCAAACTCCCGAACGGTCTCTGTACGGTCACTTCCCTCCTCGAGCGCTAACCTCACGAACCGGCAGTATCAGCCGAACGCCAATAGCTCCCAAGCGGCAAATAATTCCAATAAGCAGTCTCTAGTCGCTGGTAATACAATCCCCCCAATAACGAGACCAAGCTCCGCATTGAGGGTAAAACACGAACTGAGTTTCCTCCCCTCTGCTTGGGAGATAATTGGGAAGTAATTCAATTATCTCCCAAAGCAGAGACAAATCGCCATTTTAAATGTAAACCATAAAATACATAAAAATGCATAACTTTATAACTGCCGATTATTTCTCATTCGTGTAACACATCCCCAGATAGCCTGGATCTGAGTGCATATTATTGGCGAACAGCGCTCAGATCCCATACACATAGTTCAATCGCCATGGAGTCAAAGTCTGTTACAGTTCTTCGGTATGCGATTGACTCCATGGGACGGTTATCTGGGGTAAGTCCATTCGTGTCTTTAAATCTCCCGAATGGCCGGTCTTCGCACACTTCTGTCGACTGAGAAGGGAGGTGGACGGCTTCAGCGGTGTTCGGTTGAAAAAGTGTCAGTTTTCAGTTCCATGAATTTGGTACCGAACACCGCTGGTCTTTCACATGGTTTAAAATGTCCGCCGCCTCGTGGTCGACATACGAACGACGACTACCCTGTATTTGGTTTTAATTGAGAAGTGTCTGTGGTTAACCGCAACGTTCTAATTGGGATCAATAGGTTAACCAGCAGCACACTTCTCTTCTGGGTGGCCGTCCGTTCGGCAGTTTTGTTCGTTAACAAAGTCAATTCCCTTAGATCCAGGCATAAGAAATAGGCGAGTTCGTGAAACAAGCAAACAGACGAATCCAGCAATCTTAGTCCATACAGATGGGTTTGTCACAATCATCTTATTTAATTTGTCATGGCTGATTAGTGTATAGAGAAATTATTACACTGGAATAAAATGCCCCCTAAAAATATTCTGGCTGTAACAAAAACAACAATTACAACAAGGGACCAAAGGAAAAAATATATATATTTTGGTGATTTCCAGCACAGTCCTCAATGCACAGCAGACTCAGGGCCAGTGGGCCTTGTGCTGACAATTATGATGGGCCTAATTACAGAATCTTATTGACCAAAAACACTAAAACAATCATCCCTCTCAAGCGTCATGTATCTGATGGAGATGGTGTTGGAGGGAAACTCAAAGGATGCATCTATAAGAAAACACATACTCTATGCTACCATATATACTCGGGTATAAGTCGACCTGAAAATAAGCCAAGGCACCTAATTTTAGCACAAAAAACTTATTGACTCGAGTACAGGGCCGTTTGAAGGAATTTGGGGGCCCCAAGCAAAACGGACATGGAGGCCCCCACATGCACGCTCAAGGTCTGGGCCCCCGGCGCCTGAACCCCCTGCCCCCCTGCGCCCCCCCACCCCCCCCTCCCCCCCCCCCCCCCGATTCCGCCCACAGGGATGCAGTGTCTGCAGGGCCGGTGCAAGGATTTTTGCCGCCCTAGGCAAAAGTAAAGCTTGCCGCCCCCCATGTGACATCACAGTGCCCCACCCATATGATTCTGCCATGTTAACTAACACAGTGCTGCAGTGCCGCCGTGTTTACAATAAAAGGCCTGCAGGGACAGGCTATAGACACCAGAACCACTACATTAAGCTGCAGTGGTTTTGGGGACTATAGTGTCCCTTTAATGTGAGGTAAATTAGAGATTAATGCCACGAACAATATACTAGATAGCCTACTTACAACCAGATGAGGATGATGATGGGCTTCAGCTGCCGTCTGGCTCCACTGGTCTGGTGTAGAACAGGCTCTCTGGAGGCGGTTTGTAACTGTTGTCACAAAAATCAATGTTCTGGGAGAACGGGAAGCAGCTCCATTTTTTGAGGGCCATTTACACAGCTCAAGGTCTGGGTCCCAGGGTCCACCTTCATGTTCCACCAATGAGTTTGTTCACAGGGGTGTGTGCGTGTGGGGGGGGGGGGGGGATGTCCTGATGTGTGTAAGGAATGCATTGTGTGAATCTGTGTTTGTATGTGTAAGGGCTGCAAGGTGAGTTTGTGTATGTATGGGATGCAGTGTGTGTGTCTGTAAGGCAGTGTTTCCCAACCCAGTCCTCAAGGCACACCTACCAGTCCAGGATTTAAGGATTACCCAGTTTTGTCTAAGGGGTTTTTAGAAAAAAAAGAAAAAACACCTTAGACACAACTGGGTCACCCCTAAATCCTGGACTGGTAGGTGTGCCTTGAGGACTGGGTTGGGAAACACTGCTGTAAGGGATGCACTGAGTGTGTGGAAGGGGTGCATTGTGTGTTGCTGTGTGTAAGGGATGCATTGCTTGTGTATGTGTGTCTGTGTGTAATGCATTGTGTGTTTTTCTGTGTGCAAGGGGTGCATTGTGTGTGTGTGTGATGGATGTCAATCTCTCCCCCTACCCCCGTCAATTTCCTTCTTCTCCCCCCCCCTCCAATTTCCTTCTTCTCCCCCTCCCTCTCATTGCCTTCTCCCCCCCTCCAATTTCCTTCCATCTCCCCCCTCCAATTTCCTTCCTTCTCCCCCCCCCTCCAATTTCCTTCCTTCTCCCCCTCCCTCTCATTTCCTTCCTTCTCCCCCTCCCTCTCATTTCCTTCCTTCTCCCCCTCCCTCCAATTTTCTTCCTCTCCCCCCTCCAATTTTCTTCCTCCCTCCCCCCCTCAAGTTTCCTTCCTCCCTCCCCTCTCAAATTTCCTTCTTCTCCCCCTCCCTCAAATTTCCTTCCTCTCCCTCAAATGTCCTCTCCCCCCTCCCTCAAATGTTCTCCCTTCCTCTCCCCCCTCAAATTCCTACCTCTCCCTCCCCTCCCTCAAATTTCCTTCCTCTCCCCCCCCTTCGAATTTCCTCCCTTCCTCTCCCCCCCAAAAATTTCCTCCCTCCCTCTCCCCCCCCACTCCCTCAAATTTCCTCCCTCCCTCTCCCCCCCACTCCCTCAAATTTCCTCCCTCCCTCTGCCCCCCCCACTCCCTCAAATTTCCTCCCTCCCTCTCCCCCCCACTCCCTCAAATTTCCTCCCTCCCTCTCCCCCCCACTCCCTCAAATTTCCTCCCTCCCTCTCCCCCCCACTCCCTCAAATTTCCTCCCTCCCTCTCCCCCTCCACCCACTCAAATTTCCTCCCCCCCCACCCACTCAAATTTCCTCCCTCTCCCCCCCACCCACTCAAATGTACTCCCTCGCCCCCCCACCCACTCAAATGTCCTCCCTTCACCCCCCCACCCACTCAAATGTCCCCCCCCACCCACTCAAATTTCCTCCCTCCCTCTCCCCCCCACCCACTCAAATTTCCTCCCTCTCCCCCCCACCCACTCAAATTTCCTCCCTCTCCCCCCCCCACCCACCCAAATTTCCTCCCTCTCCCCCACCCACCCACTCAAATTTTCTCCCTCCCCCCCACCCACTCAAATTTTCTCCCTCCCCCCCTCCACCCACTCAAATTTTCTCCCTCGCCCCCCCACCCACTCAAATTTTCTCCCTCCCCCCTCCCCACCCACTCAAATTTTTCTCCCTCCCTCCACCCACCCACATTTTCTCCCTCCCTCCCCCCTAACCCACTCAAATTTTCTCCCTCGCCCCCCCACCCACTCAAATTTTCTCCCTCCCCCCTCCCCACCCACTCAAATTTTCTCCCTCCCTCCCCCACCCACATTTTCTCCCTCCCTCCCCCCTAACCCACTCAAATTTTCTCCCTCCCTCCCCCCCTCCACCCACTCAAATTTTCTCCCTCCCTCCCCCCCCTTCAAATTTTCTCCATCCTCCCCCCCCCACCCAAATTTTTTACCCGGCGGGCGCGCGAGGGAGCACTCTCCTCTGAGTGCTTCCTCTTCAGCTCCCTCGCGCGCCGAATACTGATGCCGGAGCCGGAAGATGACGTCATCTTCCGGCTCCGGCATCAGTACGGTGCGCGAGGGAGCTGAAGAGGAAGCACTCAGAGGAGAGTGCTCCCTCGCGCAGCCGCCGGGTGTCAGCAGAGCCAGCCTCTGGGGGGCCCTGAGGTGACCGGCTGCTGGGCCCCCCAGGAGAAGAGGCTGGCCCAGTGGGAACATACCGGGGTCGCAGGGCCCCCTGCGACCCGGTATGTTCCCACTGAATGTGGGGCCCGGACGACCTGAGCAGTCCGGGCCCCCCAGGACCGCATGCCCCTGCCGGCTCTGCTTGGGGCCCCGGGCCAGCTCGGGGCCCCAAGCAGTTGCTTGTTTTGCCTGTCGGCTAGCGACGGGCCTGCTCGAGTATAAGCCTAGGGTGGGAAATGCAGCAGCTACTGGTAAATTTCTAAATAAAATTAGATCCCAATAAAATTGCATTAATTGAATATTTATTTACAGTGTGTGTATATAATGAATGCAGTGTGTGTGTGTGCAGTGGCGTACACACAACCCATGGGGCCCCGGTGCGAAAACTGATCCATGGCACGCCCCCCTCCCGCTATTACTCTGCGCGGGCCAGGGCCGCAACACATGGCGGCGGGCACCTGGTTGCAGGGGTCGCATGGCTGCGACCCCTGCGACCATGGTATGTACGCCAGTGCATGCAGATACACATACACTTAAAGGACCACTACAGACACCCAGATCACATCAGCTCAATGAAGTGGTCTGGGTGCCAGGTCCCTCTAGTTTTAACCCTGCAGCTGAAAACATAGCAGTTTTAGAGAAACTGCTATGTTTCGCTGAGGGTTAATCCAGCCTCTAGTGGCTGTCTCATTGACAGCCGCTAGAAGAGCTTCCGCGATTCTCACTGTGAAAATCACAGTGAGAAGACGCTCAACGTCCATAGGAAAGCATTGAGTAATGCTTTCCTATGGGCAGTTTGAAAGCGCGCGCGGCTCTTGCCGCGCATGTGCATTCGGAGCTGATAGGCGGATCGGAGGGATCTCCAGCGCCAAGGGAGTCCGACGCTGGAGAAAGGCACACACACACTCTCACATACAGACGCATACACATTAGCTAACAGACACACACACACACTCTCACGAACAGACGCATACACACTAGCTGACAGACACACACATTTACTGACAGACACACACTCAGTGACAGACATACATACACACTCACTGACAGACAGACACATAAGCAGTCACTTACAAAACACACACTCCCTAACAGACACCAAACAGACTCACTAACAGATGCACACAAACTAACACACTCAGTAACACACACACACAGTAACACACTCACTGACACACACAAACTAACACCCACCCTGACACAAACACTAACACACACACTCTAACACACACACACAATCTAACACACACACACATTCACACACACTCTAACACACACACACACTAACACACACACACTCTAACACACACACACTCTAACACACACACTAACACACACACACGTTTTTATAAGAATGTAATCCCCCAGCCTCCCTACCTTTGGGAGTGCTGAGGGGATTCCCTGGGGTCCAGTGGAGTTGCTGGGCGGCCGGTCACCGTGCGGACGGGCTGGCGGGTGCGCGAGGGAGCACTCTCCCCTGAGTGCTACCTCTTCAGCTCCCTCGCGCACCGCATACTGATGCCGGAGACCGAATATGATGTTATATTTCGGTTCTGGTATCAGTGCAGTGCGTGAGGGTGCTGAAGAGGGCCCGCCCTCCAGCCCTTCCGCCCGGTGACACCAGGGCCAGCCTCGGGGGGCCCTGAGGTGGCCGGCTCCTGGGCCCCCCAGGAGAAGAGGCTGGCCACACTGGGTACATACCTGGTGGGCCAGGCCCGGTCGCAGCCGCAACCCCTGCGACCCCGGTATCTACACCAATGTGTGTGTGTTTGTGTAGTGTGTGTATATAATGAATATAATTAATGCGTAGTGTGTGTGTGTTTGTGTGTAGTGTGTGTATATAATGAATGCAGAATGTGTGTGTTTGTGTGAATGCAGTGTGTGAGTATATAATGAATGCAGTGTGTGTGTTTGTATGAATGCAGTGTGTATATAATGAATAGTGTGTGTGTATATAATGCAGTGTGTGTATATAATGCAGGTTGTGTGTATATAATGCAGAGTGTGTGTTTGTATGAGTGTGTGTGTGTGTATAATGCAGTGTGTGTATATATAATGCAGAGTGTGTGTTTGTATGAGTCTGTGTGTATATAATGCAGAGTGTGTGCATTATATACACACACTCATACAAACACACACTCTGCATTATATACACACACACACAATCATACAAACACACACTCTGAATTATATACACACACTCTCATACAAACACACACTCTGCATTATATACACACACACTCTGTGTGTGTATAATGCAGAGTGTGTGTATATAATGTATAGTGTGTGTTTGTGTGAATTCAGAGTGTGTGTGTGTGTGTGTGTGTAGTGTAGTGTGTGTGTGTAAACTGGGTTGGTGGGAGGGCATTTTTATTATTTTAATATATATTTTTATTTTATTTTAATATTTTATTATTATTATAATATTATTTTTATTATTTATTTGTTTCATTTTATTTTTTAGCCCCCCCCCCCATCCCTGCTTGTTACCTGCCAGGGAGAGGGGCTATCTTATTCCCTGGCATGGGCTGTGCAGGGGAGGGGTGGGGGGGCGGGAGCAAGCTGTTACTTACCTTTGTAGCAGCTCCATTCAGCTCCCCCGTTCAGCTCACAGTGTAAGTCTCGCGGTCTGCGTGCCGCGCGGAGCGTTGCCACGGTAACCCATGGCAACGCTCTGACGGCCGTGGGTCTCACGAGAATTACACTGTGAGCTGAACGAGGGGGGCTTTTTCTGCACAAAAAAGTGCCGAAAAACCCTGCTTATACTAGAGTATATACAGTAATATCTCTAATTTATGCTTTTATCTTTCAAGTCAATCCATACCCCTAACAGCAGTGTCCAGTGAAGCAGGAAGTCAATGGACGGGGTAAAAGGGTGTGACACTGACGCGAATCACGCTACTAGAACTGTCAAAAGGAACGAACATGCCCAAAAAGAGGGCATGTCTGACCAAAGAATTGGAAGGTCCGCCTGGCATGAATGCATGTCAGACTGCCTGCCAATCATGAAGGCTGTCCAACTAAGGGCATACTATGCAGATAATGCCATGAGCTTGACATAAATGCATTAAATGATGCACCTACTCCACGCTTTCTAAAAACTAGCACTCACATGTCCACTTGTCTCCTTACTGTCTTACTAGCAGGCAGAAGCTCCTGGTATATAGTTTGGGACAGAGAAAAGGTGTATGTAGTGAGTGTAGAAAAAAGGGGACATGCCACAGTGTTAGAGAGACCAACGTCTGCATTACCTTAACTAATTTTATTGTCAGCCAGTCCACACAAGTTTTTTTCCCATACATCCCTCTTAAGCTTCTATATCAAAAGGGACACTATAGTCACCAGAACAACTACAGCTTATGGCATTTGTTTTGGTGAGTAGAATCATTCCCTTCAGCCTTTTTGCATTACAGACTGTCTTTTCAGAGAAATTAACTCCACTGGCCACTCCTTAGATGGTTGCTAGAGGTGCTTCCTGGGGCAGTACTGCCTAGTGTGCAGCACTGCCATTCAGTGTCTCCACCCTCTGCATGCAGACACTGAACTTTCCTCATAGAGATACATTGATTCAATGTATCTCTATGAGGAGATGCTGATTTGCCAGGGCTATGTTTGACTTGTGCTGGTTCTGCCCCCGATCTGCCTCCTTGACAGTCTCAGCCAGTCCTATGGGGAAGCATTGTAATTGGCTCAGACCACAACTTCTGATTATGTCAGCAGACTCAGTCAGTTCAGAGGCAAACAGGGGCAGAGCCAGCAGCTGCAGACTTGAATGCAAGTAAGATTTTACTATATTTAGGGAGGCAAGAGGAGTTAGGGGGCTAGATGGTGGTTTTAACATAATCTCGTCAGAAATACATGATTGTGTTCCTGACCCTATAGTGTTCCTTTAAGCAAGAGTATGTGAAGAGTAGTTAGGGATGCCACCTTTCTTGGAAACAAATATCGGCCTTAATCATTTGTGAATTAATTATGTATGCATGACTTCACATGAAGTAAATCACAAGGAGTGACAGAGAAAATTCTGTAAAATCACCAACAAATTACTCACAGTTTGATTCTGCTGTACAGATGGATTGCTCCCAGTGTCTCAGTCTCCCAAGTCACCCAGTGTTTCAGTGTCCTTATGTATCACAGTGTCAGTGTTCCCATGTTGCCCAGTCCCCTAGTCTCCCAGTGTCCCCATTTCTCAGTGTGTCCCCATGTCACTAGGATACTAGAGGACACTTAGAGACATGGGGACACTGAGACGCGTGGGGACACTTGGAGACATGGGGGCACTTGTGGATACAGACATGGGGACACTGGGAGACATGGAGACACTGAGTCATTTGGGGACACTGGGAAAAATGGGGACATAGACACTAAGGACACAGAGCCATGGGGACACAGACACTGGGAGACATGGAGACACAGACAATTGGGGACACTTAGACACTAGAGATACTGAGAGACATGGGAACACAGACAATGGGAGACTAGGGGACACTGGGAGACATGGGGACACTGAGACACTAGGGACACTGGCTGGGAGACATGGGGACACTGGGAGACATTAGGGCACTGAGACACTAGGGACACTGGCTGTGAGCCATGGGGACACTGGCTAGGAGACATGGTGACTCTGACACTAGAGAGACTGGCTGGGAGACATGGGGAAACTGTGTCCCTAGTGTCTCCATGTCCCAATGTCTCCCAATGTCCCTATGTCTCACAGCGTTTCCATGTCTCACAGTGTCCCTATGTCTCACAGTGTCCCCATGTTTCCCAGTGTCCCCATGTTTCCCAGTGTCCCCAAGTGTCTCAGTGTCCCCAGGTCTCCCATTGTCCTCATGTGTCCCCTAGTGTCTCAGTGTCCCCATGTCTCCCTGATGCCTTTCCCCCATCCCTCACTTACCTGTCTCTGCAGGTTGGGAGCTGCTGTCAGGACTCTCTGTTCTGTGTAGCTGCTCCCCCGCGGATCAGTGAGTAGAGAGAGGCAGGGATATGCTGTAACTTCCTATCCCTGCCTCTCTTCACACACACAGTGACCGGTGCTGGTATTGCAGAGTAATCTCCATTTATACTGAGAAAAATATCTTCATTTGTATTGCCGGTATTAATACCGGCACGGCCAGGCAGCCTCAAATACCAAAAAAGAATAAAAAAAATAATATTAAATGGGCCTATTCCATGGGAATGGGCCTGGAGCTGCAGCTCCATCAGCCCCTATGTTAATCTGGCCCTGAGCAGACCCCAGAGAAGATACACTGTTACTTTGCTGTGTGGTAGTCAAATGAAGGCCTTTGAGAAGAAAAAAGCACTAAAATAACATGGACTTTCAGTAGACTGGTGAATAACAAGAGGTTTTGAAATTTGATAAAGATAATGATAAGCACATTTCTACAAAAATGCTTGCTGGTGATCAGAACAACATTGAGTAAACAAATACACATGCAATTAATGCATTCAGGGTATTAAAACAATTTTTATTTTACTTTTTTTTAAATATAAAAGGCTGCCAATAAAAATCTTACTTTTATATAAGGAATGTTCTGCCCCATCTTTGTTTTTTTTTCTTCCTGAGTTGTCCTTCTGGAACATCCAGGTTCTGGAATATCAATATAAAAAATGTGGCTGCTCCACCTATATGTTCTGACAATTGGAGCAGAATTCTGCTCTTCACGTGTGAGTATTAATTTATTGAAAAATAATAAATAGTATTACAATCACATATTGTGCTATATTCAGTATGTTTTGGTTTTTACATGTACCTAAAGGTGTAGAATTGGCCAAAGGATTATATTTTAAACATTAGCATAATTTATATCATTATGATGTTCTTAGCATTCTGATTTTACAAATTATAATTCAACACATTGAAGTGTTTGCACTGAAGCAGCAGATTTGATATCGGATTTGCAGATGTATTGCCAAAATATCAGACTGTTGGAATTATCTGACTCCATTATTTTTCCAGTTTGGCTATGACTTTTGTTTTAAACTCTTTCATTATTCACACCACTTTTTGTAGTTGCTGTGTTGGTTTACCTTCAGAAGACTTCCAAACTATGATGCCACCAAACTGCCATAATCAGGGGTAGCAAGACTGGCACACTCTGTATGCTTGCTGAGGTCATTATGTTGCATCAAATATACAAAAACACCTTTATTAAAATTGGTAGTCACCACAGTTATAGCAAATGTGTATACTAGTGTCTCCACCTGCTGGTTATCAGATGTCATAACACACATACAAAGTAAATGGTGGAAATAGGAGCTAAACCAGAATAGGCAACACAGCAGGAGGAATGGCACCCAGCATTCCTAAACACATTCACTCAAGAGAATGTGTGTGTGATACAGGGCTACAATCCATCTAACTACAGACATGTAACACAGTGCCACTTCCAGATTTTCACACAGCATGTGAGTTCCAAGAGCCATTGGGGACACTACTCAGGTACTGTGCTCTATATCTTCACTAAAGAGCAGCTGTGATGGCACCATCAAAATCTCTGCAGAGACTTGGTCGCTTCTTTTAGGGAGCTACAAGAAATAGGGGACAACAGAAGTGTCAGCAATTCTTTCCTCCGAGGACCATAAAACACAGAAGCTCTAATACTTGAACTAGCTGTGGTAGAAAGATCTTCAGTCAGTCAGTGCAGGCTCCCTTGATAAAGGTATTTTGCCGAAACGTTGGGGGCTTATTGATTGGTTGATTGATTGATTCTTTCCTTTCTTCTCACTAGGTCTGGTATGCATCTGTTTTCTGTATATAGATTTATTTATGGGTTGTTATGATTTGGTATCTCATATATAGCTATTTACTACACTGGTATTTAGTAATTCATTTACTACGTATTTTGCTCATATGCAATTCTAGAATTCTTGGCTATTTCTCTGTACCATTTGTATGACAATGTTTGTTTTTTCTTTGATTTACTCATATGTATAATGAGATATCCAATTGCTGTGGACCCATTTAGTAAAGATTTTTTGTATATATTTACGGTTGCGCTCCTTGCTTGAGTAATGTTTGAAAAATCTTCAGTGACAGTGTAAGCGGCAGCAAAAGTTATTGCAGCATGAATAGGCTGAAAAAAATCAGTTTGCCTCCTGGGTGGTGAATCAAATGTAACATACATTCTGCTAGTTTCACTATCCTGCGGCTGAATATTACTAATAGTGGTGAAGGGGGTGTCAGTAGTTCTCATGAGGGCTGGCTCAACCATAAGGCCACCTTAAGGAGCATCGTATAAGGGGCGCAACATCTGGGTGACTGTCAGGAGGGGAGCGCATAGGAAGTTTCTCACTGAGAACAGGGGAGAGAGAAGACAAGATGCTGGGGGTAAGGGACACACCATGGGGTTTGGAAAGGGGAGAAAGAGGCACACAAAATGGTCTGGGAGGGAAGAGACACTTGAAAGGGGCTAGGAAGACAAAGAGCAAATTAGAGGGGCTGGGGAAAAGAAACAAGCAAATTACTTGGAGGAAAGACACACAGAGGGGCTGGGGGAGAAAGAGACACACAGAGGGGATGGGGAGAAATAAACACACAAAGAGGTTGGGGGACTAAGAGACACACAGAGGGACCAAGGAAAAGTAAGAGACACAAAAGGCTGGGTCTCCCCATCCGATCAACTGCTGCTGTTTATCCTTCTCCCCCCGTGGTATTTATACCCTGCAACTAACTCTAGCTCTAAACTTTTCTTATACTCACTCAGTTAATTCACTAGAGCTGTGTTATGTTTTCTTGCAGAAATGTTAAAAGTGCAGTATCTATGTCATGTATACTTATGTGAAATGTCTTCCAAAGCTTGTATGTTATGTAATGCCCAACAAAAAAAAAAGAATATAAAAAAAAAAGGTGCTGTAGGGGAGTAAGAGACACACAAGGGATTGCAGAAGTAAGTGAAACACATATGGGCTGGAGGGAAGTAAGAGACACACTAAGGGGTTTGGAGAAAAGTATGAGACAAACAAAGGGGGATTTTAAGACAAGGAAGGTGTAAGACACACAAAAAGGAAAAATGGAAGGAGTGGGGCCTTGCCAGTATTGTGGACAGACGTGCTTTGACCGAGCTCCTAATATGTGTCTGGCAAATCCTGTTTTTTCGCTCTGATTCTGACCATAAGAACCAATGCTATTAGTTACCTACCTGCTCTGGTGGTTTGAAGCAGGGCTCGAGTCCTGCAGGAACTCATTGGAACGGCATTCCTCCACTTTTTCCACAGCAGGAACGCCATTACCATTAATAGTCCCAGCCGGCCTTTGGGGTGTGCGAGCACAGGGTGCCATGACAACAGGGGTGCCGGGGCAGCCGACACAGCTCTCAACAAGTAGACTGAAACGGACTGCTCACATACTGTGAATGGAACAAAACATGCTGCAAGTCCACAAACAGCATTTTTTATTCAGTTCACTACTTGTTCTGGGCCGACTCCTTCCCAATCTGTTGCGCTCACGACTTGTGGTCTAACAGCATTACTTGATGTTGTGGAGGACCATGGAGGTGTGCATCGACATGCACTGGCCATGCATGCACCGCCTTCACGGTGTCTCAAACAGTGCACCGTGCGCGGAAGGATGTGCTCTGAGAGCAGCTGCAGCTTTGCAGGAAATGATCCCATCTCTGTGTGGAGTGGAGCCTCTCTGTATGCTAGATTATAAATTGGATTTGGCCACATTACCCTGTGATTAGTTAATGTAAGTGGAGCCTTTCTTTGGTATTTTTTTTATTTTTTACGTTATAGTAAGAGGCAGGGCAGGGGGTTTTGTGGATTGCGGGGACCAGATTGTAAATGTGCCTGGAAAGGGGGGTCTCTGTAATAGAACCCCTCCCCCCCTCCCCAACACCTCCACTTTACAAGCCCCACAACTTGCAATTGGAGATTAATAAGGGTGTCTGTTAGAGTGACCCTGGCTGGCCCCCTTCGCCCCCAAGGTCCCATTACACACAGGGCCTCTAATGAAGATTAAACGGGCCTGGACAGTGATCTTATGAAAAGAGATTCTCTAACAGACAGTAAGTGGCCCCAATTCAAGTCCTATTAGGACCCCGTTAGAGCCTCTAATAGAGATTAAAAAGGAGGGATTCTAACATAAAGGGTGAGGAGACAGGACAGGGAAGGTGGGATAAAGAAATGAGGGAGAGACAAGTAGGGAGATGTATGAGGAGATCTAGAGTGTCACGATCCCGGGGAACCCAACACGCTAACACACACACAGACACACACACAGAAAGTGTGCTGTACCGGTCCTTAGAGTGGCCGGGCTAAGCACACAAAGAATAGTCAGGAGACAAGCCGAGTAAGGGGAACCAGAAAACAGAATAACGAGAAACAAGCCGAGGTCAAAGGGTAGGAGAAAGTCACAAAGTCAGTATAACAAGCCAGAGGGTACGTAACCAGAAAGCACACGTTCACAATCGATACTATAAAGCAAAGACCACAACAGGGCACAGATAGACAGGAAAGGTAAGTATTTAAATCCTAGCCTGAATCCTGATTGGCTAACCACCAATCAGTATTAACAAACACACGTGGGGGATATCTATACCCCCCACTGTGTTTGTTGCACTGTAGCTTTAACGCCGGGTCACGTGAGTGACCCCGGCGCTTAGATAATAGTGCCGGCTCCCAGCGTGCAGCGTTAGACATGCTGCCGCTGGGAGGAGGAGAGGAGGACGCGAGCGGCGTGTCAGGAGGAGAGGACGCCGCTCGCTTAACGGTAAGGGGAGAGGGGACCGCGGGCGGCGACGGACCGAGGGTGAGTGCTGCGAGAGGATTGCAGCCTCCCCTCACCGCTGCCCGCGGAGCCCTGACATAACCCCCCCCTCGAAGACCGCCCAGGGGGCGGGAAGCCGAAGGCTTCAAAGGAAACCGCGCATGAAAGGAGCGGATCAAGGAGGGGGCGTCCAAGTCAGAGACAGAAACCCACGACCGCTCCTCCGGGCCATAACCCTTCCAATCAACCAGATACTGCAACCGACCTCGAGAGAAACGAGAATCAAGGAGAGCAGCCACCTCATATACGTCACTAGAGACCGCGCGGAGGGCATCGGAACGCCTGAGAGAGCCAGAGAACCGATTACAGAGCAAGGGCTTCAAAAGGGAGGTGTGAAAGGTGTTAGGTATGCGCATGGAAGGGGGCAAGGCCAGGGAGTAGGATACAGGATTCACCCTACGCAACACCTTATAGGGACCAAGGAACTTGGGCGCGAACTTCATCGAGGGAACCCTAAGGCGGAGATTCCTAGAGGACAACCAAACCCTATCACCCGGAGCATAAGAAGGAGCCGCACACCTACGACGATCAGCAAACCTCTTTTGAGTAGCAGCAGCACGACAAAGAGCAGCATGGACCTGATCCCACATCTTCCGTAAGGAGGCGAGGTGCTCGTCCAAAGCGGGCATTCCCTTGTCGGAGAATACACCGGGAAGGACAGCGGGTTGGAACCCATAAGCCACCATAAAAGGACTTGCGCCAGTAGAAGAATGAGACACAGTGTTCCTGGCAAACTCAGCCCAGGGAAGGAGACGGGACCAGTTGTCCTGGTGTGCATTCGTGAAACAGCGTAAATACAACTCCACAGACTGATTTGCTCGTTCGGCAGCTCCATTAGATTGCGGATGATAGGAGGAAGTAAACGATAAGGAGACCCCCATCTCAGCACAAAAGCCTCTCCAAAACCGAGAGACAAACTGAGGGCCCCTGTCAGATACGATATCTTGTGGTATACCATGCAAGCGGAACACTTCTTTGGCAAACACCTGAGCCAACTGAACCGCAGAAGGTAGCTTCTTAAGCGGAATGAAGTGCGCCATTTTGGAGAACCTATCCGTTACAGTCAAAATTACTGTCTGCCCATCAGATGAAGGAAGATCCACAATAAAGTCCATGGATAAGTGTGTCCACGGTTTCTTGGGTACAGATAGGGGCATAAGGAGTCCCAGGGGTTTAACATTAGGGGACTTACACTGTGTACAGACACGACAAGCCTGCACGTAATCTACCACGTCTTTTTTGAGTGAGGGCCACCAAAACTGTTGGAGAAGACCCTTGTAAGTCTTGGTAACCCCTGGATGACCAGCCGTTTTGGCTGTGTGAAATAAAGTCAACAACTTCTTTCTGTCTTTTACTTTCACGTACAGCTTACCAGTAGGTGTCTCAGAGGGTGCTTGGGGTTGGTATGACTTGATACCATCAAGAAAAAGAGACGAGATAACCAAACGGGTAGTAGCTATTATATTAGTTGTGGGTACAATGGGCTCAGGAGTGGAGGTAATAGAATCTACAGGTTCGTACTGGCGGGAGATGGCATCAGCCTTGACATTTCGATAACCAGGCCTGTATGTGATTATGTACTGAAAACGTGAGAGAAATAAAGACCATCTAGCCTGACGAGAGGATAACCTCTTAGCATCTGCGATATAGGATAGATTTTTATGATCGGTTATAACCAAAATCTTGTGTCTAGCTCCCTCTAACAAGTACCTCCATTCTTTAAATGCCATCACTATAGCTAATAATTCCCTGTTCCCAACGTCGTAATTCTTTTCAGACTCTGACAAGCGTTTTGAAAAGTAACCACAGGGAAGGAGGGGTTCGTCATACGATTGTCTTTGTGACAACACTGCTCCTATACCTGATTCAGAGGCGTCTACTTCCAGTACAAAGGGAAGGGAAGGATCAGGATGGTGTAACACAGGGGCAGTGGCAAATGCCTTTTTTAGAGTCTCGAAGGCCACAATAGCATTAGGATTCCAAACCCTGGGGTGTAAACCCTTTTTTGTCAGTTTAGTGATAGGGGAAATAATGGATGAGAAGTTTTTAACAAACTTTCTATAATAATTGGCAAACCCTATAAATCGCTGTATTGCCTTAAGTCCTTGGGGAAGGGGCCAGGACAGTATAGCTTCCAATTTTGAAGGATCCATGCTGAATCCTTGTTCAGAAATAACATAACCCAGGAATTGTACAGAGGTTTGGTCGAATAAGCATTTCTCTAATTTACAATAAAGACCATTCTGCAACAACCTTTTAAGCACCATCCTAACATGAGTATGATGTGTCTTCAAATCTGGAGAATATACAAGTATGTCATCTAGGTAGACTACAGCACAGACATGCAGTAGATCTCTAAGGACATCGTTTATGAGGTCCTGAAAAACGGCAGGAGCATTACACAATCCAAAAGGCATGACCAGATACTCGTAATGCCCACTACGCGTATTGAACGCCGTTTTCCATTCATCATTCTCCTTAATACGAACAAGGTTATAAGCCCCCCTGAGGTCTAGTTTAGTAAAATATCTAGAACCTTTGACACGATCAAACAATTCGGTAATGAGGGGAATCGGATAGGCATTTTTAATCGTTATATTGTTTAGGGCTCTGTAGTCTATACACGGTCTCAAATCGCCCTCCTTTTTTGCCACAAAAAAGAAACCAGCACCAGCAGGAGAGGAGGACCTTCTAATAAAACCTTTACTTAAGGCCTCTCGTATGTACTCCTCCATGACCTGGTTTTCTTTCTCAGAAAGAGGGTAGACCTTACCCCTAGGAGGCATAGTACCCGGTAATAGGTTTATGGCACAGTCATACTCACGGTGTGGGGGTAGCTTATCTGCCTCCCTTTTTTCGAAAACCAAAGCAAGGTCTGCATACACAGAAGGGACAGAAACAGAAAGCGGTTTAGCCGTGGGCACGTTAAGTAAACAAATGGGACGTACTTGGGCCATACAGTCTCGTTGACAAGATTCCCCCCAGGAGAGTATGTCTAAACAACCCCAATCAAGTACTGGGTTGTGTTTCACTAACCAGGGAAAACCCAGAACTATGGAAGCAGTAGGGGAGTCAATTATTTGGAAGGTTAACCTTTCCTTGTGTAAAGCACCCACACACATCTCTATATCTTGGGTCTCATGGGTCACCAGAGGTCTCTCAAGGGGTCTACCATCTATGGCCTCAACGGCCAAGGGTGTGGCCTTTTGGATCAAAGTCAAGGCTGCGGTTCTGGCAAAGGTCTCATCCATAAGGTTGTCAGCCGCACCTGAATCGATCAAGGCTTTAGTTGTTATGGTGGTTTTATTGACCAAAAGAGAGACCGTAATAAATGGTCTGGAGATGGACACATGAGGGGACAAAGTCATAACACCCGAGGCCGACCCCTCTCTAGGCCTTAGGTGCTGGAGTTTCCCTGTAATTTAGGGCATGTATTACAGTGGTGACCCCTCTTTCCACAATAGAGACATAACCCCTCCCTTTTACGATACGTTCTTTCAGCCTCAGTTAACCCCGTAGCACCCAATTGCATGGGTTCGGGGGATGGTTGCCTAGGAGCGGGTAACGCTAGTAATGCAGTACTGGGTAGAGCAGGTAACACCCGTGTATCCAGCCGTCTTTGACTACGTCTCTCTCTAATGCGGTTATCAATAAGGATTACATAGTCTATAATATCATCTAGAAGGACAGGCAGTTCCCTGGATGCTATTTCATCCAGTATGTAAGCGGCCAAACCCTCCTGAAAGGCTGTTACGAGGGCGTCGTTATTCCAAACCACTTCAGCTGCTAGAGTGCGGAATTCGATAGTATAATCCGCTACAGATCTGTTACCCTGTCGAACCCTAAGCAGAGCTTTGCCAGCAGAGGCAACCCTACCGGGTTGATCAAACGTGCGTTTGAATGCGGACAAAAAATCCGCAAAGGACATAGGAGACATATTTTCCCACATGGGGTTTGCCCATGCTAAAGCTCTCCCAGACAGGTGGTTTATCAAAAAGGCAATTTTGGATCTGTCGGTGGGATAGGAACGTGGATTCATCACCAGATGGATGTCAATTTGATTGAGGAAACCACGACACAATGCTGGGTCACCACTATAGCGCTGTGGCGGTGTCATATGGACTACATGGGCAGGAACGGGTACTGGAGTGGCAATGGGTTCGGACACAGCAGCAACCGCCTCCTGGACGGCAGGCTGCAGGTGTGCAGTACGAGCCAGTATGGTCTGCAAAGCTTGAGCAAACTGATCCATACGGTGGTCCAAGCCATCCATTCTAGCCTCCTGATTAACTAGGAGCTGTGGTATGTCAGCAGGTTCCATTATGGCCCTGTTGTAATGTCACGATCCCGGGGAACCCAACACGCTAACACACACACAGACACACACACAGAAAGTGTGCTGTACCGGTCCTTAGAGTGGCCGGGCTAAGCACACAAAGAATAGTCAGGAGACAAGCCGAGTAAGGGGAACCAGAAAACAGAATAACGAGAAACAAGCCGAGGTCAAAGGGTAGGAGAAAGTCACAAAGTCAGTATAACAAGCCAGAGGGTACGTAACCAGAAAGCACACGTTCACAATCGATACTATAAAGCAAAGACCACAACAGGGCACAGATAGACAGGAAAGGTAAGTATTTAAATCCTAGCCTGAATCCTGATTGGCTAACCACCAATCAGTATTAACAAACACACGTGGGGGATATCTATACCCCCCACTGTGTTTGTTGCACTGTAGCTTTAACGCCGGGTCACGTGAGTGACCCCGGCGCTTAGATAATAGTGCCGGCTCCCAGCGTGCAGCGTTAGACATGCTGCCGCTGGGAGGAGGAGAGGAGGACGCGAGCGGCGTGTCAGGAGGAGAGGACGCCGCTCGCTTAACGGTAAGGGGAGAGGGGACCGCGGGCGGCGACGGACCGAGGGTGAGTGCTGCGAGAGGATTGCAGCCTCCCCTCACCGCTGCCCGCGGAGCCCTGACATAGAGTGACAGGTACAGTTCTACCAAAGGGTGGGTGAGAGACACCAGTGAGAGAAGTGTGGTTAACAGACAAACAGGAAAGATATAGATGAAAATAGATAGGCGGAAATGTGGATAGAGAGACAAAGAATGGAACAGACATGTTGGGAGTCATGGAGTACAGGCAAATTCCATTAATATATTTAAACACACACAGAAGCTGACATTCCATGCATGTACCCACCTATTGTGCATTTACACACAAGCTGACACTACAAAAACACTGCCATTAGACACTATACTTGCATTAATACACATACACCAATGCTACACTCCTAAACAGCATTCCCCATGCATGACACCATACACAAGCCATACGTGCACACACACTTAAACAACATATACCTCCATGCTTTTGCACATAACTCCAATAAATTCAAATACTTGCAATGATACATAGTGACACTATCAGGGTTATTACAAAAGTGAGATTTGTCAGGAATTCATAGTAAAATGTAAAACAGTCAATGTTTCTGGAAGAATCCTGCTGGGAAGCATAGACTGTTTTACTGCTCCTCTCCTCAAACCCCCCCTCCCCCCCTTTCCCCACTACTTTCCTAATGGTCAGTTGTTACTTTATCTGTGAATGAAATCAACTCTTAGTGACTATCCCCTAACCATCAATATTATTTTTCCACCTCTTGATTGCACAGGAGATACAAGCCCACATGATCGGGTAGACATCCTGTCCCTCATTTGCCCCACTAAAAAAAAAAAAAATATATATTTTTCCATTCCATTACCCTTCTTTTCATATAGAAGGAACGGTACACCAAATCACCAACTGAACATACATGTTCGTCTTGTGCAAGTTGGTTACCCTAAGAATTTTAGCCTGATTGCAGTTCATCCAGAAACAAATCTCCAAGTCTAGTAGGCAGCATCCATTAGGTAGCAGAGTTCATAGTGCTAGCACAGGATAGCTTTGTTATGCTTTCCTTTGTAAACTAATGTGCAAAGGTTTTTTGTAAGATCATTGCAAAACAAATGTCTATCATGATGGTATTTAGCTGTTATGTACAGTACACAATGTAGTATTACAAAACAAACGCTTATTTGTAATGGCAAAAATAATTTTATTTATTTTGGCTTATGTATAAAAAAACATTAACAATGGTAAACATGTTTATGTACATTACAAAAATATAGGAATGATAACAGAAAGTATAATAAAATATATATTCTATACTATTTAATAGCTAATATCAATCATGGTTATATAAGGAATTGTGGATTCAGTGTCTTTGAGTCCACTCTTCTACATCCCGATTTAAAAAAATAAAATACCATGGAATGTAGAGCCTGGGCTTTTATTGGCAAGATTAGAGTTAGCCTCTTAAAATTGATTGGTGCCATATTCTTTTTTTCTAAATGCACAGTTGCAGTGCATGCATTGGCAGGATATCCAATGTCTGCAGTCTCTATGGAAATCAGAAAATATAGTTTTCCTTGTTCCCCATATTCAGCATGATCAGTGATTCTGAAAATCCTAAAAAGGAGGAGGTATGTGTATTATATTTGTGTCGATTTCAATATGGCCTCGATTTAATAATGTTGAATAAGCTTTCCAAATGATTTCGTATTATTTGGCTACACTTGTTGATGATTAACTATTATGAAAACTATTTAAAGTTTGTAATATCTAAAGATATTTAATATTTTTAGATACACTTTTAAAATAATTTTGTAAAATGTTAAATTATCATATATAAAATTTATATCCATATAAGATAAAATATCAAAATAGTAAAATATTTTTCAAAGTATTAAGTTTACCAAGAATATTAAATCATTTTAAAATTACCGGTATCCAAAATCATTAAATCAAGACCTATGTGTGGTGATCAAGCTAAACTGTGACTTGTATTTAGGTCATTATTACTATTAATATTAATTATTAGGTCATATTCTGATGTCATTATATCCATAATAAAACATCACAAGTTCCTTATATATGTTAACAGCCTCGACATTCATTCCCCAATCCAGTTTAAAAGGGAACATTATAAACATTGTACATATTGTTTTAAATAATATATTTTACATATAGATATATCTAATTTATATGCATGCACATCTTTTAAGATATATATATATATACATCCGTTGTGACCTGTCTTATTACATTTTTGTGAGATCAATGTGGACTTTTTTGTTTTTTTTTATACCGAGATCAGGAATAAATAAAAAAATAAAATAAAAAAGAATGACAGGATATGTGACTAAATGGTGGTCCAGTACTACTAATGCCCCAAACATGCCGTCCTAAATGGTATTTTTTTTTATACCTCTTGCTGTGGTTTATTAATTCCTTTTAGAAGTTGCCAAATATATTAGGACACACCTGAAATTCCAGTCCTGGGCATATGCATATCTGCTGGTTAATTAACAGGCATGATCTTTCATGCAAGGCAATTATATAAAATTGCCAAAAAAAAGATAAGCATTTTAACATAATTATTTAACATATATTATATATAAAACACAAGTAAAGTAATAAATCATTAGAACTCACCTCACTCACAACATTTATGAAAACTGTGATAATACCATTCATTGCACCACCTCCAATTCTCTTTTATTGCCTTGGGTTCTACCTTACAGTATTCAGTACATGGTGTCAGTTCCTTTGATTAAAATGTTAAAGCATGCGTTCACCTCCTATAATTACTGAGTGTTCTTCTCCTCCTTGACACGTTATATTTGAATAATATCATGAATGCATTTTTTTATTCTTTTGTTTTGCATACAATGTGTTTTAGAGTATAGTGTTCGTGTTGTTCAGACATTTTTAGGTGCAGTGCTCCTGAGTTCTCACAACATGACTAGGGAATTTGATGGTGCTGTTATATTGACCTAGGAAGTATAAATCTATGAGATAGGCTTTTCCTGGCTTAAGATCGGTAATGTGTTCTTCTGTCAGGGTCTCAGGGCCCCCCTGTCTACAGAACACTTTTTCAGCTCTAGACCGAGCACTGGTGCTAAGACAGCTATTTTGGTGTTTGTGAATAAGCTTCAGATCTAAATTCTGCTCTAGATGCCTGACAAAGATACAGACCTTGGTCCCTGACCCAGTCCCAGCCCATGTTACTGTGGCTGATGAGCAGGATCTGTTAGAGACAGAAAGGTTGATGTCAGGTGGCAAGTTTGGGAAAGGCAAGCGATTGGGTGTACTAGTTGTAAAAAGCTTTACCAAGCCTGGTCCACCTCTACTGGATTTTAAGGTGATGGTGTACTTGTTTGAATTGACACTGAGCTTGAAATTATGAGCCCCCTGGAGACTTTGGGATACCAAAGTATTTCTATTGGAAGTGATCTGCAGGTGGACCTTATGGAGACAAGAATGAACATAGAGCCATTTGTAGCCATGTGCTGGAGGGTCCAAATTCAATATCTTAACACCACGACTTTTGAGAAAAATGTTCATTATCTCATCACTAGGGACTTTTGGAATGTGTGATTTGTGTTTGGGTTTAGTCTCTGTAAAAGTTCCAGTATAAGCAACACTTGTACCATACTTTGGATTTACTGCAAACACATCCAAGTAGTAAAGAGTCCGTGGTTTCAATCCAGAAATGGTGGCATTTGTCCCGCTCCCAACGCACACTTTCTGTCCTCCCAATAAAACTTTGGAGGACCAAAGATCATTATTGACATTCCATTCAGATGAACCTTTCATATTCTTCTTGATTTTGTGGGAAGTATGAGCATGGTTTCTGGATGTTTTCTTGGCTATATTTACAAAATTACTTAGCTGGTCATCTTGTTCATTCCAGTCCAACTGTCTCTTCAAGTTAAATTCTGTGGCACACAGAGTTTTGAAGTTATAGTGCTTATTTACAAACACACAATATTCAAAGGTCCCAGTGTCAGAAGGTCCTAGACTAGGTTTCCAAGAAAGCTGAACCTTGTTGTCCTCCACAAAACCAATATCGACACGTGGATCTGATGGGAGCTGTGGCCATGGGTTAGCCTGGTTTCTATTATCCCAGACAAATACCTGGAAGTTTGTATCAGATTCTAGTGAAACAAAATCAATAAAGTAAAATCCCTCTACGGTCATGATTGTAGGAAAAGATTCCTCCCCATTTCCCTGAAAGGAAAACAATCTCCTAGGGCCAACATGTCGATGCTGTTGTTGTTCAGCATGATATCCTAAGGGAAACAGGAAAGTGTAAAACATTATCTCATTCCTTTCCAACATTACCACAATGTTATCTTATCTCATTAGAATTTCACAAGTGGGTGTTTTGCTTTCTTTATAAAAATCTGATCACTAACAGACTGCAAAAGATATTCTGACTGTTGACACATCAACTCTTATATACTACTTCTGTTTGAATCTATTTAATCTATTTAATTAATTTACAAATCCTCATTTCCTGGTTTTAAAGCAAGGAGTTTCATATGTTTATGGAGACCATTATTGTTACAATGATAATCATAGACACAACCTTCAGCAGCTATAAACCTTTATACTGCTTTATTGGAGAGATTGTACAGAATTAATAAAGCTGTAGCTTCTGTTAATTTACAGATTACATTTTATTCATGAATCCAACCACTCACGATTAGATATGCTCAGTGCATTCATAGGAAATAATAACTGGCTGTAAATTATTTTACTAGTCCCTACAAAAGCTACAGATTTTAAGCAAACAATGGAGATTTAGAAATATCAAATTAATATTACCTGGGACTCCTCATGGTCAGATGGGGCTAGAGTTAGTGTCCCCATGCTAAAAGATTAGCTGCATGCAGTGCTCCAATCGGCACATTAAATTGAGATTTAAATCCATCAATGCTGCAAAATTGGTGTGAGCAGGATTAAATCCCAGGAATACCTGGGGATCCACTCTGTAAACTGGGGCTATTTTTAGTGGCTGACAGATGAGCTACATGACATTCTCAAAGTGAGATTCTTTTCTTAAATTTCCATTGACAGCAATGTGGTGTGAGCAAGGTTAAATCATTTCTTCCACCAGGGAGACCCATGTATCAGTCTGGCCCCAGAATGACAGATTATCTCAATACAGCTCTCAAAGTTAAATTAATTGAAATCACTGTGGATGAGCGATCGATGATGAGTTGCATTAAGAACAAAACAGCTTTCCATGAGTGGTTAACTGGCTTTGCATTTCTTTGCATCGAGTTGTGTTTCAAAGCTGTTGTATACAGCACATATAACCTTAAGGAATCCATGTTTAAAATGGAATAATGAGGCAAAAAGTAGTTTTATTGATAAACTAATTTGCATATACCCACCCAGAGTCCCTTACAGTAGTAACATCAATGCAAATTCAAACTTTCTGAGGGAAAAGCAAGTCTTATGGCTTGACAATGTATTGTTTATAGATATATATATATATATATATATATATATATATATATATATATCACCGTATATTTTATTTTGTCACATTAACATGACATTTCACATACCATATCGCCCTCACATTGCAGCCATGTTGCCACTTTGGACGACACACACACTGATGCATGCACACATATATACACTCTCATACATGCGTAGATATACACACTTGACATGACAGATGTTATGGACTATGTCTCCTATAATGCTCTTACAGCCATAATGCTGGCAAAGCCTCAGGGGAGATGTAGTCTACAACATCTGGAGTGCTGAAGGTTGCCTGCCCCTAGGGTAGCCTTTATGCGGCTGGTCTATTAGTGTATATCTTTGTGAACATGTATTTGTGACTGTGCCTGTAATGCATATGTGTGTCTGTGTGTGTTTTTTTTATCTCTGTGTCTGGGAGTACATGCTTTTGAGAGAGCTGCTTGCATTGTTTTGTGTGAATGGTAGGGCTTCCTGTGGTCTTTATGTGTTTGTTGTTTTTACGGCAAGACTGGGCTGTTTGTGTGTGAGGGGTGACTGTGTGTTGATTGAGTGAGGCGTGTCTGTGAGAGATTGACTACATGTGATGGGTGAGAAGGTTGAGGTGACTCTGGCATTGTGACTGTGAAAGGGTGACTGTGTTTGATGGTTGAGTGCAGTGGTGTATCCTGGTTTTGTGCTGCCCTAGGCAGGACAAAACTCAGGCGCCCCCCTCCCGCCGGCGCCACCCCCATCCAACCCTTCCCCCCGGCCGCACCACCCCCACCCTTCCCCCGCCCCGCCTTCTAAATACACACACACATATTCACTTAAAGATACGCATACACTAGCTAACAGAAACACACACTCGCTAACAAACACCCACACTTACAGACACACTCACACTCACTAACAGACACACACTCACTAACAGACACACACACACTCACACTAGCAGATACACACACACACACTCACACTAACAGACACACACACACACTAACAGACACACACTAACAGACATACACACACACACTAACACTAACAGACATACACACACACACACTAACAGACATACACACACACACTAACAGACATACACACACACACACACTAACAGACATACACATACACACACACACACTAACAGACATACACACACACACACACACTAACAGACATACACAGACACACTAACAGACATACACAGACACACTGACATTCACACACACACACACACTAACATACATACATACATACACACACACACTAACAGACACACACTAACAGACATACACACACACTAACATACATACATACATACACACACACACTAACAGACACACACTAACAGACATACACACACACTAACATACACACACAGACACACTAACAGACATACACACATACTCACTCACTCACATATTTAACACATTTATTTTATTTATTTTTTAATTTACCCCCCCCCCCCAGCCTCCTTACCTTTGGGAATGCTGTGGGGGGGGGGTTCCCTCTCTCCCTGGTGGTCCAGTGGCTGCTGGGCAGTGCTGGCGGGCGGGCGAGGGAGCACTTCCTCTGAGCTGTCTGCTCAGCTCCCTCGCGCGCCGCACAGTGAGGCTGGGAGGCGGAGCCGGAATATGACATCATATTCCGGCTCCCAGCCTCACTGTGTGGCGCGCGAGGGAGCTGAGCAGACAGCTCAGAGGAAGTGCTCCCTCGCCGGCCGCCCAGCAGACCGCCCGCCCGCACAGCATGTCAGTTAGCCGCAAGGCTAACAAGGCATTTGCCCTGGGCGTTTGGGGGCGGCTTTTTTTGCCGCCCCCTGGAAAATGCCGCCCAAGGCAAATGCCTTGTTTGCCTCGCGGCTAATACGCCCCTGGTTGAGTGTGATATGGTGACTGTGTGTCATTATGCAATGTATGATCATATACTGTAACCAACCACTATTATTTTTTGCCTAGGTGAGGTGTTTTTAAATAAAACTATTACATTATGTGAGACTTGAAATTGCAGTTTAGTGAATAAGTGAATGCGCTGGATGTTGTATGAATTGGCCCCAGCAGCACCCTATAATGTATGCATATTCCGGTTGAGGTCAGCCTCTTGGTTATATTATATATATTAGTCTGGACAGTCATTGCAAAAAAAATTTGCTTGTGATAAATGGATGTCATTTGCAATGGTTAAAAGTGTGTATACACAATTGCAGGGTATGGCTGCATAACCTGGCAGTCGTGTGTACATGAATGGTAGCATGAAGGGGTTATGCTGCTATAAATACAGTTTAGAACTTGTTCTACTGTATTTAGTAAAATCCAGTTAAAGGAACACTCCACTGACAAATACAAAAAACAAACACTGTTAAGTAGATATACTCCCATTACAAACACATAAACATTTCATTACGCATTTCATCATTGATAGTATATCTAAATACAGCTTACAAAAACTGCAGATCACTTGTTTGAAGCTTTTGCAAGACCTCCCCATCTTCACAAGCTCAGACTTTCTGTGGCTATTTAATCACAATGCAGCTTACTGAGATATATTTACAAAGCAGGTGCTGTGGGCAATGTAGCTCCAGTGAGCTAAACTACCAGGAAGTAAAACGCCATGTTGTCTGATTGACAGCTGGGGTGTGCAACAAGGTTAGTTTCTAAAAGTTCCAGTTGCTATTAAAATCTGCACTTTTTGTAAAATGAAAAAAAGAGGATATACATAAAGCAAGCATGTCAAATTTAATGGCTAACACTGGCCAAATAAACAAGGTTTAACCCCTTAAGGACACATGACATGTGTGACATGTCATGATTCCCTTTTATTCCAGACGTTCTTTAAGGGGTTAAGTTTATATGGGCCTCAAAAAAACAAAAACTTCAGTTTCCATAGAAACGTAGGTTTATTTTAAAAAAAAGTACAATATAACAAAAGCTGCCTAACTGTCACTGGACGTCCTCACGCTCGTAGGGCTTCAAAGTAAACAAAAGAGCAAATTTATTTTAAGGAGAGGTGCATTTCCATATAACCAACGTTTCAGTCCAACTACCTTGACATATTAAGAAAAGTTTGGTAATGGGACTGAAATGGTAATTTATGCTGTTGCACAGCTGTAAAAAAACAAATAATATTATCTTGTTGATTTTGAACTCCTATTATTGTGTTCTTCACTTTTACTGAGATCATCAAACTTGATGATTTCAGCCAGTCCAATGCATTCCCGTAGGAAAGCATTGGGAGGCTATTGTGCATGTGTGGCAAAAAGCCGCTCCATGGGGAGCGATCCATGCAGACCCAATACACTGCCTCCTGCCCCCATTTTAATACACTGCCCCCAAATCCAATACACTGCCCTACCTCCCTTCACTCTTATACACTTCCCCCATTCACCCAATCTAATACACTGCCCCTTCTTTCTCCACTCTAATTGGATACACTGCCCTCCTTCCCCCCAATCTAACACAGTGCCCCCCTCCCACCACTAATACACTGCCCCACTTCTTCCCCCAATTTAATACACTGCCTTCCCCCCAATTTAACACACTGCCCCCCCCACCACTCTAATACCTCCCCCAATTTAATACACTGCCCCCTCAATCCCCCGAATGAAGATACTACACCTTCCCTCCTTCAAATTAATACATTGTGCCCCCACCCCACTTTCATACACTGGCCCCCTCCCCCAAATTAATACAGTGCCCCCTCGCTCCCCCAATGTATTACATAGCCTCCTCCCACCACTCTAATACACTGCCCCACTTCTTCCCCCAATTTAATACACTGCCTTCCCCCCAATTTAACACACTGCCCCCCCCACCACTCTAATACCTCCCCCAATTTAATACACTGCCCCCTCAATCCCCCGAATGAAGATACTACACCTTCCCTCCTTCAAATTAATACATTGTGCCCCCTCCCCACTTTCATACACTGGCCCCCTCCCCCAAATTAATACAGTGCCCCCTCGCTCCCCCAATGTAATACATAGCCTCCTCCCACCACTCTAATACACTGCCCCACTTCTTCCCCCAATTTAATATACTAGCCCCCTCCCCCAAATTAATACAGTGCCCCCTCCCTCAAATTAATACACAGCCCCCCTCCCCAATTTAACACACTACACAGGAAGGTCCCTCAAGCCCTTCTTCTCCTTCCTTAAGATGAGCCGCCTGTCCTCCAGTTCCAGCTCTATTCTGCAAGCAGGCCAGACGCTCCTCTGGCCATGCGAGCAGGAGGGAAGGGGGAGTGGCTGGCCTGCTCTGCAGACAGACAGACACTCTGCCCTCTTGCGGCCATGAGAGAGAAGGCAGGATCAGAGAGGAAAGCTCTTTCCTGTCTTGCGGCTGGTTGCAGCCACAGCACAAAGCGGCCCCAGGGTATGAGGGCCACAAACATATTCATTGCGGGCCGCAAGTTTGCCATGCTTGACATAAAGCATTTTAGCAAGCATGTTAGGTGAAAAAAAAAAAAAGAGGATACATATAAGGCATTTCAGCAAGTGTGTTAGGTGTTTGCAATGTTGCCTAAAAGGGATAGTCTAAGCACCATAACTACTGCAGAACTCTCTCAGACAATGAATAATGTCCAAAGTTTGTATGTGTTGGTAGGCCAATATAAATTTAAACTTCAGCATCAGCATTGCTGTAAAGATTGGACAGAACAGAGTAGAATAGAGCCAGGCATGGTGTACATAGAGTGTCCCTCTAAACTTCGCTAACACCAATAATACTGACATTTTCTCAAATATATAATTCAAAACAAACTTAATCTCTAAACTGCATGATGGTTGTGAGAGTCAGCATAAATAATAGCGATATATTTACCACCAAGATCTTTAAAACCATCTTCTAATGGAGATAAGTCGTCATTTTTGTCTAGAACGTACAAAGCCCAATATAATGGTGACTCACAGGGGATCACTTTAATGGTCACAGCACTACGACTTTCATTCAAAGCAATGTAATACCTGCAGAAATGGGACAGAGGTGCAAACACAAATAGAAGGAAATTAAATATATTTGCAGGAAGATTACTTTGATTATGTGTATATAACAATTTGTAGAAAAATATCTGACATAATAATATATTTGACCAGGATATGTATAGAATTGTCAGTACACAGAACAAACAAAATACAAAGTCAATTAATATGGATTTAAATTTAAAAGCAATGACTGTCGCATTCTGTGGAAATACCAGTTTTATTGCAGTTCTAATGCCCATGCTGCCTAGGAATTCTCAAAGATGATTTATGCATTTGCAGAAAAAAAAAAAAAAATTCATAGGCTTGCCATGCCTTTTAAGCAATAAAACAAACATAATAGCATTGCTCCAAAAATTGAAAATGAACAAAGAGGGACACTTTAAAATTAAAGGGACACTATAGTCACCAGAACAACTACAGCTACGCTCTGCATGGATGCTGAAGTTTCAATGCATCTCTAAATGGAGGTTCTGATTGGCTAAGATGGCATTTGGCCCCACCCCCATCCTGCATACTTGCCAATTTCAGCCAATCCAATGCTTTCCCTATTGGAATGCATTGGATTGTTAAAAAAAATCGGCAATTTTGATGATGTCACAAAGAAGGCAGATCGGGGGCAGGGCCAGCCTCGGCAGACCCTTGCAGTGCTGGAAATAAGGTGAGTTTTTACCTTTTATAAGAGGTCTAAGATGGGGCAAGCTACCTAAATGGTGGGTTACACACTATACAGTCAGGATTATATGTTTGTGTTCCTGACCCTAGAGTGTTCCTTTAAAGATGTTACAGTGGATATGGCCAGGTGGCATGGCTGTTTTGAGGAATTTAGGTGAATGACTAATAATATCTCCAGCTAAAAGGTAATTTTGCATGAGAACAATGTATCCTATTGAAACATACTGATTTCTAAACACGTTTTTTGCATTTTAAAAATACATATTACTGTGAATATTATTGTTGAATATTATTTTATTCAACTACTGTTATACACTCAGACACACCAGCAGCTCCTAGAAAAGAGGGTTTTGGACCCAAAACAGGGACTGTCTCTAAATAGGGATCCTTGGAAGGTATGCTATAGCATTAGGAATACAAACTCTAAAGCTAGAGTTTAATTCTACTTATGTAGGTCCTCCCCCCATGCCTATGAGGGTTTAAAAGGGTTGACATATACTTACCTTTCATCATTCACAACACCAGTCTCCATCATGCTGCTGTACCTTCTTGGCTGAGATTATCAAGAATAATGAACTCAGCCAATCCATTGTTTCCCCATAGAGAAACATTGGCAGGGTAGTGCGGATGCACAGCAAAACACAGCGCTGAGCCAATCAAAAGCTCATATAACGCAGAAGCACTTCTTGTGGCTGTCTGCAAGACTAGAAGTCAACCCTGCAATGGAAAAAGTTTCTGTAAAAATGCAGTGTTTTACATTCCACGGTTATAAGTAGACTGCATCAAGACCACTTTACTGAGATGGATTGGTCTGGGTGACTTCAGTGGTTCTTTAAAGGAGAATGCTTGGAACATTTCCATGTATTTAGTTTCCAAACTTGGAATGTCCACATATGATGATGTATCATTTATAGCAGTTTAACAATATACAAACAGGAAATAAACATACAGTCATGGGAACTAAAAGGTAATTTACAATGTATCTTATTTGCACAGACTGTTTTCTAATCCAATAATCTTTCTGACTGTAGAATTGTTTGGAAATGGCTTTATAATCCTTCCCAGTTTGATGGGCAGCAACAATTGATTCTCTAAGATCATCACTGATGTCTTTCCTCCTTGGCATTGTGTTCTCACACACCTGAATGCTCCACACCAACAAACTGCAAAAACATCCTTTTATAGAGGTGGTCACACTTGCTGATGAGTAATTAATAGAGAGCTTCTGATTACCAGCAACTGTCTCCTACTTAGCCTATTTATTCCTATGGAAGCAGTAATCGTCACACATGGCTTCTCCATTCTGGCTTTATTTTTGATAAACCCATAGAATTCAAAGAGGGTGTACTTTCTTTTTCCCATGACTACCGGTATATATATATAATATATTGGAAACATTTTGTGAGGTGCAGTTCCACACTTTACATGAGACTATTTTAGTGACATTCATTTTCTAAAGGTTAGGCATGGACTGGTAAACTTTTTCTTCTTCGGATTACTGAAATAATGTTCAGTAATGATGGCACTCACAAAGCCAAGTTTCTGCTTTTAGACATTACATTCAGGGCCGTCTTTAATATTGACCGGACCCTGGGCAACTATTTGCTTTGGGCCCCTGGACCCTGGACCCTGCCCCCTGCCAGACATACTAACACACATACACAAAAGACATACAATGACAGACATACTGACATACACAGACAGACATACTGACACAAGCACAGACGGATACACTGACAGACAATAGAGAAATTCCAAAGCTCAAGGTGTTTGGAGAGGAGAGCGAAGGTCCAACTACAAAATCAAACTCGGCTGAGGGTGTGCCCACATGGGGTGTACTAAACTCCCCTGGTTGGTAAAGTAGAAAAAATAATAAATCTTTATTAGAAGAAATGAAGTCATACTGACAGGAATCCCTCTTGTATAAAGATACCCAAATCACTCCATTCGTCTAGGTAGTAATCAGCCGCTAAGTTTTTTTGAGTCCTGGAGTCAAAAAAAGGACTGAGTGGGCAACATATAAGGGGCCTAACCCCGAGCGGTAAATAATAGAGTGCCACAGTCCCTAATTAGATTCAGCTCACCCTTTGTATGCATTAAAAATGATTTTAAAAAGGTTTTACTTGATCAGTGCTGTTGCCTGCACCGCCTCTAGTAACAACATGGTGGAGGTGTTGCTTCTCTGGCTATCATCCACTCCAATATTCCTCAGAGCAGCATCGGGGATGATGTGTGCGGAAGCACTGAGCACGTCCATTCAAATGCTTCCCATAGGAAAACATTGAATTCAATGCATTCTGATAAGCTGCATTTGGTCACGTGACCGTGTTTCCCTCAAGTGAGGAACAGGAAGCGCCTCTAATGGCCGTCTACAAAACTGCAATGCTTTACATCGCAAGGTTAAAACTACAGGGCCACTGCACTCAGACCACTTGGCTTACTTTAGATGAAGTGCTTTAGGTGAATTAAGTGGTCAATTAATGCCCAGGAGCTAAATACACCATAACTGAAAATGATATTGGTGAGAATTTGTCAAAGTGTCACAAAGAATATGTTGTTTTTTTAAATTTATTTATTCAGTGTAATTTATTTTATTTGGCGAAGATCTGTTTTTTTCTGTTGCTTCTTTTACACCTTAAGTGGCATCAAATTAGCGACACAACAGAAAATGTTCTGCTTAACTTTCCCTTTTTGCTGAACTCAAATTTTGGCAGTCTTTTCTTAACTTTCCTGTGAAGATGGGGAAAAGCTGAACTATTTTTAGAACAATATGATAAATGCAAACAGATTAGAGACCAACAAGAAAGGACACTGTTCAGATCAGTTTGATAAATCTTTCGCTTTGATACAAGCAAGGGTGCAGATTGGGTTGGTGCAGGAACTGGTGAAAGAAAACCCCCCAAAAATGAATATATCGACAGCAATGTGTCAATGTAAAAAATTGAGTCTTTAAATGCAAATTAAAGAAATAGTCTAAGCACTATAACCACTACAACCTGCTGTAGTATGTATGGTGCCATGTGTGCCCTAGTGCTTAGTTCCCACTGGAAGAAGTCAAACCATTTTAGTACCGTTTGACAACTTACCTGGGTCCCCGAAGTTCATGCACCCCATCAAGTTTTTTCCTGAAGGAGAAGCTGGATGTCTCTAAAATAAAGCTCAGCTGTCACTTTTAGCCAATGAGCAATGTCCTGCAAAGCCCTGCTGGAGAGGAATGGATGTTGAGGATGCATCTGTAGATGCTCAAGAAGACAGAAGTAAATTGTCAAACTGTTCCAAAAAATGTATACACACCCCCAGGCCTAGTCAGTCTGTGCCTAATAATGTTCGTGCCTGCAGTTTGCCATGCTGGCAAACAACAATACCATTAAAGGTGCGCAATGGAGAGAAAAGCACATTCTCACAAGAGAAACTCTGCTACTTTATACTGCACTGTTTACACTTAGGGTTAAATAATACAGTGACTATTTCAGAAGAAATACGGCAGAGCTAAAAGCCATGTGCCAGGAGATCCATCAGCTCGTTCTGTTTATGCAGCTCTGAATGGCTTAGATTCTTAGAACCATTGTGTGAAGACCATTAGATAAGCTGAGTACCATCACTGGCCAACCGTGCATAATTACAGACGACTGATATCCCCACAATAATTCCCCTAATAAAAGAAAATAAATTTGATGACAAGTGATGACAATTATGGTCAAAACTCAGTTAATCACTGTTTGTTTACACTCATTCATTGGAAATAAGAAGTGAAAACTTTTCCCTGATACATCCCTGATCTGCAAACCATTTAATCATTAACATTATGGAGTCACCACATTTTCTCTATAAAACAAAGTGTACAAAACAAGCTGTTCTTTGGCTATTATTATTATTTTTATCAAGAATCATTGTAATGTTTTGTATGCCACATTTACTTCAAAATTATTGATAATAACTGACAATTGGTACATTTTTCTGTATTGTCAAGATAAAAACGTATAAGTGATTTGCACAAGTATGACTCATTATTGTTGATCTTGTGGTGGAATCTCGGTAAAAATAAATTTAGTAGGCCGAGATTACCACGTGGCATGTGTACGTGCATATGCTGACGTATCGATCAGTTGGTTGCACGAGGCAAGATACGATCAGTAGTGTACGGAGCATGTGCAAGAATACAGGATATAGTATTCCCCTCCTCCATTGTGCTGGACAGGCCATGCGGTCAAGCAGGAAGTTAATTCTTATTTGTATTGATTGGTCAAGAGAATGTGCGGGTGGAGCTTAATATGGGAGGAGTTATGTGCCTATATAAGGAGCCTGCACTATTGTCCGGGGCTCAGAACTTGCTGTATTTTGGTGACATTAGTCCCTCTGAGTCCCGATCGGTGAACAGAATAAAGAATCTCTTCCTTCCTGAAGAAACCTGTGTCCATCTCTCTGTGCTTGGCTTCCGTCAGTTTCTCCGGTATCAATCTATCTGTACATTGCCAGCACTTTATAAGTTAATGTAAAAGTGCTATTAACAATCATGGCCACCATCAGGGGTGCAATTGGTATTCTGTTAAGGTTCTCAGTCAAGCCATGGGGCACGCATAGGGCCCTGTAATGCTATACCTCTTCATAGAATAAAACTATTAGGAATATATTTTTGCATTTCTAATGCATACCTCTCAAAAGTCCATATTTAGGAGAGACAGTTCCTATTTTGGACCCTCTTTTCTAGAAGCTGTTGGTGTGTCTGAGTGTATAACAGTCGTCGACAACAATAATATTTAACAATAATATTCACAGTAATATGTCTTTCAAATGCAAAAAATGTGTTTAGAAATCAGTATGTGTCAATAGGATACATTGTTCTGATGCAAAATTACCTTTTTAGCTGGAGATATTACTAGTCATTCACCTAAATTCCTCAAAACAGCCATGCCACCTGGCCACATCCACTGTAACATCTTTAAAGAAACACTCTAGGGTCAGGAACACAAACATATAATCCTGACCCTATAGTGTGTAACCCACCATTTAGGTAGCTTGCCCCCTCTTAGACCTCTTATAAAAGGTAAAAACTCACCTTATTTCCAGCACCGTGCGGGTCTGCCGATGCTGGCCTCACCCCCGATCTGCTCTGTATTGTCATTGTATCTGAGTGTATAGCAGAGTTTTACAGTAATGCCCCTCCACAGGCCACACCCCCACTCTAAGTATAACAATTTTTATTATTTATACAGTGACAGCAATTTTTGCAGCTCTGTAAAATAGGTGGACTGGACCAAATACATACATGTATTTGCAACAAGATGAGCTGGATGCACAGGAACAGAGGCAGTTGAGTGTCCTGCTCAAACAAACTTACATTCTCGTAAGGTAATATGACACAAGGTGGGAGGTATCTTCTCGTACAGGAAAAGTAGATTGCTAGAATAGTTGACAAAATTTAGCCATTGTTTCAGTTGGGCTATTTTGGTCTAAAATGTGAAATTAACTTTAAATTTCACTTGGACTGCCTGACAATTCTCACTTTAGTGAATAGCCATGTTCTGTTTTTGCAAAGTGAACATAAAAATCTGCAAGTCTATTATTATTATTATAATTAATAATGAATCGAAGTATAACCATATACCTGAGAACTTCAAAATTGTCCCAGTGGATCTAGGTATCACGTTTCATGGCCCAGCCCTACAGGGCCATGTATTACTGACTGAACGTGGAGAGTATGTTTATTTCCATTCACTCCTGCAATAAGGGTTAATGTCTCTCTGCACAGATTAGCTCCAAATTGCACTTGCTGGATGCTCTATTACTTCCTGTCTTTCTAAAAAGGACAATTGGGACTCAATTTTACTGGTAACTCAATAAATGGACCATATTTATAGATACATTTAATCTTTAGGTTGACCGTACCTGTGATTTCTGCAAGGTTTCTGTGCGGTCATTTATTTGTGCGTGTTGGAGAATATTATTTAATTAAAAAAGATACAAAAATAAGTCCTTCGCTCAAACTCCCACTACTACAACAACAAAAAATAAAGAAAATAGTTACATGCAGGGGTGTATTTACCGTGAGGCTGACAAGGCATTTGCCTTGGGCAGCACTTTCTGGGGGATGGCAAAAAAAGCCGCCCCCAATTGCCCTGGCAGCGGCACTTTCAGGGCAGGCGGCGAGGGAGCACTGATAATCCTGGTCAGCTCCCTTGCGCGCACCGCAGTGATGCCGGAGCCGGAATATGACGTCACTCCGGCCTGGCATCACTACGTAGCGTGCGAGTTAGCTGAACAGAAGGATCGGTGCTCCCTCGCCGACTGCAGTGACCGGACGGCCACCCAACAGCCCCACTGGACCCCAGAAAAAACGAGAATCTAACCCAGCACTCCCAAAAGTAGGGAGGCTGGGGGGATTGAATTTTTTTTTTATTTTGTGTCTGTTAGTGAGTGTGTGTGTGTGTTTGTGTGTGTCTGTTAGGGAGTGTGTTACTATGTGTGTGTCTGTTAGTATGTGTGTGTGTCTGTTAGTGAGTGTGTTACTATCTGTGTGTCTATTAGTGTGTGTGTGTGTCTGTTAGTGAGGGTGTTAGTGTGTGTGTGTCTGTTAGAGAGTGTGTTAGTGTGTGGGCCGGCGCTACCTGTAAGGCGACCTAGGCAGCCACCTAGGGCGCACCTTAGCAGGGGGCGCCGGATCCCTGTGCCCGGAGTCCCCGCTGCGGCTCCTCATGATGCGCCACCTGAGCACTTTAGCAAGCCCCAGGCGGTGCAGCACTGCTGTAAGAGGGTGGCCGGGTTTGAGTGTCTGGCACTGAGTGAGCACTTCCCTTCAGTCCACCGGCGGCCGGGTACAGGAAACAGAGGTTCCTGTCCCGCGTTCCACGCCGCCCGGCCAAGCTACATAGGCAGGGAGGAGGGTAAGAACCAAGAGGGGAAAGAGGAGAGGGGAGGGGGGGTAAGAACCAAGAGGGGAAGGGGGGTGGAGGTAAGAACCATTAGGGGAGGGGGAGGAGTAAGGACCATTAGGGGAGGGGGAGGAGTAATGACCATTAGGGGAGGGGGGGAGTAAGGACCATTAGGGGAGGGGGGAGGAGTAGGACCATTAGGGGAGGGGAGGGGGGAGTAAGGACCACTAGGGGAGGGGGGAGTAAGGACCACTAGAGAAGGGGGGGTAAGGACCACTAGTGGAGGGGGGAGTAAGGACCATTAGGGAAAGGGGGGGAGTAAGGACCACTAGTGGAGGGGGGGTAAGGACCACGAGGGGAGGGGGGAGTAAGGACAACTAGGGGAGGGGGGGAGTAAGGACCACTAGGGCAGGGGAGGGGGGGGGAGTAAGGACCACTAAGGGGTTTGGGAGAGGGAGGACCACTAAGGGGGGGAAGGTCCACCAAAGAGGGGTAAGGAGGGAGGACCACTAAGGAGAGGGGAGGAGGGTAAGGACCACTAAGGGGGGGGAAGAGGGTAATGACCACTGGGGGGGGGGATTACCACTAAGTGGGTGGGGGTAGGAGGGGAAGGTCTACTAAGGGGTTTGGGAGAGGGAGGACCACTAACGGGTTTGGGAGGGGGAGGACCACTAAGGGGGAGAGGGGGGACTGCAGAGGGGGGGACCAAGGGGGGACTGCAGAGGGACAGGGGGCCAAGGGAGAGCACTAAGGAACAGAAGGGGAGAACATGGAGGGACAAGAGGGAAGGGGAAATCAATAATTGACAGGAGGGGAGAGCACTATGATTTAAAAAAAATAAAAATAAAGAGCTGCTCCCCTCTCAGTCCCTATCCTACCCTACAAACCCTCTATTTTACATTACACACATACATAATGCATCCCCACACACACACAGAAACATACAATGCATTCCAACTCACACACAGACACACCCGTGGCAACGCTCAGATCTCGCGAGAGTGAACTCTAGCCTGCAGGCTAGAGTTCACTTTCACCACTGGACCACCATGGAAGGATGGCAGAACGGCACCCCACCCCCAGGCAGAACGGCTACCCACCCCCAGGCAGAACGCCTCCCCCCCCCCCCCCTCCCAGGCTAACAAGGTAAGGTAAGAAGGGGGGGGGTATAACTTTTTTTTTTTATTAATAAAAAATATATATTTAAACTTAAATAAAAAATACATTCACACTCACACACGCAGCACCCCCAGACAAAACACAGCACCCAAACACACACAGCACCCAGGCATACACAGCACCCCCAGACACACACAGCACCCAGACACACACAGCACCCAAACACACACAGCAACCCCAGACACACACCGCACCCAGACACACAGCGCATCTAGACACACAGCGCACCCCCAGACACACAGTGCACCCCCAGACACACACAGCACCCAAACACACACAGCGCACCCCCAGACATACAGTGCACCCCCAGACACACACAGCACCCTCACTCACACACAGCACCCTCGCTCACATACACAGCACACTCCCACACATATACAGCACACACACACACATATATTTATAATATATAAAATAACCCTCAGTGAGTTAACAGACAAAGAAAATTAGAAACCTAGAATGTGACGGCAGATAAAAACACCCTCACACACAGCACCCCTCTTACATACACACACTACAGCACCCCTCACACTGCACCACTACACACATTACGCTCCAGATACACGCTAGATCCCTTACCCTATATGCACTCTTAATCCTCTACACACACACACACAAAATCTCCTATACACACTCTAGGTCCTTTACACAGTAGATCTCCTACACACACACACTGCACCACCTACACACACACAACATTCCTTGTCAGCAAACACATACAACATTCTCTAAACACACCCTCTCTACAACCCCATACACACACTACGTCACCTATACACACACTACAGCCCGTATGCACACACTCGCTACATCCCCTATAGCACTATGCCCCCTATACACACACTCTCTACAGCCCCAGCATATTACACCACAAACACAAATGAAATTGACCTATTTACACAATACCACACCACACTCTACACACACGCAATCCCACAAGCAAGCTCCAAACATATGCACCATACACTTTCCTGGCCCTTTTGTCCTCTGGTATCCCACTTGTGGAGACACCAGAGACAATTTAAAAGCAAACACAACGCAAACATGTTATTAAAATTGCTTGCGCTGCGCAGAACAAATTCAGGGCCTTTTTCTAATGCCAGAGCTCTTCAGCGGGGCTCTGCGCATTGAACTAACATGCTCACTTTGAGAGGGGGCGTGCTTGTCATTAGTGATGACAAAGCACACCCTCTCTGGCCCTGCCCCCTTCTTAGGGGGCCACTCTGATTGAAAAATGCCTGGGCCTAATTTTTTTCCCAGTCCGGCCATGGCGGTGCCTGAGTTTTGTCATGCCTATGGCAGCACAAAATCAGGATACACCACTGGTTACATGTGTATTATCCCAAATCCTTATGCACTTTTAAATAACTGGAAGTTAATAGTATCACAGTGGCCACTTGAGTGTAAGTTCACCTGCCATGTTACAATGCTGCCGCCCAACCCATGTCTTCCCTAATAAGGGTTAATAAGTATGAAGGGTTTTATAAAAAAAAATACACCTCTGTCTCATTTAAGACTTTTTTCCTGAAGCAGAAAGAAGCAAGGTGAATTGTTAGTGTAGGACTCACCCAGGAAGTTTGCCTTGATATGGCAGGTGAGCTTACGCTCAAGTGGCCACTGGAGTAATACTAAAAACCTCCAGTTATTTAAATGTGCATAGGGATAGTGCGCAAGTAACTATTTTCTTTGGGGTTTTTTTTTGTTGTAAATATTTAAAGAAGCCATCAATATGTATTAAGGAATTTCATTGCATGTTTTACATAACCGCTCCCTAAGTCCTCTGATATCTAACTGGTCATGAAAAATAATGCATGGTCCTTCAAAGATATTCATCTCCTTCATTAGTAATTCACTAATACGGATAATGTAAATGCAGAAGGGGGTGAGTTGGTTCCATACTTCCAAAACTCAACTACTCCCTTGATGACTGAAAATTAAAGCACTGTTCCATTATTCCATATGGTACAATGTCACATAGGCAACTATGTGAGGGGAAATAAAATATACATGTACAGTAGCCCAAAATATGTCTCAGCAAGCACTTCCTCTATATGACTTCACAAATGTCTACACTCCTTACTGAGATAAAGTTAGCAAATATTCAAACATTCTCCAGATCAAAGTAGCAAAGATAAAAATCTAAACCCTTTCATCTCCAGGTAAATAAGCTGGTTGTTTGTTACAGTAGCCAAGATTTTTTTTTTCTGAAAAATACGGTGATCTGTCTCAGACAGTCTCTTTTTTATTGGTAGTATTAGTCATCATATGTGCCCTTCCCATATCAAGGTGATATAAGGACAGAAAGAGTTAGTTTCTGTTAATACAAAATACAGTCTGGAGGACAAAACTGTCTTTAGCACATGCTAGCTTCACAGATCCAACGTATTCGAGAAGTTACCTAAAGTAACTGTGATGTTGACATATCCTCTAAGCTTGTGTAGTCATATCTAAATCAAGAATATTAAAATAACACAGTAATACCACTCACAAAAATAAAGCACAACAATTATTTATGCTAACTGAACTTTGGCTGCAAGGGTTCTTATACCTCTGGATTGGTCCACCAACGTGCTAAGCTGTTGGTCCACCAAATCTTTGACAAAGGAGGTCCCGGGTGTAGCTATAGGAGGCTTATAATGCAGGCAACCAACTGACAAAGTGAGAGAAATTATCTGAAGTAGCTTGACACGTTTTATCTAGTATGACTTCCTCAGGAGTTAATTATATCATTCACAACTGCCTTTCGGCATCCGTTTTATTTATGTCATTATTTGTTTCCATGAGTGTTTACTGTCTCTTTAGGTAACAGTGTGTGGCGAAACTGGGCATTGGAGAAGACTGATTGCCAGCCTCCTGCCCTGTGACTATGGCCCCATGCTGAAATACTTGATTTTCCCTTGCAAAGACCCAAAACCCGGGTCATTCGGTACTTTCCCTATGTGAGCAGTGTTACCCCAGATAGCTATGCCATGAAGCCCATTCGTATAACGAAAGACTATGTGAAAGACTTTGGCTCCATGGCAATTGAACTGTATGTATGTGATCTGAGCGCCATTCAGTAATAATGTGCGCTCAGATCTAAGCTATCTGGGGATATGTTGAATGTACCTGTTTTATGCGGTAGCTGCACAGTTATATATTTTTATGTATTTTATTGTATTTTGCTACCATGTGGCTAATGGAGTTTTGCCTCTGTCCTTGGAGATAATTGGATTACTTCCCAATTGTCTCCAGGATAGAAGACTCTGTGGAACTGGTTTGGGGCAGAAAAGCCATGCTTCATTTGGTCACAAAGGACGTTGATCTAACTTTTGACCCACTGGACCAATTTGTATGATTTTGACGTATGTTGGTATTTGGAGTATGCTGATTCTGAAAATGTAAGTTATGTGAATGTGATGCATACTTTTAAAGTTATGAATATTGTGTAAAACTGTGTATTTTCCTGCCTGTGATAATTATATTAACCCATTGTGTAAGGTAATTGTATCACAGGCAGAGGGGAGGATTTTGTGTGGGAGTGTCTGAGTGTATTGTACATGTTTATTGGTTGTTCTTCAAAACCCTGTGGGCAGTACTATGTTTGTAGAATGTGAATAAAAGAGGCTGTATGGGCCAGTACAGTCAGTTCTACTTCACCCTCAATTTGGAGTGCCGTCTCTTATTGGGGGAAGCTGCTACAAGGGATTGCTATGCTTGTCATACTACCTTGTAAGAGCTTGTTCCTGCATTGCACTCTGGAGGAGTCTACGGTGGTTATGGTGTCTGCTGCAGTGCTTGGAGTCCTCAGGATGCGCTAGGAGCATCCTTCAACGGAGGTACCTAGTTGGGGTGCCAGGTAATCCGTTACACAGTGCACTTAATTTCATGCACTGGCACTTTAGGTGATTTAATATTTTTGCATCTTATTACAACATTTTGAGCCAGAGACACTTTTTTTGTTTTGATATTTGCACTTTGGTTAGAATCGAGAGATTTACATTTCCGCAAATAATATGACAAGAAATATATACCATTTGTTAGAAAGAGTTACTTACAGGAAGATGTATGAAAATTATATATAATTTCCAACAATGTTTTTTCTGACTGTTAAGCCACTATTTTCACCCAGGCCACTTCAGCTCAATGAAGTGGTCTGGGTGCCAGGTCCCTCTAGTGTTAACCCTGCAGCTGAAAACAAAACATTTCATTGAGGGTTAATCCAGCCTCTAGTGGCTGTCTCACTGACAGCCGCTAGAGGCGCTTCCGCGCTTCTCACTGTGAAAATCACAATGAGAAGATGCTGGACGTCCATAGGAAAGCATTGAGAAATGTTTTCCTATGGGCGGTTTGAATGCACACGCAGGTCTTGCCGCGCATGCGCATTCAGCGCTGACGTCGGCAGATGGAGGAGACTACCTTCAGGTAAGTGGCTGAAGGGATTTTAACCCCTTCAGCCCAGCAGGAGTGGGACCCTGAGAGTGGGGGAGGAGGGGGGGGACCTAAAGATTCTATAGTGCCAGGAAAACAAGTTTGGTTTCCTGGCACTATAGTGGTCCTTTAATTTGGTTCTCAATTCATGCTTTGCTTTTCATTGACTAGAACCCCAACCAAATTCAAGTACAATCATGTGTTTACTATCTTTACCTGGCTGCTTTATCCCTGGGGAGAAATGCATCCACTCTATGTCCAATGGGTAGGTGTCCGACAATATGGACTGGGTGATTTGCATCTGATTGACTTAGCACATGACCATGAAGATAGTTGGATGATGGGCAGATGCAGAAAATTAATAGCAGGATTATCTTTTCCATTATATTGTTCTACTAAACGATAATGCACTTCAAATTTACCCTAGAATTAAAACAAACATAAAAAATATTATTACCAGTAGCAATAGGTTTAGAGATTAACATGGCAATGCTTAAATTCAGAAAATAAAAGGCTTTTATATTAAACCACCCACACATCATTAGTGCTACTTAAACAAGTAAAGCAAAATGCACAAGTAAATTAAAACATTGCATCATATGTAGACATAAAATCTTATCAAATACAAATTTAGAATTAATTTTGAATACGTTAGTGGATAATTCTAACAATATTGGTTCCCATGGCGATTGCTCTTTATTTAGCACTTTGTCTTAGAATAGCACCTGTTTTTGCCTTGATGAATTTCTCTCTTTATCTTTTAAGTGAAAACTTATTTCTTTGATGATGAAAGATTATGCAGAATATTTTTGCATCATAAAAAAAATCCTAAAAACAGTAACATTATTTATTGAAGCCTTCCAAACCTTCCAAACCTTCCAAAAGACCTTTATCCTCTTCTACATACCTTCCATCTTTTTTTTTTTTTTTTTTTATCTAACTAGTCCTTGTTTTACTTTCCTTTTCTCATTTATGTATCTAAAAAAATGTTTTGTCCCCCTTTTTTTTACTCTCTGTGCTATTAACCCTTATGGCAGTATAAAGAGAGAACAGAAGGGGACCATGAACAGATCCTTGGAGGACTCCAACCGAGACAGGGCAAGAGGAGGATTTGTCATTGCAAAAGGAGACACTGAATGAACGTTGAGAGAGATTGGAGGAGAACCACAAGAGGACAGTGTCACAGAGACCAAGGGATTGAAGAGTTTGGAGAAGGAGGACATGCTCAACAGTGTCAAAGGCATCAGAGAGGTCAAGACAAATTAGGATGGAGTAGTGGTCTTTGGATATAGTTGTGATTAGGTAATTTGTAACTTTAATAAGAGCAGTCTCAGTTGAGTGAAGGGAGCAGAAGCCATATTGAAGAGGATCGAGGAGGAAGTTGGAATTTAGGAAGTTAGTCATACGAGTAAAGACCAGTCTTTCTAGAAGCTTTGAGGAAAAAGGAAGCAGGGATATGGGACGATAGTTGGAAGGGGAAGACGGGTCTCGGGATGGCTTTTTTTTTAGGATGGGTATGACAGTAGCATGCTTAAGGGGAACAGGGACAACACCAGATGAAATAGAGCAGTTGAGGATGTGTTTTAAGGATGGTACAATACAAGGGGAGAGAGATCTGATAAGCTGGGAAGGTACTGGATCAAGCGGACAGGTTGTGGGACGAGAGGAGAGAAGAAGCAAAGCTACCTCCTGCTCTGTAGCTGGAGTGAAGGCCTGCGGTAAGGGTAGCATTATGGGAGGAAATAGCCAGAGAGGGACAGGAGAAGGTGGGGATGGATGGAATGGAGATCAGCTAAGAGTTGCTGGAGGTCAAGAGAATTCAGGTCCCTTCTGAGTTGAAGAGGGTTAGGGTGAGGCTGTTGAGTGAGGGGTCTTTCAAGAACAAATGATAAGAGGTTGTGACCTGAGAGAGGAAATGGAGTGTTGTGGAGCTTAGAGATAGTGCATGCATTGAAAAAAATAAGATTGAGGGTATTGCCAGCTACATGTGTAGGAGTATTACTTCACTGTGATAGGCCAAGTGAGGAGGTAATAGAAAGGAGTTTGGAAGCTACTAAGGTCATGGATGGGTTAATAGGAATGTTGAAATCCCTGAGAATTAGGGAAGGAATATTACTTGAGAGGAAGTAGGGAAGCCGAGCAGAAAAATGGTCAAGGAACAGACTAGGGGAACCACAGGGACAATAGATAACAGCTATATTAGCAGAGATGGATTTGAACAGACAAATTGAGTGAATTTCAAAGCTAGAGAAAGATAGGAAAGGTGGGGGTGGGCAGAGTTTTTAAAGGAGCAGTGGGGTGAAAGCAGAAATCCTACACCGTCACCTTTACTCTCAGCCTGTCTTGGGTTGTGGGTAAAGTAATTCCTGTTCAAAGTCGAGTTTACATACCTGCCACCATTGTGAGGTAAGAGATCTAAACATGTCGGCTTGCTCTAAGGTAGCAAGTCGCCAGTGATGTAACGCTCATCAATGACCATGCCCATAATGGGTGGTCCTGCTTAGAAATGGGGAAGGCCAGCTCAATGAAAGGTTCCTAGAAGCAGGACACCAGGAAACATAATCAGGATGGCGGGACAGGACCCTGTAATAAGGACTGTAATGAGGCCTGGGTTTACGTATGGATACGTATTTTATCCCCAAGAGCAATTCCACTCTCCACATAGGAACTGAGAGCAGCCATATTAAAGTTATCAATTTACACTCAGCTCTTTTTATGGTTGAGTAAACAGTGCTATAAGTTTAAACCTGTGCAGAAAGTATTGGCAAAGCCGCAGTCCATGCATGCGCTGTCTTCAAGAATGAAAGACAGTATTAGTCACATGCACAACTTCAACAAAATTGATATATAGGAAGTTTTAACTAAGAATTCTGGTTGTCTAATGGCCAGCCTGATTTCTCTCAAGGCTCAGACTTGGTGCAGGGTACTCTGTTTAGTGCTTTAATTCCAGGACTGATATTGCTGTATTGAAAAGCCCATGAAAGCTATAACACATTATACATCAGGATTGGGAGCGCACATTACTCTGAAATAATTCAGATTCCCACACCACAGTAGTTGTGAAATATGTCAAAGTGTTCTGTTTTTTTGCATCTGTAATTAATTTTGGGTGGAGATATGCCCAGAATAGTCGAAGGACTGGGAAGCATGTCTGGAAAACACATACATGTGTGTTTTCCTTTTAAAACCCACAGCTATTTTTTCACTGTACAAAATCCACACTATGAGAATAACTTGAAAAGTTTAACAGTGCCTGTTCAGGATACTTAGGGGTTTATTCAGTAAACACCCAACTGAAGTACATTGAAAACAGATTTGCATATTTTAGGCTAAAATCCCTGATTTGGATAAATGATCCAACTCAGCTACAGTAACTGATTGGTTATCTAATCATATTTTGTATAATTAGTTTTTCCACAAACCTTTAATTTCTTTGATTACTAAAGTGTGGAGTTTGTGGGCTGCCAACAAAATTCTCCAATACGATTAACTTGCGTTTTGCAAAATATTTTACTATTCCAAAAATGGGTTGATTCTCAGAATGTATTAATTAACTTGGATATTGTTGGGACGAATGCCACTAGAATGCTAGTTTTAAGGGTGATAGAAAAACTGGAAGAGAAACCCCCACCCAGATCTGTTGAATTGTTGGGGAGTAGCTCCAATGGCCTAACATGTGCAAACCAATTGTTAAATCACTATTTTCATGGATAAATCCCTTGATCTTAACAAATGAAATTGACCATTATTATACAAAGCTATTTAGTCTTTCAAGGACAATATTACCCACCAGAAATTGCATATAAGAAAGAGACATGCGAAAAAAGAAAAAAAACATTAAAGGATCACTATAGGGTCAGGAACACAAACATGTATTCTAAAACCACCATCTAGCCCCCCTGGACTCCTCATGCCTCCATAAATATAGCAACATCTTACTGTATTCAAGCTTGAAGCTGTAGATCTGCATGCTGACATCATCAGAAGTGGTAGCCTGATCCAATCACAATGCTTCCCCATAGGATTGGCTGAGACTAACAAAGAGGCAGATCAGGGGCAGAGCCAGCATGATTCAAACACAGCCCTGGCCAATCAGCATCTCCTCATAGAGATGAATTGAATCAATGAATCTCTATGAGGAAAGTTCAGTGTCTGCATGCAGAGGGAGGAGATACTGAATGTTTGGATGCATTTTAGGCAGCCATGACCCAGGAAGGATCTCTAACAGCCATCTGAGGAGTGGCCAGTGAAGTTATCACTAGGATGTAATGTAAACACTGCATTTTCTCTGAAAACACAGTGTTTACAGCAAAAAGCCTGAAGGTAATGATTTTACTCACCATAACAAATTCAATAAGCTGTAGTTGTTCTGGTGACTATAGTGTCCCTTTAAAATTGTTCAAATGCTATGAAAAGGCTTATATTTCAGTTGGAAAACCTCTTACATGTTCTGAATATGGAGACACATAAACAGTTGCCATGGTAGGCACATGATAAAAAAGAGGCCCATACTGTGGGTCCGCAGAGTGACAAAAGCCTCTCGATAAGATTTTGCAATCTTGTGTATATTGTTCCCATGTCTTTCAGGCCAGAGTGTACTTATGTGATATAATTGTTAAGAAATTAAGGTGTGACAGAAGGCAACTTGCCAATTCCCAGCTCCACCCATGAGCCATGCCGCCACCAGTGGCTCTGTCAGAGCTTGCAAAGAGTGCTAACAGTGTTTACATCTTGGATTAACCTACCCCAGTTATTGCAGAGCAATATAACATTACTACTTGTTCAATGGACCCATGACATTCTTACATGTATCCTCAATATTAGTACTGGCATTTATGACGCACCAACATATTTTACAGTGCTGTACAATTGGGGGGGGAAATAGTACAATATACACATACCCACATCAAAGATAATGAGGGCCCTGTCTGCGAGCTGAGATCTACCCAGTATTCAAATGGCTCATGGACATTAATAAAATAAAATGTATTAATGGCCAGTAGCCTCGGTTGTAGCATGACCAAAAATATAGATGCTCAAACTAATAGTGTAGTTGAGTGAATACCATTTTGTACTAGTTGACTGGCCAGAAACTCACTAATTTAAACTCATTAAATCCTCTGTTAACTTAGTGGAAAATTACAAAGTTTGAGGATTATTCACTATTATTATTATTGCCATTTATATAGCGCCAACAGATTCCGTAGCGCTTTACAATATTATGAGAGGGGGGATTTAACTATAAATAGGACAATTACAAGAAAACTTACAGGAATGATAGGTTGAAGAGTGCCCTGCTCAAACAAGCTTACAATCTATAGGAGGTGGGGTGTAAAATACAATAGGACACTAAAGTGAGAATTGTCAGGAATTCAAAGTGAATTTCAAATTTAAGGTCAAAATAGTTGAACTAGACACATTTTCCAAGTCAGGCGTGCTTCCATTTGAGCTATTTTAGCCTTAAATTAGAAATTCACTTTGAATAACACTTTTAGTGTTACCTTGACGTAATAGAGAGCTGTGAACTGTGTTCCTTTATAAATTTAGCTAAGTCATGGCGTGTGTGAGCGTGTAGGAAATTGCATTGTTAGATATAATTTTGTTTATCTGCTTGCCCTTTACCAACAGGGCCATGGTTTCATTTTTTTTACCACAGGCAAAGGCAGGGATTGTTTATTAAAGGTTAAAGGCGTCACTACAAAATGTCCTTATGTTATAAAGTTCCTCTTTAGAAAAAAAGGTTCTCAAATTCATTGTTGCTAAGACATTATACAGCTTTATACAGATACAATCATAATCAAAATCCCTTTTATCTTCAAAGCACATTAAAATGTTTAAATCCAGCTGGCCACACACATGGTGTAATGAATTGTACAGTACTTTGAATTTAATCCAAAAACGTTTACAATTTCAGGTATTCCCTCAAGTCAGGTAATTTACATATTATGAAAATATTTTTGGCATGTGTGCTGTCTTTTGAAATCTGATATACAGCCTGAATTAAAGTCATGTAGAATTTTTCACATACATTTAAGGAGAATGATTGATTGAGAATTTAGAGAGAATTTATCTAAAACGTTGCATTGTTGCTGACTAATTATTGGATGAGTTTTATGCCTTATTATACTTGAGAATTACTATCTAGAATACCCCAAAACTCTCCAAATAATAACCGCTTACTAGTCTGTCCCTTGGTATTTATTTCCCAATACCATCATAGTCAAATTTTGTTAAGGGTCAAGGTTATTCTTAGATTGTGTGCAGGACCCTCTTAACCCCTAGTTTCTGTCAAAATAACTTTGTATGGTAATACTATTTTTTTATCTCCCCAATGTAGTATTGCAAAGTGTTATGTAATATGCTGATACTATATAACTTAAATAATATTAATTCACTTAAAATAGAAATCATCAGGAAATTATAGTTTTCCAGTTCAGTTATTTGACTTAAAATTTGAAATGTCCTTGTCAGTTGTCCACAATACATACACTGATCAGTCACAACATTAAATCCACCTAATTTCTTGTAGGTCCTCTTGTGCTGCCGAAACTGGTGTGATGCGTCTGAACGTGTCCTGTGGTATCTGGCACCAAGACGATAGAAGCAGATCCTTTAAGTCCAAGACAGTATCTGCTGGAAGGTGGGACCTCTATAGATCAGATTTGTTCTAACACACCCCAGAGATCAATCAGATTGAGGAATTTGGAGGCCAAGGTAACAGCTTGAACTCTTTGTCATGTTCTTCAAACCATTTCTGAACAATTTAGGCAGTGTGACAGGATGCAGAACATAGTCAATAGTATAACATTACCTTTTTCCCATAGTTCATCAACACAATTGCACCCAGCCTCCATTTGATCTAAAGAAAATAACTCCTCAGACCAGGCAACCTGCTTCCATTACTTCATTGTCAAGTTCTGATTCTCACGTCCCCACTGAAAACACTTTTGGAGGTGGCAAGGATCATCATCTGCAATCTGACCTGATCTAGGGCTATGTAGACCGATACACAGAAAATTGTGATGCACTGTGTGCTCTGTCACCTTTCTATCATGGCCAAAATATTTTTTTTCAGCTATCTGAGCTACAGAGGCTCTTCTTTGTGATTAGACCAGGTGGGCTAGCCTTCGCTCCTCACATTCATCAATGTGCCTTGGGCACCCATGATGCTGATGCCAGTTCACTGGTTGTCTTTCCTTGCACCACTTTTGGTAGGTACTAACCACTACATACCGGAAACACCCCACAAGACTTACTGTTTTAGAGTTGCTCTGACCCAGTGATCTAGCCATCACTATTTGACCCTTGTCAAAATCACTCAGAACTTTCACTTGTCCATTTTTCCTGCTTCCAACACATGAACTTCATGAACTGACTGATCACTTGCTGCCTTGTATATCCCAACTGCGACAGGTTCCATTGTAATGATATAATCAATGTTATTCATTTCACCCGTCAATGATTTTATTGATGTGGTTGATGAGGGTTTTTTTAACAAACCACTGAGTATAAATGCACTATAGTTAGCAGTAAAACAGCCAGATGATAACTGAATGAAAAAAAGATATTCCAAAATAGTTAAATTGGAAAATTCTGTTGTCAGCCCACTCTTACATAGTGAGCTAAAGGGTTTATTCACTAAAGAGCGTACCTGTCAAGATGGCAGGTCTGATATCAGAAGAGGAAGGGGCAGTGACATTAGATAGGTATATTCATGATGCAATTAGCGGTAGGAGCGATGTGTCTACATACATATGTGCCATGACGACAGGCTGTTTATAAGACAATAAAGCAGATGGTGTGAGGGCATTCTGGGATGTAACAGTAGTTTTCCCTCTTCTCCCTGATCCCCATTTCCTCCCCCATAAATATAAATCAGAAAGCAAGACCTACCTGAGGTAGAGCAAACCTTAATATGGCTGCTCCTTTTATGGTGTGGCATAAAAGTGCTGATGTCTGCTGCAGCTCCCATGCATAAAGGGGCCTCTTTCTCCTTGCCACAGCATTCACTGAAATGTTGCAGGTGCTATCTTAACTTAGGCCCTACAGTGACATTCCATGTATAAGACGACCCCCAATTTTAGACAACATTTTTTTGAAAAAAGTCTTACACATGAAAAAAATATATTGAGGCCATAGAGCCCCTGTCAATTGACTTTTACAGGGTCATTCTCTTAAAGGACCACTCTAGGCACCCAGACCACTTCAGCTTAATGAGGTGGTCTGGGTGCCAGGTCCTTCTAGGGTTAACCCATTTTTTCATAAACATAGCAGTTTCAGAGAAACTGCTATGTTTATGAATGGGTTAAGCCTTCCCCCTATGTCCTCTAGTGGCTGTCTCATTGACAGCCGCTAGAGGCGCTTGCGTGCTTCTCACTGTGATTTTCACAGTGAGAGCACGCCAGCGTCCATAGGAAAGCATTATGAATGCTTTCCTATGTGACCGGCTGAATGCGCGCGCAGCTCTTGCCGCGCGTGCGCATTCAGCCGACGGGGAGGAACGGAGGCGGAGAGGAGGAGGAGAGCTCCCCGCCCAGCGCTGGAAAAAGGTAAGATTTAACCCCTTTCCCCTTTCCTGAGCCGGGGGCGAGCGGGTCCCTGAGGGTGGGGGCACCCTCAGGGCACTCTAGTGCGAGGAAAACGAGTATGCTTTCCTGGCACTAGAGTGGTCCTTTAAGTGAGAATGAAAAGTGAATTTCAAATTTAATGCCAAAATAGTCAAACTGGAAGCATAGTTGATTTGCAGAATGTTTTCCCTTAAAGGAACACTATAACGACAGGAACACAAACCCTATAGTGACTCTATAGTGTTAAAACCACCACCTAGCCACCCGGGCGCCTCCTTGCCCCCTAAATATAGTATTCAAGTCTGCAGCTGCTGCCTCTGATCTGCCTACTGTATGTTGACATCATCAGAAGTGGTGGTCTGAACCAATCACAATGCTAGGATTGGCTGAGACTGTCAAGGAGGCAAATCAGGGGCAGAGCCAGCACAAACACAGCCCTGGCCAATCAGCATCTCCTCATAGAGATGCATTGAATCAATGCATCTCTATGAGGAAAGTTCAGTGTCTCCATGCAAAGGGTGAAGACACTGAATGGCAGTGCTGCACACTGTGCTGCCCCAGGAAGCACCTCTAGTAGCCATCTGAGGAGTGGCCAGTGGAGTTATCTCTAGGCCAGGGATAGGCAACCTTTGGCACTCCAGATGTTGTAGACTATATCCTCCAAAATGGGAGGTGTAGTCCAAAACATCTGGAGTGATGAAGGTTGCCTATGCCTTCTCTAGGCTGTAATGTAAATACTGCATTTTTTCTAAAAGGGCAGTGTTTACAGCAAATAGCCTGAAGGGAATGATTCTACTCACCAGAACAAATACAATAAGCTGTAGCTGTTCTGGTGACTATAGTGTCCCTTTAAATTTGAAATTTACGTCACCTTGAATTCTCACCTTAGTTAAACTTTTTGATCAGTCTAAAAATTATTCAAGAGGGGTTCTATGCCCAACGAATCAATTCATTTTCAATTGGTTTATGGAATGCACATGTCTACTCGGTTGCAAACAAAAATAAAATGTACCGCAATCCCAGATGTTGCCAGGAACATCGGCAGGAAACATTCTTTGAATATGCTGGCTTATTGTAACAATTAATATACATGGCAGAAATACAAAAAGTGTGGCAGGGAAATAAGTGCAAACATAAACAAAAGAAGGGAAGGGGAAACACTACAAAAGAAAAATGTGATCTGGATCCATTTTCTGTCTACCAAACAACACTTCTTCAGCTACTGGGTAGCAAGCCTCATTCTAATCAGTACGCATGGCAGGTTTGGTCATAGGGAGGTCTAAAACTTCTCTTATAGTAATATAATTTATTTATTTATTTTACTTTTTTAATGTAGGGGCAGGCTATCCCTGCTTTACCCTTGCGTTGCTGAGGTTTTTTTTTTTTTTTTATCTATTTGTCTGCCAGCTACTAGCAAGTGAATGATATTTTGTTAATGCACATGTTAGGGAATGTGTCTGGTTTATATTCAGTAGATAAATGTCCGGTTTGTGTTATAGTGGTTCACATGCAAATGGAACTGATTTTCCTGACAAATGATACAGAATCGGTCAAAACAACCATATCCTGACTCCATTTGGATTTAGTAAATACAGGTGATACTCGAGAAATTAGAACATCATGTAAAAGTTCACTTATTTCAGTAATGCAACGTAAAAGGGGAAATTAATAAATGAGATAGACGCATTACATGCAAAGCAAGATAGTTCAAGCCGTGATTTGTCATAAGTGCGATGATTATGGCTTACAGCTCATGAAAACCCCAAATCCACAATCTCAGTAAATTAGAATATTGTGAAAAGGTGCAATATTCTAGGTTCACAGTGTCCCACTCTAATCAGCTAATTAAACCATAACACCTGCAAAGGGTTTCTGAGCCTTTAAATGGTCTCAGTCTGGTTCAGTAGGAATCACAATCATGGGGAAGACTGCTGACCTGACAGTTGTGCAGAAAACCATCATTGACACCCTCCATAAGGAGGGAAAGCCTCAAAAGGTAATTGCGAAGGAAGTTGGATGTTCCCAAAGTGCTGTATCAAAGCACATTATTAGAAAGTTATGTGGGAGGGAAAAGTGTGGAAGAAAAAGGTGCACAAGCAGCAGGGATGACCGCAGCCTGGAGAGGATTGTCAGGAAAAGGCCATTCAAAAGTGTTGGGGACTTTCACATGGAGTGGACTGAGGCTGGAGTCAGTGCATCAAGAGCCACCACACACAGACGGATCCTGGACATGGGCTTTAGATGTCGTATTCCTCTTGTTAAGCCGCTCCTGAACAACAAACAAGGTCAGAAGCGTCTTACCTGGGCTAAAGAAAAACAGACCTGGTTTGTTGCTCAGTGGTTCAAAGTCCTTTTTTCTGATGAGAGCAACTTTTACATCTCATTTGGAAACCAAGGACCCAGAGTCTGGAGGAAGAATGGAGAGGCACACACTGCAAGATGCTTGAAGTCCAGTGTGAAGTTTACACAGTCTGTGTTGATTTGGGGAGCCATGTCATCTGCTGGTGTTGGTCCTATGTGCTTCATTCAAGTCCAGGGTCAACGCAGCCATCTACCAGAAGATTTTGGAGCACTTCATGCTTACTTCCGCAGACAAGTTTTATGTGGAAGCTGACTTCATTTTCCACTGCCAAAAGCACCAAAGCCTGGTTAAATGACCGTGGGATTACTGTGCTTGATTGGCCAGCAAACTCGCCTGACCTGAACCCCATGGCATTGCCAAGAGAAAGATGAGAGACATGAGACCGAACAATGCAGAAGAGCTGAAGGCAGCTATTGAAGCATCCTGGTCTTCCATAACACCTCAGCAGTGCCACAGGCTGATAGCTTCCATGCCACGCCGCATTGAGGCAGTAATTGCTGCAAAAGAGGCCCAAACCAAGTACTGAGTCCATATGTATGCTTATACTTTTCAGTGGTCCGATATTGTTCTATGCACACTCCTTGTTTTATTGATTGCATGTAATATTCTAATTTACTGAGATTGTGGATTTGGGGTTTTCATGAGCTGTAAGCCATAATCATCGCACTTAGTGAATTACCCTTAGTGAATTACATATGTGTCTCTCAACATAGTAGAAACAAGCACCTTCTGCAGCTGTAATTACACTTCAAGAACACTCCCTTTCTCACGCTTTATCGTGTTCTGCCTCTATGGGGAAATCACCGTCATAATAGGCTTCATATGTGGTGCTTCTCCGTGACCTGCCTATCAAGCTCAGCTGGAACATGTACGTTCCTCCTGCATATATATGGTCCTACTGCTGACACCAAATCTAACAAATCCAACAAAGTTCCTAAATGTATATTTTTCACTATTAAATCAGCAAACTCAGAAAGAGAAACACAGTTGGAAAAACAATTAGTAAAATGTTATCCAGCTATAAATAATATTAATAACAACGTATTTCATCAGGAAAAGTACATTCAGATTACACTGGTTTTCAAGTACGTCCTGGGGATGTTACCGTAGCCCAATATCCAGGGGTTGTTACTATAAAGAGAAGAGTTAGAAAGACACAAAGTGTCATAGAAATTTACTGTCCACGTTTCTGGTATACCCCCAGGTCACATCCGAACTAAATATAACAATTTCCTCACTCCTCACTCTCTAGCTAAAAGCCTCCAGGCATAGCTAGCTACCAGTCACTAATTCAGAAAGACAGTCCATAGCAGAGCTGGTATTTAAAACAGTCACACTTTATGTTTTTAATTTTCACCGACACTAGGCTTGATACACTGATGTTTAGTGTATCTCTGCTAATAAGTAAATCTCCTATTCAAGCTGGATACTGTCATCCCATTTTATATGCAGCATGTTTAATATCAGTTTAGTCACTCAAGGATTGCAGATTGTGTTGCTATTGTAAAATGAATACTTTTATACTGTAAACTGTCATATGTTCTCTTGGTGTTTATAGTTACGCTTACTATATCTTGGTTATTAGAAAATAGGATTAATCTGTTAGGAATTTATTTTTACACCTTGGTTATATTATTCTCAGGTTTGCAATTCAGATTTTATAATGCTACAATGTGGTGTTTAGCACATAACCCTGTCAAGTATGAATTGTTGGTAATTCAAAGTGAATTTCAAATAACAAGGGAAAATAACTGAACTGAAAGCATAGCTGACGGAGAATTTTTCCAATTTGGCTATTGTGGCTAAAATGTGAAATTTTCTTTGATTTTACTTTGCATTCTCGACAATTTGCACTTTAGTAAATATCCCTGTAAAAATACTCCATTGAGACTCTTATCTTTGTTAAAAATATTAAAATAAAAATGAACGGCAATTATAAGAATAAAGAATAATAAACTACCTAAAAGAAAGATTTACAAAAAGGACAGAAATAGGGTAACTAAATACTTACAAACGTCAATGATTTAGATTTCTTTTTCTAATAGCAAGAATAGGCAACTTCCAGCACTCCACCAGCTGCAGACTACAATTCCTATGATGCCATGCTGAGATTCAGGGTATAAGCCTGAGGGTTTAGCTACAATCCCAATATCGTATCTGGGTTTCTACTCATTTTGCAGTGTCTCTGGGTGAATGGGCAACAAGGAAGATTGCCAGGGTCACTCAGTCTGGGACTGAATTCTTTTTCTCTATTTCTGACTTATGATTCCAGTTGGTGATGTTCTTACTAGGATATCATACAGGAAACCCCTACTTATAGACAAATGACTCAGTTATGGATGTCGGTAAAGTGACACTATCATGAACCCACCTTATTATTCTATTTAAAGTTAGGCACACTCATTACTATTGTCAAATGTAGAAATCAAGATTTTAAAAATCATATGAGTGTATCCTTGTGAAAAATCATATGAGTATTCTTGTGAAAATTGTCATTACAAGTTACTTGTGCTTATAGCGATCATTTCCTCTGTGCAAAGAAAAGCCAATAAAATCTTGCCCCATCACAATATTGTAAATAAAAGGATGTCAGTAACTAGTCAACAATTTCTTTTTTTTAGTTCATTAAATGGATGTGTCGGTATCCCCTGCAACCCTGACTTATTGACCTTTGTCCAAAAGACAACAACTATAAAATGTAAACCAGTTCTCTTTTTTATCAGGTCTCACTCCACATGATTACTTACTAAGCAAAACAAAAAAAGAATATCAGATAAGCAAAGCAGCAAATTGTTCTTTTTTCCAGAAATCAACTCCTCTCAGGGTTATTCATCCAAGTGTGAATTGTCAGAAGTTATAAAAAGAATTCTGAATTTTAGTATTTCTACATAGAATCTTAGTAGCATAAATAGACATTCTATCATCACAATCTGTTTCTAAAAGGGGAACTATCACTTCTCTGGAATTCACATCACCCATAGCTTGAGTTAACTTTTCTCATGCAAAACCTTTTCTGTTAAATTTAAATTAAAGATTAAGCGAAAAACATCATAAAACAGTATAGACCAAGAAAAGCCAAGGCAAACATTGCAAATGAAGAGGAGAAGGAGAAACATTGTTTCCTTTCTCCTCTTTTCTATATGTTTTCTCTGCTGACTGACAGGTGCAAAGGACCGAACCTATAACAATGATTGGCAGGGAGCTAAGATGGAGGCGTCCAGTTGCAGGATAAATGCATGTGCATTTCTACCCTTTATTTTATTTTTTACACCTCACAAATTCAGAATTGTTAAATATAGGGATAAGTAAACATAACATAAAAAAAAAAAAGAGAAGTAACAGTTCCCCTTTAAAAACCAGGATGATGCGTTTATGCCAATAATGTTAAATGAGTGAGCCATTCAATATCAGGATTAGGACCACTTTTTGACAAAGACCCATAACATATTTAAGCAACACTATGGTTGAATAATTTTAGAATCAGCCCATTTAGAACGTTCTATATTACGTGGAGAGAATTCTACAGGAACATTTTAATGCCCATGTACCCAGTAACTGCACATCTTATTTTATATAACAAAGCCAACATCTTTAATTTTACCTGAGAGTGGTGTGCGATATATCTTTGTGGTTGAGATAAGATGCCTCCTCTTTGAAGTTGTATCTCTACAGTTCTTTATGGCTGCCCTGTTTTGGTGCAATAACAGCTTAATTCCACGTTATCTGCAGGCCTGAGTAATTAACTCCTGCACTTGGCACAGAGAGTGGTGCAGAGATCACTGATCTGAGAAGTAGTATTTCCCTGACGCGAACCGCGCCCCAAGCTGACACACCTGCAGGTTTGCATGCAATCAGTAAAAATCTACATATGATAAAAACAGGAATGTTTGGCTGTATAATAAGTATGTACAGTACTCTGCCTTACAGAAATTTAACCCAAGGTCTAATAGTTCTCTTTCTTTCTTGTCCTTAGCAATGCTGTTCTAATGCTGTTTGCATTACTTTGAATCTCACACCTGCTTCAAAAAAAAAATCAAATTTTTTTCTTGCAGAAAAACCATCCTGTAATCTCTGTAATTTAGAAGCACTTGTCAGACTGGCTGGTAATTATGCATTGGATGGCAATATGGGTTAAGTATAGGGAGCACCGGCGTAGCTCATACACTAAACTGGGGTACAGAACAAGTATGTGTTTGATGTTTGTAGTAAGCCGCCAATAGTGTTGAATATGATGCTTCGGGGAAGATATGGCATTAAAGCCAATTAGGTTAGACTTCCTGAATGGTGAGTTATACTGTAGAATGTAACTAAGGCCTGTCAAACTAAACGAAGCAGATATTAGGGCGAATGTTGATTGAAGAAGTTTGCATGCGTGTGCAGTGCACTAAGAGGTTTTTAGTCATGTATAATGTCAGAGAGTTTAATATTTACAAACTATACAGATAATACACAGATAAGATATTTTAATATATTTATGAAAAACTTTCATGACCAAGGCACGTGTTCATGTTCTTATTATTTAGTGCCTTAATTACTAGAATTCTGGGGTGTACCTAGAGCATTTGGCACCCGGAGTGGATCCTAAGTTTAGCACCCCCAACTTTAAAATGTAAAGAAAAAAAATGCAAACTGTTTTTAATGTATTTAGCACTGAGCAGTGCTTGTGTGTTTGAATGTAAGCATGTTTTTGTATGGAGTATGTAAGTGAATGTAGGTGTGTGTTTGGCATTTGAATGCAGACGTGCATCTGTGTGTAGTGTGTTTTTTTAATACAGTGGTGTGTTTATATATAATGTTGGTGTTCTAATACTTAGGTGTGTTTGTAGTGTTGAGGTTTGAATACAGGGGTGTATTTGTGTGCAGTGTTGGCAAGATGCTAAGATGTATCCACATACACACACACACACTCACACATATGCACACAATGATACACTTGCAAATATGTAGACATACAGATGCACACTGCCAGACAGATACACATACACACATGAAGATACACAGACACACAGCTTCACACACAGATTCATATACACAGACACATAGGTACACACATGAAGATACATAGACACACAGTCACACACAGATACTGACACGCATGCAGCTACACAGACACAAACACTGACACAAATACACAGATACAAACGCACATACAAATCCAGACAGACACACAGGTACACACATGCAAATACACAGACACACAGTCGCACGTAGATACACAGATACAAACGCTGACACACAAACAAATACAGACATACAGATACACAGATGCAAACACACACAGATACACACTCAGATAGACAGGTACACAATGTGTGTGTTTTTATTCTGGAGGCAGTGTCTGTCTGTAGTGCATGTAGTGTGTGTGTTTGTGTAGTGCTTGTAGTGTGCGTGTATGTGTAGTGTGCATGCTTGTGTAGTGCATGTAGTGTGCGTGTTTGTGTAGTGTGCATTTTTGTGTAGCCGTTGCAGTGTGTTTGTATAGTGGATGCAGTGCGTGTTTGTGTAGTGCATGTAGTGTGTCTTTTTTATGTAGTTTGTGTGTTTGTGTAGTGTGCATGTTTGTGTAGTGTGCATGTTTGTGTAGTGCATGTAGTGTGTCTTTTTTATGTAGTTTGTGTGTTTGTGTAGTGTGCATGTTTGTGTAGTGTGCATGTTTGTGTAGTGCATGTAGTGTGCGTTTTTGTGTAGCCGATGCAGTGTGTTTGTATAGTGGATGCAGTGTGTGTTTGTGTAGTGCATGTAGTGTGTGTGTAGTGGATACAGTGTGTGTTTGTCTAGTGGATGTAGTGTATTTTGTGTGGGCTAATTTTTTAATTAGTTGGGCTTATTCCCCCCTTCCCTTCTCAGGCAAGAGGCAGGGAGGTGGGAATAAGCTGAACAAATTGAAAAAAAAACTGCACCCACTTCCCCCAGTATCCCACACAACAAACACACACTGCATACAAAACACACTACATGCACTACACTCACACTGCATCCACACATACATCACACTATTTCCCCCATCCCTGCCTCCTACCTGTGGCCAGGAAGGGGGGACACATTTCCCTGGTGGTCTGGTGGCAATAGCAAACTCCCAGGAGTCATCTTGCACCCTTCAGCAGCAGCATACCCTTTCCTCTCGCGAGCCGTGATAGCATTGCCGCGGGTTGCCATGGCAATGCTCCGGCATGCGTTTGAGTTTGAATTCAGGGGTGTGTATTTATGTAATGTTTGTGTTTGCATGTTGTGTTTGCATGTTGTGTTTGATTGCTGGGATGTATGCCTTTTATACATTCACAGATATACATACACATTAGCACGCAGTACACACAAACACACTGACACATGAACACACCTGGACACATCAATACACTCAGATACACGCACTTGTGATAAAAACATTGGCACATCCACATACAGATATGTACACATACTAAGATACACACAGACACACAGGTACACATACACAGAGGTACACATGCAGGGATGAATTTGTGTGCAGTGTTGGTGTAGGGATGCTGGTATGTATGCATTGCCACACACAGACAAGCGCACTTACACAAACACTGAGATACACACAGGATCACAGATACACATGCATTGCTGTATTTGAGTGCAGTTTAAGCGTTGGAATGTAGTAGTGTTTTTGTATGCAATGTTGGCACTAGAATGATGGGATGTATGCATTGCGACCTGCATAAATACACACTTACACACACTGACTCGCATATACACAAACCGGTACACATACACAGACAAACAGACACACAAGTACACAGACACAGGTATACATACACATAGAAAATTAGAATGTGACGGCAGATAAGAACCATTCAGCCCATCTAGTCTGCCCAATTTTCGAAATACTTTCATTAGTCCCTGGCCTTATCTTATAGCTAGTAAAGCCTTATGCCGATCCTATGCATGGTTAAACCTTCACTGTGTTAACCTCTACCACTTCAGCTGGAAGGCTATTCCACGCATTACACTCCACTACTCTCTCAGTAAAGTAATACTTCCTGATATTGTTTTTAAACCTTTGCCAATCTAATTTAAGACTATGTCCTCTTGTTGTGGTAGTTTTTCTTTTTTTAAATATAGTCTCCTCCTTTACTGTGTTGATTCCCTTTATGCATTTAAATGTTTCTTTCCTGGCTAATCATGGCAGCATCACTTATGGGTAGCTCCTCCCTTAGCAGTCACAGGACAGGAATTAATTAGATTAATTAATTAGACTGATAGGTATAAAGAGTCCCTCCTCCCCTTACACCACAGTCTTTTTTCCTGTCCTTAGCGAGTTCTTCAGGACTTTTTACTTTTATTTTATGGCCACCTTCCTGCGTTTGTCGTGGGTTCGTTCCAAATGAAGTTCAGCCTCTCTTCATTTGAAGGCCCCAGTAAACAGCCTGCATGAGCAGGACTAACTGGGTCAGGTTCCGTGTAAGTACTGAACCGCTGCGTGGGATTTAGGTGTTCTGAGGGAGACACTGGTTTTCTGTTTGTCTGATGGGGTTGGTCTTCCTTAAAAATTCCCCTTGTTATCAGCTTGCCCCTCTTAATTGGGGTCAAAAATCCCCCCCACGCCTATTTCTGGCAGTTCTTTGAATCCATACTATGGGGTCCTGGAGTGGTCCTACCTGTGGTTTGGTGTGTTGTCTGGTTCCCTGTGGGGTCTCCAGGATTTGTGGTTATGCCTTCTGGCCCATGGGGCTCTTCCCCGACTGACTGTGGCTTCCTGGGGGTTCGGGCATCGCAGGCTGGGACACAGTTTGCGTTCCAGCAGACAGGCTGGTGCTCGCGGCCGGATCCGGCGAACCCGGAAGTGATTTTCATTGGCCGTGAGCGTTTGGAACGCACGGCGTGCGTTCCAGCGGTCTGCGCATGCGCGGACCGGATGGTTTTCCCCGGCTCTATTTAACCTGGCAGATTCTGACAGTCTGATTGTGCTCTGCATCAGCTGTTCGAGCGATCTCGTTCCTGGCTTCTCTGCAGTTCATCCTTTGCTGTTTCTTGGCTGCCTGGAGGAATTTTTGTGTCATTATAAGGTAGGATTCCTGATAATTCTTGTTTGAGGTTTGAGTGTTTATTTATTTATTTATTTTTTCTCTCTCTCTCTGCTGGTCAGTCTGCTCTGACCTTTGGTTGGGTATTGTGTGTTGAATTTCCCTTTGGTTCTCCTTTGTAGTATGGATTCCCCCTCTGCCTCTGCAAGATCCCTCTCTAGAAAACATAGGTGAGCCATTTCTTTTTTTCTATTGGGGGGGTTGTTAAAAAGAGTGCCAAACTAAGCCTGTAATATATGTCATATATGGCTTTATTTCAGCCCCAGCAAGCATCTGGATTCCCCAGCGAGGAAATCAAGGGAAAAGTCCAATAAATGCATTAATTGCTCATCGCCTGCTCCACCTGGAAGGAACCTCTGCAGGGAATGCTTGGCGGAAGCGGCTAATGTCCCCAGTAAGACTTCGCCGCAGGACGACCTTAAGCTTTGGATTTCCCGTGCAATTGCTGAGGGCTTTAAGTCTACCACGGGATGTGGTGGCCCTCCTAAGAGACGCAGAGCGGAACCTCAGTCTTCCAGCTCTGAGGAGGATCCTGACCTGTGGGAGGTCTCTGATGAGGGGGAGGAGGAGGCTGACTATGCCTCCAGGTCTCTGGACTCTAAATCTATAGATCGACTTATTACCCTCCTCAGAGACACTCTTAGCCTCACGGAAGAAAAATCTGAATTGAGAGAGGCTGACAGGTTTTTTGAGGACTTGAAACCTAATAGACCAACGTTCCCAGTACATTCCTCTATAAGGGACATGATCCTTCAGGAATGGAATAAGCCGGAGAGGAAGTCCACCTTGAAAAACAAATTCACAAGGACTTATCCTTATTCTGCCATGGACTGCTGCCTTTGGAATTCGGTTCCCAAGGTTGATGCCGCAGTGATCCATATGGCTAAAAAGACCACGCTTCCTATAGACTCCATGGCATACTTAAGAGAACCTATGGAAAAGCGTATGGATGGTGACCTAATTAAAGCCTATCTGGCGCTAGGCTCCGCCCTTCATCCGGCAGTGGCGCTGACCACTCTCTCCAGGGCCTTAAGAGTTTGGCTCGCTAATTTGGAGGAAGATATTGGTCAAGGTGTCCGTAGAGAACATCTCCTGGAAAGTCTCAAGGATTTGAGCCTTGCTACTGAATTTTGCTCTGAAGCCTCCCTGGACATCACTCGCATGATTGCCAAAGGTATGGCCCTATCTGTGGCCTCCAGAAGGGCCTTATGGCTTCATTCCTGGGGGGCGGACTATGCCTCCAAAGTGTCCTTGTGTGGTCTCCCGTTCCAGGGGGACCTCCTGTTTGGTAAGATCCTGGAGGATGCCATTCAGAAAGCAGCTGATGGGAAAAAAGCGTTTCTTCCACAAGTCAGCAGAAAGAGTTTTTCCTCCTCCTGGAAAACCAGGCGATTTAAGGATCGGTCCTTTCGGGACAGTAGAAGCTACAAGCCCGGAAGGGAGTATTCCAGGAACTCTTCGTGGAAGTCCTTCTCTCACTCCTCTTCCAATAAGGCTTCCAGAGGTAGAGGTGCCAGAACCTCCGGGAAGACCTTCTGAAGGTCCTCGGGCCCATCCGGGTACGGTGGGTGGAAGACTGCAGTTCTTTTACCCGGTATGGGCCGCAAATGTCACAGACGAGTGGGTCACCTCGATCATAAAAGAAGGCTACAGGATAGAATTTTCCTCTCGTCCATATGCTGCCCATTTCAGAAAATCAAGAGTGTCAGAAGGTGTCAAACGAAGGGCCATGAGGACTTGCATTTCCACTCTGCTGGAACAGAGGGTGTTGGAGGAGGTCCCTACTCACGAAAGGTTCCAGGGGATGTATTCCACTGTGTTTTTGGCCCCAAAGCCCCAGGGAAAGTGGCGTCTCATCCTGAACCTGAAAGGAGTGAACGCTTTTCTAGACGTAAAGACATTCAAAATGGAATCCTTACAGACTATCCTAAAGTGCGTAAAACCAGGAGATTGGATGACCTCCATAGACTTAAAAGACGCCTTCTACCAAATCCCTGTAAACAGCAATCACATGCAGTTCCTTCGGTTCTGGGCTTTAGGAAGACATTTCCAGTTCCGAGGGCTTCCGTTTGGTCTCAGCTTAGCGCCAAGGACTTTCTCGAAGGTCCTTGTCTCTTTGATTGCCGTCATAAGGATGAGAGGTAGAGGTAAAAAAGCTCCCTGATTCCATCTCAGACCATCGTGTTCCTCGGAGCGGTGATAAATACAATTTCTGCCCGTGTGTTTTTGTCTCCAGAGAGGGTCATGAAGATACAAGACAAAGTCAAGAAGCTCCAGGTTCTCGAAAGGGCCTCGGCAAGGGAAGTCATGAGTCTCCTGGGTTCTTTAACATCTACGATAGGTTTGGTGAAGTGGGCCCAATGGAAGTTTCGCCCTGTACAGAGTTGTTTCCTTCTCCAGTTCGACAGAGAAAAAACGGATTGGGATCAGAAAATATCTCTGCCACTGCCAGTAAGAAGAGAGTTGAACTGGTGGAAGAACGGGAAGAACCTAGCGAAGGGCTTTCCCTTGGAAGAGCCTCCGTGGACCGTTATTACGACGGATGCCAGTTCTTCTGGTTGGGGTGCCCACCTCGATTCCTCATGGACTCAGGGGTGGTGGACTCGAGAAGAAAGTCGGCTCCACTCGAACCTAAGAGAACTGCGAGCTATTTCCAAGGCCATTCAGGTGTTCCTTCCGAAGATCAGGAATTCCTGGGTGTTGATCAAGACGGACAACCGAGCGGTGGCCTCGTATGTAAACAACCAGGGAGGCACAAGGAGCAAGCAGCTCTTAAAAGAGCTAGCTCCTCTAATGGTAATGGCCATGACCTGTCTCCAGGGACTGAAGGCTATCTATCTCCCAGGCTCGGAGAACGTAGCGGCGGATTTTCTCAGCAGAACAGAAATTCTCCCGGGAGAATGGAAACTTCACCAGTCAGTTTTTGCTTGGATCACCCATCGGTGGGGCATGCCCCAGATCGACCTGATGGCCTCGTTCAGGAATCGCCAGGTGGAGAATTACTACTCCCTCCACCCAGAGAGTCAGGCACTGGGCCAGGATGCTCTATCTCTTCCTTGGTCGTTCGATCTGGGGTATGCGTTCCCTCCCCTACCCATGATACCCAGGTTCCTGAGAAAAGTTTGGGCAGAAGGGAAGAAGGTTATTGCCGTAATCCCGATTTGGCCTCGAAGGCCGTGGTTTCCCCTACTGTCAACGCTGAGCCAGGAACAGCCTCGGCCCCTGCCTGTTCTGAAGGATCTGCTAACGCAGGGTCCAATATCCCATCCTCATCCGGAACGCCTCAAATTGGGGGTGTGGGTCTTGAAAAAGAAAGACTTCAACAATTAGGCCTTTCAGAAGCAGTGGTCAATACCCTCTTACACTCAAGGAAGGCTTCTACGTCCTCATGCTACCATAGAATCTGGGATGTGTTTCAGGAATGGGCTTCGGCCAAGCGAGTTGACTTCATACGCCCTCGCAACACTGAAATCTTGGAGTTCCTGCAAGAAGGTCTGGATAAGGGTCTTAGCATCAGCACTCTTAGAGTTCAGTCTTCGGCCCTGTCAGCTTTGTGCAACACCTCTTGGTCATCAGACCCATTGATCTCCAGGTTCTTCAAGGCAGCTTTCAAGTTGAGACCGCCTTCGAGATCCACTACCCCTCCTTGGGACCTTCCGCTTGTTCTCGACTACCTGACTGAGGATCTATTCGTTCCTCTTGAGAATTTGGATGCTGTCCTCCTAACTTACAAAACATTGTTCTTAGTAGCAGTTACTTCCGCTAGGAGAATTTCAGAGATCAAGGCCTTCTCCACCCTGCCTTCTTGTCTACAATTCTACCACAATAGGGTGTGCCTGAAACCTAATCCAGCATTTCTGCCTAAAGTGGTCTCTCGTTTCCATCTCTCTCAAGAGGTGGTCCTGCCATCCTTCTACCCCAATCCTTCTTCACCAGAGGAGATCAAGTGGCAACGTTTGGATGTCATGAACTGCCTGTCTATGTACCTTGAACGTTCTGCTCCTTACAGGAAAACTCACCAGCTTTTCGTTTTGCCTTCAGGGGCCAGGAGAGGTGAGGCAGCCTCTCTATCTACGTTGAAGCGTTGGATTGCTCTTGTAATCAGAAAGGCATATCTCAATAAAGATCGCTCTCCTCCACTGAAGATAAAGGCTCATTCAACCAGGGCATTGTCGACTTCATGGGCTAATTGGGCAGAGGTTCCATACGATGACATTTGCAAGGCAGCCACCTGGTCTTCCCCGATGACCTTCATGAAACACTACAAACTAGATGTGGATACTCCTTCCACCTCATTTGGGAAGAGTGTCTTGTCTACGGTTTCTTTGTCCCGTTGATATTAAATTCAGTCATAGCATAATAATTTGTTCTGTGTATTTTATCGTGATTTTATTCCCACCCTATTTTCTGTGAGCTTGGGTATTACCCATAAGTGATGCTGCCATGATTAGCCAGGAATAGAGAAAATTTATGCCAAACTTACCGTAATTTTCTTTTCCTGGCTATTTCTCATGGCAGCATCAGGGTTCCCGCCCATTTTTTATTTTCAGCTTTATAATTGGACTGTGGTGTAAGGGGAGGAGGGACTCTTTATACCTATCAGTCTAATTAATTAATCTAATTTTAATTCCTGTCCTGTGACTGCTAAGGGAGGAGCTACCCATAAGTGATGCTGCCATGAGAAATAGCCAGGAAAAGAAAATTACGGTAAGTTTGGCATAAATTTTCTCTATTCATATCCCCCCTGTCTCGTCTTTCCTCCAAGCTATACATGTTAAGATCCTTTAACATTTTCTTGTAAGTTTTATCCTGCAATCCATGAACCAGTTTAGTAGAGCTTCTGGAGATACGGTCTCCAGTATTGCGTACAATACTCCAAGTGAGGTCTCGTCAGTGTTCTGTACAATGGCATGAGCACTTCCCTCTTTCTACTGCTGATACCTCTCCCTATACAACCAAGCATGCTGCTAGCATTTCCTGCTGCTCTATTTCATGTCTGCCTACCTCTATTACATGTCATCAGAAATAATTACCCCTAAATCCCTTTCCTCAGATGTTGAGGTTAAAGCGGCACTGTCAACCCCCCCTCCCGACTCCACTACATCTAACCGACCCCTTAGTCACCCCTAAATGCCCCTAAGCCCCCCATATTACCTATTTTTAATCTTTATTTTCTGCCCTGATCTATATTCAGGGCGTCGCCATCTTTGTGTGGGTAGAGGAAGTCCCTGTGGGACACGTCATCTGCCCACACTAGACAGACTGAGATTCCCGCACATGCCCAGTGAAACACTTGGACATGCGAACAGGAATATCAGTGTTTGTTCATTCGTTTAGTGTATTACAAGGAGGGAGCTAACGGCACGCAGCTCCCTCCTTGTAATATGTAAAGATAGAAGTGGCAGGGAGCAGTGCTCCTCGCCACTTCCTAAGCCCCCCATGTCCTCCCTCACTCTATGGAAGTCAATATGACCCCCATAATAGCATAAGGGAGATTCAAATCTCCCCAATGCCCCTACTCGCTATACTGTGAGTAGGGGCATGTTTACTAAACAGTGAGCTGCTCACTGTTAAAAAAAAAAAAAACGAATAGCCCCCCCTGCGTGGCGGGTGGGGGCCCTAAATAAGAATGTGGGGGGGACCTACTGTCTTCTCCTCCTGGCCCCCACCCCTGCGTGGTAGGTGAGGGCCATAAATCACAATGGGGTGGGGGGGACCTACTGTCCTCCCCCCTGGCCCCCACCCCTGAGCGGTGGGTGGGGGCCATAAAGGATAATGGGGGGGACCTACTGTCATCCCCCAGCCCCCACCCCTGAGTGGTGGGTGGGGGCCATAAAGGATAAGAGGGGGAGCCGGGGGGAAGGACAGTAGGTCCGCCTCACCCCATTGTGATTTATGGCCCCCACCCACCACGCAGGGGTGGGGGCCAGGGGGCGGAGGACAGTAGGTCCCCCCCGCCACAGGCTGCTCACTTCTTAGTAGACATGCCCCTACTCGCGGTATAGCGAGTAGGGGCTGAATTTACTAATACTAAGTAATCTTTACTTAGTATTAGTAAATATGGCTGAAAGACCAATTTAGATCTTTCAGCCTTTTGGTAGATAGCTCCCTGATACCGTGCAAATTAGGGAGTTATCTACTAAGCGGTTGCAAGATGCAGCTGCGGCAATGAATAGGATCGGAGTTTCATTCGTTCGAATGAAATTGCGATCCGAACAAACTCCCGAATTGCATCCTATCACGATTGAACAAACTAGAAAACTAGAGCAGACAGGAAAAAATGAATAACAGATCCTGAGAGAGGGAGAGAAGAGGAATTGTTTGGGGAAAGGTAAGTTCGGCATGACAGTGCTGCTTTAAGACTATTAAATATATAAATCACTGCCCTTGGGTTTTTACATCCAACATACATTATCTTGCACATATCCACTTTAAATTTCAGCTGGCACAACTCTAACCATTTATCTAGTTTAACTAAACCATTTGGCTTATCCCTCCTGGAACATCAACCCTATTACAGATCATCAGCAAAAAGACATACCTTACCATCAAGACCTTTTTCAATACCACGAATAAAAATATTAAAGAGAATGGGTCCAAGTACAGATCCCTGAGGTACCACACTGGTGACAAGACCATGCTTCGCATATACTCCATTGACTACAACCCTCTGATGCCTGTCACTTAGCCACTGCCTTACCCATTCAACAATATTGGAATCCAAACTTAAAGATTGCAGTTTATTGATAAGCCTTCTATGTGCAACAGTGTCAAAAGCCTTGAGGAAATCTAGGTAATCAATGTCTACTGCACCACCCTTATCTATTATTTTAGTTACCCAATCAAAAAAATCAATAAGATTAGTTTGGTATGATCTCTCTGAACTAAACCCATGCTGTCTCTGATCTTGAGATCCATGTGATTTTAGATGTTTAACAATCCTATCCTTTAACATGGTTTCCATTACTTTCCCCATTACTAATGTAAGGCTTACTGGCCTATGGTTGCCCCACTCCTCCCCACTACCTTTCTTGTGAATGGGCACAACATTCGCTAACTTCCAAACTTCTGGTACTACTCCTGTTAATAATGATTGGTTAAAATAATCTGTTAATGGTTTTGCAAGTACACCACAAAGCTCTCAATAATTTTGGGTGTGTTCCATCAGGCCCCATTGACTTATTTGTCTTTACTTTTGAAATTTCAAATAGAACCTCTTCCTCTTTAAACTCACATGTAACAAATGACTCATTTGTCATTTTTCCTAACTGAGGCCCCTTTCCTTCATTTTCATCTGTAAATACTGAACAAAAATATTAATTGAGGCAGTCAGCTACACCTTTATCCTTTTCTACATACCTTCCTTCTTTTGTTTTTAATTTAACCTTTTCTCTTTTATGTATCTTAAAAATGTTTTGTCCCCTTGTTTTACTGATTGTGCTATTTTCTCTTCTGTGTGTGATTTGGAAGCTTTTATAACTTGCTTAGCCTCATTCTGCCTAATCTTATAGATCTGTCTATCTTCCTTACTCTATTTTTTTTATAATTAATAAATGCTAACATTTAGTTTTTTACTACTACAAATATATGACAAATGGCCACTCACAAAAGTAAGATGTATAATTGACTTCAAAATAGGTGTAGATGCAATTCAGCCCAGGAATTGGAGGGGTTTCTTTCTCCAAGTGGGGACTTGGAGGGGTTTCTTTCTCCAAGTGGGGACTTCCTCAGGGACAATACAGCAGTTACAAGCGTGGAACGCAAGCGTAGAATGTGAGAAAAGGTCACGAACCCGGAAATATCTATGTGACCAAACGGAGCACGAAAGACCAACTGAAAATGATCTTCAATCAAGAAGGAAGATATATAAGAACTAGAAGGGGGGTATTTATATGTATTCTGATTTTGTAACTGCTGTATTGTCCCTGAGGAAGTCCTTAGACAGGATGAAACACGTAGGACGTTTTTATACTTTTATGTGAGTAAAAAAAATAAAATTTTATTCTGCACATGCAAATTGCTTACTAATTGGACCTCTTTACCATTTAATTACATCACTTGGAGAAAGAAACCCCTCCAATTCCTGGGCTGAATTGCATCTTCACCTATTTTGAAGGCAATTATACATCTTACTTTTGTGAGTGGCCATTTGTCATATATTTCAACACTGCAAACAAATAGTTCTGCACTATGTTATGTTATTTCTTCCCTATATAGGATTCAGCCCATTTATATATATGTAAATATATAAATATGCATATATATTTAAATTCTACGTGCGTACTTATGTAATATTTTTACATAATTAAGTAATTTTATTGATTTGTGTTTAGCTGTAATTTTCCTCTCTCTCATTTACTGTTCAAGTTATATATTGTTTTTTTTCAGGACAAGAAGGGCTTTCTTTACATACCATTATTTGTATCATGTCATATAATTTTGCAATTTGCAATTGCAATTTGCAATTTGAGGGACCTACCGGACAACCAAGGCCAAAAGTCCAGAGAATTTAATTTGCTAGCACTGTATTTTACCCTGTAACTTTCTATGACACCCTAAAACCTGTACATGGGGGGGTACTGTTTTAGTCGGGAGACTTCGCTGAACACAAATATTAGTGCTTCAAAACAGTAAAACATATCACAGCGATGATATTGTCAGTGAAAGTGACTTTTTTGCATTTTTCACACACAAACAGCACTTTTACTGATGATATAATTGTTGTGATACATTTTACTGTTGTGAAACACTAATATTTGTGTTCATCAAAGTCTCCCGAGTATAACAGTACCCCCCATGTACAGGCTTCATAGCGTTTTTGAAAGTTACAGGGTCAAATATAAGGGTCAAATATTTTTACATTGAAAATTGCCAGGTTGGTTACGTTGCTTTTGAGAGCGTATGGTAGCCCAGGAATGAGAATTACCCCCATGATGGCATACCATTTGCAAAAGAAGACAACCCAAGGTATTGTAAATGGCGTATGTCCAGTCTTTTTTAGTAGCCATTTAGTCACAAACACTGGTCAAAATTAGCGTTCAATTTAGTTTTTTTCTTTTTTCACACACAAACAAATATGAACGCTAACTTTGGCCAGTGTTTGTGACTAAGTGGCTACTAAAAAGACTGGACATACTCCATATTGAATACCCTGGGTTGCCTACTTTAAAAAAAATATGTACATGTGGGGTTTGATTCAGAGATGTATGACAGATAATAGTGTTACAATGTCACTATTGATACATTTTTAAAATATATATTTTGAAACAGCAATTTCCTGTTTGTACTTAACCCTATAACCTGCAAAAAAAGCAAACAAGCACGTAAACACTGGGTGTTTTTAAACTCAGGACAAAATTTCTAATCTATTTAGCAGTTTCTTTCATTGGCTTTCATAGGTAAGTAAAAGATTTTTCAAGCAAAAGTCAAAAAACATGTTTTTTTTCAATTTTTCACCATATTTTATTATTTTTTTTAAAGTAAATTATATGACATGATACAAATAATGGTATGTAAAGAAAGCCCTTCTTGTCCTGAAAAAAAACCAATATATAACTTGAACAGTAAATGAGAGAGAGGAAAATTACAGCTAAACACAAACACAACAAAAGTGTTAAAATAGCCCTGGTTCTTAACGTACAACATTGCAAATCCAGGCCGGTCCTGAAGGGGTTAAACCACACTGACTGATGATCACTGGATCCTAAACATTCACGTACAGTAATATCTGATACAAATCTCCATTTGTTAACACTAAATCTAGTATGGCCTCTTTACGAGTTGGCTCCTCAACGACATGTTTTAGAGACAATCCCAGTAGGGAGTTTAGAATATGTGTGCTCCTGGCACAAGCAGATATTTTTATTTTCCAGTTCACATCAGGAATATTAAAGTCAACCATGATGATAACTTCCCCCTTCATTGTCATTTTAGCTATTTCCTCCACTAGTAGATTATCTAATTCTTCTATTTGTCCTGGGGGCCTAAAAATTACACCTACACCAGTTACTGTGTGATTACCAAATTCTAACGTAACCCAAACGGACTCTATGTTCACTTCACTAACTTTTATTAGGCTAGAGTTTTTGCTATTCTTTACTTACAGGACCACCCCTCCCCCTTTCTTGCCTTCCCTGTCTTTTTTATATAAAGAGTACCCTGGTATTGCCATGTCCCAGTCATTTTTCTCATTATACCATGTCTCAGTTACAGCCACTAAATCTACATTATCAGCTGCCATTATTGCCCCAGGTTCATCGATCTTATTCCCTAAACTGCGAGCATTTGTAGACATGACTCTAAGCTTATCATTTTTTAACACACTTGCTACAGGCACCTTCTGTTCTTGTTTATCACTCTTTTACACTGATACAAACACAGCCAGATACACACTCAGCCAGATACTGACACACACAGCCAGATACACACACTGACAAAAACACAGCCAGATACAGAGTCACAGTCAGATGCACACACACAGCCAGATACACACACACTGACAAAAACACACACAACCAGATACACACACTGACAAAAACACAGCCAGATAAAAACACTGACAGACACACAGCCAGATGCACGCACTGACTCAGAATCAGGTACACACACACACAGCGAGATACACACACTAGCACACACACAGTCAGATACACACTGACACCCACATAACCAGATATACACACTGACACACACACTGTCGGATACACACTGACTCAGACCCAGGTACACAACATGTCCAGGGCAGCTGCACGATTTGCCCCATGTTAAAGACAGCTCTGTATGTAATAAAGTAACACTAGCAGCAAGACGAGTACTGGCTGCTGGCTAGCTAAGGGCACACCCCCAGCATTCAGGAAGGTGCCCGCTAAGATCGATGAGGATCACATAATACAGAGAAAGGAATACAGAGAAAGGAAAAAGACATTTGATATATATATATATATATATATGTGCATTTTTTTCTGTTTTCTGTTTTTGTTGTTGACTAATAATAAAGTGGGCCACCTAGTTCAGCCTTCCTGCTGGTGAGTACAATAAGGAAGGCGAAAAAAGAAGTAGAAAGGAAAAGGAAGAAAAATTAAAAAAAGGAAAAAAATTAAATAGAAATAAAGGAAGAAAAGGTTTAAACTTCTTTTTATGGTAACTCGTAATACAAATGGCCACCTAATATAGCATTGTTGTTGGTGTTTGTAATAAAAAGGAAAATGGAAGCGTTTTTAAATTCATTAAATTTAAATTATATGTGTGTAAACATGCATAAAGCAGAAATATAGAAATTAATGTAAGTACATATTTTTTTTTTAAAAACCCTCCTTTCTAAAACAAATTTCACAATTGCGCAAAAAAATTACGTCAATGCAGCACCGGTGGGCGGTAGGGACATTTTACTTTACTTTTATATTGGTAGTTTTTATTTTTTTCTTGTTTTTTATTTTGCAGAGTTCATTGTCATACTACATTCCCCAGTGTTTGTTTTTGCCAGGTTATTCTAAGAACTGTATTTCTGCAACAGCTGGGGGGTAACACTGGATATTTCTGTTCTGTAAACTAATTTGAAGCGTCTTTTAGGTTTAGTTTTAATAGTGTGTAGCAGAACCAATATTGCATTATAATTGTAGCAAGATGATTATTATTAGTAACAGATCATAAAACAAAATACAAGCATAATAATGCATACATGTTACACACACAGCATGATGGTAACTGTATTTTAACCCATAGATTTTAAGTACATACCTGTATTTCTCAGAAACACGTTTACATTCCAGTTTAAAAGGTAACTATTAACCCCTTCAGGATGGAGTCAATAGTGCACGTTCTCATCAAAATAATACGTAAACAAAAACTAGAATTTGCGCTATATGTCTGTTCACCCGTAGTTCCCCTCTTTCAAATTATATGCACCCACACTTATTATATATCATTTTGTTCAGGAGAAACAGGGCTTTAATTTATCATTAACTATTCATATATGGAACATAATTTATTATGAATAAAATTTTAAAAAAATGTGAGAAAATAAGATTTTTTTTAAAAATTTGCATTTCCGTCTGACATTTTAACTGTGAATGTCATAATACTGTTAGGTTTTACTGCAAAAAAAAATGCACATATTTGTAATCAGCGATGTGTTACGAGTACAACAGTACCCCCCATTAACAGGTTTTATGTTGTTTTCAAAAGTTACAGGGTCAAATATAGAACATTCCATTTTCAAATTGAAATTTTCCAGATTAGTAATGTTACCTTTGAGACGGTGTGGTAGCCAGGAATGAGAATTACCCCCATAATGGCATAGCATTTGAAAAAGTAGACAAGCCAAGGTATTGAAAGTGGGGTATGTTTAGTCTTTTTTAGTAGCCACTTAGTCACAAACACTGGCCAAAGTTAGCGTTCATATTTGTTTTTGTGTGAAAAAAGCAAAAAACGAATATTTGGCCAGTGTTTGTGACTAAGTGGCTACTAAGAAAGACTGGACATACCCCACTTGCAATACCTCGGGTTGTCTACTTTTGCAAATGGTATGCCATCATGGGGGTAATTCTCATTCCTGGGCTACCATACGCTCTCAAAGGCAACATAACCAATCTGGCAAATTTCAATGTGAAAAAAATGAAATGCAAGCCTTATATGTGACTCTCTAACTTTCCAAAACACCATAAAACCTGTACATGGGGGGTACTGTTATTCTCAGGAGACTTCACTAAACACAAATATTAGTGTTTTGAAACAGTAAAACATATTACAATAATAATATAGACCATAAAACTGCAGTTCGCTTGTAAAAAATGCGAAAAAGGTCACTTTTACTTAACATATCATCATTGTAATACAATTTACCAGTTTGAAACACTAATATTTGAGTTCAGCGAAGTATCCCGAGTAAAACAGTACCCCCTATGTACAGGTTTTATGGTGTCTTGGAGAGTTACAGGGTCAAATATAGTGCTTGCGAATTAAATTCTCTGCACTTTCTCCCTGTGTTGTCAGGCATGTCAATCAAATTTTAATTAATCAAATCACATAATTACGTTAAAAGATTATTTAAATATACACGTAGAATTTTAATATATATGCATTTATAGGTATTTAAATTCTACGTGTATACTAATGTAATCTTTTATGTAATTATATGTATTTATCTATATATATATATATTTGCGGTTATTTGTATTTTATATATAGATATATATAGAATGTCATTCTAAGTGTATTGTGTTACCGATATATATATTAATGCAGGGCTGCCATCAGAAATTTTGGGGCCCCTGACACAGCTCAAGGTCTGGGCCCCCTGGCGCCTGCAACCGAGTCCCCCCCCCCTCCCCCCCCCCTGAGTCCGCCCACAGGGATGCAGTGTCTGCAGGGCCGGTGCAAGGATTTTTGCCGCCCTAGGCAAAAGTAAAGTTTGCCGCCCCCCATGTGACATCACAGTGCCCCACCCATATGATCTGCCATGTTAACTAACGCAGTGCCGCCGTGTTTACAATAAAAGGCCTGCAGGGACAGGCTATAGACACCAGAAAACCACTACATTAAGCTGCAGTGGTTCTGGGGACTATAGTGTCCCTTTAATGTGAGGTAAATTAAAGATTAGTGCCACGAATAATATACTAGATTGCCTACTTACAACCAGATGAGGATGATGATGGGCTTCAGCTGCCGTCTGGCTCCACTGGTCTGGTGTAGAACAGGCTCTCTGGAGGCGGTTTGTAACTGTGGTCACAAAAATCAATGCTCTGGGAAAACGGGAAACAGCTCCATTTTTTGAGGGACCTTTACACAGCTCAAGGTCTGGGTCCCAGGGTCCACCTTCATGTTCCACGAATGAGTTTGTTCACAGGGGTGTGTGGGGGGGGGGGGGGGGGGGGGAGATGTCCTGATGTGTGTAAGGAATGCATTGTGTGAGTCTGTGTTTGTATGTGTAAGGGCTGCAAGGTGAGTTTGTGTATGTATGGGATGCAGTGTGTGTGTCTGTAAGGGATGCACTGAGTGTGTGGAAGGGGTGCATTGTGTGTTGCTGTGTGTAAGGGATGCATTGCTTGTGTATGTGTGTCTGTGTGTAATGCATTGTGTGTTTTTCTGTGTGCAAGGGGTGCATTGTGTGTGTGTGTGATGGATGTCAATCTCTCCCCCTACCCCCGTCAATTTCCTTCTTCTCCCCCTCCCTCTCATTGCCTTCTCCCCCCTCCAATTTCCTTCCTTCTCCCCCCCTCCAATTTCCTTCCTTCTCCCCCCCCCCCTCCAATTTCCTTCCTTCTCCCCCTCCAATTTCCTTCCTTCTCCCCCCTCCAATTTCCTTCCTTCTCCCCCCTCCAATTTCCTTCCTTCTCCCCCCTCCAATTTCCTTCCTTCTCCCCCCTCCAATTTCCTTCCTTCTCCCCCCTCCAATTTCCTTCCTTCTCCCCCCTCCAATTTCCTTCCTTCTCCCCCTTCCAATTTCCTTCCTCCCTCCCCCTCCAATTTCCTTCCTCCCTCCCCCCTCAAATTTCCTTCCTCCCTCCCCCCTCAAATTTCCTTCCTCCCCCCCCCTCAAATTCCCTTCCTCCCTCCCCCTAAAATTTCCTTCCTCCCTCCCCCTCAAATTTCCTTCCTCTCCCCCTCCCTCAAATTTCCTTCCTCTCCCCCCTCCCTCAAATTTCCTTCCTCTCCCCCTCCCTCAAATTTCCTTCCTCTCCCCCCTCCCTCAAATTTCCTTCCTCTCCCCCCTCCCTCAAATTTCCTTCCTCCCCCCTCCCTCAAATTTCCTCCCTTCCTCTCCCCCCCTCAAATGTCCTCCCTTCCTCTCCCCCTCAAATGTCCTCCCTTCCTCTCCCCCTCCCTCAAATTTCCTCCCTTCCTCTCCCCCCTCAAATTTCCTCCCTTCCTCTCCCCCCTCAAATTCCTACCTCTCCCTCCCCTCCCTCAAATTTCCTTCCTCTCCCCCCCAAATTTCCTACCTTCCTCTCCCCCCTCAAATGTCCTCCCTTCCTCTCCCCCCCTCAAATGTCCTCCCTTCCTCTCCCCCCCTCAAATGTCCTCCCTTCCTCTCCCCCCCTCAAATGTCCTCCCTTCCTCTCCCCCCTCAAATGTCCTCCCTTCCTCTCCCCCCTCAAATGTCCTCCCATCCTCTCCCCCTCCCTCAAATTTCCTCCCTTCCTCTCCCCCTCAAATTCCTACCTCTCCCTCCCCCCAATTTCCTTCCTCTCCCCCCCACTAATTCAAATCCCCCCCCACCCCCACTCCCTCAAATTTCCTCCCTTCCCTCCCTCTCCCCCCCACTCATTCATATTTCCTCCCTCCCCCACTCATTCATATTTCCTCCCTCCCCCCTCCCTCAAATTTCCTCCCTTCCCTCCCCCCCCCCACTCATTCAAATCCCCCCCCCTCAAATTTCCTCCCTTCCCTCCCTCCCCCCCCCCACTCATTCATATTTCCTCCCTCCCTCAAATTTCCTCCCTTCCCTTCCCTCTCCCCCCCACCCCCACCCCCACTCACTCAAATTTCCTGACACCCGGCGGGCGCGCGAGGGAGCACTCTCCTCTGAGTGCTTCCTCTTCAGCTCCCTCGCGCGCCGCGTACTGATGCCGGAGCCGGAAGATGACGTCATCTTCCGGCTCCGGCATCAGTACGGTGCGCGAGGGAGCTGAAGAGGAAGCACTCAAAGGAGAGTGCTCCCTCGCGCGCCCGCCGGGTGTCAGCAGGGCCAGCCAGGAGAAGAGGCTGGCCCAGTGGGAACATACCGGGTCGCAGGGCCCCCTGCGACCCGGTATGTTCCCACTGAATGTGGGGCCCGGATGACCTGAGCAGTCCGGGCCCCCCAGGACCGCCGGGCCCATGACAACCGTTGCGGTTGTCATGCCCTGATGGCGGCCCTGTATTAATGACAAAATACAGTTAGAATGAAATTACATATGCATATATAATTTATATTAAATTTCAATATTTTATTTATTTATTTTATTTTTTTATTTATTTATTATTTTAATTATACGTATTTATATATAATATGTATATGTACATCTATTATATATATATATATAAATATTATATATATATATAACGTCATTCTAAGTGTATTTTAATATTAATATATGTACTTATATTAATATTAAAATACACTTTGTATGACGTTACATATATAATATGTATATATATTATATATATATAATATACAGGGAGTGCAGAATTATTAGGCAAGTTGTATTTTTGAGGATTCATTTTATTATTGAACAACAACCATGTTCTCAATAAACCCAAAAAACTCATTAATATCAAAGCTGAATATTTTTGGAAGTAGTTTTTAGTTTGTTTTTAGTTATAGCTATTTTAGGGGGATATCTGTGTGTGCAGGTGACTATTACTGTGCATAATTATTAGGCAACTTAACAAAAAACAAATATATACCCATTTTAATTATTTATTTTTACCAGTGAAACCAATATAACATCTCAACATTCACAAATATACATTTCTGACATTCAAAAACATAACAAAAACAAATCAGTGACCAATATAGCCACCTTCCTTTGCAAGGACACTCAAAAGCCTGCCATCCATGGATTCTGTCAGTGTTTTGATCTGTTCACCATCAACATTGCGTGCAGCAGCAACCACAGCCTCCCAGACACTGTTCAGAGAGGTGTACTGTTTTCCCTCCTTGTAAATCTCACATTTGATGATGGACCACAGGTTCTCAATGGGGTTCAGATCAGGTGAACAAGGAGGCCATGTCATTAGATTTTCTTCTTTTATACCCTTTCTTGCCAGCCAGTACTTGGACGCGTGTGATGGAGCATTGTCCTGCATGAAAATCATGTTTTTCTTGAAGGATGCAGACTTTTTCCTGTACCACTGCTTGAAGAAGGTGTCTTCCAGAAACTGACAGTAGGACTGGGAGTTGAGCTTGACTCCATCCTCAACCCGAAAAGGCCATCATCTTTGAAAATACCAGCCCAAACCAGTACTCCACCTCCACCTTGCTGGCGTCTGAGTCGGACTGGAGCTCTCTGCCCTTTACCAATCCATCCATCTGGCCCATCAAGACTCACTCTCATTTCATCAGTCCATAAAACCTTAGAAAAATCAGTCTTGAGATATTTCTTGGCCCAGTCTTGACGTTTCAGCTTGTGTGTCTTGTTCAGTGGTGGTCGTCTTTCAGCCTTTCTTACCTTGGCCATGTCTCTGAGTATTGTACACCTTGTGCTTTGGGGCACTCCAGTGATGTTGCAGCTCTGAAATATGGCCAAACTGGTGGCAAGTGGCATCTTGGCAGCTGCACGCTTGACTTTTCTCAGTTCATGGGCAGTTATTTTGCGCCTTGGTTTCTCCACACGCTTCTTGCGACCCTGTTGACTATTTTGAATGAAACGCTTGATTGTTCGATGATCACGCTTCAGAAGCTTTGCAATTTTAAGAGTGCTGCATCCCTCTGCAAGATATCTCACTATTTTTGACTTTTCTGAGCCTGTCAAGTCCTTCTTTTGACCCATTTTGCCAAAGGAAAGGAAGTTGCCTAATAATTATGCACACCTGATATAGGGTGTTGATGTCATTAGACCACACCCCTTCTCATTACAGAGATGCACATCACCTAATATGCTTAATTGGTAGTAGGCTTTCGAGCCTATACAGCTTGGAGTAAGACAACATGCATAAAGAGGATGATGTGGTCAAAATACTCATTTGCCTAATAATTCTGCACTCCCTGTATATACATTTTTATTTATTTATTTTTTTTCCCAAGGATCTCGCATTTGTCAGTATTGATTTTAAAATTCGATAGCCTACCGAACGTTTCTATTTCTTTCTGTACATGGGTGAGCGTTTGGAGGGGGTCCGTGATGGAGAATAGCACATCGTCTGCAAACGCAGAGACCTTCACCTCTCCCTCTGGATATATACATATTATATATATATATACATAAATATATTTAATTTTACACATGTCTAATATATATTTTTTTACTTTCCCACCGTCAGGGGGACTATCTGGTATTTCAAACAGTCCCCCTGCTGGCAGATCCATAGCCACCTATAGGGGACCATGTGATCGCTCTTTGAGAGCAATCACATGGCCCCCGGGGGCCTCATTTGCCGGAGGGGGGCTGCCTCGGCTGTCAGGCAGCCCCCCCAGAAGAGGATCGCGGCGGAGGTGAGTACAACTCATCTCCTGGGGCTGAAAGCCGTTACGACGTACCATGACACCCCCAATAAAGGAGTGGTTCTGCAGGTGGTGACCACAGACCACTTCTCAGTTGCTATGCTTCCTGGCTGATGTTTTGGTCACTTTTGAATGCTGGCGGTGCTTTCACTCTAGTGGTAGCATGAGACAGAGTCTACAACCCACACAAGTGGCTCAGGTAGTGCAGCTCATCCAGGATGGCACATCAATGCGAGCTGTGGCAAGAAGGTTTGCTGTGTCTGTCAGCGTTGTGTCCAGAGCATGGAGGCGCTACCAGGAGACTGGCCAGTACATCAGGAGACGTGGAGGAGGCCGTAGGAGGGCAACAACCCATTAGCAGGACTGCTACCTCCGCCTTTGTGCAAGGAGGAACAGGAGGAGCACTGCCAGAGCCCTGCAAAATGACCTCCAGCAGGCCACAAATGTGCATGTGTCTGCTCAAACAGTCAGAAACAGACTCCATGAGAGTGGTATAAGGGCCCGACGCCCACAGGTGGGGTTGTGCTTACAGCCCAACACTGTGCAGGACGTTTGGCATTTGCCAGAGAACACCAAGATTGGCAAATTCGCCACTGGCGCTCTGTGCTCTTCACAGATGAAAGCAGGTTCACACTGAGCACATGTGACAGACGTGACAGAGTCTGGAGACGCCGTGGAGAACGTTCTGCTGCCTGCAACATCCTCCAGCATGACCGGTTTGGCAGTTGGTCAGTACTGGTGTGGGGTGGCATTTCTTGGGGGGCTGCACAGCCCTCCATGTGCTCGCCAGAGGTAGCCTGACTGCCATTAGGTACAGAGATGAGATCCTCAGACCCCTTGTGAGACCATATGCTGGTGCGGTTGGCCCTGGGTTCCTCCTAATGCAAGACAATTCTAGACCTCATGTGGCTGGAGTGTGTCAGCAGTTCCTGCAAGACGAAGGCATTGATGCTATGGACTGGCCCACCTGTTCCCCAGACCTGAATCCAATTGAGCACATCTGGGACATCATGTCTCCCTCCATCCACCAACGTCATGTTGCACCACAGACGGTCCAGGAGTTGGCAGATGCTTTAGCCCAGGTCTGGGAGGAGATCCCTCAGGAGACCATCTGCCACCTCATCAGGAGCATGCACAGGCGTTGTAGGGAGGTCATACAGGCACGTGGAGGCCACACACACTACTGAGCCTCATTTTGACTTGTTTTAAGGACATTACATCAACGTTGGATCAGCCTGTAGTGTGTTTTTCCACTTTAATTTTGAGTGTGACTCTAAATCCAGACCTCCATTGGTTGAAAAATTTGATTTCCATTTTTTAATTTTTGTGTGATTTTGTTGTCAGCACATTCAACTATGTAAAGAACAAAGTATTTCAGAAGAATATTTAATTCATTCAGATCTAGGATGTGTTATTTTTGTGTTCCCTTTATTATTTTTTTAGCAGTGTACATAAATACCACTGAGAAGAACACAGGAAGAAAATTAAAACTATTGGTTGTTCTGGAGTAATGTATTGAGTGAGAAGAAAAGCACATTCAGTCTCATTAATTTAACTTTGAAGTTTGTTTTCTCAGAACAAAATGACACCTTGCATTCTATCAGTCTATTATCTTCCAAGCCAGTCCTCAGCTTATGATCATTGCAGCCCTCTAGGCTTTTGCCTGACGTCCAGTCCAAGCCTGATTACACTCCAATGAGAGAGAAATGCATGCAACATTAGCGTGGGAGACATTCTAAGGGTACTCACTGCAAGTGTGGTTTTAGTACACTTAAGGTACACTTAAGGTTTAGTACACTTAAGCATTGTTTGGACTAGCTGCAGATGTGCAGCTTGAAGAAAAAGAAGATTGGGAAAATCTGCATGCAAAGTTTTATTAGGGCACAGTTTGTTTATTTGATAATGCATTAAATGCATTAAAAAGGAGTAGCACCGTAATACAGAGTTACGTTTTAGAAAAACACTATAGTGCTACAATGTACAAATAGGCCAATGGCGGTGCTGCACTAATCAAATTCCCTCTATGAGCTGCATTTGATTGGGGACCGAGTGTTCTCACTCAGTTCTCACAGGGAAAGCGTCTCTAGTATCCCCTCCTCTTGCCCGGTTTCCTCTTCCCCCCCTCCCCCTGTCTGGTGGGCCTGCCCCCTCCCCCCTTCCCCCCCCCTCCTGCTCTAATTCCCCCCGTGTCTCTATCCCTCCCTACCTGCATCCCCTCTGTTCTCCCCCCTCCCCCCTTGCAGGTCACTTACCTCGGCCATCTCCTCTGGGGCGTGGGCTCTCATCTTCTCTGCTGCTTCCTTCTCAGGACACTGCTGCAGTTCATGGACCCGTCCAGCAGGTGTCGCCTGGATCACAGCTGATATCTTCTGTGGATGTTGGAACTGCTGTTTCTTTGCCTCAGCATTCTGTGAATGCAGTGCCGGGCTTGGATCGCCAGGCTGCGACCGGTGAGTACACTTCCCCCCTCTTTTTTAGCGCTTCGCGTGCGTACGTTGTTCCTTCTTTTATTCAGTCTAGTCCTCTTAGCACGGAAAAATAAAATACATTTAAAAAAAGTGGTCTGTCGTTATTGGGGGGTTGAATGGGGTTAGATTTTGTTCTAGGCTGCATCGCGATTCCCCACTACGTACATACATGTTTCTGCATGTGTCTATTGCCTTAATAAAAAGTAATATTAAAAAAAAAAAAATGTTATAGGTACATTTGTGTCTCTTATTGACCTTGCAAGAAGCTGGTGAAATCAACCAGCTACCAGCTACAATTTAAAGGGACAGACTAAGCACCAATATCTCTTCATCTTAATGAAGTGATTTTAGAGCAAACATGCTGCCTGCAATCCTGTTCTGCTGTTCTAAGAAATGGCACTGTTTGCATTATGCAATGTCTTTGAGCAGAAATAGAATATTGTATCTATTTGAGTCTAGCATCAGCAAGCAAAATATGCCGATATGTGTCCACTCTATTTGAAGCATTATATTCAATGCATTGTATTGGCAGTTTGCAATGATAGCAATGCTTACTATTGTACCCTCAAAGTTGTCCATTAGGGTTGATGACACCATGGTAGCATAATAGTAAAAATTCATTCAGCGGTGCCCAAAAGGAAGAACTCCAGATGCTGTAGAACGACAACTCCCATGATGCTTTGCATCCCTTTAACCCCTTAAGGACCAAACTTCTTGAATAAAAGGGAATCATAACATGTCACACATGACATATGTCCTTAAGGGGTTAAAATGACAAGGCATCATGGAAGTTGTAGTTTTAAAACATCTGGCGATTTACCTTTCGGGCACCCCGATTTAGATGTAAAGTCATTCAAAAAATGTATTTATGATTTTAGAATAGTGGTGATTTGTCCATATAATGTTTATTGGACTACACTCCTTGTTGCCATTAACTTGTGTTTTTCTCAGTTTAATTTTGCTTTGTTTGCACTATATTTCACTATACAGTGGAACCTCGGTTAACGAATGCCTCGGTAAACGAAAAATTCGGTTAACGTATAAAAATTCATTTAAAAAAATGCCTCGGTTTACGTATTTTTTTCGCAATACGAAACAAGTGTCCCAGTTTATAGCTCCGCCCCCTGCATACTGAAGTGTGGGTAGCACGTGAGTGTGTAGTGTGGAGGTGTTGGAGAGGTTTTGGAGCCATTTGCAGCAAGTTGTGGAGCCTTGTGGAGCCTTTTGGAGCCATTTTCAGCAAGTTGTGGAGCCTTTTGGAGCCATTTGCAGCAGGTTTTGGAGCCTTTTAGGTGCATCTCAAGAAGTGGAAAGGTAGGGAGCTGAGCTTGGTTGTTTGCATGCCTTTTACTGTGTGTTGATGTGTGATGTTTTAAAACATAAAGTTGGATGTTTGAAATGTTATTGCTTGATTAATCATCTCCCTGTACAGTATTTATGCCTTTAAAGTGCACTTTATAAAGAGTTTTGAACAGATAAAATACTTTATTTGACTTTTTTCTCACCTCCGTAACGCATTAATTGGTTTTCAATGCATTCCTATGGGAAACCGTGTTTCGGTTTACGAATTTTTCGCAATACGAAAGTCCCGGAGAACGCATTAAATTCGTAAACCGAGGTCCCACTGTATTTAGTAGTGTTGTCTGGCAACACTTAGTAACTATCTTATAAAGAACTGTTTGAAAACTCAGAAATATCTTACTACAGAGGGAAAAGAAATTACATTTATACTTTCAGTGCAAAAAACACTTAAGTAGTATAACTATTCAATTACCTAAATCATCAGGTGAAACTGTGTTTGCTAGTTTATGACCTATATTTTAGCAATATAGTGTCCTCCTTGTTTTTTCAGTAGTTCTGTATAGCTAAATCCATGTTCAGGTAATAAAACATACTATGGTAGTCTATGTGATGCTTCCAATGTAAATAGTGCCAGAGCTGCACAAACAACTGGTAACTGGAGTTAAAATAGGCTTTTTTTGTTTTTGTTGTGGTTTTGTTTCCCTCAAATTGAACTCAGGATAATGATGAATTCTTGTATTGCCCTCTGCTGGTCCTAGTTAGAGACTGACATTTATTTTCAATGTATTTTAATTTTAAAGCAGGGTTCCTTACTAAAATCAAATATTGAAACTCGAAATAGCAGACAATTATTCATAATGCACACAGCAATGCAGATCTAGCAGATCCTCAGGAGTTTGCCAAACTACCTCCATATTGACTTAGGTGAATTGCCTAGACGTGCCTCAAATAGATCAGGCTTAAGAATGGCTCAGGGCATACGTATTTGTGCTTGAAAAATGCAAGCAACATTCTGTTAAACAATTTCTAATTCAGCTAATACGAAGAAAGATAAATATAACATCACCAGCAGCTAAATAAATAACATTACTCACTGTTCAAGACATTCAGTTTTCTCGGTTATAGTTATAACCAGTAGAACTAAACACAAAATAATGTTCCAAACCACACTCCAAAATAATGTTCCAAACCACACTGTATCTAATATGATCATGACTGTTAATGAAAAGTCCTGTATTATTTTCATAATGAAGTCGGATAAAGCATGGTTAATACAGGCAAGACATTGCATTAATTGGCAGTTTGTGATGCGTGATATAGGTCTATAGGATCCAAATAAAGTTGCAGGAACCATTCATATAAGGAAAATGTATTATGGTGAAAAAATATTACATGGTGATATCCTGAACACATTAGATATCAAACTTGTTGTAAAAGAAACATCTATACGGGGCGGAGTTTGCTACCTGACCTGTATGGAAGCCTTTTCTAACAGCTCCCAAAACTTGGGGACTAAATCCATTAAATATCGGATTTTCCCACATCCATCCAGCCTTGCTACATACCCCGTCGGCATCAGCGCAACAAACCACATTGTCCGATGCCTTTCTTTCAGCAACAAAGGCTGCAGAAACAGAGAAGCAAGGTCGGGGCCTACCACACCCCATCGATCCTAGGCCTCGAGGAAATCCTGCAAAGGACACCCGGCAGAGAACACTGACACCACTCACTCTCCGGAACTAACCTACATCCTTGCTCATATGCGGCTATGGAACGCCGCTCCCAAAAACCCCAAGGTATGACAGGAGACAGGGATATATGGACTATGGTGCAAATGCCCACACAGTCTAAGTCTGCCCCCGCAGCAGCAACGCCAGAGCCTGTCCAGGCACCAAATACAGCTCAGCAGGGACCAGAATCATCTGGGCACCCTCAGACTAGACAGCCAGACAGGGCACAAAACACAGTGCAGCAAGGGCCTAACCTCTCTGTGCACCCCCAAGTGCCACAACCTGACAGGCCACACATCTTGGCACAGCAAAGCTCTGACTCACTGGCGCACCCCTGGGTACTACAACCTGATGGGGCGCACCCTCCAACACAGCACAGGCCTGACTCACCCGGGCACTCACAAGCACAGCATCCACCACCACCAGAGTCCCCGGATTACTCTGCTCCAACTACCAAACGTGACCTAAAAGTCCTCTTAGCAGGCATCCACAAACCCCTGGCAGCTGACTGAGCCCTCCTCAAGACTGAACTACGCATAGTCATGGAAAGGGTGAGAGCCACGGAAGAAGAAGTGTTGACAGTCCACGCTCATATAAACACAATGGGAGAATCTATTAAACAAATCCAGCAACAACAAACATATCTGTCACTCAAAATGAGAGCCATGGAAGATCGTCACATAGAAATCCGGGGCATCCCCATAGCGGTATCGGCTGAAGAACTGCCACATTACATTAGGTGCCTTCTAACTATGGTACTTTCCCATGCAGTGGCAAAGAAAGTTATCATTGACAAGGGTACACTGCCTGCCTGGCTTTCCCCACCTAAAAACACCAACAGCCAGAGATGTAATCCTTAGATGTTTCACAGTGCAAGACAAGCTACACATAATGGCGGGATTGAAAGGCAAGACATTATTGATATTCGAGAACTCCTCACTAACGTTCTTCCAAGATCTATCGAAAGCAACCCTACTGTGGTGCAAATCTGATGGACCACTCACCACACAGCTACGATCAGCAGGCATAGCCTACAGGTGGGGCGCTAACGGGACTCTAGAGGTAACCCATGTTGTAAACTCTGTGGAGAGAGCATCTTCCCTTCTTGCCACCCTGGGACTGCCTAACTCAATGGCAATCTAGATGCATCACTCAAAAAAATACGCTTCATTCCACTAAAGCATTCAGACACCCTAAACCAACACAGCACAAAGAGCCAAACCAAGAGGCATCGTTCTAATGCAAACCTGTTGCTTTACAACTTGTTCAACACCTTAAGGATCACATGGAGTACTAATCCCACCAGAACCACTACATACATAAGGCGCACCAGTATGCCATGTCTCATCCCTAATCCAAGGGTACACAAAACATCTTGACACCTTTGTAACAATCATAATGTATTGTTTAACATGTTAATGTTGTTCCTGAACCTGTTACTGCTTGACCTAAAATATGGTGCAAATCTCTAACGACATGTATCTATACTTTAATGGTGAACTTCCGTACACATATATATGTAACACATATGTAGAACTTAAATATGACGCACCAAAAATGAAAAAAAACCCAAAAACATCCATATCAGACCAAAAAAAAATAAAATGACCCACTGTATACATTATGTGACTGCTCAGAGACTGTTCCTCAGCAGTGATGCTGTGGAAGTGTCTCTGGGCAGATGCGTAATGCGTCTAATATATTAACCCGTTCATATGCCTGGTCAATATTTAAATACTATTTGTGAGCACATTACTTTTTGAGGTCTATGTATAAGCACTCTTGTGATGTGGGTGAGGGTTTTGTGGCAAACTTGATCTTACATCAACATCAACAGTTAACCAATACGTCACTGATATTTTCCAAATTGAAGAATGGCTAATACCTTGTACATAGTTGGGTTCTTCACAAAATATATGCTCACTCCCATCAGTCTAGGCCAGAACCCAAAAAGGTAAGAAAACAGGTGGCTGCAATCTGTCAGATTGCATGTGTGTATGTGTCAGTGTGTATCTGCGTCTCAGTGTGTATCAGTGTGTATGTGTCAGTGTGTATCTGTGTGTATGTGCCAGTGTGGGCATCTGTGTGTCAGTGTGTATCTGTGTGTATGTGCCAGTGTGTATCTGTGTGTAGATGCCAGTGTGTGTATTTGTGTGTATGTGCCAGTGTGAGCATCTGTGTATGTGTATGTGTCAGTGTGTGTCTGGTGTATATGTGCCAGTGTGTATTTGTGTGTCAGTGTGTATCTGTGTGTATGTGCCAGTGTGAGCATCTGTGTGCCAGTGTGAGCATCTGTGTGTCAGTGTGTGCATCTGTGTGTCAGTGTGTGCATCTGTGTGTCAGTGTGTATCTGTTTATGTGCCAGTGTGTGTATGTGTGTATGTGCCAGTGTGTGTATGTGTGTATGTGCCAGTGTGAGCATCTGTGTGTATGTGCCTGTGTGTGTATATGTCAGTGTGTATCTGTGTGTCAATATGTACCTGTGTGTATGTGCTAGTGTGCATATTTGTGTGTATTTGCCAGTGTGGGTATCTGAGTATGTGCCAGTGTGTATCTGTGTGTCTGTGCCATTGTGCATATTTGTGTGTATGTGCCAGTGTGTTACTGAGTGTGTGGGTATCTGTGTGTATGTGACAGTGCATGTATATGTGTTTATGCCAGTGTGTGTATCATCGTGTGTATCTGTGTGTCAAGGTGTGTGTATGTGTGTAAATAGTTGTAATATGTTGTGTGTGTCACTGTGTGTGGAGGCCTGCGTGGGGGGGGGGGTATGTGGGGGTGCGCATGGGAGCAACACGGCAGGCACCATCTTGGCTTAGGCCCCATGCCCAAGTGATTTTGTTTTAACCCCTGCAGTGAGATTATATGTATAAGACAAACCTCAATTTTAGAAAAAAACGTAGTCTTATACATGGAAAAATATGGTATATATTTTAATTTTATGTGGAATGATTTTAGAATTCAATGCGTTTTTTTGTATAGTTTAATAGTTTAATAGCCATCACAGAAAAACATAATTTCTACACAAATGTATATATTTATGTATAGCAGAAATCCCTGGGTATTTACCTAAAGGGATTTTACTGTGTAATTAGTGCATATTACGGTGTGCTACACCAGTACAAAACCCCAAAGTGTGCCCAGCTATTTTACTCTGCTGTGAAGCTACAGTGCAATATAACTGGCCGCAGTCCACTCTTTCAAATACCTGGGTATGTTAGACCCCAATCTATCTTTTGTCCTCCACATAGAAAAACTTGCATCTAAACTTTATCCAAAACTAGGTACCCTGTACATAAACAAATGCTGCCTAAGCCCTGCAGTAAAGGAAAAGATTGTACAGTAAATGCTGATGCCAATCATTGATTATGCAGTATATGCACCTGTACCGCAAACCTACCTTAATAAACTCAATACATTGTATATAACTCATTCTGCTGCTTTGCGCTACAATGTAATTACAGGACCCACCATTGTGACATGCTAAAAGAACTAAACTGGCTGTCGCTGGAATCCAGACGCACCCTTTATCTTTCCAGCCTTATATTTAAGAGCTTTTCAGGGAAGCTCCCACCCTACCTAAGCTCTCCCCTTCTGTTCCCACCTCCTATAACCACCGATCCAGTACCAGAACTCTATTTAGTCTACCTCAATACAAAAAGAAAGTATCTCGATCCTTCTTTTCCTACAGAGCAACGCAATTCTGGAACGACCTCCCGCACTCTTTCAAATCTTCCCCAGGCCTAAAATACTTTAAGAAATCCCTCTCTACATATCTCAAAACTGTTTTCCTGACACTATGTGCACCTGTCATGGTTATTTATTTCCTACCTGTTCTATGTTAAATTTTGTATATATTGTGTATTAATATTGTTTTTTGTATTTTATTGTGCCCTATTGTATCAATGCAATGTTTTGTGGACCCAGGACATACTTAAAGGGAAACTAAAGTCACCCAGACCACTTCAGCTCAATTAAGTGGTCTGGGTGCCAGGTCCCTCAGGTTTTAACCCTTCACATGTAAACATAGCAGCCGCTAGAGGCGCTTCTGCGACGCTGGATGCGATTTTCGCATCCAGCGTGCAGAGCGTCCATCGGAAATTTTGAGAAATGCTTTCCTATGAACTGTTATAATGCGCACGCAGATCTTGCTGCGCATGCGCATTCTGCTCCACTCGGGAGCTGACGTCGGTGAGGGAGGAGGGTCACCGAGCTAGCCCTTTGCTGGATTAATGTAAGTAACTGATGGGGTTTTAACCCCTTCAGCACCACGGGAGGGGGACCCTGAGGGTGAAGGTCCCCCAAGGATGACATAGTGCCAGGAAAACGGGTTTGTTTTCCTGACACTATAGTGATCCTTTAAAAACAAGAGAGATCTCAATGTATCCTTCCTGGTAAAATATTTAATAAATAAATAGATTTTAGTTTTTACAGTTAGAAGTTTGATAGACAGATTTGATTGACCTATATCTCATTCTGGAGCATTGTAGCAGTTTGACTGTTCAAATTACGTCACAAAGGCAAAGTAAACACTCCTGGGTATCTCACATGGTGTATGCTGTGTCTTATTGTACCACCATTTGTTCACCAGTTTAGGCCAACATTTGTGGTATTTATTTTTTCATTTCTTGCATACACATTTTAATGGGCTTTTTGTAAATCTACAATGTGCCTATAAGACAGTACCCTCCAGTTATGCTTAGCAAACTGTATGGAGAACAACTTTACCCCCTATGTATGCCTTTTCAACTATCTTGTGATGTTTTGATGCCTTATAAGAGCCTGCAAGGGATAAACTTTGTCACCAGTGGATAGTACAACAGATGCAATTTTTGCACAGAATTCATAATAAACAGCACGGGACAGAGTCATGTGTGCTTGATGGCACAATCTGCCATCACAATCGATGTTTCTCTGTTTCTATCTCAGTATGTGCAGTGTTTCAATCAAAAGCACTGCACATAATGACCCCTACCACCATGACCACTTTTAAAGTAAAAGTGGTTATGGTGGCTGGAGTAACCCTTTAACTGTAACCACAATCATAACCCTAAACATAAATACTAACTAGCTCTAACCACTAACCCCTAACTAACCATAACTACTGACATTAACTAACCTTAACCCCTTAAGGACACATGACATGTGTGACATGTCATGATTCCCTTTTATTCCAGAAGTTTGGTCCTTAAGGGGTTAAACACTAGCTAACCCCAATCACTAACACTAACTAGCCCTGACCCTATCGTAGCCTAATCCTAGCAATAGTGTTAGAGGGATTCCCTCCGTTGATGTCAGCAGATAGATTTTTTTTACAGTGCAGAACGCTGAGCCTCATTTTCCTATTGCAGTAGAAAGGTTGCTTGGGAATGGGACTGACCTCAAATAACTTGCAGAGTGCAGATAATATTGCAGAATTTTGAAGATGGTTGCTGAGGGAAATCAGGGTGTTGGTATGGATATAATTGCTTCCACTGAAATTCCACTGATTACAGAGCTAGGATGAGTAAAAATTTGGGGGATAGTCTATGTTATTCATTTTTGAGAAAGAACAGATGTAATATAAGATTAACAAATGATAAAAATAAACAGTATTATTATTGACACAACACAATATCAAGGGACATACAACAGTATATAAAAACACACAAAATTAAGCCCTGCGCTTAATCTCCTACTATTCCTGGGCAGCAGCAATTACTACACCATTCATCAGCCCAAATAAATAGAACAGAAACAAAAAAGAGTTATCTGCTCTCTATCCCGAAACCCTATGCACGTTTATTAACTAGAGATTATTTAGTATCACTCCAACAGCCATTCAAGTGTCAGCTCACCTGCCACGTCAAGCAGGGGCGCGCGTCCATAAGGCGGCATAGGCGGCCGCCTTAGGGCGCACCGGCCCGGGGGCGCAAATGACCAAGTGGCCGGCATGAGGGAAGCGCACAGCACCCGTCTCCTGCCGGTCACTTCTTGTAGCGTGGCCAAGCGCCCACCTGCAGTGCCGCGGACTGTGTGGAGCGGATGGGGATATGAACACGTCATATCTCTGCTCCCTCTGTAGCACACAGCGCGGCTGGCGCCCAGCAGGGGCGGAGTTACCGCCGGCCCCCTTCTCATCAGCATGGGAGGACTTCCTCCCAAGAAGACTAGAGCAGCGAGAGCAGGAGAAGGCAGAGAGGAGGGGGACTGGACAAGCGCCTCCAACTCCCAACTACCTCAGGCAGCACTCTGGATCCCAGGTAAGCCACCCTCCTGAACCCACAAAGTAGGAAACAGGAGAGTGGCTAGAAAAGTGTATATTTTGACCAGCATGTGTGTGTATTTGTGTGTGGGGGGGGGGGGGGGAGGGGGCTGTGTGTATGTGTGTATGTCTGTCCGTGTGTATCTATATGTGTGTCAGTGTGCCTGTTTGTCTGTCAGTGTGTCTGTGTGTATACAAATACAAAGAAACAAGTCCTGCGCTCAAACTCCCATCACTCCTGGGCGGCAGCAATGACCATAGTACACACAGTGGCTGATCCAGAGCCTGATCTCGGGAGGGGCACTTGTAGATTATTTAAATAAATAATCCAGACACAATAACCACTACAGCTCAGTGTAGTGGTTATAGAGCAAATAATGCCAGGACCCTCTCCCAGAGTAAGTAGTCAAACTGTTTAAGAACTGTTTGACAACTTACCTGAGGTCCTCTGGGAAATGGGGCTGTAGTAGGGCAGAGGAGCAGTGGTATGTGTGAGTGGTGCAATGTGTGAGGGGTGCAGTGTGTGTGTGTGTGTGTGTGAGGGGGACAGTGTATTAGCAGTGTGTGTGTGAAGGTGTGTGGATCAGTATGTGTGTGTGACAGTTACAGTGTGTGTGTGTGTGTGTGTATTGCAGTGTATGTGTGGGGCAATGTATGTGTGTGGGGGCAGTGTGTGTATGTAGGGGCAATGTGTGTGTATGGGGGCAGTGTATGTGTATATGGGGGCAATGTGTGTGTGTATATGGGGGGCAGGGGCAATGTGTGTGTGTGTATATGGGGGGCAGGGGCAATGTGTGTGTGTGTGTGTGTGTGTGTATATGGGGGGCAGGGGCAATGTGTGCGTGTGTGTGTATTGGGGGCAGGGGCAATGTGTGTGTGTGTGTATGGGGGGCAGGGGCAATGTGTGTGTATGGGGGCAGTGTATGTGTATATGGGGGCAATGTGTGTGTGTATATGGGGGGCAGGGGCAATGTGTGTGTGTGTGTGTGTGTGTGTATATGGGGGGCAGGGGCAATGTGTGTGTGTGTGTATGGGGGGCAGGGGCAATGTGTGTGTGCATGGGGGGCAGGGGCAATGTGTGTGTGTATGGGGGCAGGGGCAATGTGTGTGTGTATGGGGGGCAGGGGCAATGTGTGTGTATGGGTGGCAGGGGCAATGTGTGTGTGTATGGGGGGCAGGGGCAGTGTGTGTGTATGGGGGGCAGGGGCAATGTGTGTGTGTGTATGGGGGGCAGGGGCAATGTGTGTGTATGGGGGGCAGGGGCAATGTGTGTGTGTGTATGGAGGGCAGGGGCAATGTGTGTGTGTATGGGGGGGCAGGGGCAATGTGTGTGTATATGGGGGCAGGGGCAATGTGTGTGTGTATGGGGGGCAGGGGCAATGTGTGTGTGTGTGATAAGAAGGATTTTTCTTTTAATGTGTGTGTTTTTTTTTTTTTTAATTAAATAAATGTTATGTCCCCCCTCCCTTCTTACCTTTACTGGGAGGAGGGGGGACATCTTTCGTTCCCTGGTGGTCCCAGTGGGGTTCATTGGTGGTCCCAGTGGTAGGACTGAACTCTAGCCCGCGCTCCAGGGCTAGAGTTCACTCTCGCGAGATTTGGAGCGTTGCCGTGGTAACCGCGGCAACGCTCCAAATCTCGCGAGAGGAGGACCCGGAGGAGCTGCTGGTAACAGCTCCCGGGTCCTCTCTCCCTCCCCTGCCGGTCGTCTGTCAGCAATGTGCCTGCGGACCGGGGAGGGAGATCACTGATCTCCCTCCCCGGTCTGCAGGCACAATGCAGGGCTGGCACTTGGGCAATGTCAGCCCTGCATTAGCCGGCAGGGGAGAATCTCGGGGGGGGCAATTGCCCCGTTGCCCCCCCCCTGGATCCGCCACTGAGTACACATCAGCCAAAAATACATATAGTAAAAACCAAAGAAAAAAGTTACCTGCGCTCTTTCCACATCTGTGTGTATGTCTGTCTGTCAGTGTGTCTGTGTGTATGTCTGTCTGTCAGTGTGTCTGTGTGTATATGTGTATGCCTGTATGTGTGTATATGTCTGTCTGTCAGTGTGTCTGTGTGTATCTATATGTCTGTCAGTGTGTGTATGTCTGTCTGTTAGTGTGTCTTTGTGTGTGTGTGTGTGTGTGTGTGTGTGTGTGTTTGTATGTATGTCTATCATTGTGTATGTGTGTATCTGTATGTCTGTCTGTCAGTGTGTCTGTATGTCAGTGTGTGTTTATCTGTAAATCAGTGTTTGTGTGTATCTGTATATGTGTGTGTATCTGTGTGTCTGTCTATCTGAATGTGTATCAGTTCGTGTAAATGTGTATCTGCATGTGTGTCAGTGTGAGTATCTTTGTATATGTGTATCACAGTGTGTGCATGTGTGGCAGTGTTGAGTTCCACTCCAAATCCATAGAAAGCATAACATAATAACCAAGCCTTTGGAATGGAACCAGCAGACATTGATTCTAAAATGTCTGCATTACATCATAGAATGGATGTAATCACACAAGGTATGCAAGATTTGCAGATCACAAATGAAAGAATTCTATCCTATGTCAGGGACATACAGAATCATACTCCTCAAGCAGTTCCACAATCTATTAGTGATCCTGCTGTCTGCATCCCTGAAAAATTTTCTGCAGATCGCTCCAAATATAGGGAATTCCTTAACTCCTGCAAACTGTTCATTTCTATAAAACCCAGATCTTATCCTACGGAAAGAACTAAGGTCTGTTCGGTGATATCTTTCCTAAGGGGTGAACCTATGGCATGGGCTCATAGGCGTGCGCACGGGGTGTGCCGGGTGTGCCTGGGCACACCCTAATCCCCGCGGCACGCCTATGGATTGAGTCCTGCAGGAACGGAGTTCCTGCACTTTTTTTGTGCAGGAACGCCGTTCCTGCAGGCACTCAGCGCCCCCCTTCCTCCCCCCATGTCCCCCCTGTCATGGATGGGAGGGGGGGGGGGCAAGAGGTTGTGGACCCCCCCCCCCAGTCGGCTCTCTCAATATCAGCCGCGGCGAGGGAGCTGTGAGCTTTCTGCTCCCTCTCGCCGCGCGCTGCTTGCTGATGCTGGGAGCCGGAATATGACGTCATATTCCGGCTCCCAGCTACAGCAGACAGCCCACGCGGCGAGAGGGAGCAGAGAGCTCACAGCTCCCTCACCGCGTCTGAGATGGACACAGGCATCCGACCCACTGGACCCCAGGGACAAGTCCACGCCAGCACTCCAGGTAGGGAGGCTGGGTGGACATTTTTTTAATCAAAAAAATAATCATTTGTGTGTGTGTGTGAATGTGTGTGTGTGTGTCTGTGACTGTGTTTGTGTCTGTGTGTGTGTGTGTGTGTCGGTGTGTGTGTGTGTGTGTGTGTGTGTGTGTGTGTCTGTTTGTGTGTGTGTGTGTGTGTGTGTCTGTTTGTGTGTGTGTGTGTGTGTGTGTGTCTGTGTGTGTGTGTGTGTGTGTCTGTGACTGTGTTTGTGTCTGTGTGTGTGTGTGTGTCTGTTTGTGTGTGTGTGTGTGTCTGTTTGTGTGTGTGTGTCTGTTTGTGTGTGTGTGTGTGTCTGTTTGTGTGTGTGTGTGTCTGTTTGTGTGTGTGTGTCTGTGACTGTGTTTGTGTGTGTGTGTCTGTTTGTGTGTGTGTGTGTGTGTGTGTGTGTCTGTTTGTGTGTGTGTGTGTGTCTTTGACTGTGTATGTGTGTGTGTCTGTGTGTGTGTATGTCTGTGAATGTGTGTGTGTGTGTGTGTATGTGAATATGTGTGTGTCTGTGAATGTGTGTGTGTGTGTGTCTGTGAATGTGCATCTGTGTATGTGTATCTGTGAATGTGTGTCTGTGAATGTGTATGTGTGTCAGTGTATGTGAATGTGTGTGTCTGTGAATGTATGAGTGTGTCTGTGAATGTATGAGTGTGTCTGTGAATGTGTGTGTGTTTGAGTATGCGTGTCAGTGTGTGTATATATATATATATATATATACACACACACACACATATACATACACACACTGGAGTGTATATTATTTTTTGGGGGGGGTGGGAATCTTGGTTCCCACACTTTATTCCCCAGGACTTTTTTCTCCCATGTCGGCTCACGCAGAACCGGCGCTGAGTGTCGGCTCTGCTCTAAGCCTCCATGGGCCGGCGGGGAGATCAAAGATCTACCTCACCGGCCCACAGCAGCATGAAGGGAGGCAGGAGAGGACCCGGGGAGCTCTAGACAGCAGCTCCGCCAGGTTCCTCTGGCGAGATCTGAGCGTTGCCGCGGCAACGCTCAGATCTCACGAGAGTTAACTCTAGCCCCGCAGGCTAGAGTTCACTCTCCACTGGACCACCAGGGATGGCACATGGCAGCAAGGATCCCCCCTCCCTACATAAGGTAAGAAGGGAGGGGGGATATTTACTAATCTGCCCCCACCTCCACAATCTGTCCAAACATACAGCACCCACACACACACACACACACATACAGCACCCACACATAAAAAGCACCTACAGACATACAGCACTCTCACACAAACAGCACACACACAGCACCCTCACACACACAGCACCCAAACAGCACCCACACACATACAGTACACATACAGCACCCTCACACACACAGTACACTAACCGCACCCTCACAAACACACACAACACCTTTACAAACACACAACACCCTCACACACAGCACACTAACAACACCCTCGCAAACACACACACACAAACAGCACCCTCAGAAATACACGACACCCACACACATCACACAAACAGCACCCTCACACACACACACATCACACAAACAGCACCCTCACACACACAGAACCCTAACACACACACACACACAAACACCCTCACACACAAACAGCACCCTCACACACACACACACAAACACCCTCACCCACATAGCACACTACCAGCACCCTCACACATACACACACACAGCAGCACCCTTACACAGCACACTAACAGCACACACACACACACACACACAGCAGTGTATGTATATATGTGTGTGTGTATATATATATATATATATATATATATATATATACACATATACATGCGGCGTGTGTTTGTGCTTTAGGGTGCACACCCTAATGCAATAGGCTGCGCACGCCTATGCATGGGCTCACTACTTCTTGGAAAATGATGACCCCATATTGGATTCTTTTGACAACTTCATAGAGGCTATGTCCCTCCTCTACGAAGATTCCAATAAACAAGCTACAGCTGATCTTACCATCAGAACAATGCAACAGAAAAATAGACCTGTCGAAGATTATATTGCTGAATTTAAAAGATGGGCAACTGAAACGCAGTGGAACGACTGCTCTTTACGTAATCAATTCCGTTTAGGGTTATCCGAAGCAGTTAAGGATGAACTCTCCAGAACCGAACTCCCTCCTACTCTCAAAACCTTAGATAACGTAAGGCTGAAAAAACGCTCTCTCTTACTTCTTGGAAAAAAAAACCTTCTAATCCAAGACTTCCTGAAAAATCTATTCCTCAAATAGAACCTATAGAAATAGGTATTATAAGAAGTCCCCTTACTCCTGAAGAAAAAACAAGAAGGAAGAACTTAAATCTATTGTGCCTCACAAGAACACTCTAAACATGAGTGCCCCCTACTGAAACGACCAAAAGGGGGTAAGCATAATTTTCTTACTTCTATATTAAATGTACTACCCTTAAAACGGGTCACTCACTTCTCCATTCCTCTCATATTGCAGTGGGACAAAGAAAGAATTAAGAAATATGCCATTATCGATTCTGGTGCTTCTGGGGTGTTCCTCGATTCTTCCTTCATTAACCAAAATAAAATCCCTTGTGTTCAAAAAAGCACTTTTTTTTCTGTCATGTTTATTGATGGTTCTTTAATACCCTCTGGTGCCATAAAAGATGAGACCATTCCTTTAAGGATGACTATTAACGATACTCATACTGAATTCCTTTCCTTTGACGTTATTAATTCTCCCCTTTATCCTGTTATACTAGGGATTAAATGGTTAAAGGAACATGATCCTCAAATGAAATGTTTACCTTTTTCTCTCACTTTTACCTCTAGTTATTGTAAAAATACCTGTTTACCCAGTATTCCTATACTTCAAATTTCTAAAAAAAAACTGTTGTACCAACATACTATTCAGAATTCTCTGATGTGTTCAGTAAGTCAGAAGCTGAGACTCTCCCACCTCATAGAATTTACGATTGTCCAATAGATCTCATACCTGGTGCTCCTATTCCTCATGGACACATATACCCCCTTTCTGAAACAGAATTACGAACCCTAAAGGAATACCTTGAGGAAAACTTGCGTAACAGTTTTATTAGACCCTCTACCTCTCCAGCTGCTTCTGGCATGTTTTTTGTACGAAACAAGGATCAAACCATATGCCCCATCATTGATTATAGAGAGTTAAACAAAATAACTGTTAAAAATCGTTATCCTCTCCCACTTATACCTGAATCAATTGAAAGGTTAAGAACCGCTACTGTATACACCAAACTTGACCTCCGTGGGGCCTATAACTTAATTAGAATAAAAAAAGACCTTTCTGGGGTATGTCATATCTCCTCATTCCATAAGGATGGATGACTCCAAGATTGAATGCATTCTTAACTGGTCTATTCCTACTTCCATCAAAGAAGTCCAAAGATTCCTTGGATTCGTCAACTTCAACAGGGAATGTGTAAAACATTTATCTAACATTGCTCATCCTCTCAATCTCCTCATCAGTAAAAAACATCCTTTCTGTTGGAATTAAAAAACTCAAGCATCCTTCAATGATCTAAAAAGAAAATTTACTACTTCTCCCGTTCTTCAATTGCCAGATCCTACATTCGCATTCATTTTAGAAGTAGACGCCTCAGACTTCGCTATTGGAGCAGTCCTTTCCCGAAAAAAAGACACCTCACGATCTACTTCATTCAGTAGCATTCTTTTCTCGTTAATTAACTTCCGCTGAAAAAGATTATCCCATAGGAGAAAAGGAACTACCGTATATACTCGAGTATAAGCCGAGTTTTTCAGCACATTTTTTGTGCTGAAAAAAACCAACTCGGCTTATACTCGAGTCAGAGTCTGTATTATGGCAATTTACATTGCCATAATACAGACCGGGGGAGAGGGGGACTGGCAGAGCTGTAACTTACCTTTCCTGCAGCTCCTGTCAGCTCTCTCCTCCTCCGCGACGTCCGTTCAGCACCTCGGTCAGCTCCCAGTGTAAGTCTCGCGAGAGCCGCGGCTCTCGCGAGACTTACACTGGGAGCTGACAGAGGGAGCTGCACAGACCGCGCGGAGGAGGAGAGAGCTGACAGGAGCTGCAGGACAGGTAAGTAAAGCTCTGCCAGCCCCCCTCTCCCCCCCACTGAACTACCAATGACACTGGACCACCAGGGAAGGAGAGCCCCCCTCCCTGCTATGTATCAAGCAGGGAGGGGGGACGAAAAAAAAATATAATAAAAAAAATAAAAATTAATAATTCAGTTAAATAATTAATAATAATAATAAAAAAATATAATAATATTAAAAAATAAAAAATAAAATAATAATTAATAAAATAATTAATAATATATCAAAATGCCCACCCCCACCAACACATACACAAACACACACTGCACTCACACACACTGCATTCATACACACACACTGCATTCATACACACACACTGCACTCATACACACACACTGCACTCACACACACACTGCATTCATTATATACACACACTGTAAATAAATATTCAATTAATATAATTTTTTTAGGATCTAATTTTATTTAGAAATTTACCAGTAGCTGCTGCATTTCCCACCCTAGTCTTATACTCGAGTCAATAAGTTTTCCCAGTTTTTTGGGGTAAAATTAGGGGCCTCGGCTTATATTCGGGTCGGCTTATACTCGAGTATATACGGTACTTGGTATTAAGGCTGCTTTTGAAACTTGGCGTCATTTACTTGAAGGAACAAAAAATCCCATAGTGGTTTATACAGACCATAAAAATCTTGAATAGCTTTCTACAAATAAGACCTTATCATCCAGACAAGTAAGATGGAATCTTTTCTTTTATCGAGTTAATTTTCAAATTGTATTCAGATCAGGCTCTAGGAACAAGAAAGCAGACGATCTTTCTAGGATTCCACACACTTCTTCGATTGAAAATCTTCTTATGCTAAAAAATCCTCCAGACACTTTCATTGGGATCGCATCATCCCTATATGATGAAATAAGAAGTCTGAAAGAAGAAGAACTTAAATTACTTAAATTACCATCATAGAAAGATGGGGTCTTCTATTTCAATAACAGAATTTATATACCCCCAATTCTCAGACAAAAAATACTTCAGATAATTCATGACTCTCCTCTAGCAGGTCATCCTAGGATTAAAAAGACTCTCGAATTATCTACCAGATATTATTGGTGGCCTCATCAAGACAAGACCATAGAATCTTATGTCAAATCTTGTTCAATATGTCAAAGATCTAAGCCTGAACATCATCACCCTTTCGAGTTATTAATGAACTTACCAATTCCTGAAAGGCCTTGGCAATCCATCTCTATGGATTTTATGGTGGAACTCCCTCCATCTCAAACTTTCACTACCATATTAGTTGTTGTGGATCGATTCACTAATATGTCTCATTTTCTTCCATTAAAGAAATTACCCTCATCATCTGAACTTTCCAAAATATTCATCGATAACATCGTTAAACTCCATGGACTTCCTGAAGAAATCATTTCAGACAGAGGAACACAATTTACCTTCAAATTCTGGAAAGAAATATGTTCTTCTCTTCAGATTCAACTTAAACTCTCTTCTGCGTATCATGCCCAGACCAATGGGCAAACAGAGAGAGTCAATCAGTGTCTGGAGCAATATTTACGTTGTTATTGTACTCATCTTCAAGATGATTGGGTTACTTGGTGTAGCGTTACTTACCTTATCCGGAGGCCGGCCGCGGTCCTCTCTTCAAGCCGCGCGCGGTCCTGCGGCTCATCCGACTCTCCTAACAGGAAGACGGGCAGTGACCGCGAGATGCGGTCACGTGTCCCGCCTGAAGCTAAGAGCGCACCACGAGTCTCGGGCGCGCTCTTAAAGAGACAGTGGGAGCCTAAATTGCAAAAAGGCTCCCATTGGCTCCTGTCATGCCAATCACCCCATACACTTACCTTTTGGGGGTGTGGAAGTGACAGGAGCCAATCACATTAGTTTGGAGGCTACTTATACTTACCCTTTTCCCTTAGTTCCTTGCCCTATCGTGGTTTCTGCTACAGTTCCCTTTAGCACTTGTTGTATTCAGTTGTGTTCCTCCGTATTTGACCTTGGCTTTGTATTCTGACTTAGTTTTTGCTTTATCCTTGTCTGTTCTGTTTGCCGGCTTGCTGATTCCTGTGTACCAGACCCCGGCTAGTTCTCGTTTACGCTGTCTCTTTGGAGGAATACATTAATGAATCATTAGACAAGGGATTTATTAGGAGATCCTCTTCTCCGGCTGGAGCGGGGTTCTTCTTTGTATCGAAGAAAGAAGGTGATTTAAGACCTTGTATTGATTATAGAGGTCTAAATAAAATCACCATCAAAAATGCTTACCCTATACCATTAATAACAGAATTGTTTGACAGGCTCAAACATGCTACGGTATTCACCAAACTAGACCTTAGAGGAGCATACAACTTAATACGTATAAAAAAGGACCACGAATGGAAGACAGCATTCAACACTAGGTCAGGTCATTATGAGTATACCGTCATGCCATTTGGGCTTTGCAATGCCCCAGCCGTATTCCAAGAATTTATTAATGATGTCTTAAGAGACTTTATTCACTCATTTGTTATTGTGTACTTGGACGACATTTTAATATATTCTACAGATCTACACACTCATCACAGACATGTTACGACAGTTCTAAAGACCCTTCTTGCTAATGTCCTTTATTGTAAACTAGAAAAATGTCTATTCGACCAATCCGAGGTCCAGTTTTTGGGGTATTTGATTTCCGCTAAGGGTTTTCGTATGGATCCCCGGAAGCTCGCTGCTGTCATAGAATGGCCTCTGCCGCAAGGTCTGAAAGCCATCCAGCGTTTTCTGGGTTTCTCTAATTATTATAGACGTTTTATCAAAGGTTTTTCGTCTATTGTAGCACCTATTACTTGTATGACAAAAAAGGATGGCAATACACGTGCCTGGTCTACCGAGGCACTTCAGGCTTTTGACTTTCTTAAGACTACGTTCGCCTCTGCACCTATTTTACAGCATCCTGTCCCCTCATTGCCCTATATACTTGAGGTTGATGCTTCCGATATAGGGGTAGGTGCTGTCTTATCCCAAAGAAAGTCTCCTGACAAGCCATTGCATCCTTGTGGCTTCTTTTCTAAACAAATGTCCAAAGCAGAAAAGAATTATGATGTGGGTAATCGCGAACTCCTTGCTATCATTTTAGCACTCAAAGAATGGAGACATTTGTTAGAAGGCACTAAGGATCCCATCCTCATATTTACGGATCATAAGAACCTATCCTACCTTAGCGAAGCTAAAAGATTGTCTTCCAGGCAGGCTAGGTGGTCACTGTTCTTGTCTCATTTCAATTATATAATCACCTATAGGCCAGGTGATCGGAACACTAAAGCGGACGCTCTGTCCAGACAGTTTGAAACTATTGACAAACAGGAGATTGATATTACTCCTGTCATTCCCCCAGACAGGATAATAGCAACTACTATATTGTCTATTTCCTCGTCCCTCTTGCAGGCCATACAAGCGAAACAAAGCATGGCACCTAGCGAGAGGCCTAATGATAAATTGTTCGTTGACGTTCCCGAGAGACGGGATATTCTGTCACTGTATCATGATACTAAGACTGCTGGACATCCTGGTATTTCCAAAACGGTGTCAGCTGTTTCTCTGTATTTTTGGTGGGATTCCTTACGTAAGGATGTCACTGACTATATAAGTGCTTGTACTACTTGTGCCTGTATGAAATCCTCTCGTAGAGTTCCTTGTGGGCTGTTGCATCCGTTACACGTTCCCGAGAGACCTTGGTCTAATCTATCAATGGATTTTATTGTTGAATTACCCCCCTCGAATGGTAACACAGTCATCCTAATGATAGTAGATCGGTTTTCCAAAATGGCTCACTTTGTGTCTCTTCGCAAGTTGCCCACATCCAAGGAACTGGCTCTTATCTTCGCTAGAGAAGTATTTCGGTTACATGGTATTCCTGTATCTATTGTATCCGATAGGGGTAGCCAATTTATTTCCAGGTTCTGGAAAGCCTTTTGTTCGGAAATGGGTATTTCTCTCTCATTTTCTTCCGCTTACCATCCCCAGTCTAATGGAGCTGCTGAACGTGCCAACCAGTCTCTGGAGCAGTACCTCCGTTGTTTTGTGTCTCACCATCAGGACAATTGGTCTGACCTGCTTCCTTGGGCTGAATTTGCTCGGAATAACGCCACTCTTGATTCTTCCAGCAAAAGCCCTTTTTACGTTGTCTATGGCCAGCATCCCGTTGTTCTTCCGGCTGCATTCTCCTCACAGGGCATGCCAATTCTGTATGAGCATTTGGCTGGTTTACGTAATACTTGGGAGCAGGTTCAGCGTTCTTTGGTGGACTCTGCTGCCCGCCAGAAGGCTCAGGCTGACAAGCATCGCAGAGCGGCTCCTTCCTATGTTGTGGGGGACAGGGTTTTGTTTTCCACACGGAATATTCGCCTCCGGGTGCCCTCTATGAAATTGGCTCCCCGCTTCATTGGTCCTTATCGCATTGTACATAAGGTTAATCCCATTTCTTATGCCTTGGGTCTGCCTAAGAATCTGCGTATACCTAATGTCTTTCACACCTCGTTGTTGAAGCCTTACGTACGCAACCGCTATACCCGGCATACTCCCCCTCCCCCTCCTGTCTCTGTGGAGGGTCATGAGGAGTTCGAAGTGTCTGCTGTTCTTGACTCCCGTTTCCTTAGGGGTCGGCTTCAGTACTTGGTACATTGGAAGGGTTATGGGCCTGAGGAGCGCAGTTGGATTTCTGCTGATGCTGTTCATGCTCCCCGCCTTGTGCGTTCTTTCCATTCTCGTTTTCCTGCCAGGCCTGGTCCTGCCCGCCCGGAGGACGTGTCCTCGGGGGGGGGGTACTGTAGCGTTACTTACCGTATCCGGGGGCCGGCCGCGGTCCACTCTTCAAGCCGCGCGCGGTCCTGCGGCTGCACGAGCCGCGCGCGGCTCATCCGACTCTCCTAACAGGAAGACGGGCAGTGACCACGAGATGCGGTCACGTGTCCCGCCTGAAGCTAAGAGCGCGCCGCGAGTCTTGGGCGTGCTCTTAAAGAGACAGTGGGAGCCTAAATTGCAAAAAGGCTCCCATTGGCTCCTGTCATGCCAATCACCCCATATACTTACCTTTTGGGGGTGTGGAAGTGACAGGAGCCAATCACATTAGTTTGGAGGCTACTTATACTTACCTTTTTCCCTTAGTTCCTTGCCCTATCGTGGTTTCTGCTACAGTTCCCTTTAGCGCTTGTTGTATTCAGTTGTGTTCCTCCGTATTTGACCTTGGCTTTGTATTCTGACTTCGTTTTTGCTTTATCCTTGTCTGTTCTGTTTGCCGGCTTGCTGATTCCTGTGTACCAGACCCCGGCTAGTTCTCGTTTACGCTGTCTCTTTGTGCCCTTGACCTCGGATTGTTCCTGACTCTGTACTTCTCCTATATACGTCGAGTCCGGCCATTCTAAGGTCCGGTAGACGTATCTCTCCTCTGTGCTGTCTTCTGTTTAGCTGGATCCTGCGTGTAGGGGTATATTCTCGTTACACTTGGTTACTAATGGCTGAATTCGCCTACAACAATTCTATCCATACCAGCAGTAAAATGACTCCTTTTTTCTTGTATTATGGGTTTTCACCCCTCTTCATTTCCCAGTGACATCAGTTCTAAGTCTAGTCCTGCTGTCTCTGATCTAAACACTTCCATGTCCTCTCTGTTCCTCAAACTACAGGCAAACCTTGAATCCTCATTGCGTAGCCACAAAAAGTTTGCTGATACTAAAAGGAATCCTCCTCCTAAATATAAAACCGATGACCTTGTTTGGCTTTCTTCAAAAAATATCTCTACAAACCGTCCTTCAAAGCCGGGGTCCTCTGTTCGAGCCGCGCGCGGTCCTGCTGCTGCACGAACCGCGCGCGGCTCATCCGACGGCTGGAACAGGAAGGCGGGCAGTGACCGCGAGAAGCGGTCACGTGTCCCACCTGACTCTAAGAGCGCGCCGCGCATAAAGGGACAGTGGGAGCCTAAATTGGAAAAGGCCTCCCATTGGTCCCTGTCATGCCACACTCCCCATACACTTACCTTTTGGGGGCGTGGATATGACAGGGGCCAGTCAAAATAGGTGTTTAGTTATATATACTCACCTTTTTCCCTTAGTTCCTTGCCCTATCATGGTTTCTGTTACAGTTCCCTTTAGCGCTTGATGTATTCAGTTGTGTTCCTTCGTACTTGACCTTGGCTTTGTTTTCTGACTACGTTATCTCGTTATCCTTATCTGTTCTGTTTGCCGGCTTGCTGTTTACTGTGTACCAGACCCCGGCTAGTCCTAGTTTACGCTGTCTCTTTGTGCCCTTGACCTCGGATCGTTCCTGACTCTGTACTTCTCCTATATACGTCGAGTCCGGCCACTCTAAGGTCCGGTAGACGTATCTCCCCTCTGTGTTGTCTTCTGTTTAGCTGAATCCTGCGTGTTGGGGTATATTTTCATTACAGATGTGATAAGTAATCCTGACCCAGTCATCGTACAAGGTGAAGAAGAATATGAAGTCCAGAAGATTCTAGATTCTAGAATCCATCGTGGCTCATTACAATATCTTATAAGATGGAAAGGTTATGGAATTGATGATGATACTTGGGAGAATTCTTCTGTTGTTCATGCTGACCGTTTGGTTGAAGCATTCCATAGACGTTACACCTCTAAGCCAAACTGTTAGCACCCTGTGTGTGCTCCTTGGGGGGGTGACCTGTCAGAACTTAACTATCGGCTTCTCCGATATCGGTTCACAGACCAATAACATCCCGCCTTCTCTGACACGGCTTCCTCACGCTACTTAGAGGAACCGCGCCAGATTCAAAGTGCTTGGTTATTTTGAAGCTAACTATCTTCAGACCGGCTACAAGCAATCTCTCGTTATACTAATTACACGTGTACCGAACCAGGACTGTTTATACCGCTGACCTCCTTTCTCCAACGCTTTGACTTTGGATTACCTTTGGAACCTTCCGGCTTCAAAAAACGTCCAAGTCACGGCAAGTTATAAATTGGATTAATTCCTTACTACTGACACCTCTATTTCTCTTCGTGCCTCCCGAGTTCTATTCATCGGAAAGCTATCATTATATTCCATACATGAACTCATCTCATCTACTAAATATTGTATTCCTTAGAAGCTGCAGGAACTCATATGATCAAACTATATTCATTCCTTAAGCTGCAGGAACTTATTTAGTCAAACTGTCTTCATTCCTTAAAGCTACAGGAACTCTTCTCACCTACTACCTTCATATTGTATTCCTTAAAGCTGCAGGAACTCATCTCATCTACTATCTTCATATTGTATTCCTTAAAGCTTCAGGAACTCATCTCATCGAACTACCTTCATTCCTTAAAGCTTAAGGAACTCACTTCATCGAATTGTCTTCATATTGTATTCCTTAAAGCAATAGGAACTCTCCTCATCGAACTATCTTCATATTGTGTTCCTTAAAGTTACAGGAACTCATCATATCACTTTATCTGCATGTCAAGTTCCTTAGGACCACTCTAGGCACCCAGACCACTTCAGCTTAATGAAGTGGTCTGGGTGCCAGGTACAGCTAGGGTTAACCCATTTTTTTTATAAACATAGCAGTTTCAGAGAAACTGCTATGTTTATAAATGGGTTAAGCCTTCCCCCCAAAGCCTCTAGCGGCTGTCTCATTGACAGCCGCTAGAGGCGCTTGCTTGATTCTCACTGTGAAAATCACAGTGAGAGCACGCAAGCGTCCATAGGAAAGCATTGATAATGCTTTCCTATGCGACCAGCTGAATGCGTGAGCAGCTCTTGCTGCGCGTGCGCATTCAGCCGACGGGGCGGAACGGAGGAGGATCGGAGGCAGAGAGCTCCCCACCCAGCACTGGAAAAAGGTAAGTTTGACCCCTTTTCCCCTTTCCAGAGCCGGGCGGGAGGGGGACCCTGAGGGTGGGGGCACCCTGAGGGCACTATAGTATGTTTTCCTGGCACTATAGTGGTCCTTTAAAACTACAGGAACTCTTCTAATCGAACTATATCTATATTGTATTCCTTAAAGCTACAGGAACCCTTATTCTCAAACTATCATCATATTGTTCCCTTAAAGCTACAGGAACTCTACTCTTCAAACTTTCTACATATCCTGTTCCTTAAGACTACAGGAACCCTTCTCATTGAATTCAACTCATCAAATTATATTCATATTGTATTCTTCAAATAACAGGAATTGTTCCAACAATCACTTCTAAATAAAACCTTATTGAAGAACTAATCTTTCTTTCCTAATTATTAATCTAAAAAAGCTAAAAGGTTTTCCTAACTGTATTTCTGCAGTTGAGTTCCACTCCAAATCCATAGAAAGCACCGTGTTGTAAAGGATCTTGCTATCCGTGCAGCGCTGATCCTTGTAGCGTCTCCCTAAATCCAAGCTGAAAAGAGTGAAGTAGTGATTATAGCTCCCAATTCCCCAAACATGAGTCGAGACTTCATGAAGGGGTAAAACGAATGTGTCTATTGATGGCCAAACTCAGCCCTTTTATGATGGTCTTCCAGCAAGGACACTCCCACATGGGACCTTGTGGAAGACTGAAATAGAATACACAGAACCAATCACTGTACTTTACAAATATTACACACACCCACAGGAAGAGTGTAACCCCTCCTCTCTATCCTGGAGATAATTAACTTACCCCTCCTCTCTATCCTGGAGATAATTAACTTAAGTGGTTGCAGAGAACCTAATTATCTCCGGGCAGAGAGATACATGTGCTTTTTACCTTTTAACAAAACTGTATTAAAATCAATAACTCATGTTTCGCTGAACGAAGTCCCCATGTTCCACACACCCCCAGATAGCTTGGATCTGAGCGCATATTATAGGCGAATAGCGCTCAGATCCCACGAACACAGTTCTCAATAACGTCGAGTAAAGTTTAAGTTCACCAGCTGTCCGTGCAAATGTACCCGAAAAGAGTTCCAGAGCGTCGACGACAAACTACCGCTGAGTATTCAGCGATTTAAAATGGCCGCCGCCACGTGTTCGGCAAACGAACGCCAGCCACCCAGGCATTTGACAATTAAGCTGCATGTGCATAGTGGATACAGTGTGTGTGTGTGTGTGTGTGTGTGTGTGCAGTGGCGTACATACCGGGGTCGGTATGTATGCCAGTGTGGCCAGCCTCTTCTCTTGGGGGGCCCAGGAGCTGGCCACCTCAGGGCCCACCAAGGCTGGCCCTAGTGTCACCGGGCAGGCAGGCTGGCGGGCGCGCAAGGGAGCACTCTCCCCTGAGCGCTCTCTGCCCAGCTCCCTCGCGCACCGCACTGATGCCGGAAACGGAATATGATGGTTACTTAATCCACCAATCAGAGAGTTATGAGTCAAATTACACAGCATGGGAAAATTCCAAAGAACTTTCCCACGCTGTGTAAAATGACACAGAGCACTCTGATTGGTGGATTTCAAACCAACCAATCAGAGTGCTGTGACAGGTAAATGTAGAGACTTACCTGTCAGACTCTTCATTTACCTGTCAGAGCACTCTGATTGGATGGCTTAAACCCACCAATCAGAGTGCTCTGAGCCTAATTGCAGGGCGGGGCAAGGCTTTATAAGCCTTCCCCCATCATGCAGAGCTCAGTCTGCGCGGAGCCCTCGCTGGGTGAGGATGGATTTTTTTTTTGCGCTCGTTTTTTTTTTATTACGTCGGTTATTATGGATTTTTGTTTGACCTTTTTTGTTGCTGAAAAAAGAAGATTTTAGAAGAAAGAAAACATTGAATGGTAAGTTTAATTTTTTTTTGCAGGTACTTAGTTAAAGGCTCACCCTCATTATTTTTAGGGTGAGGGGGTTAATTTTTTTTGGGGGGGAGGGGGTGACTAGGGGTTTGGGGACCCCTAGTCATCTAGGGGCGTAACATTTTTATTTAGGGCCCCCACCCGCCGCTCAGGGGTGGGGGCCGGGGCGAGGACAATAGGTTCCCCCCCCTATTGGTATTTAGGGCCCCCACCTGCCGCTCAGGGGTGGGGGCCAGGGGGGAGGACATTAGGTCCCCCCCTTATTAGTATTTAGGGTCCCCACCCACCACTCAGGTGTGGGGGCCAGGGGAGAGGACATTAGGTCCCCCCTTATTAGTATTTAGGGCCCCCACCCACCGTTCAGGGGTGGGGGCCAGCGGGGAGGACATTAGCCCCCCCTTATTTTACTGTAGGGCCCTCAACCCCACTCAGGGGTGGGTGCCAGGGGGGAGAACATTAGGTCCACCCTCCTTATTTTACTGTAGGACCCCCACCCACCGCTCAGGTGGTCCCCCCCTGTAGTTTAAAAGCCCCCACTCGCGCGTCGCAAGTGGGGGCTCGGGAGAGGGGACATTTTTATTTTTTTTCAACAGTGAGCAGCCACTGTTTAACAGACATGCCCCTACTCGCAGTACAGCGAGTAGGGGCATAATTTACTAATACTAAGTAATCTTTACTTAGTATTAGTAAATATGTCTGAACGACCAATTTAGGTCTTTCCGCCTTTTAGTAGATAGCTCAATAATTGGGAGTGGGAATTAGGGAGTTATCTACTTATTCATTCCTGTCATTACATTGACTGGCCAAGTAACTTACATTTTATATGAATGTATGTTACTTGATTGTTGTAAGTGTTGCAAATGCTTACAGCTGAATCCTGGCTATGATTGTATACTTTTTATTTTTTATTTAAAATTGTATACAGTGTAACATTCTTCTTCTTTCACTGGGTAATTATATTAGTACTTAGGCAATACTGTGCTTCGGAACTTCGGCAGTTTGACACTTCGGAACTTCGGGACTTTGACACTTCGGGACTTCGGCAATTCGGCAATTCGGACATTCGGAAGTACCCGAACGTCCGAATTGCCCGAAATTCGTCCGAATTCATATTCGGACCGAAACTAATTGCACATATCTATTAAAGGATAGTAATCATATGAAGCCATTTATTATCATATAGTTTGACTCCTTTTAAAATCATAATGATAACAGAAATCCCCCAAATGGCCCTGATCAAAAGTTTACATACCCTTAACTGTTTGGCCTTGTTATAGACACACAAGGTGACACACTGTCAGGGTACCTGTAGTCTCTACCTCTGATAAGAGGAGAGACTTAGACGTTTTCCCGTTCAGAAGGGCTGTTTCCTCCGTTCCTCGCGGTTCCTCCGGTCGGTTACACGCCGGCCGCGAGGGATCCACGCCCTTTTATGACGTGACGCCCAGTAGCCGACGTCATGACGCCAAGCCTGCTCGACCTGTCACTCAAACCCTGAACACGAACCAGGACTCGTCGGGGGTGTGATTACCTCCTAGAACCGGGGTATTTAATAGAGCTTCCCGCATTTGCTCATTGCCCTGTCGTGGTTCTAGCCAGTCTAGTCACTCAGTGCTCTTGATTGTCTATTGTCTCTTTGGTTCTGACCCGGCTTGTTTGTATTACTCTGCTTTTCTCTGTTATCCTTTGACCCGGCTTGTCTCTCGCTTACCTGTCTTCTCGCTCCCTCGACCTCGGCTTGTCTCTGACCATCCTCTACTTACTCCTTACGTTAAGTCCGGCCATTCTAAGGTCCGGTATACGTACCTACTACGCTTGTACTCTGCGTGTTGGATCCCTGTCCCGATCCTGACATTACGACAGGGCCAATGGATCCTGCAGGTACAAGTAGTCAGCTTGGTCCTTCCGATCCTAGGTTTGACGCCATGGAACATAGAATGGATCAGATGGCCTTAGCGCTACAGGCGTTATTATCTCGTCCTAATAATCCACCAGAAGAGATGCGTAATAATTCTATCTCTCCTGTAAGTTCAGGTTTAGAGGTAGCCACTGTAGGTGCCTCCTCCCGTATTACCCCACCTGTACGTTATGGTGGTTCTCCTGAGAAGTGTCGAGGTTTTTTAAACCAAATCAGTATCCACTTCGAATTACAACCTCGTTCCTATCCTACAGATAGGGCGAAGGTCGGATTTATTATCACCTTACTCATTGAGAAAGCTCTGAGATGGGCCAATCCGTTGTGGGAAAACGATAACCCGTTAGTATATAATTATAATGCCTTTGTAGCTGCTTTTAGAAGAACTTTTGACCCTCCTGGTAGAAAGGTCAATGCAGCCAGATTACTGTTGCGCCTTAGACAAGATAACCGAACACTTGTGGATTATGCACTAGAGTTCAGGTCCTTGGCGGCAGAAGTTAAGTGGAATGAACAGGCTTATATAGACGTATTTTTAAACGGGTTATCAGATGTAATACTTGATGAGGTTGCTACTAGAGAGCTTCCTGAGAATTTTGAGGATTTAATCTCTTTTATCTCTCGCATTGATGAACGCTTAAGAGAGAGGCAGAACACTCGAGATAGAACTTGTAGACCTTCCTTCAAACTAGCCCCCTCATTTCTAAGTCCTGAGACCAAAACCTTACCTTTTCCAGAACCTATGCAGATAGGCAATACTCATCTCTCAGAAGAGGAGAGACAGTACAGAAGAAGGGAGGGGCTGTGTATGTACTGTGGAGTCAGAGGTCACTTACGCCTAAATTGTCCTAATCGATCGGGAAACGCTCGCACCTAAGTTTCTCTAGAGGTGTCAGGGTACCTGAGGTCTCTACCTCTAAGGGAGGTAGAGACTTGGTGGTTTATCCGTCCAGGCGAGCTGTTTCCTCCGTTCCTCGCGGTCCATCCAGCCACTTAAACACCGGCCGCGAGGAATCCACATCCTTTTCTAGCAGGACGCTCAATACGTGACGTCATGACGCTATCACGAGCGACCTGTCACTCAAGTGTCCGATATCCAATCGGCACTTGTCAGAGGCGTGATTACCATCCAGAGCCAGGGTATTTAAGCTTACTTCTCTCTTCAGCTCATTGCCCTGTCGTGGTTCTAGCTTGTCTAGTCACTCAGTGCTCTGGTATTCTAGTTTGCTCTATTTGGTTTTGACTCGGCTTGTTGTACTTCCCTGCTTCTCTGTTCTCCCTTGACCCGGCTTGTCTCTCGCTTATCTGTCTTCCCGTTCCCTCGACCTCGGCTTGTCTCTGACTATTCTCTATTACTCTCGGTACGTTAGTCCGGCCATTCTAAGGCCCGGTATACGTACCTTTCCACTCTTTGTACTCTGCGTGTTGGATCCCTGTCCCGATCCTGACATTACGACAGGGCCAATGGATCCTGCAGGTACAAACAGTCAGCTTGGTTCTTCTGATCCCAGGTTTGACGCCATGGAGCATAGGATGGATCAGATGGCTCTAGCACTACAGGCACTTTTGTCTCGTGCTAGTAACCCACCTGAGGAGACACGTACTCCTTCTATTTCTCCTGCAGTCTCAGGTCTAGAGGTAGCCACTGTAGGTGCTTCTTCCCGTATTACCCCACCAGTACGTTATGGCGGGTCACCGGAGAAGTGCCGTGGTTTTCTGAACCAGATTAGCATTCATTTCGAATTACAACCCCGCTCTTATCCTACAGATAGAGCGAAGGTTGGATTTGTTATTACTTTACTCATTGAGAAAGCTCTGAGATGGGCCAATCCTTTATGGGAGAATGATAATCCACTAGTCTATAATTATAATGCCTTTGTAGCTGCGTTTAGAAGAACTTTTGACCCTCCTGGTAGAAAGGTCAATGCAGCTAGATTACTGTTGCGCCTTAGACAGGACAATCGAACACTTGTGGACTATGCACTAGAGTTCAGGTCCTTGGCGGCAGAAGTTAAGTGGAACGAACAGGCTTATATAGATGTGTTTCTGAATGGGTTATCAGATGTAATTCTTGACGAGGTCGCTACTAGAGAACTCCCTGAGAATTTGGAGGATTTAATTTCTTTTATATCTCGTATTGATGAACGCATAAGAGAGAGGCAGAACACTCGAGATAGGACCCGTAGACCCTCCTTTAAACTAGCGCCTACCTTTCAAAATTCTGAGTTCGAGGACTTACGTATTTCTGAACCTATGCAGATAGGCAGTACTCATCTCACAGAGAGAGAGAGACAGTACAGAAGAAGGGAGGGTTTATGTATGTATTGTGGAGTCAGAGGACATTTACGCCTAAATTGTCCCAATCGTTCGGGAAACGCTCGCACCTAAGTTTCTCTAGAGGACAGGCCTTGGGTGTTTCTACTTTGTCCTCTATTCACAATTACAAAGAGTTCAGGCTTCTGTTACCCGTTTCTTTGAGGTGGGAGAAGGGAGTAGTAAAGACTATGGCACTAATCGATTCTGGAGCTGCTGAGAGCTTTATAGATCAGGGTTTTGTTGCCAAGCATGCCATCCCATCCCAGTTAAAAGAGACACCACTGGCTGTTGAGGCCATCGATGGTAGACCGTTACTTGAGCCTGTTATTTTCCATGAGACCATACCGATTAACTTAACTGTTGGCATCCTACATAAAGAGGATATATCCTTAATGCTCATTTCTTCTCCGTCTATTCCCATAGTCCTGGGGTACTCCTGGTTGAGGAGACACAACCCTATTATTAATTGGGAGTCAGGGGAGATAGTTTCGTGGGGAGAGAATTGTCAAGAGAAATGCTTGCGGAAGGTCTTACCTCTCGGATTAACTAATACATCGACTACCTCTGACAATCCTACAGAGACACAAATTCCGCCTCAGTATCTAGATTTAAAGGCAGTATTTGACAAAAAGAAAGCCGATACCTTACCCCCACACAGGTCCTTTGATTGCAAAATTAACCTACTCCCTGGTACCATGCCTCCCAGAGGTCATGTATACCCATTATCTACAAAAGAGAACTCAGTTCTAGAGGAGTATATTCACGAGAATTTAGACAAGGGATTCATCAGGAGGTCCTCCTCCCCTGCCGGGGCTGGATTTTTTTTTGTTAAAAAGAAAGATGGTTCTTTGAGACCTTGTATTGATTATCGAGGCTTGAATAAGATAACCATTAAAAATGCCTACCCGATTCCCTTGATCACCGAACTCTTCGATCGTTTGAAGGGCTCTACAATTTTCACCAAGTTAGACCTCAGAGGGGCATATAACTTGGTGAGAATCCAGCAGGGACATGAGTGGATGACGGCATTCAATACTCGATATGGTCACTATGAATATACTGTTATGCCTTTTGGGTTATGCAATGCGCCAGCTGTATTCCAGGATCTGATAAATGAGGTTCTTAGGGAATTTCAGCAAGATTGCGTCATTGTATACCTAGATGATATACTCATTCATTCTAGGGAGATTGAGACTCATCACAAGCAAGTCAGGAGGGTTTTGCACAAGCTTCTCCAGCATGGCTTGTACTGCAAGTTGGAGAAATGTAGCTTTGATCAAACCCAGGTAACCTTTCTCGGCTATGTGATCTCTGGGGAGGGATTTAAGATGGATCCGGATAAGCTCCAATCCATTCTAGAGTGGCCTTTACCCAAAGGTCTTAAAGCCATACAGAGATTTATTGGTTTTTCTAATTATTACAGGCGCTTTATTAAGGGCTATTCTTCCATTATCGCACCTATCACTAATATGACCAAACAGGGGGCTGATACTAAGAATTGGACTACTGAAGCTCTCCTTGCGTTCAAAACTCTCAAGGAGCTTTTCGCTTCCGCTCCAATTTTAGTTCACCCCGACACTTCTCTGCCTTTTCTACTTGAGGTAGACGCATCAGAGACTGGTTTAGGTGCTGTCCTATCTCAAAGGTTGGGGGTTGATAAACCATTACATCCATGTGGATTTTTCTCTAAAAAATTGACCGGTACTGAAAGCAGATATGACATTGGTGACAGAGAATTACTAGCGGTTATCAAGGCTTTGAAAGAGTGGAGACATTTATTGGAAGGTACATTACATCCTGTTACCATTCTAACTGACCACAAAAATTTGTCTTATATCGGAGAGGCTAAGCGGTTGTCCTCCAGGCAGGCTCGTTGGTCGTTGTTTCTTACCCATTTCAATTACGTTCTGACTTACAGACCTGGGTCAAAGAATTCTAAAGCCGATGCGCTATCTCGCCAATATGAGCCCTCTGCTTCAGTTGAACCACTTATGTCCTCCATTGTACCCAAATGCAATATTATTGCTAATACCAGTCTCAAAATTCATTCTCCGCTACTTGACCAGATCTTGAAGTCACAACATCTAGCTCCCGGAAACACTCCTGAGGGAAGAAACTTTGTTCCTCCTGAACTTCAACTGGAGCTCTTACAGTGTTTTCACGAAAGTAAAATAGCTGGTCATCCTGGTATTCGCAAGACATACTCTTTGATATCCAAGGATTTCTGGTGGCCTTCACTTCGAAAAGATATTGAGGAGTTCGTCGCAGCTTGTGAAACTTGTGCCAAGACTAAACTACCTCATGCATCTCCATGTGGCCTGTTACACCCCTTGGACATTCCTGAGAAACCTTGGTCCTGTTTGTCCATAGACTTTATCGTTGATTTGCCTGCTTCCAAGAGACAGACTGTTATTCTCACGGTAGTGGATAGATTTACTAAGATGGCCCATTTCGTGCCATTACCTAAACTTCCGACTTCTCCTGAATTGGCGGAGATTTTTGCAAGAGAGGTTTTTCGCCTACATGGGATTCCTTCGGAGATTGTTTCTGATAGAGGCTCTCAATTTGTCTCACGTTTCTGGAGATCCTTTTGTTCTCAAATGGGCATCAAATTGAACTTCTCCTCGGCCTATCACCCTCAGTCTAACGGAGCTGCTGAACGTACCAATCAAAAGATCGAACAGTATCTGCGTTGCTTTGTTTCCGAACACCAGGACGATTGGGTCGGTCTGATTCCTTGGGCGGAGTTCGCACACAATAACCTTGTTTGCGATTCAACTCGCTCTAGCCCTTTCTTCATGAACTATGGCTTTCATCCCTCGATTTTTCCTTCGGTTTCCTCTTCTCAGGGGATACCGTCGGTTGATGATCATGTCGCCAACCTGAAGAAATTATGGGATCAGACTCGGCAAATTCTGTTACATAGTTCCTCGTTGTTCAAGAAACACGCTGACAAGCATAGAAGAGCGGCTCCTGTTTTTGTTCCTGGGGATAGGGTATGGCTAAGTACTAAGAATATTCGACTAAAAGTTCCATCTATGAAATTTGCTCCTCGCTATATAGGCCCTTACAGGGTTCTCACTCGTATCAATCCGGTTGCGTATCGCCTTGCTCTGCCACCTGCCTTACGCATTCCTAACTCTTTTCATGTCTCCTTGTTGAAACCTCTTATTTGCAACAAATTCTCCTCTAAAGTCTCCTCGCCTCGTCCTGTTCAGGTGGAGGGTCGGGAGGAGTACGAGGTAAGCTCCATCGTTGATTCCAGAATTTCAAGGGGAAAATTGCAATATCTGGTCAACTGGAGGGGATATGGTCCTGAGGAGAGGAGTTGGGTACCTCAGGAGGACGTTCATGCTTCTCGCCTTCGCAGAGCATTTCACCTCCGCTTCCCATCTCGCCCCGGTTCCTTCCGCCCGGTGGGCGTATCTGAGAGGGGGGGTACTGTCAGGGTACCTGAGGTCTCTACCTCTAAGGGAGGTAGAGACTTGGTGGTTTATCCGTCCAGGCGAGCTGTTTCCTCCGTTCCTCGCGGTCCATCCAGCCACTTAAACACCGGCCGCGAGGAATCCACATCCTTTTCTAGCAGGACGCTCAATACGTGACGTCATGACGCTATCACGAGCGACCTGTCACTCAAGTGTCCGATATCCAATCGGCACTTGTCAGAGGCGTGATTACCATCCAGAGCCAGGGTATTTAAGCTTACTTCTCTCTTCAGCTCATTGCCCTGTCGTGGTTCTAGCTTGTCTAGTCACTCAGTGCTCTGGTATTCTAGTTTGCTCTATTTGGTTTTGACTCGGCTTGTTGTACTTCCCTGCTTCTCTGTTCTCCCTTGACCCGGCTTGTCTCTCGCTTATCTGTCTTCCCGTTCCCTCGACCTCGGCTTGTCTCTGACTATTCTCTATTACTCTCGGTACGTTAGTCCGGCCATTCTAAGGCCCGGTATACGTACCTTTCCACTCTTTGTACTCTGCGTGTTGGATCCCTGTCCCGATCCTGACAAGAGGACAGGCCTTGGGTGTTTCTTTTTTGTCCTCTACTCATAATTATAAAGATCATAGGCTTCTGCTACCCGTTCCCTTAACTTGGGAGAGGGGAGTAGTAGAGACTGTGGCATTGATAGATTCCGGAGCTGCTGAGAGCTTTATCGACCAAGTTTTTGTCACTAAACACACTATTCCATCTCAGTTAAGGGAGACACCCTTGGCCGTTGAGGCCATAGATGGTAGACCTTTAGTTGAGCCTGTGATTTTTCGTGAAACCATACCCGTTAACTTAACTGTTGGTATTTTACACGAGGAAGACATATCTCTGTTACTCATTTCATCCCCTTCTGTTCCCATAGTCCTGGGGTATTCTTGGTTAAAGAGACATAACCCTATTATTGATTGGGAATTAGGGGAGATAATCTCATGGGGTCAGAATTGTCAGGAGAAGTGTTTACAGAAAGTCTCACCGCTTTGCATAGTTAATACATCCACTCAGTCTACCGACTCTACAGAAGTACAAATACCGCCACTGTACCTGGACTTAAAGGCGGTATTTGACAAAAAGAAGGCCGATACTTTACCTCCACACAGGACCTTTGATTGTAAGATTAATCTACTCCCTGGTACTATGCCTCCTAGGGGCAATGTATACCCTTTGTCTACTAAAGAGAACGTAGTCCTAGAGGAGTATATTCGTGAAAATCTAGACAAAGGATTCATTAGGAGATCCTCCTCCCCTGCCGGGGCTGGGTTTTTTTTTGTTAAAAAGAAGGATGGTACGCTGAGACCTTGCATTGACTACCGAGGTTTGAACAAAATAACCGTTAGAAATGCCTACCCGATTCCTTTGATTACCGAGCTCTTTGATCGTTTAAAGGGTTCCAAGATTTTCACCAAGTTAGATCTCAGAGGGGCATATAACTTGGTGAGGATTCAGCAGGGTCACGAGTGGATGACGGCGTTCAACACTCGATATGGGCACTACGAGTATACCGTAATGCCTTTTGGTCTCTGCAATGCGCCGACAGTATTTCAGGACTTGATCAATGAAGTTCTTAGGGAATTTCAACATGACTGTGTTATTGTATATCTGGATGATATACTTATACATTCTAGGGACATTGAGACTCACCACAGACAAGTCAGAAGGGTTTTGCGCAAACTTCTTCAACATGGCTTATACTGCAAACTGGAGAAATGTAGTTTTGATCAGTCTCAGACAAACTTTCTTGGTTATGTGATTTCTGGGGAAGGGTTTAAGATGGATCCGGATAAACTCCAGTCCATTTTAGACTGGCCCTTACCTAAGGGTCTCAAGGCCATTCAGAGGTTTATTGGATTCTCCAATTATTATAGGCGCTTCATTAAGGGTTACTCCTCAATTATTGCTCCTATCACCAATATGACCAGACAGAGGTCTGACACTAAGAATTGGTCTACTGAAGCACTTCTTGCTTTCAAGACTCTCAAAGAACTTTTTGCTTCCGCACCAATTTTAGTTCACCCTGATACTACTCTGCCTTTCCTACTCGAAGTAGACGCCTCAGAGACGGGTGTAGGCGCTATCCTGTCCCAAAGATTAGGTGTGGATAAACCATTACATCCATGTGGTTTTTTTTCCAAAAAGCTATCTGGCCCAGAGAGCAGATATGACATTGGTGACAGGGAACTACTAGCAGTTATCATGGCTTTAAAGGAGTGGAGACATTTATTGGAAGGGACCTTACATCCTGTTACTATTTTGACGGATCACAAGAACTTGTCCTATATTGGGGAGGCCAAGCGATTGTCCTCCAGGCAAGCTCGTTGGTCTTTATTTCTCACCCATTTCAATTACGTACTCACTTATAGACCTGGTTCTAAGAATTCTAAAGCCGATGCTTTGTCTCGCCAATATGAACCTTCTACTGTATCTGAGCCAGTTTTGTCCTCTATAGTCCCCAAGTGCAATATTATCGCCAACACAAGTCTTAAAATTCATTCTCCACTGCTTGACCAAATCATGAAGTTGCAACATCTGGCACCTAGGCAGACTTCCATGTGGTTATTACAGCCCTTGGGCATTCCAGAGAGACCATGGTCCTGTTTGGCCATGGACTTTATTGTTGATTTGCCTATTTCTAAAAGACAGACTGTTATTCTCACTGTAGTCGATAGGTTTACTAAGATGGCTCATTTTGTGCCTTTACCTAAACTTCCGACTTCTCCTGAATTGGCGGAAATATTCGCTAAAGAAATTTTTCGTTTACATGGGATACCTTCCGAAATTATTTCTGATAGAGGTTCCCAATTTGTTTCACGTTTCTGGAGATCCTTCTGTTCTCAATTAGGCATCAAATTGAATTTTTCTTCTGCTTATCACCCTCAGTCTAACGGAGCTGCTGAACGTACCAATCAAAAAATTGAACAATATTTACGTTGTTTTGTTTCCGAACATCAGGATGATTTGGTCGGTTTGATTCCTTGGGCAGAGTTCGCACACAATAATCTTGTTTGTGATTCCACTCGTTCTAGTCCCTTTTTCATGAATTATGGCTTTCATCCTTCCATTCTTCCTTCGGTCTCTTCTTCCCAAGGGGTACCGTCGGTTGATGTTCATGTTGCCAATCTGAGGAAGTTGTGGGATCAGACTCGACAAATTCTCCTACATAATTCCATGTTGTTCAAGAAACACGCTGATAAACGCAGAAGGGCGGCTCCTGTTTTTGTTCCTGGTGATAGGGTATGGTTGAGTACAAAAAACATTCGTTTAAAGGTTCCTTCTATGAAATTCGCTCCTCGTTACATTGGTCCTTACAGGGTCCTGACTCGTATTAACCCGGTTGCGTATCGCCTAGTTCTTCCATCTGCCTTACGCATCCCTAATTCTTTTCATGTTTCCTTGCTGAAACCGTTAATTTGCAACAGATTTTCCTCCACTGTTTCCTCCCCTCGCTCTATTCAGGTTGAGGGTCAGGAGGAATACGAGATCAACTCCATCATCGATTCTCGAATTTCTCGAGGGAGGTTACAGTATCTTGTCGACTGGAAGGGATATGGTCCTGAGGAGAGGACTTGGGTACCTCAGGAGGATGTACATGCTCCTCGCCTCCGCAGGGCTTTTCACTCCCGCTTTCCATCTCGTCCCGGTTGCTTCCGCCCGGTGGGCGTTTCTGAGAGGGGGGGTACTGTCAGGGTACCTGTAGTCTCTACCTCTGATAAGAGGAGAGACTTAGACGTTTTCCCGTTCAGAAGGGCTGTTTCCTCCGTTCCTCGCGGTTCCTCCGGTCGGTTACACGCCGGCCGCGAGGGATCCACGCCCTTTTATGACGTGACGCCCAGTAGCCGACGTCATGATGCCAAGCCTGCTCGACCTGTCACTCAAACCCTGAACACGAACCAGGACTCGTCGGGGGATGTGATTACCTCCTAGAACCGGGGTATTTAATAGAGCTTCCCGCATTTGCTCATTGCCCTGTCGTGGTTCTAGCCAGTCTAGTCACTCAGTGCTCTTGTATGTCTATTGTCTCTTTGGTTCTGACCCGGCTTGTTTGTATTACTCTGCTTTTCTCTGTTATCCTTTGACCCGGCTTGTCTCTCGCTTACCTGTCTTCTCGCTCCCTCGGCCTCGGCTTGTCTCTGACCATCCTCTACTTACTCCTTACGTTAAGTCCGGCCATTCTAAGGTCCGGTATACGTACCTACTACGCTTGTACTCTGCGTGTTGGATCCCTGTCCCGATCCTGACACACACATAGGTTAAAATGGCCATTAAAGGTTAATTTTCTACACCTGTGGCTTTTTAAATTGCAATTAGTGTCTGTGTATAAAGAGTCAATTACTTTGTTAGCTCTGAGCACTGAGGATGCACTGAGCAGGCTTGATACTGAGCCATGGGGAGCAGAAAATATCTGTCAAAAGACCTGCATAACAAGTTAATAAAGATGAAAAACAGATATAATAAGATATCCAAAGCCTTGAAAATGCCAGTCAGTATTGTTCAAACACTTATTAAGAAGTGGAAATTCAGGGATCTCTTGATACCAAGAAAATGTCAGGTAGACCAAGAAAAATTTCAGCCACAACTGCCAGAATAATTGTTCTGGATAGAAAGAATGTCAGGAGAAATACAGACTGCTCTGGAAAAAGATGGTGTGGTTATTTCAAGGAGCACAATACGATGATACTTGAACAAAAATGAGCTACATGGTCGAGTTGCCAGAAAGAAGCCTTTACTGCGCCAAAGCCACAAAAAAGCCAGGTTACAATATGCCCGACAACAACTTGACACGCCTCACAACTTCTGGCACACTGTAATTTTGAGTGATGAGACCAAAATAGAACTGTATGGTCACAACAATAAGTGCTATGTTTGGAGAGGGGTCAACAAGGCCTATAGTGAAAAGAATACCATCTGCATTGTGAAGCATGGTGATGGCTCACTGATGTTTTGGGGTGGGGGTGAGCTCTAAAGGCACGGAGAATCTTCTGAAAATTGATGACAAGATGAATGCAGCATGTTATCATGTTATCAGAAAATAATGACACAAAAAATTGCATTCTTTTGCAGGAAGGCTGCACATGGGACGCTCTTGGACTTTCCAGCATGACAATGACACTAAGCACAAGGTCACATTGACCCTCCAGTGGTTACAGCAGAAAAAAGTGATGGTTCTGGAGTGGTAATCACAGTTTCCTGACCTTAATATCATCAAGTCACTCTGAGGAGATCTCAAACATGTGGTTCTTGCAAGACGACCAAAGACTTTGCATGACCTGGAGGCATTTTGCCAAGACAAAAGGAAAGCTATACCACCTGTAAGAATTAGGGGCCTCATAGACAACTATTACAAAAGACAGCACGCTGTCAGTGATCCTTAAGGGGGCAATACACAGTATTAAGAACTAAGGGTATGCAGACTTTTTAACAGAGTTTATTTCATTTTTTTCTTTGTTGCCATGTTTTGTTTTATGATTATGCTATTCTGTTATAACCTACAGTTGAAAATGAATCCCATAAGAAATAAAATAAATGTGTTTTGCCTGCTTACACATATTTTCTATAAAAGGCCCCACAGCAGGCACTTTACAGTGTACTGGGGTGGCATTTTGCCACCCCTCTAAAAGTGCTGCTAGGAGCTGTTGCCCCACTGGGGCCAATGGATGGGCCAGCCCTGGTTTAAGCTATAATAAACTGGGTGGGGAGTTCAGCTTATTAAGTTAGCACTGGAGTCCCTTTTATTAAACCCACTTTCACCTCTGCTGCAAAGCACAGCAAACTAAGTAAACAAGTTAAAAATTGTCCTGAAACATTGTTTTTTCTTATTTAATGACATTTTTTACTGCAACCAGGGGCAACGCCATGGGGACATGCGGTGCCCCTGTTTATGCAAATTTCTATTTGGCCTGGGAGGAATCCACCATCAAGTTCTGTAAAAAGATGGAAAAGTTTACCCATATCAACTTGTGAAGTAGAGAATATTTTGAGAAGGCCCTATCACATTGTTTCAGTTGGAGTTGATGTTAAAGTGACACTATAGTCACCTGAACAACTTTAGCTTAATGAAGCAGTTTTGGTGTATAGAACATGCCCCTGCAGCCTCACTGCTCAATCCTCTGCCATTTAGGAGTTAAATCCCTTTGTTTATGAACACTAGTCACACCTCCCTGCATGTGACTTGCACAGCTTTCCATAAACACTTCCTGCAAGAGAGCCCTATTTAGGTTTTCTTTATTGCAAGTTCTGTTTAATTAAGATTTTCTTATCCCCTGTTATGTTAATAGCTTGCTAGACCCTGCAAGAGCCTCCTGTATGTGATTAAAGTTGAATTTAGAGATTGAGATACAATTATTTAAGGTAAATTACATCTGTTTGAAAGTGAAACCAGTTTTTTTTTTCATGCAGGCTCTGTCAATCATAGCCAGGGGAGGTGTGGCTAGGGCTTCATAAACAGAAACAAAGTGATTTAACTCCTATCCGCTACCCTAAACTACCTAGTTTTCCTCCGATCCCAGTGATGAGGACTAACACAGCAGTTTACGACTCCGTGGTACCCACAAAGCTACTGAAGCCGGTGAGGGCTCACATCCGCAAATTTGTACGTGCGCTGTCTCGTTTACCTGGAAGACTTGCTGACCCTTTGCGAATCCAGGCTACGTTTGCAGTCAAAATTGACGTTCACGTTCTGGACTCCACGGGTTTTTTGGTAGTACGCAGACAAATCGCTCCCCCATCTGTGTCGGGTCAGTTCCTCGGTTTCGACATCGGCTTGGAGAACTACGTTCCGCATCGGTCCCCGACAAGATCACCCCTATACGGTTGGATGTCGGACACGCTCTAAGGTTGGATACGATTCCTCTCAGAATACTCACCGGATGGTGGGATTCCTCTCCTCCTCTCCTCCTCCATACAATCGATATTCCCTGGCCCACTACACTACGGGGCCATGCAACGGCTGCTGGCTAGATACATACACGCCGGTCACTCATGCGACCACTGGATCCCACTGTCGGCAGAAGTGAGGACGGAATTTCGATGGTGACTACTTCACTTGCAAACTTGGATCGGCAATCGATCTTTGACTCTTCCTCCGGATGCGTAGTGGTGGATGAACCCATACAAACGGACCCAACCGCTCTCCACAATGGCAAGGGTGCTTCGATACACACGCACACACTGGATATCGCTCCTGCTCATGACACCCCTCGGACAATGCCAACCGTGGTTCCTGGATCGCTTGGGGACGTCTCGCGAAGACCCTCTACCACTCCCTACCTTCCCTCTACTTTTGACGGGACCTCAAGGGGAAGCCCACTCCTTTGTCATGGAAGGACGACTGGCACTAGTGGACTGGACGATTTCAGGGCCTCCTGAAATGTCCACGACCTATTGCATCAACTAAGACCTCTGATGGGACTCAGGACCCCGACACCAGGAAATGCTATATTTCTGCCTGACCGGCCTGGAGTGTTTGTAGGGTGGAAAGGGATTCCGATCCCTTTACCGCACCTGCCCCACTGATCCTTAACTATCTGTCACACCTGGTCTCGTTGGGGCGGTCATATCGATCTCTCAACGTGATCGGATCCGCCATATCGGTGGCGCACGTTCCAGTACAGGGCGGACCAGTAGGTCAAGATCACCTGGTTTGTCGACTACTACGGGGTGCCGAATTATCGAGACCCGGCACCCAAGTATTCACACCTCTGGCAGGTGGATGTGGTGCTGTGATTCCTTGGGGGAATAGCAGGACAATCCTTGTTTGTCACGGAAACAACTTTCAGCCAAACTAGCCCTCTTGTTATGCCTCGTCTTATTTAGACGGGTGACGGACGTTAGGGCTTTCGATATGGATGGTTTTCTCTATCACACCAGACGGGATTACCTTTACCATATCGAGACGAACTAAGTCCATCTTCGGTGTCATACCCATACTTTGTGTCAGACACCAAACTAGGTGTGGTCGGAACGCTAATGGAGTATACCGAAATCATTCCCCCTTCGTATTCATGCGACGGGTCTACTCCTGACTTCTTACGTGGAACCTCATGGAGAGGTACCTACCGCTACACTGGCCAGATGGAGCCGCTGGCTATTGCATCTGGCGGGCGTCGAACCTTGTTTCGGAGCCCACTCGGTCAAGGGAGCGGTGGCCCCACAAGTCCTTTTCGGCCAACGCTTCCCTAACCGACATTATACGATGCGCGGTTTGAGCGCGAGAGGGTACGTTTAGAACGCTCTATTTCGGCAAACATCTCATACTTCCTTCACACTGGTCAATTCTAAGCTTTAAATAAGCAAATATGAAGCCTCCTGTCATGTGGTAAAATTGAAGATTATACTAGCTTTAGTGTACTAATAATCTTAATTTTAGTAATGACAGGAGGCGAATATTTCCCACCCTATAGGATCCCTCCCATGTTTTCTCGTGTTGAACAGAATATGCCCTTTATGTTCAGGAAGGTAAGTACGTTATGGTTGTATGTTTGCTACTTCGATATGCGGCTTGAGAGACTTGTATAGGTTGAATAATTAGACATGTACCTTGAATTATGTTGTGTTTATAGATTCTTAAATTGTATTGCTTTAGAATTAATATATATTGATATGTTACTCATTCTAGTATCCATTGGTATATCAGATTCTTAATGTTTATTGTATGCGGACAAGTTATCACGCCAGAGTCCTTTCACCTTTTTCTTACAGTGTGAACGTCTTCTCCTCAAGACAAAGACTCACCTCCCATAACTCTACATCACGGAACTACTGGAGTTGATTATTCTAATATGTTGTGGAACTGTTGACGTAATATGATTATGTTTATTGTTGCTATTTATTGTTTCGCTTCAAAGAAAGAGGAAGTGATGTCATAGACAGGGCCTTTTATGGGCACCATATCTTTTCTCTGATTGGTTGTTACTGTTTCTATGCTGCTGGAGTTTTCAGTAAAGAAAGATATGCAAATATTCGCCTCCTGTCATTACTAAAATTAAGATTATTAGTACACTAAAGCTAGTATAATCTTCAATTATTTCCAGATATTGGTCCATCCTTAGATTTGACGCAGATCTATATGAAGTCACAGCACCTGTCATCTTTTTATCCACATTTAATAAGGCATGGAGTCGACTATGTCCACAGGAACAACAACTTGATCTTAGGTCTATAATTTCCTATAGACAGTATTTTGTAACTACTTAGTAACCTCTTATTAAGCTTAAGATACGTTTATTTAACACCAGGCATTACAGTGTGTTTACTTTTGGAGAAAGCTGATATATATATTATCTGTCATGCCTTCAACATAATAATGTAAGGACTACTTAAACCTCTATGTACATTCACTTGCACTAGACAGGTTCTCTACTTATATCGCTCTTCTACCCTCTTCACCATCTGTCTACAGATATGTCTGATTGTACAAGCCTGTTTAACACTTGGCATGTTTAATTTCCTATATATATCTGTCTTATGACAAGCACAGCTTAAGTAATCTTTACATATTCTTACGCTACAGTTAAACCTAGCTTGTGTCATTATGTTCACTTATAGACACGTTTATCTACCAGACTTATTTTGTTAATGCATGTTACCTACCTTGACTCTACTTACTAAAAAAAAAAAATTATCTGTTGTTTAACACTGAGCATGATTAATTTGCTATATTTTGCTCATGAAAAGCACCGTTTGAGTAATCTTTATAATTATTCTTTGAACCTTTTTTTTATATCTCGCTTGTGTTATTATGCTTACTTATTGTAAAAAAAAATGTGGCAGTCTTTCTTGGGAGTGTACTCCAAACCAGGCTGATACCTTGTAATAACTCCTTTCTTTATTCTGGACCCTGTGACGCAAATACCACAATAAAAGAAAGATTGACAAAAAAAAAAAAAAAATTTAAGGACACACAGGATTAATTTAGTTAGGCATCCTTAACCTATTGTTACAAACTGACTACAAGATAGGGGATAGATACCTTCAAACATTTCTATCAATTGATCAAGCTTTTTATTACTAAGCTGTTCACCTGCCAACATTTGTCAATTTGAAACCCCTGATAACCTGCTATCCCATATCCCCATTAGGTCTGCTGAGCTTATTAGCTCATATACATGTGAGTGATTAGTTCATTGTTATTTTTTTATTTTTACTTTTGTATGTTATGATCTACAATAAAATGTGTTTTTCATTTACTATATATATTTACTTGTAATACACAGTGGACTTTTTTATGTGTTCCTTAGACTTCTTGTCCCTGGATCACACTGGTTCTTGTAAATATACTCACCTTTGTAGCTATTCCTTCACCGACAGTTCAAATATTGGCAAGGATGCACAAAATGGAACATAATGAGAAGTACAAACTAAGAACAATAGAATTAACCCCTAGGTAAACCGCAAAATATGTGTAAACTATGATATGTCAAACACAAGTTATACACAGAACTGTGTGGTTTTTATTTGTCAGGGACCCAAGCTACATATAGTATTTGCTTAGTGATTCAGTCTTGGGAGTTAAATGTCTTCAAATAAAACAATTATTTAAAACACCTTCACTAGACTCTTCACATATTTAGAGGGGTTCAATGGCATTTAAGATGTAGAACTGTTACAACAACAAAAAAACACATTTGCAGATGCTAGGTGCCTGACCAAATGATGAGCCCAAACAGTGGAGACCATCTGAAAGAGCATATGAGACCAATTTTAGGTGCCTACCTAGTGGTTAAGAACCATTGAGCCTGTATCATTGAGCTTAACTATATATATATATATATATATATATATACACACACACTTCTTTATGCGGCTGATTTTCTCTTGTGTGGTAACAAGGGATGCCACTCTATATCTATATTCCAGTTGTCAGACTAGTGTCCTCTTGACTATGCTCAGAGTATAGAGAACAGCTATAAGCAGTGGCGTACTAAGGGGGGGGCAGGGAGGGGGGGCGGCCCGCCCCGGGTGCCACTGACTAGGGGGGTGCCATGACGTCCAGTGTCATGTGCCACCCCCCATCATTACGCTGCGGCGGCTGCGCACAGCCGCAGCACCTTTGCGGCCCGGCAGGACTTACTTCAAGGAGAAGGGGGAGGAGTGTTGCGGGCCGCGGCGTCGCGCAACGTGATGACGTCGTGCGCAGTGCCGTCAGCCCGTCTTCACGGATATTCAGCGGAAGGTTCCAATATCCGGGCGGTGAGGCACCCAGTCGGTCAAGGCATCATTAAAATGTGAGTAGTCATTTTATGTGATGGGGCTAAATTAATTAAAGGGGGGGTGGATAATGGATTAATTAAAGAATTAAAGGGGAGGGAGGTTTAATTAAAGGGGTGAGGATTAATTAAGGGGGTGTATTAAGGGGGGTGTATTAATTAAGGGGGGTGTATTTATTAAGGGGGGAGTGAGGATTAATTAAGGGGGTGTATTAAGGGGGTGTGGATTAATTAAGGGGGTGTATTAAGGGGGTGAGGATTAATTAAGGGGGTGTATTAATTAAGGGGGGTGTATTAATTAATGGGGTGAGTATTAATTAAGGGGGTGTATTAATTAAGGGGGGTGTGGATTAATTAAGGGGGCTGGATTAATTAAGGGGGGAGTGAGGATTAATTACGGGGGGTGTATTAATTAAGGGGGGTGAGGATTGATTAAGGGGGTGTATTAATTAAGGGGGGTGTATTAATTAATGGGGTGAGTATTAATTAAGGGGGTGTATTAAGGGGGGTGTGGATTAATTAAGGGGGCTGTATTAATTAAGGGGGGAGTGAGGATTAATTAAGTCGGTGTGAGGATTAATTAAGGGGGTGTATTAAGGGGGGTGTGGATTAATTAAGGGGGCTGTATTAAGTGGGGAGTGAGGATTAATTAAGGGGGTGTGAGGATTAATTAAGGGGGTGTATTCATTAAGGGGGTGTGGATTAATTAAGGGGGCAGTGAGGATTAATTAAGGGGCGTGTATTAATTTAGGGGGGTGTAATAATTAAGGGGGAGTGAGGATTAATTAAGGGGGTGTATTAATTAAGGGGGAGTGAGGATTAATTAAGGGGGGTGTGAGGATTAATTAAGGGGGTGTATTAATTAAGGGGGGTGTGGATTAATTAAGGGGGCAGTGAGGATTAATTAAGGGGCGTGTATTAATTTAGGGGGGTGTATTAATTAAGGGGGAGTGAGGATTAATTAAGGGGTGTATTAATTAAGGGGGAGTGAGGATTAATTAAGGGGGGAGTGAGGATTAATTAAGGGAGGTGTATTAATTTAGGGGGGTGTATTAATTAAGGGGGAGTGAGGATTAATTAAGGGGGTGTATTAATTAAGGGGGAGTGAGGATTAATTAAGGGGGGTGTATTAATTAAGGGGGGAGTGAGGATTAATTAAGGGGGTGTATTAATTAAGGGGGAGTGAGGATTAATTAAGGTGGGTGTATTAATTAAGGGGGTAGTGAGGATTAATTCAGGGGGAGTGAGGATTAATTAAGGGGGTGTATTAATTAAGGGGTGTGTGGATTAATTAAGGGGGTGTATTAATTAAGGGGGTGTGGATTAATTAAGGGGGAGTGAGGATTAATTAAGGGGGAGTGAGGATTAATTAAGGGGTGTGTGGATTCATTAAGGGGCGTGTATTCATTAAGGGGGTGTGTATTAATTAAGGGGGGTTGTATTAATTAAGGGGGGTGTATTAATTAAGGGGGAGTGAGGATTAATTAAAGGGGTGTATTAATTAAGGGGGAGTGAGGATTAATTAAGGGGGTGTATTAATTAAGGGGGAGTGAGGATTCATTAAGGGGGGTGTATTAATTAAGGGGGGAGTGAGGATTAATTAAGGGGGGTGTATTAATTAAGGGGGAGTGAGGATTAATTAAGGTGGGTGTATTAATTAAGGGGGTAGTGAGGATTAATTAAGGGGGAGTGAGGATTAATTAAGGGGTGTGTGGATTAATTAAGGAGGTGTATTAATTAAGGGGGTGTGGATTCATTAAGGGGGAGTGAGGATTAATTAAGGGGGAGTGAGGATTAATTAAGGGGTGTGTGGATTAATTAAGGGGCGTGTATTAATTAAGGGGGTTGTATTAATTAAGGGGGGGTATTAATTAAGGGGGAGTGAGGATTAATTAAGGGGGTGTATTAATTAACGGGGTGTGGATTAATTAAAGGGGGCTGTGGATTAAAGAATTAAAGGGGGAGGTTTAAATAATGGGGTGCAGGGTTTTTTTGATTAAGGGGGTTGCAGTATTCTATTTATTAAGGGAGGATGTGCACTGCAGATTTTTGTTTTTTTGTTATGGGGGTGTGCAGGGTTTTTATAAGGGGTGTGTGCAGGTTTTTTGTTATTAAGAGGGGTTGTGCACGTTTTTGTTTTTTATTAAGGGGGTGTGCAGGATTTTTATGTGTAGGGAGTGAATGAAATTTATGTGATCGGGGTGCAGGGTTTTTATGTGTAGGGAGTGTATGAAATGTATGTGATCGGGGTGCAGGGTTTTTATATGAAGGGCGAGACAAGGGGCTTTGTAGAAAGGGGCAGGGCAGGAGTTTTCTAGAAGGTTCTCACCAGCCCCTTTCTACAAAAGCACTGGTCTTCCCCCTTCTACAAAACTGGCGCATTTTACAAATTTTACAAGCAGTTTACAAATTTGTGCAATAAATATTATTGAAAACATTGAAAAAATGTGGGTGTTTTCTTACATTTTTATTATGGGGGGGGGGGGTGAGGGGGGTGCCACACTCAGGGTCCGCCCCGGGTGCCAAATGCTCTAGGTACGCCCCTGGCTATAAGTACCTGGCGACACCACTAGTACATGAGAACAACGAGGCAAGAAGGACAGCAACATCCAAGTGTACCTCCAGAGAATTAGTCAGTTCCTGAAGTCCCAGCTCAATGGAAAGAACAAGTTCCACATTTCATATAAAGAAAACATAAGAGCGTGATAATAAAGCACTAATATCAGTAGTGGGTGCAACTCTAGTATACCCCCGCTAGTATCAAAAAAACAATCTATGCAAAATACAAAAGGATGCACACCAATGCAAGTAAAATAATAGCACATGACCTTTACTAAATACAATTATATCAATATTATACAAAAACATGAAGTGAACAAGGCTAAATAATACCAACAGAACATCAATTGAGCAAATAGGCTTTTCCCAGGAACCCAACATCTTTTTGTTATACACACTGGTACCTTTCTCAATGGATAGTCACATAATCGGCGTACCTGTATATACTTTTATACCCCAGGAAACACCTAATCCGTGAGTATTATTTTTCTGATATTTTACTTGGTTATATAATTTTCCTTTGTTTTTTGGCACAAATTTGGAAATCATGACATCACATCCGACCGTGATTGCAAATTGGGGATGATGGCCACCAGCTGTTTCCTGGAGTATATCATTACATCCAGGTAAGCCGATTGTCATTTGAGAAAGGCTTAGTGTGTGTTGAAACTGAGGATGTCTGCGACACGTGTCTCTCTGTGGTAGGCTATTTGTTCAATTTGACTACTGGTAATATTAATTAGCCTTGTTCACTTTATATTTCTTTTTCTTAATTAAAAATACAGTTATATCCACATCATAAACACATACCCTCTACCAATCGTCAGGATACGAAATGAGCCGAACACCATGAATATCAAGACATGGAAATTGCTCAATAACGTAAAACACAGGTTCTTCACACAAGAGTTTAATAAGCAGATTCCTTTATTGCAGAGAGTCAAAGAAGACTGCCCTCCTCTATATGAAAAACACAAATCTTATATACAGTTGAATAACCAGAAACAGCATAGTGACAAAAGATCTGTATCTTGATTTATGCAATAAAAACACAGTACCCTGTAATTAGTTGCCTCTAAACTCACCCATCCTGCTATGGTCAGTTCCATTTACTTCTGAATCAATCACTTCTGACTATTCACCTTAAGGGGATAACACACTTTTACATATTTCCATTTTGATCATTACCAGTTCTTCTAAAACTACTTGGAGCAAAGATCACAAAACATACATCCACACTTAACCCTTCAAGCACACAAAGTCACACAGAGTGCAAACGGGGTTGATAGAAGATTAAGATGGCTGCTGCGGAGCTAAGGCACTTTCTCAACATTCACATCACTATGAATGGAGATTTAAAAAAACAAAACACAAAAATAATGTGCTAAGCACTTTCCCAAACAAATATTCCTATATATCCATAACAGCTGCGTGCACAAAATAACACCCGTGTGTAATAAACCCCATAATAAAACTAAAAATAGTTGTGCGCTCCAAATAAAACATATAATATGCTTATACAAGATTTTGTAGAACTCCACAGGCATAACCTTTATACCTAAATAAAATTTACAAAAACTCATATAGGTCACAATATACAAATGTACAAATATACATCTTATATCGGTCACAATATACAAATGTACAAATATACAACGTGCTTCTTAGTAGATAAAACCCCTTTGAAAACAACTCACATATCCCAGAGCTTAAAGAATGGCTCTGGGTTTGCTGTATTTTTAAGGAGATGGTTGTTCCCACTATTCCATATTTCTTCACCTGGGAAACATTTAACCATATGGAAGAGAAAAATGGGATATCCCAATAGTTTGATACAGTTAACCCTAAAGGACCGCGGATGTATGAGGTACGTCCGACAAAAAACGGTCCTTAATTTGAGCGCTGGATCCAGCCGCTCTATGGGTATTACACAATGCCTCAATATCGAGGCATCATGGAATACCCCCCAACACTGTGTGATCGCTCCCCCCCCCCCCGAGGAGTGATTGCTATCCCCGGTGCACGTGGCGCCCAGCAGTGTAGGCAAGAGCATCGGAAGCCTTCATGCAGGCTTCCGATGCTCTACCTGTGCAGAGTGCTTTGAGGGGCACAAATCAAAAAATTAAATAAAAAAAAATTAACCCCTACCCTCCCTCCCTCTTCATGTACTTACCGGTCACCGCCATTACCCTGACGGCGACCAGTCTTCTTTTTAAGAGGGACTGTCTGGGCTCATTGTACAGCGCTACGGAGTCTGATGGCTATATAAATAATAAAATAATAATATATATATTATTATAAAAAATAAATAGTTCACTAAAAATAAATAAATTGTAAAAATAATTTTAAACAAATTTTATATATATATATATATATATGTAATTTTATTCTAACTGTATTTTGATATTAATATATATATATATATATATATATATATATATATATATATATATATATTTATATCAAAATACACTTAGAATGAAATATAGAATGAAATACCCCCGAACATAGATTAGAGGGATTCCCTACTCTGGTGCATTCGTCTATGTTCAGGGAAGTTTCCCCGAACATAGATGAATGCACCAGAGCAGGGATTCACTTAACTACACACTTACCGACTGATTCGTAGGAACGGAACCCGGTCGGTAAGTGAGAAGTGCCTGTATTATATATGTAAAATATATTTTAAAATAATGAAAGCATTTTATAATATAATATACATATATAATGCATATATATGATTTGTATTACAAGTGTACTTTGAGATATATACACATATATCTCAAAATACACTTATAATGAAATCATATATATGCATTATATATGTATAATATATTATTAAATGCTTTAATATATAATATAAATTGGAAAAAACAAAACACATTTATAAAAAATACAAATAAAAACGCTCATTTTGGCCAGCGTTTGTGACTACGCGGCTACTACAAAAGACTGGACATACCCCATTTTGAATACCCTGGCTTGTCTACATTTGAAAATGGTATGCCATGATGGGGTTAATTTTCATTCCTGGGCTGCTATATGGTCTCAAAGGCAACATAGGCCCAGCAAACCAATCTGCCAAATTTCAATGTGCAAACATGGAAAAGCCTTACATTAGACCCCTGTAAGTTTGCAAAAACACATAAAACCTGTACATTGGGGCACTGTTGTACTCGGGAGATGTTGCTGAACACATATTGTGGTATTCTATGGCAGTAACACATAACAGGAACTGAGAATCCATGCCTAAAGTACAATGTGAGAGAAAAAAAAACAAAAAAATTACTACCCAAAAGTTTGACAAAGACTTGTGGTAGAATTAGTACATGAAAAGTGTTAAAATGCAACCATTTTAAATAGCCTAGGGTGTCTACTTTTTAAAAAAATATATGGTTTGAGGGGGGGTAAATTACATTGTCCGGCTTTAAAAATGTCCCAAATAGGACATGGGTGCATGATGACCAGCTGTGAAAATTCCAAGTTGGAAAACTGGAATGCGCATCCTCCAAATAAGGACTTTTAGCCCCCAGAGAACCCGACACACCTGTACGTGGGTGGTATCACTGTACTCAGGAGGGTGTTCTTTGGCAGTAACCCTTAAAGATCTCCGTACATGTATTCTTAAATTGCTATTTGTGTCAGAAAAATCACCAATTATTATAATTTTTTTTCAATTTGCCATAGATTGGTGGTAAAATGGTTGCATGAAAAGAGTCAAAATACCCCAAGTTTAATACCTTAGGTTGTCTTCTTTTAAGAAATATACACATGTTAAGGGTTAGATATCAGTGTTACAATTTGTTATTTGAAAAAAAATGGTTTGGAAATAGCAAAGTGCTGCTTGTACTTATTGCCTTATAACATTCCAAAAAACCTCAAAATTTAGAAACTATTTAGCATGGGTGTTTTTTGGCGGTTGTAGATGCGTAACAGATTTTGGGGGTCAAAGTTAGAAAAGGTGTGTTTTTAAAAATGTTTTCATATTTAAGATTTTTTGTTATAGTAAATTATATGATATGATGAAAATAATGTAATCTTTACTGTAGAAAGACCATTTAATGGCGAGAAAAACGGTATATAATATGTGTTGGTACAGTAAATGAGTAAGAGGAAAATTACAGCTTAACACAAACACCGCAGAAATGTAAAAACAGCCCTGGTCCTTAACGGTAAGAAAATTGAAAAACGACCTGGTCACTAAGGGGTTAAAGGAACACTATAAGGTCAGGAACACAAACATGTATTCCTCACCCTATAGTGCTAGACCCACCATTTAGGTGGCATGCCCCCTAAAAAGGAATAAAACTCACCTTATTTAAAGCGCTGTTCAGGTCTGCTGAAGTTGGCCCCGCACCCTTGGTGACATCATCAGAATTGCCGATTTTTAGCCAATAAACACAGTTTTGGCAAATCAATGCATCTCTATGATTAAAATTCAGCGTCCCCATGCAGAGCGTGGAGACACTGAACGGCAGAGCTGCCTACTGTGCAGCACTGCCCCAGGAAGCACCTCCAGTGCCCATCTGAGGAGTGGCCACTTGGAGGTGTACCTAGGGGCAATGTAAACACTGACTTTTCTCTGAAAAGGCAGTGTTTGCATGAAAATGCCTGCATATAATGATTATACTCACCAGAACAACTACATTAAGCTGCAATTGTTCTGTTGACTATAGTATCCCTTTAAACACTTTAATAATATACTAGTTATTATATACTTTTAAAATATGTGAGCTCTTGTGTACAGCGGGACTCACAAACAACGCTAAATAAGATGAAGGCTAAAAACATTTGCTGAGTTTCTGCATTCCTGCCGCATGAAAGGCAGTTGTAGTCTTAGTTGTGATAGGAGCTCTCAGGGCTGTGACCCTCAAGTTGGTGGAGTGGCTTCAGCAAATTCCAGGTGGGACATCCAGAAGACTGCAGTTCTAGGAATAGCTGTAATACTGCGCTGAACCCTCAGAGTCCCAGGCCTCTGGTAGAGGACCAGAGAAAGAAGAATACACACAAAAATGCCAGTTTTAATTTACGTTCGAGATGTCTATAAAGGAAAGTTTTGAATGTAGACTGAAATGTTGACTAATTACCTCTATAATGTGTTGTTAATTGTTTGATTTAGCTTTTTGAATATTAATAAATCATAGCAGGGAAGACTGAATAAAAGAAAATAACCGATTAAATTTAATTTACCTTATGGTTTCTGAATGGATAGTGATGGGAAAAAAAAAATCTATAGATTTGCCACCCCAGGGACCACACAATCTTTAAAACATGGCTATTCATTCAACGGGAACTGTGGAGAATTACAAGATAATTAAAGATTTTAGACTAAACATTCCAAATTTGGAATATTCTCTTATTGTATTTTTCCACCTCATCTATAGTGCCTAAATTGTGCAATTCTTTTTGTCAATCCTCCACAAATCCTACATCCGTGAATAACTCAGCTTGCAAAAAAACAGGACTTTAAAATACACAGCAAAATTTGTTAGTACCATCTAAACAAAATAAAGTTGCAAATAATACTACTATGCAAAGTTTACAGCTATGAAGGCCATTTAGTTTTACTCGCCCACCCTGGTTCCTTCTAACTATATAGCATGCACCTCCAGCTGTTTGGAACCACACCAATCACCTCCCTATTACCTTCACATGTTATCAGCTGCTGCAGTTATACCATTAACTCTCTCTGCCATCACATACAAATCCCTCTGCTACCTCTTGTCTCAACTCCCCATTTCAACCTTTAGATTGTAAGCTCACGGGCAGGGCCCTCTACCTGTTGTATCGGTCTGTTCTTATTGTGTTTGTCTTTTTCCCAATTGTACAGCGCTGCGGAATTTGTTGGCGCTTTATAAATGCCAGTAATAATAATAATAATTGTGTGTGGTTATAATATATTATTGATTATATTTCTTACCTGGTCTGTGTTAAATGCATATATTTGAATTTTAATATTATACTATACCATATTGTAACGATGCAGTGTTAGGGGGCCGACGACTTACTTGAAAATGAGAAAAATCTCAATGCATCCTTCCTGGTAAAATATTTTATAAATATTAATATATAATTCCACTGTGCTTGCTGTACAAAGAGTAATGTAAGCATGTAGGGAAATGATAAAAAATATATTTAGGCATTGAGTGTGTGATGAGAGTACTGATCATGTTCCAGGAGTATACAATCAAAATATATCATAGAAATAAACTACACTATTCTCCTTAAACTACAGGAGGCTATTACAGAACTGACAAGGTTTTTCTTGGATAAATCTCAGTATAGCCTGAAACAGTTATCCAGAGAGTTAACCATTTCAGGAGTGTGTGCAAGGGACTTGTTTTAATCTGGCCCTTTAAGGGGTTAATCTATTGAGAGCTTTTGCCTTCCTCCCCTCTATGATTGGCTGTGTCTGTCCTGCCTTGTGCTTTGCACTGTGTGAGCTTGGTTGTGTTGTGCTAGTTCAGTGTTAGAACAGGATTGATAGAAGCTCAACTGCTCTGCATCTTGCCTTTGCGTATACCCTGTAAGCTTAACATCGCTCCCCCCCCAAAATGGGGGTGAAATCTAGGATGCTGTGGCTCCTGCCCTGCTTTCTAGCTGCCTTTGTCAAGGCACAGAAGGAAATCGACCAAAAGTGGGTAAGAACGCAAATAAATCAGTCTCTGTTAGATAATTACACACATTATTAGTGTTATTGAAATGTCTAATTGCATATTCAATGGAAAGAGTGCAGTATAAAGACAACTGACATTTTTATTTTTAAAGCAACATTGATTATGAACATATAATGTATATTGTTTTTAATACATGGATTACCCATTTGACTCCTGCATTTCTTGTAATGGTTGCTATGCTAGCCTAAAAGGGTCTGATATGTAGATACAATATATTAACCAGTGGTTACCTGGATTGGGGGTTAAACACTATCAAATTCATCTTGCACTTTGATCACATCCGTTTCATAGCTGTGTTGGCAGGCAACAGTGTGCTGTGTGTCTATAAAAGGTGATGTACAGTAATTGGTGTTTGTGGAATTAAAGCTGCTGAAATGGCATTCTAACCTAGACCAACTCTTTTAAATCTAAACAGATGATCTGTTTTCATTAACTCCAATACTGAATAACACAGGGAATGTACATTCCTCAGTAAAACTAGATCTTTTAAATGTGTTTGTGTGTAGGTTTTTATTTATTTCTTAATTAAATCCTTAAAACAATTAGCAAAGGCTAGATTCGCAGGGGGCCTGTGCAAGCAGAGTAAGGCATAAACATATGTTGATCATATTCAATCGAAAGGGCATTTAAGTGAGGGAAGTTTCAGTAGACAGCCTGCATTTTATAGCAGCCATTGGGCTCCCATCAGTTCATTATCTTTTGTACATTTTCGGCCACTGACTGATTTTAATTGTAGCTATATTCCAGCTGGCTGGGGTTGATATATATAATGTACCAGTACCAGGTATGATTTTATTGTGTCATTACGTGGACTGTCCAAATTCTATGGGTACTTTTAAGTAATATGCAAAACTCAAGTCTCAGAGCCATATACATATACAGACTTCTCCTACGGTGCTATAATGTGATACAGGCATATCTTTTCAAGCATTATTGATCATTTAAATATCCAAGTATTGTCATATTGGATGCCGCGGGGTTCGATCTCCAGGGCTCAAAATAAGATGGTGAATCGAATAGCACTAGCTACAGGCGCACAATAGCCATGGTATGGGGATCACAAAATACTCCAACAGTTAACACTGTAATCCACAAAATTACAGAAGCAGTTGAGCTGGACAGCTAAGATTTACATACTCCTAAACACTTTCACAAGATCTGGGACCCATGGTTTAATGACCTTCAGGTAATATAAATCACATTGCAAGATATCTACATTGCTTCAAATCATAGCTTGAATGCACAGCGGGCAGTAGGCTGGATAGGATTTGGGATGGCAGGAGACTATGGCATGGAGAATCATCCTTTATTTGTTTCTCTCTCTTTTTTTTTTTTTTTTCCTTACCCAAGTTTATTTTCCCTTTTTTCCATTTCTTTAAATAAAAAACTTGTTTTCATTTTCGAACTAGCTAGAGTCCGGGTGCATAACTTAGGTCACATATTGAATACATGTCTGTGATAAACATTTAAACACTAATGTTTACACACCGAGATCAAGGGTCGGAATGTTCATTCAGTTATCTGGGTGACTGTATTATCTGTTGGCTCCATAGAGCTTAATACTATGCACTTGTTAGACAAACTGCAGTCCATGGCAGAGCAGAGTGCTCTAACAGTATTCTGTGTGTACGTAGACGTGAAAAGGCTTACAATTATTTTTTTCTATTTTTTTCCATGTTATAGGGCTATAAGTACAAGTAGGATATTGCGGTTTCAAAACATACATTTTTAAAATGTATCAATAGTGACATTGTAACACTATTATATGTCATAAATCTCTGAATAACATCCCACATGTACATATTTTTTTTTAAAGTAGACAACCCAGGGTATTCAATATACCCCAATATACGCAAACACTGCCCAAAGTTAGCGTTCATATTTGTTTGTGTGTGAAAAAAGTAAAAAACTAAATTGAACGCTAATTTTGGCCAGTGTTTGTGACTAAGTGGTTACTAAAAAAGACTGGACATACCCCATTTGCAATACCTTGGGTTGTCTTCTTTTGCAAATGGTATGCCATCATGGGGGTAATTCTCATTCCTGGGCTACCATACGCTCTCAAAGGCACGTAACCAACCTGGCCATTTTCAATGTAAAAATATTTGACCCATATATTTGACCCTGTAACTTTCAAAAACGCTATAAAACCTGTACATGGGGGGTACTGTTATACTCAGGAGACTTTGCTGAACACAAATATTAGTGTTTCAAAACTGGAAAATGTATCACAACAATTATATCATCAGTAAAAGTGCTGTTTGTGTGTGAAAAATGCAAAAAAAGTCACTTTCACTGACAATATCATCGCTGTGATATGTTTTACTGTTTTGAATCACTAATATTTGTGTTCAGCGAAGTCTCCCGAGTAAAACAGTACCCCCCATGTACAGGTTTTAGGGTGTCGTAGAACGTTACAGGGTAAAATACAGTGATAGCAAATTCAATTCTCTGTACTTTCGGCCTGGGTTGGCAGGCAGGTCCCTTAAATTGCAATCAATAAAATAACTTAATTATGTAAAAATATTACATAAATACGCACGTAGAATTTAAATATATATGCATATTAATATATTTGAAGTCTACGTGTATATTTATATAATTATTTATGTAATTTTTTATATGGACATATGAATAGTTCGTATTCTTTTTATTTATATATACATAGATAGATATACAATTTCATTCTAAGTGTATTTTGATATATATATATATATATATATATATATATATATATATATTAATATCAAAATACAGTTAGAATAAAATTTTGTATAGATATATAATTTTTTTTTTATTTTTTATTATTTTTAATTTTTTTTATTTAATTTAATTTACTTATTAATTGTATTTTATAATAATATATATATATACAATATATATAGTTATTATATATATTATATATATACGTGTGTAATTTAATTATAAGTGTATTTTTATATTAATATATGTACATATTAAAGGACCACTCTAGTGCCAGGAAAACATACTCGTTTTCCTGGCACTAGAGTGCCCTGAGGGTGCCCCCACCCTCAGGGACCCACTCCCGCCGGGCTCTGGGGGAAGGAAGGGGTTAAACTTACCTCTTTCTCCAGCGCCGGGCGGGGAGCTCTACTCCTCCTCCTCTTCTTCCTCGCGACGTCATCGGCTGAATGCGCATGCGCGGCAGGAGCCGCGCTCGCATTCAGCCGGTCGCATAGGAAAGCATTCATAATGCTTTCCTATGGACGCTTGCGTGCTCTCACTGTGATTTTCACAGTGAGAAGCACGCAAGCGCCTCTAGCGGCTGTCAGTGAGACAGCCACTAGAGGCTCTGGAGGCTGGCTTAACCCTCAGAATAAACATAGCAGTTTCTCTGAAACTGCTATGTTTATAAAAAAAAAGGGTAAAAGCTAGCTGGACCTGGCACCCAGACCACTTCATTAAGCTGAAGTGGTCTGGGTGCCTAGAGTGGTCCTTTAATATAAAAATACACTTGGCATGACATTATATATATATATATATATATATATATATATATATATATATATACACATATATAATAATATTTTTTTTTATTAACTTTAATTTTTTTTAATGATTTTACACATGCAGGGAGACTGCCTGTCAGCACAGACAGTCCCCCTGCAGGCAGAGACTAGGACACCTATTGTGACCATGTGGTCGCCCTGTTGGGCGATCACATGGCCACAGGGGTCCTAAACCGCCATGGGGAGACTGTCTGGGCTGCAGACAGTCTCCCCACAACGGGAGCACCGCCGATCGCTGCCGGGGGAACGACGGCGATCGGGTAAGTACATTTTAAATTAAGGACGGTTCAGGACCGTCGTCGGTCGGCAATGGGAAAATGCCGATGACGGTCCTGAACCGTCCCGCGTCCTTAAGGGGTTAAAGACACATTGCAGTGTGTACACTGAGCCTGACCAATAACATGGAGCTCTTAGAAAAGAGGGACAGAGGGATTGCTGCCAAAAATAGGCAATGTCCCTCCTAAATAGGGATACTTACGATATCCCCAGAAGGGTAAGATCAAAATGGGGGGAAAAAACAGCTTGTGGGACATATCCCAAATAGAACATTAAAGGACCACTATATGCACCCAGGACCACTATAGCTCAATGAAGTGGTCTGGGTGCCAGGTCCATCTAGGGTTAACCCTGCAGCTGTAAACATAAGTTTCAGAGAAACTGCTATGTTTCACTGAGGGTTAATCTGGCCTCTAGTGCGCATTCGGCGCTGATGTCGGCAGAGGGAGGAGAGTTCCCCAGCGCCGAGTGCTGGATAAAGGTAAGTGGCTGAAGGTGTTTTAACCCCTTCAGTCCAACGGGAGGGGGGCCCTAATGACCCTATAGTGCCAGGAAAACAAGTTTGTTTTCCTGGCACTATAGTGCTCCTTTAAGAAAAAGGTACAGTAAAATCACAAGTTGAAAAGCCTCTTTTTCCAACATCCTATGTTTGATTAATTTGGGTTATAACAGTGATAGCTCCAATATCCATTTTAACCCCTCCCTCCACCCTCCATTTGTAATTAACACTTTTTTCAAGATATTTTCTATCTATTTTATTTGCCTTCTGGTATAAAATGAATTCTAAGCTATGCTGTGTAGGCTTTGCCTCCAGTTTTTAAGTATGTCTGTTTGGGAATGTTACTGTTGTGGGTTTGCTGACCCTTTAAAGATTAGACTGTGATGAGTGCTTAGTGCTATAAAGCGTTAAATGTGATTTCCTGTATCCTATTTGTTTTGTCCATTTGCTCCCTGTCATGTTGATTGGTGAGCTATTTTGATTTGTGACTTCTGGTGAATTTGGATATCCAAAGCAAAACAACATCTGGAAAGACTTAATTATGTGAGAAAATCAACAACTGGATTCAGAACCATGTGGGCTGGAGAAAACATGTAGCTTTTTCTGGAACTTTCTGCCCACAGCTGGATTTAGTATGTCTCATTACGTGATGTTTGTCTGATTTTATTACTGATTTAGTTAATTGTATTTCTAGATGTGAAAAGTATTGAGTCATTTAATAATGTCTCCCTCAGCTACTTGCTAAATCACAGTGGTAGACAAACCCAGCATTTACAGGCATATCTGGTTGAAATCTTGACATAGACTGGGATACAATAGCTCTCACTTATCTCATGACTTGCATATCGATATGCATGGGACCATTTATATTTTCAATGAACATGCCAAGCACCATAATCACTAGGTCACGTTGTAGTGATTATGGTGCAAGGAGAGTTCTGGCACCCAAATTGTAAAGAGTGTTTAAGTCTCTGTACAAACCGTGATGATTGCATAGCTTAAAGGCATAATATAGTGCCAAAGCTGTACTACTGGCACTATAGTGTCTCCGCCTCCCTAGCACCCCCTAACCGCCACCTGCCAGAATGAAAAACCCTTTACTTACCCGATCCCAGCACCTTTGTCATTTGACACTGTGTTGACTGCACCTCCTTTGATGCCACTTGAGAAGGAGACTCTAATGCACATGCCATGAGTGCTTGAGATCTCCCCATAGTATAACATTGAATCAATGCTTTCCTATTGGGAAATAGCTGACGTTGGATGTCCTCGTGCAGAGCGTGAGGATGTCCAGCTTCCGTTACTGGACCAAAAGTCTGTTAAGTCTGTTCTGGAAGCACCTCTAGTGGCTGTCTGGTAGACCACCACTAGAGGCTGTCTAAGTGATGCAATGTAAACATTGCAGTTTCTCTAAACTGTTTTACATTGCAGCACTAAGAGCAATAGGAACACTGTACCCAGACCACATCAATGCGCTGAAGTGGTCTTGTTGCCTATAGTGTCCCTTATACTTGTTGACTTTAATTTCCATGATTTTACATGACTGATTTTTTACATTTTTAGCTCAACAACAGCTTCAAGGCAGTTTTACACCCCTGCTCTAATGAGAGAGAATACTGATTAAATAGGTTTAATGTAGACAGTACACTAATGATTGTAAATATTTTTTTAGATTATGCTACCTTTTAAATAAAATTAAAATTATATTTAGGGTGTGGATTCGATGAGTGCTATTTCTACTGCTCCCAAACCAAATATTCCTATGAAAAATCAGAGTGGGATTTGACTAATAGCTATGGTTACGTACATAAAGTCTATTACTTTGTAAGTATAATTACTGCAAGTTCTTGCACATCTTTAATCCAACAAATGCAGCCAGAATAAACTGTAATGTGCATCAAATATATTATGGGGCATAACGGTGAGAATGTAGTCAACTTGTCCAGGAACATGTCTCCCATAAAAAATGAATCGCCCATCATCAAGATACCTAGAGTTTTGGACAAGACTAGTCTCCTATATGAGGATGTTGTTACCACACATGAATCTAAGTGGTTATATCAGGGTAACCTTTTGAATAGCAAGCGAAAATACCAAGATGCATATGACGTTGTAGATACCATCTAGCTAATGTTTTACAATGGTTTTCTTTCTTTCTGCTCACTCTGTATATTTAGTGACAGCATTACAAAATGTGTTATTCACTCTTTTGATGGGTACCATTTAGATATGTCAAGAATTAAATGTCAGGCCAAGAATGAAATGCTAGAGATAAACTTGGACTTTAGTTGGCTTTGTACGGTAATATCTTCCGTGATAAATGTTTTACACTCTAATAACCTTAACATGCCCCTTTTCTTTCACTGTATAATTAACTCACAAATCATACTCGTTTCCAAAATATTTCTAAATCCTGTTTTAGTTTATTTAGTGATTCTGTAACTGTGATTGTTACTTTGGTAGTACAATAAAAAATATTTGTATTTTCCGTCTGGCTTAACTAACAATTAAGCACAAAGTTTGACTTTATCATTTTGGGCTAGCACAAGGGATTTCTGTTAACATGACACAGAGCACTCTTCTTCCTGTCAGAAGCATATCTTTCACTTATATACAATTCCTGTAGGAGTCTATCAGTAACATGGAGGATGTTGCGTTGATATTGGTTTAACTCAATGACTCCCTTTCCCAGCTGTATGTGTTTCAGAGTGAGGGAAGAGGTTGGCTGAGCAGTCTGTGGTAGTTGATCAGGACTCTAAGGGTGTCCATGACCTCAGCAGCAGATTGTCTCCATTGCTTCTTATAAAGACACACATTATTACAAGTAGATTATGTCCATTTCCCATGGCTACTGATTAATACAGTGGCATTGACATTGGATAGAGAATAATGAAAAGAGATCTGAGCCATTGATGGCACATACATCTTATACATCACTTTTTACAGAGAGACCTTGTCATGGTGAAACCTGGCATGACCTACTCAAATTTGAAATCTTTCTATTTCTACACCAACACTTCTAGTAGTAAAAATATATATTTTGCAGATCTCTGGTCTGTAGAATTATACCTTGAGATCTTAAATCATACTACCTGACACACAATTATCCACAATATATTAGTGTCTAGAACAGGGGTAGGCAACCTTTTAGCAGCACTGTGCCGATATAGGCTTGTGATGTCCCGTAGCGTGCCGGTCCTATTTTTTCTTTTTATTTATTTATTTTTCACTTGACAGAGCTTAGGTGAACACAGTTGCATCACTGCTTTCGCCGACATGAATAAACACAGTTGCATTATGGCTTACGCAGAAGCCCATGTAATCACGGTTCTGGCTAACATGTGCTTTCCTGAATATAAACATTAAGCTGTGTAGCCGTAGGTCCTCTTGTCTCTGTGTCAAGAGTTTTTTTTTTTTTTTTTTTATATATAAACAGTAACTGAATAATATCATACATAGCTTGTAAGTGCTTTACCATTAATATGTATAATAAACAGTAAAAAAAATCAATAATGGCGTCACATTTGTCGACCTCGAAAGTGGGCTCTATATAGTGTACAGTGTCTAGGTAGGTTTATATCCTACTTCTGCTTAGCATATTATAATTTATGTTGTTACCAAGAGTATATAGGTATAGAGTTAAGAAGAGTGGGAAGTATATGAGCAAAGGGCAGAAGAAAAAGTTGAGTAGAGGAAGAGGGGGGAGGGGTAGGGGGATGGAGTCCTGCGGCGGTGCAATGTATCCAGGTACGTTATCTGGGTCCGCGGTGGTATTTCTAGACCCGGTCAGGGGTGCTACTTGTGTTCTGTCTTGGGTTGTTCCCCCCCCCTTTACGCAAGTGTCTATTTTATTTTTTTTAATCGAGGTGTGTATGCTGCCCTATTCTGCTTGTTATTTTTACTGTAATTTCTTTGTATCGTTGTATTTGAACGTATATGCAGGGCCGTCTTTAATAGTGGCTGGACCCTGGGCAAAGCATTTGCTTAGGGCCCCCTGGACCCTGTCCCCCCTCCCCAGGCATGCAATCACATCCTCCACCTCAACGCAGTGGCAGACCTAAAGTAGAGAGGTGCAAGAATTTTGGGGGGTCTCCCTGTTGCACGGGTGATTAAAAGGTAGATCCCCATCTGTCGTGCAACTCCAGAATGCCGGCGCGTTCGCGCGCACAGGCATTCCGGACGCGTTCGCGCGCACAGGCATTCCGGACGCGTTCGCGCGCACAGGCATTCCGGACGCGTTCGCGCGCACAGGCATTCCGGACGCGTTCGCGCGCACAGGCATTCCGGACGCGTTCGCGCGCACAGGCATTCCGGACGCGTTCGCGCGCACAGGCATTCCGGACGCGTTCGCGCGCACAGGCATTCCGGACGCGTTCGCGCGCACAGGCATTCCGGACGCGTTCGCGCGCACAGGCATTCCGGACGCGTTCGCGCGCACAGAGGTGCCGGGGTGGGGGAGGCCCGCGCGCACAGAGGTGCCGGGGTGGGGGAGGCCCGCGCGCACAGAGGTGCCGGGGTGGGGGAGGCCCGCGCGCACAGAGGTGCCGGGGTGGGGGAGGCCCGCGCGCGCAGAGGTGCCGGGGTGGGGGAGGCCCGCGCGCGCAGAGGTGCCGGGGGTGGGGGGATCGCGCGCAGAGGTGCCGGGGGTGGGGTGGGGGGATCGCGCGCGCGCAGAGGTGCCGGGGGGGGGGGGCGCACAGAGACCCCGGGGGGGGCGCGCGCAGAGATGCCTGGGGGGGGGGGGGCGCGCAGAGATGCCTGGGGGGGGGGGGCGCGCGCAGAGATGCCGGGGCGGGCGCGCTAGAAACAGACATGGGGGCGCGCGCACAGATACAGACATGTTTCGTTGCTGATTTGGTGTGTCCTGTTTTTTTTTTTTTTTTTTTCTCCGGTGTTGCCTGTTTCTTGTTATTGTCACAGCTTGGTGGATAACCTGGCCAGCACATAAGAGAATGTTGCATTTTGTTGCCCTGTCTGGGATTGGGGAGTTGCAGTATTTGGTATTGCCACAAATGGCAGACAAGTGTTTGTTTGCTGGCTTGAGAATGCATTTTCAATTTTTCAATGAAGCTGAGTTAGTTGCTCTCTCCACCATTTCTGAGTTTCTGTAGTAGCTGTTTTTTTTTTTTTTTGGGAGGGGGGGGTGGGGGGGGGGCATTGGGCTATGGTGTATTTTCAGGGTAAGGGAGGATCAGCAGTCATTTGACTTCAGCCTCCTTTCCCTATTGTATAAATGCAATGTTTTGTGGACCCAGGACATACTTGAAAACGAGAGAAATCGCAATGTATCCTTCCTGGTACAAATTTTATTTATTTATAAAATATTTTATCCCACGAGGCTGCTGTAATATATCACTGGACGTTTCTTCTTATCTAGAATTTTCTCACAGGTTATGGTGAACATCACAGCACACCTCGTCAGGCCATCATTTGTAGGAAGATTATCACTCTTAATACTTGGCATTCCTCAGGTTGCTGAAGCTTCAGTGGAACATTTTCTACAGTATTTGAAATTTTCTGATAAAGGTTAAATTAAGGCAAAACTACTATTAACATTATTACTGGTCTCACTGATCCTTTGATTTCTAGTCCATGAAATCTATTCATTTAAGAAACAATCAGAGCACAGTAATTACTAGAGCACACTATTCTTGTGCGAGGAATGCTTTGACACCGTTCCATGGTAAGTTGTCAAGTCAGTGTTAGTATGATTTCACACCTTGCCTGGGCCCCCTCCCTGATGAATAAGGGTTAAAAACCCTCAGCGCTAGGTCGCGGTTCCATCTACTCTGGTGTCATTCGACTAGGGGGCGCTAATGCACTTGCTTGGCGAGTGCATTAGGCCTTTCAATAGGAAAGTATTGAATCAATGCTTTCTTATAGGGATATAGCTGGCGCTGGATGTCCTCATGCAGAGCGTGCATATCTGTTTGTAATAAGCATACCCTGAAAAATTTGTTCTGGGAGCTCTATTACTTTGGAGCTCTGTGATGACTCTCATCTGCTGAACATTACTGTGAGTTTTTTACTGTGGATCTCTCTGATTTATACACAAATTCTCCACACATTTTTTTATGAGCTGCTGTGTAGTCAGGTACAGATTTATAATTTGCAGGACCATACAGCCATCCCCATCATCATTCACACAGCGTCAGAAAGGTTGCAACTGCGACCAGACCCTGGAGTTCTACCTGTCATAGGGGGCCCATCAGGGATTAAAATTGCAAGCAGAGCAGCAGCAGGCAGTTTACTACGTAGTTTGCTTGCCTGCTGCTACCCTGCAAAGAGTCCAGTGCAGGCACTACTCCCTAGCCAGGTCCCTGGTGGTCCAGTAGTGTGCTTCCCTTCTGGTAACCCTCTATCTTCTCCCTTGCAGATCTGGCATTCAGGTAGTTAGTCAGAATGCAGTTGAGGGGATTCTCATCCTGTTCAATACTGAGTGCCGGAACTGTGGCAGAGAGGATATCATAGAGGGCTATTGGAAGGAGTTCACAGCATCAGTTATACCACTAGGGAACATGCAACTGCCTACCATGGACCACCATGGTAGGCAGTACCATGGGGATTCACCATGCAAGGGATGGAGGCAGTGCACAGACAGGCTCAATTGGACTGATAGAGAGGTGTTTCTATATGTGTCCGTGCATATCTCTCAATGTTTGTGTGTATCAGTGTATGGATCTGTGCATGTGTGTCAGTGTATAAATCTGTGCATGTTTATTAGTATGTGCATCTATGCATATGTGTCAGTGTTTGTATCTATACATGTGGATGTGTGTGTGTGTGTGAATCTTGCATATATGTCAGTATGTGTCAATGTGACTGTATAAGTGTGTCAATCTCTGTGTGTATCTCTCGTACTTTATCTGTGTGGCAAATATACTTTATACAAAGCCATGCTTACATACTGCATACAAATAAAACCCTGCAAGTATGGGTAAATAGTAGGTCCACAGCTGGTAACATCATGGTATTTGTACAGCAGCTGAGGATTTATTGACCACCTCTGCTCTATAGTGTGTGTGGGGAGGAGGGGTTTGACATATCTTACACCAGAGGTTTCTAGTTACGCTCCTGCATACGTATGTGATTAACAGTACAATAACTCACCCACACACAAACATACAAATACACATACTAAAACACAATCATAAATATATTGACAAGCATAAAAAGACTTGCGATAACACTCGCACACTGATACTCGTGTCTGTGTATCAGTGTCAATTTTACTATCCAAGCTTGTATCTGTAATTCAATCCCTGTGTCCTATGGTGCAACTGCAAACCTGACAGCAACTGGGTTCAAGTACCAAGTAGCAAATCCTCACAACAATCAGGATATGACATCACATCCTGGCAACAGGTTTTAATAAAATATATGTGCGCTTAGGGGGCTCTACGGGTGTTAAGTCTGCAATGGCACGATGCCTGGCACCCAGGATGTCTTTGTGTCAGTGCTGCAAAATTATGGCTGTTACACCCATCGGGCCACTCAGCGCAAAGCTTGGGGGCAGAGCCCTGTCCAAATGTCAGTCCCGAGTGGATCTCTGTGATTCGCTTCACGCCGTGCTATGAGGTATATTACTCTGGGACCTCATTTTTAAACTGAATGCGTTTTAATCTATTGTGAAATCTATCTTGGTGTGAAAATAATGACTATTGTACTGGTTTGAAGAATAGATTAGTGATTTTAAAAAAAAGTTACATTTCCATGCATGATGATGGTGGTTTTTCTTCTTTTGTCTTGCTTTTATTTAGGTTGATTGTGACAGATCTGTGACTGGCTCAGTCTATGAATATGGCGCACTCTCCCTGGAAGGTAGTCAGTATATCCCGTTCTCCAAGTACCAAGGGAAGATGATCCTGTTTGTGAATGTTGCAACGTACTGAGGGCTCACCATGCAGTACCTAGGTATGAAATTATATTTAATATACCATGGTTTCAAGAATTCTGTCAAGGCTAAACATTCCAACACACAAAACCAAAGCGTTATGAGTATCTTATACTATTTAAAAAAAAAATAAAAAAGCATTGCTGGGCCTCAGGGTGGCCGAGCTTAACGTATAAAAGTGTAGAATACATTCCCCCCCTTCTTCTCACCCCCCCCCACCCAACACGAGGTAATCTGATCACACCAATAGGGGCACCAAAGAGCAGAGCAAAATATGGAAAATAAGCACCTTACAAAGAAAAATGGAAAAGACAACAGTATATAAGACTGAATAGGTTTCCCTGTGGTCCAGTGGGGCTGGCTGCAGCTCCGTCGGCGGGAACAAAGTGGAGGCGGGCGGCGAGGGAGCTCTGATCTCCCTCGCATGCCTATTAGTGATGCCAGGGCCGGAGTGACATCCTATTCGGGCTCCGGCATCACTGTGGTGCGCGCGAGGGAGCTGAACAAGAAAGAGTTCAGGGGAGAGTGCTCCCCCGCCTTCAACATAAGGTAGATACCAGCCTCGAAGGGGGCCCTGAGGTGGCCTCTATAGGTTTTAGTGGATCCCTATTTTTCCAGTTTTTGAGCGGCCCAGTGCCAGTCCCACTCCCTCACTCCTGGTTAACAAATTAGGTGTACCAGATACAATTATTTTATCCCCCCCAGGACAAGAGGCTAGCAAGGCATCTGCCAGGGCAAATGCCCTGTCAGCCTCGCGCTAGATACAGCGCTGTATGTATGTGTACTATTTATGATATATATATATATATATATATATATATATATATATATATATATATATATATATATATATAGATATATATATATATAGATATATATAGATATATATATAGATATATATATATATATATATATATATTGCTGATATGTGGAGACAGGCCCGCGTGGCAAACGAGGCCAATATGGCGGCGCTTCACGGAGGATGCTCCGACTTTTCTGACGATCTATCCGGGGAGGAGTGCCTGCCAGCCCCCATACGGAGTGAGCCGATCCAGCCGACTAACAGCCCAGACACCGCTCCGGTGACTATTGCGGTCCTCACGAGGCTACTTGCGGGCCACCACAAAGACTTACGTGAGGATATCACGGCCTTAAGAGGTGACCTGAAGGGCCTGACAACCCGCCTAAATGCACTCGAATGCACAACCGGCACCAACACCCAGGAACTGGGGGAACTCAAACAGGCTGTCCGAGACCTCCAGCGGCAGCAAAAGTTACACGAACATCGGATGGCGGAGCAGGAGGACGATGGGAGGCGAGATAATTTGAAACTCAGAGGGCTCTCTGAAACGATCCCCGATACAGAGCTACCACAAGTGACCCAGCGTTTACTCGCCACTATACTGCCACCTGCAAAGGCCCACAAGATGGTCCTCACCAACATTTTTAGAATCCCAAAACCACCAACAGCGCCGACCGAAGCCATGCGAGACGTCATACTGACTTTCCAAGACAGGAGGGACAAAATGGCGGTCCAGGCTGCCTTGCGAGGCAAGACACCACACCGATTTGAGGGGATGGCGGTGAGCTTCTTTGCCGATCTGTCGAGAAACACCCTGGCCTGGAGGCGCTCCCTCCAGCCTCTCACCACACTTCTCCGCCAGTGGGATCTTAAATACAGGTGGCAGGTGCACATGTACTCTCTGTGCAGCTGGGACCTGATTCCCACAGGATCCGGGACTTGGAGGACGCAGCCCCGCTCCTGCAGGCGCTAGGGCTGCCTTCAGACACCCTCAATCCAGCAGGCCTTGAGAGGGCAAATGCCCATCAACTCTCGTGGGACCCGGAGAGATCCATCCCGTTCGTGCCAACAGGCGGTACGCCTGACCCGTATGTAGCACTCACCACCTGAAGGAGTACGCGGTACCAGGCAGAAAATGACTACCGATCTGCAACTCAGCTTGCCTCACAGAAACCACCTCCTGATTAGAGACTGTGCAATTGGGACTCTAGTTTCATGGACTCTAACAGACACTCTGAAAGGGCCATAACCCCGACTCCAAACCACCACCACACTCCAGATGACACAAGCACCTAACCATGGCCTTCACCCCCCCCCCCCCCCCCGACACTAACAATAGGAGCTTAATTAGGCCAGCTTGCCCCCTAACGTGTATAGGGTTCTCTTAACCAGAGGTTTACCTGCTGTAACACAACACATCAGTAATCTAGCGTCCTCCAAAAGCGACACACAAAGCTTGCCACCCTAGAACAAGCTCAGTTCAGCTAAAAGGTATATATGACCAGGCAACACAAACAAGGCCAACCTGCTAAACAGCGCGTTCTCCGCTTCTTATTTTTAACTTTGACACCCGAGGTATGTCATCCGATGTTTTACTGTTTTAATGTTCCGCCTAACCGTTTGCTATGTTTTACTATTGTAATGCCAACTCATATTTAAAGTAGACCACCTCTCCAACCCCCCTCCACCCCCAAAAAAAGACACGAACCAAGTATATATATATATATATATATCTAGATAAGTGGTCCACAGCCTAGGCCTTGCTCTAAGAGCATAAATCAGACATATTACTCTACCACTAGATAAATGTTTAACAGAGTCTGCTCCCCATTAAGGTATACTCAACTGTATCCTCAAAGATCTAAAGCAGATCTGAGATCTGACACTCAAATAATGGTTGTAATGTGTTTCTTAATATGTTACTTGTAATGATCCCCAGAAGCTTGATAGAGGTTTACAGGGCAGCCATGCTCTCCTTGAGAGACCCTCATAATTGCAGATAACCCCAACTTAGCATGTCCCCCTTAGGTGCCAATTAGCCTGTCACCTTAAGCTACCATGCTGTAGCTGAATTCTGACCTTTCTTCCTAGTTTTCAATATACATGATAGCCATCTCTAACACGTTTCACACCCTTTGAACAGGCTCATACGCTTACAGACACAAGCTTGTTGACCCTACCATGACACAATACAGTAGACAGACTAACTTAGCTCGCACTGTGACTACATTTAGTATAGCATGTTCCCAGCACTATAACTGTTACGTATTTCTCATTTTTCGACTTCTTTTTTTGTTAATTTCACGTATTAGTTAACCAAATGTGTATTGAACTGCCCAAAACCTACAAAAACGGTGACAGTCTCTCCTGGGAGTGTACCCCCCAAAAAGCGGATACTTTTACCTTGTTTCACCCCTGCAATGACGCTCCTCTTAATTGTACTCTGTGAAGCACATGCCATACCGAATAACATATCCCTGCGTCACAAGCGCACTGTAATAACGGTTTATTTTCCAATGTAATGCTCAATGTGATTGAATATTTCTCATGTATATATTCTATAGACTTCTAAAGTTGAACCAGTTATACCTGTTAAAAACGTGCAAGGTAACTATGCTACTGCCTTATATATAAATATACATGCAAGCAAGTATGTACGCTGTTGTAGCGTTCTGACAAATCATATTGTACTCACCTGCACAAAATTTCAAAAATAAAGAATCCCAAAAAAAAAAAAAAAAATTCAAAATCCCCCGCACTCACGCTTTAGTAGCATTCCACTTTGCCGGGTGCCTTAGCTTGGACTCCAATCGAATATTCCAACAAAGAACAGCTGCTCACCGGTCTTATAAAAGTAAAAAATTTATTAGATAAAGTTTAAAAGAGACCAATGTTTCAGTCCCAGCTCGGGACTTTCCTCAGGGTAACAGAACAGTGTTCTGTTCTGTTACCCTGAGGAAAGTCCCGAGCTGGGACTGAAACGTTGGTCTCTTTTAAACTTTATCTAATACATTTTGGACTTTTATAAGACTGGTGAGCAGCTGTTCTTTGTTGGAATATATATATATATATATATATATATATATATATATATATATATATATATATATATATATATATATTCTATATTCCATTCCAAAAGACAGCCAGCACTCAATGACTTATATCTAAAGTATAATGGTTTTAATCCAAACAGTAAATGTTTCAGTTCACCATAGTGAACTTTCCTCAGGACATAAATAGCATATCTCAAAACATTGGCTTTAAATAAGGAAAGTTTTACTTACCCAACCTCCATCACCTGTGTGCTGGCGTGTACTGCTCCCCTGTGCGCATGCGTGCGGTCTAACTCCCCCCCCCCCCCCCCCATGCTGTCATACCATCCAAGTCGTCTAAACCCATCACCATGGCAATGTATAAACATTTCACCCGGCGTACAAGCCGAAAAATAAGCAACTGTTGAAAACAGATAAGAGAGTGAGTGGTATGCAGATATGATCGCTTAGGCTAAATATGCCTAATGTGAGAAATGTGTGCAAAATATACAGACTTGCTAACTCTTCTATTTGGTACCAGAGAGGGAATAGGTGCCCTTATACATTAATCAAAGAATGGGGGGGGTCAGGAGTTAACCTGCTATTACACAGGAATGCAGTATATCTAAGTTTTCAAATGTTTATATACAGTGAAACAATATTTATAAAAATAACTGACAAGTTATATTCTACAAATGCACTTCCCATCTTAATTTATCAGGGAACTGATTTTTTTTTTATTATTTAATTTTGATAAAGACTAAGAGGGAGGAAAAATCGGGAAGTCCTATTGTTGTCATTAAATGTACACCCAGATTCTCCAATTATAATTTTTAATTCTCATGCATATAATTCCCTATATCTCATTGGGTACTTTAGCCTATTAGAAATACATTGGGAGTGCATATTGTAATGAAGAATTAAAATAAAACCAAGAGCCTAACTATCCAAGGAAATTAAATGAATGGCATAAATGTTAGTTTTTCATTGAGACCCATTGGTGCTATGGTGTTTAATTCTCGTATCCAGAAAGTCTCTTTCTGTAGTAATAAGGAAGTACGATTTCCTCCTCTTCAGGAAATTGGGATATGATCTATTGCGATACATTTGAGTGATGTCAATGGATGTTTTTGCTCAAGGAAATGTCGTGCCACTGGTTTATTTGTGTTGCCATCTCGAACGGCCGTTCTGATGCTGAGTCTATGTCCTCTGATTCTTTTGCACAATTGTGTTTCTGTCTTTCCAACATAATTCAATCCACATGGACATGATAGCTTGTAAATGACGTAATCTGTTATCCATGAAATTCGATATTTGATGGAATATTTCTTTTGTGTATGAGGGTGATCAAATGACTTGGTAGGGATAAGGTGCCCGCATGTAACGCATCCTGGATTAAGAAACTTGCTTTGGGGGGCGGAGCCTGACACCGGAACGGAGCGGACGTGCGGCCGCAGAGCTCCGGCTGAATGCACTGCAATCCGCACAAATCCGAGGCATCCCGGGCTACCCCGTGCCACAAATACCGCCACGGTGCCCAGCAGACCCCACTGTAACCGCCGATGCCATTCTTTCAGACGCCCGGCTCCAAAAATAAACGCCGCGGCGGCAAGGCCTACCGGGCGGGAGAGAGGCCTCAGACCACAGCAGGGGAATACTGGCCCTGGAACCTTACAGACCTGGAGGACTGGTACCCCAGCGCACAGAACTCAGGTCAGATGGGGCGCAGGTCCAAAAAACCACCCCAAAGCACCCCCAAACCCCAGCGTGACATAGGCCACGAAGAATCCCCGCCACCCTCAGAAGAGGGGGAACCGCAGGACAGCCCACACCCCAGTCCCCATCGTTCCACACAAGCAGAGAGGTCAGAAGCCACTGCACCGGCCTCAAAACAAGATATACAGGCAATGCTGACAGGCCTGCAACAGAATTTGAGACAAATGTGGGAAGCAGATCTGGCAGTCCTAAAGCTAGATGTACACGCAGTGTCCTCACGCACCCAGGCAATTGAGGAGGAGGTCAAGGGACTGAGGGAGAACTATCAAATAATGGGGGAGAAGCTGCACAACCTACAATCAACACAAGCGGCAATGTCCAGACAAGTCAATCTACTAGACGACAGAGGGCGCCGCAAAAACATCAAGATCAGGGGAGTACCTGAGACGGTGCCGCTGGAGGAGCTACCGCACTTTACCAGGCGCCTTGCGGCCTCACTCCTCCCAGCCAAGCACACTAAAACCTTCCACTTCGACGGGGTCTATAGGATAGCCAGCCAAATCCTCACAGGCACCCACCACAGCTCCACGAGACATAATACTAAAATGCCAATCTATGTCTGACAAACTTGGACTAATGGCAGCTATGCAAGGCAACACCCCATTTGAGTTTGAGGACAGCAAACTATCCTTCTTTCAGGATCTAAGCAGAGCCACACTGATGTGGCGCAAGAGCATGCACCCAATCACCAAACAACTCCAAGCAGCAGGAGTAGCCTACAGGTGGTCGACACCAGGGACACTCTGGATCACCAAAGACGACAAACACTACAAAGCTACTGACCACACGGAGGGACCAGCGTTGATGGCTGCCCTGGGACTCCTGAACCCTGCACAGATCCCAACAACGAGGCTTGCACACCAACCAGGGACAACAGGCGCAGAGCTACACCTGACACCTGGACCAAGCCGGGGCACTAACACCTGAACGAACTCTATCTGCATACAGCCTTATAGGCCTTAGTTTAAACAGTTTAAATGTTTTATGTTTCATAACTTTACAGTCTGTCATATTCCAAAGGTTATTGTTACGGGAAAAAAGGCCCAAGGGAGCTGACAATCACTGCCACAGTGACACCACCTCCCCCCCCCCCCCCCCCCTCCCTCCCTGGGGTTAAAGGGAAATTACTGCAGCACACACACTTCTAGCCTCTGGCCCCAAGGGCACAGTTCAACCCAGACGCAACACAGCGACTTTCCTACAACTAGACCCAACCTTTAATAGTAGTAAACTAGACCAGCGAACACGCAACCACTCCTAGGACTACATAACACTATATGACTCCCAGAATGCCGTGCACGCTGAAGTACTCTAATGACCACGACCAGATGAGACACGAGACGGGACCTAGACATGATAGGGGGCAATGCAAAGTGAATCCGCAACTGTCACCACAAGCCCCAACCACTCACACCGAGGCCAGGTGACACATAGCTTACCCACGACAAGTGCGACGCGACAGGGGAACAGAATAGCTATCAGACATAGCCGCCACTACCCATCCCCCTCCACCAACGGCCCCGCAGTACTCAGGGTGACCTCTTTAGAAGGGTGTCTATAACCCTAACAGTTCTACACCTCAATTCACTCGTTATAACATTGAGACCGTATATAAATAGCAAGATTTTGGGCACACATTTTTCTAACTGTTTATGATAATGTCTAATGTTTGGAGGCTATTGTGGCCCTGCACATGTACTCTTCATTGCACACGAAAAATAAAGAATAAAAAAAAAAAAAAAAAGAAACTTGCTTTGATCCTTCAAATAATTTTGTTCGGGGTCAGTGCGGACCAATAGATCTTGCAAATTTCTCTCTCTTTTGTAACACATCATCGGTTTTTGGAGAAATACTGCTGGTAAAGTTGGATCTCCAGTTAAAATATTCCAATTTGTTTTTACAACTTTCGACAATTCGGTGCTAGCCGAATTAAACTTCATAGGGAAGGTTAATCTTGGTGTCTTTGGTTGATTATGTATTTCAGATACATCTTGCGTCCTTTGTCATGTTCTATGTAAAGCTGCATCAAGTATAAAGCAGTTATATCCCCTGGTAAGAAACTTGTTATACATTGTTTCAACTTGAATTTCAATGTGTTCGTTTAGGGAATTATTCCGGAATACTCCCAAAAATTGAGTATAAGGTAGAGATTTTTTCATTTGCTCTGGATGTGCACTGGTGAAATGAAGTATGGTGTTCCTGTCTGTGGTTGATATTCAATTTTGTTATCTTTGAAGATTTCAAGATCCAGGAATTTTTTCGTCAATGTTAGCCGTGATTTTAATAGGACTCGGTAGGTTGTTAATATTTTGAACAAATTGTTTGGCATCTGCCACAGTGCCCTTCCATAATATCAAGATGTCCTCTATAAAGCGTACGTATTTAGTGATCCGCTCAGAGTGTGGTTGTAAGATATGTTGTTCTTCAAATACATGCATACATGGCTGCACCCATGGATGTTCCCGAGCATTGCATATACCACCGAGTCTCAAATCTGAAATAATTGAGTTGCAAGGTTAGACTAAGCAATTCCATAACGTATTCAATGGAAGGACCTTTATAGTGGTATAATTTGGGACAGCGTTTGCCTCATCGCCTCAATTCCTTCCTCATGGGGGATAGCTGTATAGAGGCTTTGCACATCTAACCTGATAAAAATGATATTTTCAGATATATGGTCAATCCTCTCCAAGATATTAATTAGCTCCTGTGTATACTTTATACAAGTGGGCAATTTCTCTACCGGTTCTTTGAACAGAAAATTAAGGTACTTCGCTATAGGTTTTAGTACCCCGTCAATTGCAGAAACGATCAGGCGTCCAGGTGGTAACTGTATGTTCTTGTGAATTTTTGGCAACGTGTATAAAATGGGCATTCTAGGGTTGCTTTTCTTTAAGAAATTAAATAAATATAGCTCAACGTATCCTGCTCGTAATCCCATTTCCAGTGTATCCTGAATTTTGCGCATCACTTCTATTGTAGGATCATGTGGCAAAAGGACATATGTTTTCCGATCTTCAAGTTGTCTATTAATTTCAGATGAATAATCTCTATAATTGAGGACAACTAAACCACCTCCCTTGTCCGCAGGTCTCAATACGATAGAGGCCAGACCTTTTAATTAATCTATGTTGTTCTTTGGAATATTGCTATGTCTGATCTTGTGTTCTTTAAGGATTCTATCGGTGCCTGTTTTCAACGATGTGAGCGGTTTTAATAGAAGGATGGTTTGGTGGGGGATCAAAAACTCTTAATTTTAAACCTAGATGTCGGGCGTATCACGTCCTGTCTTTTATTGTTGTTTTTTCAAAAAATTCCTTAAGCCTCAGTGTCCATCCGAATTTAAACATTTCTACTTCCCACTGAAATTTGTTTGGTTGAGTGTTAGGGATAAATGAAAGTCCTTTGCTTAAGATGTCCATTTCCTGGTCTGTCAATTGTCTGTCAGAGAGATTGAATACCTGTGTTATGGTCGCATTTGGGGGTTTCCCTTGACCAGTGTGGGTGCCCTTTTTGGCCTCTCCTGGTGTTCCCTTGTTTCTGTTCTTGCTCCTGGTGATAGTGCCCAATGTTTCTTGTTGTCTCCCTGGTGCTAAAAAATGGCCAGAAATTAGGATTTTCTGGTTCTGAGCCTGATTCGCCAGATGTAATATCAATTGTGTTTGATATTGGGTTTAATAATCCTTTTTCTCATACGTCTGGGTCTAGGGCGTCTATCTCCCGACAGCCATCTATATACTTGATGTTCTTTTATAATCTTGTTGGACTCTTTCTTGTTTTTGACATTTAAATTTAATTAATTGGTTCTTGTGTATATATATTTAAATTTTAGCGATATGCCTTCCTGTGAGCTCAATAGAATAGCATATTGATTTTCCAAGTCAAGTGTTTTTCTTTCTGTTATCAAGCAGATCTTCCTTTACATCTTTGATAATGACTAACATAAGGTCTACGGAACATTTATTCAAAACTGCTGTCCAATCCCTGCAAACATGCGCTTTGAGGCAGCCAATAGTGGGTATGTTACTCTCTAAAGCCTATAGGGATGTGTTTGGCACGGTGGTATTCTGAGAGGAATAACCCATGCAGATCTAAATCGATCTTTCTTTTTCAATTTTTTTTTTTTTTTTAATTATAAATTCTTTATTTTGAATTTTTTCAGTTATATCAGGGTTAGGGTACAGAAAGGAAAACTTGGATTCAAGGTTAGATTTACAGAGTTCATTTGTCGTGATAACATTGTCGGTAGCAATTATGGTTAATAAGCAGTTATACAGCATTTTTCTTTTTTTCGTTGGTTCAGGTTACAGTTGCGGCTTTTAGCTATTCTCGTTTGACTCTGTTTCATGTAGGGAGGGGGTTCCAGGAAGTAACTATCGGGAAGGGGGGGGGGGGGGGGGAGAAACTATATTACACAATATAACAGTTTGTAGTATCTATCAGGTTACTGTAGGTTTGTATGCTGTGTTATCTTGTTCGTGGTGTGTCCGTTTTCCTAGAATGTAGTTGGTGTATGTTTGTGATGCTCCATCCGGAGAGTGTTGTGGGAACGGGAGGTGAGGGAAGGGGGGTGGGGGTGGGGGTAGTCGGGTAGTAGTGCTGGTCTTTATGTCCTGTTTGTCGACCCTGTGACGTGTAGTGTCCCATGTCAGGGCTTGGGTGTTCCTGGTTATTGTACTTTCTGGGTTTGGGTGATGATGAGTCGAGGTCAGCTATTGCTCTATCTGTGGCCTTTGTGTGTGCCCAGGAATGGGCTGCCTTTTAAGATGGGCTGTATTGGTCAAGGCCTCTTCGTGTGGGTCGTATTCCTTGTGTTATGGGTAGTGGTCTGCTTCTTTCCGAGGCTGAAACGTTGACTGTTTGGATTAAAAGCCTTTATACTTTTCATACAAGTCCTTGAGTGCTGGCTCTCTTTCGGAATCTATATCTTCGTGCAGTTGAGCACCGGGCCATTAGAAGGAGAAAGCTGGAGTACAAAACTTCTACTAAATTGTATATTATAGGCCTGGGGCATTTACTTGATAACCAAAACCCCCAAAATGTGTGTCTGAATTACAATAACATCATGATGTTGATGTGACAGTATTACAATATAAAAAGGGGCGAGACTACAGCATCTAAAGTCAGAAACGCTGGCAAACGTGTTTGAGGGTGTTTACAGAAACATTTTCTGAACTGACGCAGAGGTAGGTTTCCTTAGCTGTATTCCATTGGCATGCAGCAACAATGAAACGTCTTTTGTTGTTTGATGCAGACTGGAGTAGCATCAAAATAGGATGCAGGCATCAAGGCATATAAAGTGAGTGCCAATAGGAGTGGTCCAAGTCAGTCTCATGACACTCTGCATCAGTTAGCATAGAGCTGCAGGGTCAAAGTGATGTGGGAATAACGCACAGTGTCAATGCGTGTGTATCGTTGGCCAATGGATGGCATGACCGAATCCAAAGAATTTGAATTTACATGCAATATTTGTCAATCCCTCAAAAAGCACACAAGTTTAGATTTAGATAATTATGGGATAGCCATGCCTCCTGTGTTCTACAAAACTTATATAGTCCTAATAAAGAGCCAGCGTAATGCTCAGGATTAGATTTCTTTGGTCCCTCTATTCTGGTCTCTGGATACATTAACTCGTTGTTTGTTGTATCTTTATATACATATACATATATAGACTGGGGTCCCATATTTGTGAACTCCAAACAAAGGAGGGATTACTCCAGTATCTTATACATGCCCCCAAATAGTCTGTTAATAAGTGTGATGATTCGGTCCTGGCATCTCTGGCTCTGAAGTTGGACTAGTTCAGGCCTAGTATCGCGCATGTCAATCTTTGAATTAGCCTGTACTTTTCCACTAGGGAATGTAGCATCTCTCCTAGCTGGCAATTCGGTTGGAAGCGATGCGGTCCTGGCATCTCTGTTATGATAGGCATAATAGTTTGGTCCTTTTATCACCTGCTGGAAATTTCGCTAGCTTGTCTGGCGAATTTCTACCCTGAGCACTAGGACTCCGGTACTTGAGTTTCTAAGCCCCCGGCAAAGCTCCTGGTATTACAGGATGTTCTACCTAACTAAAAGCTGTTGACGATTTACCTATGAGTGATCGCACTATAGTAGATCTTAGATAGTTACAATACAGAGACAGTGCAACGTTTTATTTATTTAAACACTTTATGGATTTTTGTATACAAAAACAATCAACAATTCAGAAATTGCAAAGTACATTTAAAGACTTCCACGATACAATAGGACAAAATTACATTTATAGACACACCATTGAGGAGAGGCCTGGGAAAACTCGAAACCGCGATGCAACGAGTATAGACACAGGATTAGAACCACTGACTGTTTATATTCTGATTTTCTACTCAGGATCCATTTTGTTCAAACCCTAAGATTTATTTTGAGCCAGGATTCGCTATAGTTTTGCTTCCCTGTGACTTATAAAGTAATGTTTCCATTTTTAGTTAAAACGTGACTTGTGTTACCACCATGTCTAGAGTAAATGGTGTAGATACTTCCCAGTTCTGTGCAATAATTATTTTAACTGCACCCATAAAGTGAATAAATATGAAAGCTTCTTTACTTTGTAGTCGCTTAATATTTTAACGTAAGATAGCATTATCTTGTTTTTAAATTCTCTACTACGTCAAAAAACCTTGTTCCAAAGATCCTTCACGATGTCACACTCCCACCAGATATGCATATAGGAGCCAAGTCTCTTGTTACATCTCCAGCACACTGGAGAGCATAAACTAAAGGCAGCATCTTCTTGCTGTAAAATCGAACTCCAATGAACTGCTTTATTGCATGAGCACACAGCTTTTCTACATCTACAGGCACGACACATTTACAGGTACGGTAATTTCAGTGGGGAGATGGTCAGAGCCAGCTCTTGCAATACCATGGGTCTCCTTGACCATCTCACATTAAGCTTATAATAGGCAGGAAGTGACACTGTTGACTCAGGCCCATCTCACACTGTGCTGGCTATACATCTTACAACGGCTTGCTATGTACATTTCCTAATCCCATCAGACATCCTGGCAGCTAGCAGCTGAAGCCATCTGAGACCAAGAGTAACTGAACACGTTGCATATGTTTTATGACTTTTATGTACAATGACTAGCATAGCTATTCCATTTCTCACAGTCCTGAGCTCACCATATATCTGCCCTGTTTCTGTGAGCCTTCTAAACTACCTACACTCTAGTTCTTCGCCTGCACGCATTCTATCGCTAATGATGGGAGCTCAATGGCGCTGTGAGTTCTCAAATCGAGAAAAGGGAAATAGGGCAAATAGAACATTCATCACAATAAGCATGAAGATACGGTTGAAACACGGCAGTGTAATTTGCACAGTAGCTGATATATTAAAGATGGCTTGCTGAGGCCCCTTTTCTGATGCACATCATCTCAAAGTTTCTGTTGCCATCTTTGAATCCTTCCCATATGGTGGAACTCATTGCATTTTCATTGGATGTCCATCTAGTCACCAGGCCCCTGTGCAGTGCAACAGCTTTCAGATGGGGGGCGGGAAGTGTAATTATCCTTATTTTTCATCCCACTCATCTGCAGACTACTTTAATTCTTCTCGATTTGGGTAGTTTCATCCATTTTACAGATCCTCAATTTTTGCATTGGATAACTAAATTCCACTTCTTATAGTAAGATGGAGATTTTCAGTTTTGTCCTGGCGTCAGAAGCCAATTTTGCACAGAACTTACATTAGCTCACATGAAACTTTCTTCTGGGATGGCTAGTGATGCTGCCGGAGGTGGCGTTAAAGGGTTAGTCTCGGTATGTGCAGCATTTTAATTATGCTGCTGAAGGTGGAGCTGAAGGGTTAATTTTTGTATATGCTGAAAAACTTTAAATCAATGTAGTGGTTGTGGTGCATGGAGTAAACCTTTAAACATATTTTACTGTTTAAGTTCTGCTTCATCTGATGTGTATGAGAAGACACTCTGTTCCTCATGGATCTTAAAAAATTGCCACTTAGTGTATTCTTTGTAGAAACGAAATAAACTGAAATGTACATGTGAAAAAATAGGAGACGTGTTCTGTCAGTTTGTTTTCATAGTCGTGTGTGCAGTGGGAGTCACCTGATTTCAGTGAATTGCTTGTTCAGTACATTTATCAAAATATTCATTTTGCAAATGCTAATCATTGTTCCTGTCATATACAGAATGAAAGGGGAACTGAATTAAAATATCGGTGAAAGATAAATGTACTCTTTCCAGTTAAATATTTTTACATTTTAGTTGACACTTATATTATATGTAATAAATCCTATAAATATATAAAATTTGCTGTGCTGTTTTGAAATGGAGTACCATAGAACTTAAATTTGATTTTTTTTTTTTTTTTAAAGGCTGTAACTTGGTATGTATGTTTAATGAATATTGGTACTTCAGTTTGAGAATTATCTCCATTTCATTTTTCGACCCAATAAACTGGCTTAGAATTTATCTACTTTTGGATTCTGTATGATGTTTGGTCAAAACCTGGACCGTTGGTGTGGACCTGGAGCCTTTGCTCAGTTTTACAGCTATGGTTTGTTGAGAACAGCAGCAACTCTGCTTGCTTTCAGACTCCAGGGTTGATTTTGAATTGAATTTCCAGATTTCAGTCCCGTTGTGATGCTTACAAAACCTGGACTACTGATTTGCTTTGAAGATTGTTTGTTTTCAGAACAACTGTTACAGGGAACCATATAAGCATTAATTTTAGAAAATACTGTGGGTGTTCTTCCAAAAACATGGCATATTAATTTTTCTCTCCTTAGAGACCCATTCATTTCTCATCTTGCTGGTGAACATGTCTTAACCACAAGATATTTGTTTAGCATTTGACCTCTTTCCTTAATTTTTTTTTTTTTTCAAAAATCTGACTGTAAGATTTGATTGAATTACATTTCAAATTGTGTAATGCCTTAGATCCATGTCTACAATTGCATTATATATTAATTCATCTGATAACAGCTTTTGATCCCCACACCCTGACTCTTCTCCTGCAGCTGTCTAATAACCTACTAAGCCCTCAGTGAATGCTTTTCTAGCAACTTTTACCCTTTCTAAACCCCTCTGTACCTGTGCGTCCAACTTATCTGGTTACAATTACGTGTATGTTCGTCCACCCATTGTACAGCGTGACAGAATTTGAAAGTGCTATATAAATAATATATACAGGATCCCATGCCATAACATCACACTCTAAATATGATATTACATAATCTCTAAAGCACGGCAACTTGGCAGGTAGTGTTGTGAAGGTGATTAAAAAAAAAAAAAAAAAAGACTAATTTGAAATATTACTGCAGGAGAGTGGATTGTCCATAAACAACCAATCCTCACTAACCTCAATTTTTTTTTTTTTTGTTACTAAAAAAAAAAAAAAAAATACATTCAAGAGGCGTTTTTTGTATGTAATGGTTTATTTATTTTGCAGAACTGAATGCACTACATGACGAATTAGTTTCTAGTGGGCTTGTCATCTTGGGATTTCCATGTAACCAGTTTGGACTACAGGAACCAGGGAGTAATGAGGAAATTCCCCTGGGATTAAAGTGAGTAGAATATGAAGATTGTAATTAAAATGCTGTCTTTTGGACAAGAATAAAGGTTTCGCCATTGAGTTGAATTGTCTAGCCTAAAATTCAACAAATCTCCTTAACAAATTTAATTGTGCCAAGTTGTCAAGAATCTGCAAAGTGCAATTACATTGACTTTAGTGGTTGTTCAGTTAAGGATGCATCTTGACCTCCGCCAATTGAATGCATGGGTCTTTCAGTTTTCATGGTTGTTTTTCAGTAGGCAGCTGCTTATTTTCACAGATGCCTGTTTAACCCATTCACAACGTTAGGAAAGGCTAAGCCATCTTCCATAGTGGGCTTTAATGCCATTTGGACAGCATGGAACGTTCTAACATTGTGGTGTGAACAGGGTTAAATCACAGATGTTACAGTGTGAGCATCTATGTATGTATGAGTTTGTTCCTATGCATATTTGTGTGTGTGTGTGACTGTATGCATCAGTGTGTAAATGTGAGCGTTTTCAATAAAGCCAATAGAGACACAATTTTGCGGGGCACAGATTATATGTGCGTATTGTGAATGCAACTTTTTGTATTTTAAAAGGTTCCTCCATGCTGCCCCGCAGCTACAATTTTTTTTTTTTTTTTTATATCTACAGTAGTGATGTCCCGAACTGTTCGCTGGCGAATGGTTCCTGGCAAACATTGCTTGTTCGCGTTCGCCACGGATGGCGAACATACGCGCTGTTCGGTCCGCCCCCTATTCGTCATCATTGAGTAAACTTTGACCCTGTACCACGGTCAGCAGACACATTCCAGTCAATCAGCAGCAGACCCTCCCACCTCCTGGACAGCATCCATTTTACATTCATTGTGAAGCTGCATTCTTAGTGAGAGGAGGGACAGTGTAGCTGCTGCTGATTTGATAGGGAAATTGATAGCTAGGCTAGTGTATTCAGTGTCCACTACAGTCCTGAAGGACTCATCTGATCTCTGCTGTAAGGACAGCACCCCAAAAAGCCCTTTTTAGGGCTAGAACATCAGTCTGCTTTTTTTTTTTTTTTTTCTGTGTAATGTAATTGCAGTTGCCTGCCTGCCTGCCAGCCTGTGTGTCAGGCTCACAGCATATACTGTGCCCACTTGCCCAGTGCCACCACTCACTCACTGGTGTCACAATAGCTTGCATTTAAAAAAACAAAACTTTTTTGACTGTAATATAATAGCAGTCAGTTTCCTTCACTAGTGTGCGTTTCAGGGCCTGCCAGGGCACAGTGTCACACCAGTGCAACTCATATCTGGTGTAACAGTAGTGTACATTTAAAAAATAAAATACAATTTTGTTGACTTTAATAGATTGAATAGCAGTTAGTTGTCTGCAAGCGTGTGTGTCAGGCCTACAGCGTCTACTCTGCCAACTTCTGCCAGTGCACAGTGCCACTCATATCTGTTGTCACAGTAGCTTGCACGCATAGTACCACTAATCGAAAAAAAAATGACCGGCAGAGGCAGGCCACCCCGCAGGGGCCGTCGTGGTCGTGGTGCTGTGATTCCCTTTGGCCCTAGAATAATGCCCAGTGTTCAGAGGCCACGTACCCTGAACTTGAAAAGTTCTGAGGACTTAGTTGACTGGCTAACACAGGACACCCAATATTTTGCAGCTTCCGCTCGGAACCTTGACGCACCATCCTCCTCCAGCTCCGCTTCACTTGATCTGTCAGAGGAGTTATTTACACATCAGTTGGAAGAAATGAGTGATGCGCAACCATTATTGCCAGAGGATGTAGATAACAGGGATATGTCTCAGTCAGGCAGCATTACACACGTACGGTGTGATGATGATGTACCCACTGCTGCTTCCTTTGCTGAGTTGTCAGATACAAGTGAAGCTGTTGATAATGACGATGCGTCCGTGGATGTCACGTGGGTGCCCGCTAGAAGAGAAGAAGAACAGGCGGAAAGAGAGGAGGAGGAGACGAGTTGAAAGCAGGGGGAGGTCGTCGCAAGGAGCTAGTGGCACAGTCAGACAGCATGCATCGGCACCCGGGGTCAGCCAGACAGCACGCCAATCAACGCATGCTGTGTCCACCACCAGAATGCCATCATTGCAGAGCTCAGCAGTGTGGCATTTTTTTTGTGTGTCTGCCTCTGACAACAGCGATGCCATTTGCAACCTGTGCCAAAGGAAACTGAGTCGTGGGAAGTCCAACACCCACCTAGGTACAACTGCTTTGCGAAGGCACATGATCGCACATCAAAAACACCTATGGGATCAACACATGAGTACAAGCAGCACACAAACTCAAAGCCGCCATCCTCCTCCTGGTCCAGCATCTTCAGCCACATTAACCACTGCTGTCCTCCTTGCCCCCTCTCAACCATCCGCCCCTCCGTCTCTTGCCTTGAGCAGTTCCTGCTCATCTGCCCACAGTCAGGTGTCTGTCAAGGACATGTTTGAGCGTAAGAAGCCAATGTCACAAAGTCACCCCCTTGCCCAGTGTCTGACAACTGGCTTGACTGAACTCTTAGCCCACCAGCTTTTACCATACAAGCTGGTGGAGTCAGAGGCGTTCAAAATTTTTTTAGCTATTGGTACACCGCAGTGGAAGCTACCCGGACGAAATTTCTTTGCACAAAAGGCAATCCCCAACCTGTACTCGATTGTGCAAAAGGAAGTAATGGCATGTCTGGCACAGTGTTGGGGCAAGGGTCCATCTGACCACTGATACCTGGTCTGCAAAGCATGGTCAGGGCAGGTATATCACCTACACTGCGCATTGGGTAAACATGCTGACGGCTCCCAAGCATGGAATGCGTGGCTCTGCAGAGGAGGTGTTGACACCGCCACGACTTGCAGGCAGGCCTGCTGCCACCTCCTCTACTCCTCCTACTCCATCCTCTTCCATAACCTCCTCGGCTGAGTCCTCTTCTGCTGCTGCGTCTTGCTCCACATCAACGGCACCCCCCCAGCTCCCCAGGTACTGTTCCACATCCCCAGTGTCACGCCGTCTTGGGGTTAACTTCCCTAAAAAAAGAGTCACACCGGACCAGCACTCCTGTCCGCCCTGAACGCACAGGTGGATCAGTGGCTGACTCCACACCAACTGGAGATCGGCAAAGTGGTTTGTGACAACGGAAGAAATTTGTTGGCGGCATTGCATTTGGGCAAGTTGACACGTGCCGTGCATGGCACATGTGTGTAATCTGATCGTACAACGCTTTGTGCATAAGTACCCAGGCTTACATGACATCCTTAAGCAGGCCAGGAAGGTGTGTGGCCATTTCAAGCGTTCCTACACTGCCATGGCGCACTTTTCCGATATCCAGCGGCGAAACAACATGCCAGTGAGGCGCTTGATTTGCGACAGCCCGACACGTTGGAATACAACACTCCTAATGTTCGACTGCCTTCTCCAACAAGAAAAAGCCATTAACGAGTATTTGTATGACCGGGGTGCTAGGACAGCCTCTGCGGAGCTGGGAATTTTTTTGCCACGTTACTGGACGCTCATGCGCAATGCCTGTAGGCTCATGCGTCCTTTTGAGGAGGTGACAAACCTAGTCAGTCGCACCGAAGGCACCATCAGCGACATCATACCATTTGTTTGCTTCCTGGAGCGTGCCCTGCGAAGAGTGTTGGAACAGGCTGTAGATGAGCGTGAAGAGGAAGAGTTGTGGTCACCATCACCACCAGAAACAGCCTTATCAGCATTGCTTGCTGGACCTGTGGCAACGCTGGAAGAGGATTGTGAGGAAGAGGAGTCAGAGGAGGAATGTGGCTTTGAGGAGGAGGAGGAAGACCAACCACAACAGGCATCCCAGGGTGCTCGTTGTCACCTATCTGGTACCCGTGGTGTTGTACGTGGCTGGGGGGAAGAACATACTTTCAGAGAGATCACGTAGGACGAGGAACAGGACATGAGTAGCTCGGCATCCAACCTTGTGCAAATGGACTGTTTGCGGTTGTTTGCGGTGCGTTAAACGGGGAGTTTGGTCTGTCACTGTGAAGCGGGCGTAACCTTTACACTACCTGATCGATACAACATCATACCTGATGTTTTAAAGCACCTTATTCCTAACAATTTAGGAATGTTAGGTGATTTATGCCCTTTATGAATTAAAACCAGACTCTGCATCAACTATATAATTTTCCATGGGAGTTTTGCCATGGATCCCCTTCGGCATGCCACAGTCCAGGTGTTCGTCCCCTTGAAACAACTTTTCCATCACTATTGTGGCTAGAAAGAGTCCCTGTGGGTTTTAAAATTCGCCTGCCTATTGAAGTATATGTTCGCCACATCACTAATCTACAGCTAAACATCTAATTTCTTCTAATTAAAATAATTTAATTGGTACACTTCGAAATGATCTAGTTTTGATCTGAGGCACTTGGTATGACTTCTATTTTCTGAATGGGGAAAACTCTATGCTGGGCAATTCTTGATACCCAATCAAAGTTGGTCACTTGCTGTGTTCCGAGTTTTGTTATTTCTATTTTATATTACTTGCATTAATATCTAATGATGCACTGCTTGTAGGCTACTTAATTGAGCGTAGACAGACCGACACATCCATCTCTGGGTTAAATAGGCACTTTCCTGCATGGCCCAGAAATCTTGTAAGGACAGTGTACATTTGCTGGACATTTCCAATCTCTCTCTACCAAGGTATCTGGTTGCTTCATGTAACATCTCATTTTTCTTCAGGCTGCCTGGCCAGCCCCCAGGACCATGCATGGTCCAATGCGTGAAAGCATTTATTGATGCACTTGCACTTTGCTGCCTGGGACAGTTCCCTCGTTTCCCACAGGACCTCGAAATGACTGTTGTGAGGCCTGGTACACATATTAACATCACTATACATACACAGACATAGAATACACATTCCAAGAGACTTACACACTCAAACATATTCATACACACGTCACATACAGAGACACATGCATACAAAAGCAATTTTATTTTTTTGGAGTTGGTTTGCATGAATGTCTATACCTAAAATGTTGTGTTTACAGGTTGCCCTGAGTGGACTAGGTCAGGTGGGTGGTATTTTAAGAGGTCGAGCTATTATAAGAGGATAAGGAGGCCAGCAGGGGTACCAGAGCAAAATCTGTGTAACATTTTACTGTCCCCATAAGTCCCATGCTGCAGCTGGCTTTGCTCATTCATGATAGTGGTATGCTCTCTTTTGCATCTGGCAGCCATCAATAGCACTGGCACAGCATACTGCTGATGTGTTGTACGTCTCCGAGGTGTGTGCACACAATATCTGTCACACTGTGACAGAAATACCTCTCCTTGCAGTGTATTTGCACCACCTCTGCGTGTATGCCCTGTGTGCACGTGTTTTATACTGGCCCTGTGAGTGAGAATTTTACTGATACATGTTGGGCTGTATGTGCATGGAACTGATTTGAGCATAAAGTGGCTTGTTGTTGCTGGTATTGCTTTTACTACTTTTTTTTTTTTTTTTAAATGTAATTATTTGAGTATAATTGAAAAGACAATACATAAACAACATTAATGGAAGACAGTTTGTCATTGTTTAGTATCAAATAAGATGTCATATTTAGTTTACTAATGACATACATATAACTTAGATAATACAGACAAGGTATTGCTTAAATTATCTCAACTGCTTCCATCATAAAGTCAAATATTTATGTCTAGTGACCGAAAAGCAACCAATCTGCGAAAGGAAATTCAGATAGTATTTGTAAATAAAGGAAACAATAAATAATAATAATGTTTTACTAAAATAAATAATAAAGGAAATAATGTTTTTTATAATATATAACCAAACTACCAAAAATATTTCTAGCTCGGAGGATGAGATTAATCGAACACATTACTCTTAATAATTATTGATATTGCCATCTTCGCTTTATTTTTGTACTTTATTTTTATTTAAACTGTTAAATATAACAGTAGTCAACAGGCAAAGAAAGGTTATTAAAACAATAAATATATATATATATATATATTCAACCAAAGAGCCACACAAACATTTGTAAGGCAACTCCAAATGTCAGAAAAAGAAGAGCAATAGCTTGTTCGAAAACAAGACAAATGAGTTAAACAAATAAATAAAAAAAAAAGAGGACAGGATAATGGCACCAAACATTCTTTATATTTTTAGTTTAAATAAAAAGAATCTATATATTGTTTTGTCACCCTTTTTTTTTTTTTATTTATTTTTTTTTTTTTTTGCAGATATGTGCGTCCTGGTGGAGGTTTTGAGCCAAAATTCCAGATGTTTGAAAAGGGGGACATTAATGGGAAAAAAGAGCAGAAAGTATACACATTTCTGAAGGTATCAAAAAATTGACTATTTTTAACCCTTTCAAAATAATTCAGATCTGCATGTTTAATGTCATTGTATATTGTCCTTTTAACTTGAGTAGGAACATCTTTAAGCTACTAAAAAAACAAAAACATCAAAGAGACACTATAGTCACCAAAACAACTTTAGCTTAATGAAGCAGTTTTGGTGTATAGGTCATACAGTTTCACTGCTCAGTTCTCTGCCATTTAGAGTTTGGGAACTGCAGCACCGTTTCTAACCAATTTTTCGTTCATAATTTTCGTACATCGAATTGGAAGAATAGGCACCATGCTGATATCCAAAAGGTCAAATCTGTCCTGTCCATGGCTGGTTTCTGGACACTGGTTCTTTTGGACCACAACCCATGCTTTAACCCCTTAAGGACCAAACTTCTGGAATAAAAGGGAATCATGACATGTCAGGCACGTCATGTGTCCTTAAGGGGTTAAAGAAGTGTCTGTTGCTAAATGCAGAGTGAAGTCTGAAACACAATGCCTGTATCTATTTGCATGTCAAACAGGGACCTGTGATAGATATGGAAACATTATTTATTGAGTTCCTGTACACTAAGAGGACTTTACAAAGTCAAACTTGAGAGGTGTGTGTTTCTCTAGATAGACTTGGTCAGGGACTGAATTAAAAATATCTATTAGCAGCCAATCAGGACCCGACATGAGCTAGTTTGTGTCCTTGAAAAACACATTGTGATAACATTTACCAAGTGTGCACCTTTTAGTTGAACACTGGTCAGTTTTATTTGCAAATTTAAATGTATTTAAAAAACAAAACAAAAAAAACCATGGCATTCATGTGTTAATAGTCAATAGCTGTGTAATGTTTAACTAAACTAGCCCCCATTACCTTCCTAGCAAACTTGATCAAGTAATCTTGATTATTCAGCTTTCATAATTATTTATTTTCTTAACAAATTAGAAAATCATCTTATGGGTCATTTGTTTTGTAGAAAGTAAGTCCACAACAGTGGAATTTCAAATATGATAGCATTTCTTTACTTTATTTTCTTTTACCAGAACTCCTGTCCTCCGGTGGGTAATAATATAGGCAACCCACTTAACCGCCTTTTCTGGGACTCCCTCAAGACCAATGATGTCAAGTGGAACTTTGAGAAGTTTTTGGTGGGACCGGATGGTCGGCCGTGGAGACGTTGGCATCCTCGTACACCAGTCGCTCAAGTGAAAAGAGATATAATTTTCCTCATGAAGCCTCAGCATGGTCAACAAAGTATCCTTATGCTGGGAAGGGAGCAGAAATAAAACACTGTGTCAATATCTTATACAACATTTTCTATTCCTGATTATCTCTGTGCTTCTTTGTGCTGTGACTGATCAGTAGTGACTTTAGCTAGCTTTGGATTCTTTCTGTATGAAAGCCAAGTCCAAAAGCACGCGAGTGTGGGACTTGTCTGGAAACCAGTATGTGGTGCAGCTGCTCTTTAGTGCATTCAAGCTGCTGTGCTGCTCTGGGATGGGATCCATAGTGTAGCCATGTCTCTTAATTACTACTTAATCTGTAGACCAAATTTAATTCATGTCATTCATCAATAAATCTTGCCAATCTTAAAATGTATGTGTCTTTTTTTACGCATTTGTGAAAGGGGAGTATTGAAATCAGAAATATGATGATATGCAGTATCTTCCTGCACTTTTTTCCTCTGAACGGAGCTAATGTTATGTAAAACACTGCAGGGGGGAATGTGAGCGGGATATCATCAGGTATCTCTATAGTGGTTCTCTCAAAACTTGATTGTTTAGAACTGCTTGCAAGGGCAGACCCAGAGATCAAACACAGGAAGAATAGCAGCACTTGTCTAAAACATGGACCCCAGCTGCACAAATACAGACACACACACACATTTAAGCCACTTCTGCAATAACATTTACATTTTATTTTTTTTAATATTTACTTTTTTTAAATTTTATTATTGTAGTCATTTCTACAAACATTTCATAACATGTACACAATATTAAACTGTTTACCTACTAGCATCAATTTGGTAAGTATAAAAAACAAATAGGACATCAGACATGGCAAACAAGACAAAACAATGTATTATTAAAGTTCTCTGCTAGGGGGAGGAGAGGAAAAAAGTGAAAGATGAGAGAAAGAGACAAATATAAATTTCTCTCTTTCTTCTCTCATTGCCATTTTTACCATATAACGTCATGGGGAGCTATATCTGACTTAAATTTTCTTAATCTGTCTCAGCTATTTTAGATATTCCTCATATGTTGTCCTACATATACCCATCTCCATTTTAATTTTGATATATACGGTAATTAGAATTTTCACTTGCTCCCAGCAAGGTGCTGAGGCCTGCTTCCAGTTTCTGGCAATCAGCATCTCTGCTGCTACTAAAATATGTGTAACAATCCTTGAGGCAGGGCCAAGAATATTTTGAATATTTAATTGTAATAAAAGTGATCTAGGTTCAAAGATAAACTTTTTAGAGAGTAAAGTTTGAATTTTTGTATGGATCATATTCCAAAATAATTGAATGGGTTGACATTCCCACCATATATGGAGGAAATCTCCCCTGTATGTTAAACATCTCCAACATCTGTCTGAGGCGTTGGGATACATTCTAGACAGCTTACTTGGGACTAAGTACCATTTGTTCAAAAGCTTCTAATGTATCTCCATCAGATTTAAACAATTGATGTTTTTATTAACGGTTTTCAGTGATTTCTTTCCAATCTTCACAAGTGAAGAAAAAAAAAATGGCAGCAAGAATTAAAAATTGATATCGCTGGTAAAATCGGTTTATTAAGGTCACCCTTAATTAAATCCATACAACGTGTAATTAATTTATTCATTTTCATACCTTTTTATCATTTTTCCTAGTTTAATATGTTTGGATGAATTGTCTGGAATTAAATGTTTTTGTAGGTAACACTTTATTCTAATAAAATTAAAGATTTCTTTATTATTTAAACCATAATCTGTATTTAGCAGCGTGAAATCCCTAATCTTATCGTTATCCAGTATTTTTTAATTCTATTGAGGCCAGCCTTTATCCATTTTGAGAGGTTTAAGTCTGCAACATTATACATTAATTGAGATAATGGGAGGCCTGAGATAATTCTAAGTTTTTCCCATGTGTTCAAAAGATTATTAAATACTATACTCTTTGATTGAATATCTATACAGTATTTCTTTCCCCTTATTCTGCCAAAATATTGATATCAACTCTTTAGTAACATCACTAGTTTTGTCAAACCCATTTCTATTTTATACCAGATTTCCTCTTTAACATTATCAAACTGAGTATAAATAATGTGTTAACATGCAGGTTTTCCAATAGTCTTTTAACAAGGGTAACCCCAGTCCACCGTGGCTGATTTTCCGTGCTAAACGACTGGCACTAATACGTGGATTTTTACCCAACCATATAAATTTATTGAATATACATTGCGCCAAACTCAACCAACTATCTGGACAGGCTACAGGCAACATGCAAAATAGGTAGATCCATTTTGGTAGAATATATGATTTTACAATATTTATTCTTCCCCACTACGAAACTTCCCAAGATTTCCACTCTTTACATTTTTTACTAGTATATTTAAGTAGAGACATAAAATTACTCTCCATAAGATTAAGAGGGTTTCTCGTTATTTGAATTCCAAGATATATAAAATTAGAAGATGAACAATCTAACCCAAACTTATCATATAGTGACCTTCTTAACTCAAGCAGTAATAGGGCGGCGTTCGACAGTTTAAAGCTCACGAACCCGCATATTCCAACAGTTCACTTTCTACTGTATAATTGTAGTGTGTGTTCGTGTGAACCCTTCATTCGAATGGCTTTACTATTCTAGTGAACGGATCTGAGCGGTATTTCGCCAGATGGTGCGTTTAGATCCGAGCCATTCAATGAAGGGTCATTCGGACAATTCCGAGTATTTGTACAAGTTATGTATTTTTATGTGAAATGGTATATTTTGCTGTACGGAGAGAATGTAATTAACAGTATATTCTTGCGCAATTATCTCTACAGTACAGCAATGCATGATGGGAAATAGCATTGCAGGTTAAGTTTTCCACAGAGTCCACCAAGGGAAAACCCATGCAATGCCAGTATGGAAACCCTTGCATGGGGACTTGTATAAATACGGTGACATTGGAATAAAAGCTCAGTTGACTCCCAAACTATGTGTCGCCTAGTTCTTGGGGAAAAAGGGATTATCTTTACGCTACCTGTACTTTGTATGCTGAAACCTGACTACCAGCGGAGATACCGTGGATTATATTACTACTCCACTACAGGGTATAATGTGCACTTTTAACATTTCCCTCGGTATCTCTCCTGTTTGTGTAATTTTATTAAATGTCCTCCTAAGAGCCTCTTTAATATTATGTTAGGGACGAATAAAAGATTACTAGACCCATCAAGTCCTGGTGATTTATTAGTTTTAAGTTTTCTTATAGCTGTTTCTACTTCATCTGTACTAATTTCTTCATTGAGTTTACCCAATTGCTCTTCCAAAACTCTAGGGAAGTTATAGTTATTCAGAAAACCGGCTATATCTATAGCGGGTTGTCTCTCCGGCAGATTGTATAGAATTTCTGAAACGCCTCACCTATTTTCTCTGGATTAAGCAGGATATTGTTGCCCTGCATTATCTTAGTAACTATTTTTATTTTTTTTTTTGCTCTGTTTTTTAATCTTCTGGACAATAATTTATCGGCTTTGTTCTCCTGATACTATGTCCTTTTAAGTCGATCAAGAGAATAATTTGATTTTTGAATTAAGACACTATTAATTTTGTCCCTCACTTCCTTAACTTTATCAGCCCTTTCCTTTGACAGTGCACTCCTATTTTCCTTCTCTAGACTATCCAAATCTATATAGTTCTGCTAGATTCCACGTATTCCGTCTTTTTTCCTGAGCACCCAATTTGATTAGATGACCCCTTTTGGTGCACTTATAAGCACAACCTATCATTGGGAACGAAATCTCTTATGAATAGTTTTCTTTGAAGAAAGGTTCTGTAACTTCTTTAATCAGATCTAGATTTTGTTTATTTTGTATAATACTTTAATCTGTCTATACACTAAGCCGCTTCCAGCGGTGATGATGCAGGACATTCAGATAATAAAAAACAACAACAAAAAGTCATTATTTAGTGATAATTACTCAGCATGTCATAGTTATATTAACCGAATTTGTTCTTTAAGCAGTTATCACTCATTAGGACACGGATCTTCCGTACAAGGGGGCTATTTCTTATCTTATTTTGTAACCCCAAAGATTGTTTAGTTTTGTTTTTAACACACCTCACTTTCTAACCCATATCAGAAAATCTGGAGGGAATACTAATGAAATTTTTTTCAAAAAAACCCCCCAAAAAACTAACATTATATAAATCACTGTCGTATTCAATCCTCGTGCACTAACCTTTAATAATGCCTACTCCTAACCTAAATAATTGTGTCATTTTAACATTTAATAGTACACCCTCCTCCAGCCCTGAGAAGGTGTTACAGGGAAAGTATTCCTTTTTCTAAGTGAGAATATTTAAGTGACTTCATTACCATTTTGATGTTTAGTTGCGTTCTGTTAGCGCAAATTTCGCAACATATTTTAACCTCGTATCTTTTCCCATAAAACCATATATCTCTGTTTACTTTTTAATATATGAAGTGTTTTAACTTTTTTATCATTTAAAGTGCAGTCATTAGGAGAAAAAAAAAATTCAAAATAATCTATTCCCTTTCACCATTATGATTCTAGTCATACATTTCAGTGTATACTCCTAATTTATGTGCCAAAACAGCCTCCCTAACGATTATAGGTATCTGTGTACTTTTTAGGATGCTGACCATACCCTTCTATGTATATGCTTTAGAAATCAAATTCTTTATGTATTTTAGGAAATGTTTTTGCCTCCTTTCACCATAAAACAATTATCTTCAATTATAAACATCCATCCTATATAAAAAACAAAAACAAAAAAAACCCTATTTTTTTTTTTTATCATTCCAGCTTGTTAGATGGCAGCAATTGTTTTAAAGAGGCTGAGTTTTTAACCATTTCCATTTTATCTTTATATTTGAATCTTAGTCCTACTGGAAAAGACCACATATAGTTCTCATTCTTTAGGAGTATCCTAGTTTGATCGAAGAATGTTCTCCATGAATTTCTGATGCCGATCGATAGATCATTAAAGATCTTGAGCTTCATACTTGAAACCTTGGAATGACATTTACATTGATGCCCTGCTTCTTGCATGACAAATGGACAAAATGTGTAACAGGCTTACAGAGTGGTGGCTTCTGCTTCCAAACAGATAAATTCCCCTGTCTTTTTAGAGCAATGTGGGTGCCTTCTGCTGCAAAAATGGGGGGGATAGGGGCAGGTTACTGTGCCTGTAACAGTGACTATGTTCCTGTAATTATGTATGTGGGGTCTGTGTGTGACGGCTTCTTGCATTACTGTGCATGTGTGTGTAAAGTGACTGTTACATAGTGTGTCTATGTGCATCTGAATGTGTGTCTTTGTTTATGACTGGGTCTAGGTATGTGTAAGTGACTGTATAATAGAGTATTTATGTTGTAATTGTGTCTGTGAATGCATATCTATGTATGCATGGCACGGTGTATATATGTGGGGGACAAAAAAGGTGTAAGGGTAAGAAACAGACAATGGGTAAGGGGGGGTTAATAGATGAAGAATAAACATGGCACACACAAAAAAGGTGAAAGAAGTTAAGAGACATACAAGGGGAAAGGGGGATTGGGAGAAATCCAAAAGAAGGGTCAGGAGATGCACACAAGAGATGACTGTGTGCCAATACAGATGTCACCCCAGGTGACAAATGATCTAAGTACTCTAGGCTTTTTGCTTCCCCCCCATGGCTTTAGGTTTGTTTGACTTTACCATGAACACTTTATGCATATACTCTTTACAGGGTTGCCATGATAAATTGTGGGGCCCCTGACACAGCTCAAGGCCCCAGGGCCTACCCCTGAGTCCACCCATAGGGCCGCCCCCAGGGGTGCAGTGTGTGTACTGATTGTGGTGTGTGTATAGTGGATATAGAATGTGTGTAGTGGATGCAGAGTGTATAGTACATGCAAATTGTATATTTGTGTAATGTATGAGGTGTATATTAGATGCAGAGTGTGTGTTTGTGTAGTGGATGTAGTGTGTGTGTATAATGAATGCAGAGTGTATGTGTGTGTGTGTGTAATGAATGTAGTGTTTGTGTAGTGGATGTAGTGTTTATGTGTATTAGATGCTGTGTGTATAGTGAATGTATAGTGAATGCAGTGTGTGTTTGTGTAGGATGGGAGCGGGGGTGCATTGTCTAGATTTATTTTTTTTTTAATTAAATTCAGTTTTAGTCCTCCCTCCCGGCTTCTTACCTGCTATGGGGAGGGGGCAGATTGTGTTCCCTGGTGGGCCGGAGGCATTGTGATTGCAGCCAGCCACTATACTCTGCAGAGGGGTCCTGCAGCACACTCTCACTTCCCTCCAAACAGCTCCCCTGTCTAACTCTCGCAGCCTGCATGCCTTACAGAGCATTGCCATGGTAACCCGTGACAACACTGACAGCAGCGGGACTTGTGAGATTTAGACAGGCGAGCTGCTGACCACCAGGCCCATGATGACCATTATGGTTGCCATGCCCTAATGGGGGCCCTGACTCTGTATATTAAAGTGTAAATAAAAAGATACTTCTCCCAAACCTTGATTAAGCAATCCTTAGAGCAGGGATAGGCAACTTTCAATACTCCAAATGTTGGACTACATCTATTATAATGCGCTTCTAGCCATAATGCTGGCAAAGCTTGAAAGGAGATTTAGTTCAAAACATCTGGAGTGCCGAAGGTTTTCTACCACTGACTTAGACTAACTCAAGCCATACTCATGGAGCTTGGAGTAATCATTTAGCTTTTTTTCATGTGCTGCTCTGTTTTCTCATAAAATTATAAAATACTTGACAATTCACATCACGATCTAGTTCAATCAGGACACACACTGCACTGAAGGACAAAAAAAAAACTTCTCCTCAGCACTGTGCTGACTGACAGGTACAAAGAACAACTAAATGATTGAAAGGGTCCAATACAGATGTTTCCGAAGGAGAGTGAAATGCACACACTATTCAATGGGGAATATTCCCAGTAGGGTGCTTGCAAACCGAGGAGAAGCAATGTTCCCAAATACATTCAGTCAGTTTAAATACAAATATCTGTTGGTTTGTTAGAGTGGCAGTCCTATTTAGGAGTGCAAAAGAAACAAAGTTTGGCTCTTCGGTGCCTCCTCTGTCAAAGTTGACAAAGGCATAGGAAGACAAGCAAGTAGCATCTGGCCAGTAAAATTTATTATTAACAATTTAGCATTGTCAAAACTGTTACACCAGGCCAGTGGTTTGTGTTTTTTTTTAGGTAGCAACAACCGTTAAAGGGATTCTATAGTGTTAGGAATACAAATCTGTATTCCTAACACTGTAGTGCCTTCTGGTCCCTTCTGTGTCAATTAAGGGTTAAATCACTTTGTTCATACAGCCCTAGTCACACCTCCCTGCATTTGACTTGCATAGCCTTCCTAAACACTTCCTGTAAAGAGTTATCTAATGTTTACACTTCCTTTATTGCAAGTTCTGCTTAAAGGGACACTATAGTCACCTGAACAACTTTAGCTTAATGAAGTAGTTTTGGTGTATAGAACATGCCCCTGCAGCCTAACTGCTCAATCCTCTGCCATTTAGGAGTTAAATCCCTTTGTTTATGAACCCTAGTCACACCTCCCTGCATGTGACTTGCACAGCCTTCCATAAACACTTCCTGTAAAGAGAGCCCTATTTAGGCTTTCTTAATTGCAAGTTCTGTTTAATTAAGATTTTCTTATCCCCTGCTATGTTAATAGCTTGCTAGACCCTGCAAGAGCCTCCTGTATGTGATTAAAGTTCAATTTAGAGATTAATATACAATTATTTAAGGTAAATTACATCTGTTTGAAAGTGAAACCAGTTTTTTTTTATGCAGGCTCTGTCAATCATAGCCAGGGGAGGTGTGGCTAGGGCTGCATAAACAGAAACAAAGATTTAACTCCTAAATGACAGGGATTTGAGCAGTGAAATTGCAGGGGAATGATCTATACACTAAAACGGCTTTATTTAGCTAAAGTAATTTAGGTGACTATAGTGTTCCTTTAATTTGGAACTTCTCATCTCCTGCTCTGTTAATAACTTGGTAGACTTTGCAGAAGCCTCCAGTATGTGATTAAAGTTCAATTTACAGAGCAGGAGATATAACTTACTTTGAAATATTGTATCTTATTGAAAGTGAAACCATTTTTTTTTATTCAAGCAGGCTTTCAGTTACAGCTAGGGGAGGTGTGACTAAGGCTGGATGAACAGAAACTAAGTGATTTAGCTTTGAACAATGAAACTTCAGAGGCATGATCTATACACTAAAACTGCTTCATTAAGCTAAAGTTGTTTTGGAGACTATAGTGTCCCTTTAAAAAAAAAATAAATATATATTCTCTCTCACAACCATCTACGAATGATCAGACAAATCCCTTTAAGTAGCACCCAGCTTATAGACCGGATGCACAGATAATCAAGAGACCAGGCATAGTTCATATTTAAAGTAATTTATTAATATGTTAAATTACATGCAAAATGAAAAAACAAAACAGATTATGCCTGTGGTATTTTAAGAGGTAATTTGTTACAGTTAATGTAACACTTTAGACAGACATATAGATAGATGTATATTTCCTTTACATAAATAAAAAGCCAACAATAAAAAAAATCTCCAACCAAAACACATTAATCTGGGATGTTCACGTGTGCCGTAAATTGTGGAGTATGTTGTTAGACTAGACATTTCATTAAAGCCAAATGATTCCCGCAGAATAAGAGAGTTCTAATTTAATGTACACAAAGAATTTACCCATCACTATGTATGGATTATATCTACAATTCTACACTGTTGGTCGCCAATTGTCGGACTCCCAGTTTCAGAGTGGATGTAAGAAGGTCCATTACGTGCCCAATAGTCACATGGCTTGCTCCTTTAATCCATCCCTGAATGATTTAGTTCAGAAGAACTAGCAGAGGCACATGTAAGTTCAATAGTTTTACACATTCCCCTAGCCCTGGAAACAGCAGCTAAATATTTTTTATTAGATCTGCAAATTATATATATATTTATTCACTAGCAGCATGACTAGCAAATATATAAATGCTTTATAGATCTATTATGATGCATGAAGACAGACTGTTTTACAAATATACTGTAGTCTTGTTCTAGGATTTGGGATCATAAAATTATCACAGTTTCAATTTTCAAACAACACAGAAAATATATAGAAAAATATTGTGAAAATACACTTAACATTAAAGAAAGGTAAAGTATGCTAATTATGGAGCACATTTTTAGGTTTATTTACTAAAACGTGAATTGTAAAGCATTCAAAGTACATTCTTTCAGGTATCGTCTATATTTTCCATTTGGACTAAAATTTGAAATTCACTTGATTCAGATTTCAGTTTACATTTGGGCATCCTGGATTCCAACTGACTGCAAATTTGATTTCATGAATAACCCTGTGTGCTTATTTACATTTTTAAAGAAAATCTGTTTAACGCATTGAGAATGCATGTAACATGAACAAAAACTTTTTGTAGAATCAAATATTTATTATGAAGTAACTTTGAACATCTAACAATGTATTTATATGCACACAATTGTTTTTTTTTCCAAACTGCACTTCGTCACACACAAAAAAAGTCCACATTAGCTGCATCAATGCATCAAAAAAATATATCAAACTAATTTGTGTTAGAGAGATTTTCCTATTTGATCTACTATGATCTTGTTTTGGATTCAATTCAAACACAGTTGTACAGTTAAACAGCAACTCTAACCATTAACCCCATAAAACACATTGTAGTAGTTATGGTGCCAAAATTGTGTGGGTGCTGCCCCCCCAGTTTGTTGTCAAACTTTACGACCAGCTCGAAATAATGGCGCTCTTCATTTGCCTGTTGCTTGGACCTCTTTGCCTTGTTTATCTAAAAGTAAACTTCAAAATTAGCCCATCCAACGTTCCATTGATAGGTCGAAAATACTGGGCCAGCTCACCCCCAGCAAAGCAGCACTGTCTGATCCATTATCAAATAACGTATCCCACTGTTCTGTTTAGTGCAAGGTTTTTGTAAATAAGTCTAAAGTCTAACGTTTATGAATTCTGGTGCATCACACAATTGAACACAATGTTCCCATTTTACTTTGAACAGGTAAAAAATTCCCATATCATGTACACCTCATCTGTTATATGGCGTGCAAAGCTGCACACAGATAGCTTGCAGGCCATCGCTGCCATAACAAACCTGTTACCTGCCATTATCATTCTATGTCCTGTATGTTCTCTTCCAACATTCCAACTCACAATCAAATCTTCTGCCAGGATCACAGGCCCATCTTTTGCCTATTGCATACCGTTGCTAACAAACCATACTCTAGCCTGTCCTAAGGATTCTCCCCGGGAAAGAAGTTGGAGCAGGTGCATCGTAACATATCCTAGACATCCCTACATCATACTATTTGGTCTTTAAATGTTTACTTTCGTCAAATGGAACCATTTTGCCATTTACCTTAGGTAAAGTGTGTGGTATACTTTAACTGAATAAGATAAATTATTCCTATGAGAAGAATAGTATCCACCAGAAAGAAAGTGGGCATTGTGTATGACTGTATGTAGATAGGACATTCATAGAGAATAGAGATAGGTTCTCAATATCTGTTTTCTACAGGTGAGCACAAAGCAGAAGAGTCCTATGGCCTGCTACAACATTATTATTTACGCAATTTTTATTTTGTGTCTGAATACTATGTTCTGTCACCTTTGGATATCATATTACTTCAGGTATGTTGTATTCAAACCTCCAGACTTACAATCAAATTTCCAAACATAATCACTGACCCATATTTTTGGACTTCTCTAACTCACAAGCCTCACTACAGCTTCTCCCCTGGAAGTAATAGATGCTGGTACTTCAAAACACTTCCTACACCCTACATCTCCACATTTAAATGTTATCCATGTTTAACTGGAACATTTCGCTAGTCAACAATTACAACTATTGTGCATTTCTCTCTCAATTAAAGTGCATGTTTTAATTCAATTGCAAGAGTAATAAGGCCAATGAGAGGTACGAAAGTCCACCAGAAAGCAAGCTAAGAATATCGTAGGACAGTGAACTTCAGAAGAAAGTCAAAGACATAAAAAGGACAATTAAACTATTCATGGGCAAGACACAACCTGAAGGACATAGGTCTCTTTTTAAAGTGAGTTTTTAGTATAGGGTGATATATAGATGAATTATATTTTAAAAGGAAATGAAACAGAAAAAAAGAGGCACATGCAACACATTTATTTTTTAATTGATAGTTCGAATGATGTTCTGATAAACACACTGCTTTATCTCAAACTTTACTTTTTACATTTAGCAACTATAACCCCTTCATTATAAGGATTAGGTAAGGCATGTCCATCTGAGGCAATTCTGACATGTCACCAGTCACAAAGAGGTTACTATTGCACCAAGTTCCTGTGATCTTGAAAAAGAACCGGCAGGGTCGAAACATCTATTGCTTTGCTGAATGTAATTTTTTCACATTAAATCACTTTGTTCCATAGAAAGACCTGTGAGTGCATCCTTAAACGTGGATAGTACCCGGGCAATTATATTGCTAATACCCTAAAGGAGAGCCCTCAATATTTTTTACATACATTATATATATATATATACATATATACATATATACATACATATATACGCATTTTAGTCTTCCATGCCATGTATGCAAAATTGAACTACAGTTATCTTTCTAGTTCACCTAGAACATTAGAAACAGCCCCCAACAATGCTTTTAAACTGGAAGATTCTGCATTGGACTTGCCACTTCCATACAAGTGATGTATTAAATAAAACCAAGAGTTTATCTTTCCTTACAACAGAAACATACAAAACATATAAATACCACTGTTGTGTACACATTCCAGATTTCATTGTGTTTGGGGAAAAAAAAACACTTCCCTTTCAGGCCCATATTACAAACTACTTCTCTGACTAGACTAAAACAGCCAGGTTGGAAGAAGTTCTGACCCATTGTTCTCACAATTAAGGTACACAGATGTCTTTCATAAATATTATCCCAGCTGCACATGAACAGAAACTGCCAAAAAAGCATCTGCCTGGCATTGCATCCGCTCAGGTAGGCCTCTGAGATGCACCAGCAGGGACATCTGTAACAAAAAAATAATAATAATGGTAATAATAATAATAATAATAATAATACAAAAATAAAATTAAAATAAAAAACCTAAAACAAATCAATAAATGCTTTTCATTGACCCAAATAAACTTTAACCTGCTAGACACAGCCTCGTCTTTGGATTTTCCAGTCTCGATTTTAGTAAGATGATACAGGAAGCAATCCAGAAGAACACAATACCAAAATCAGCAGATTTCATAATGGGCAGACCAACTGCTACTCCTCTGTCTTAGTAACCCAAGGTGCTTTACTGCCCATGGCATTGGCATCTAAATATTACCACCTTTTCTTTAGATCACAAGTTAAGAGCATTGCTTACCGGTTTCCTTCTTTTTAGATCCTTTGTGATGTTGGGACCTGGCAAGGATGTTCGGGGCTCTCCACTGATATGCTGGCTGTTAAGAAAATGTAACTGAATTCAAGTGCACGATGCACAGACAAGAAAAATTAAAACTGAGACAAAGGTGATGTAAACTTACTGGAGGAACATTTGGCACATCTTGTAGCTGACTGTGATCGGAAGAAATGATGGGAGGTGGATAGTGGATGTGCCAATCATCATACCCTGGGTATATAATTCCTGGTGGACTGTAGGGATACGGAGGACAGACTGGGCCAGTGACTGGATCAACGAGGTATCTTTCTGATGTTGCCTGCATGTCATTTGAAACACAAATATATAGGTGAAACACAAATATATAGGTAAATAACTATAAGGTTCAATTGAGAACAAAGAGCAAAGGATAGCCCTTGACATTACTACTATGAAGTAGTACTTGCACAGAGTTATTATTAAAAACACCCACAGGCATATTATTTGAAGAAGACATTAAAAAGGCATTGTCCCTAAGGAAGCTACATTAAAGGATAAAAATGACAGCCAGATCTCAGCTTGTCGTTATACAGTTCCAGTTATAAAACACCTTAGAAAGCTTGTACAAGTATGAAGAGTTCCAGGTGCCTTCTTGGAAATAAAGCATTTTGAGTTATAAAGACAAGATACAGTGCTAGAATCCTTTTAACAATATCGCAAAACCTGCAAAAAGGTATTAAAACACATTCAACTAAACATTGCACTATATAAACAATCTAAGACTAATGTTAATAATTACACTATTTTGGTTAATTGGGTCAGTTTACCCCACTGCTACTAAATGATTTAAAAGGTGGAGACTAGTAAAATGGTGAGAACAAAGCACTAAACCAACGCTTACTATAGGATTATGATACCCACACTGTTGCTAGATTCATCCTTTAGATTTTGAGAGCATGCACTTACGCTGGACAACATTAACACAATAAAACCTGGAACTCCATTTCTGGGATTCCTGACAGACAGCTTTGAGGGGCAATTTTAGAACTCACAGCCATTCTAAGGCAAGTACAGAAATGAGAGTAAGCTCAGTGTGTTCAACACATCATCACCTTTGAAATCATGTAAAGTTGCGATGGTTCTTAGAGTGACCCATCGAACAAAGGCAGCAAGGACTCAACTTGGGAAAATGTGTGCAAAACTAAGTTAGTTGAGCATTTTAAACTTAAATGCATACGTTTGAGTTTTAGCAAATGGGAAGATATATCTTGATATGTACACCAAATAACTTACTAGGTCACCAAGGTTTTGTATTTTAAAAGAAACATGGCTACAATATAAATTTCCTGTGCATTCTGAAGCTTTGTGTCGGACATATTCACAAAAGATGTCACAAATGTATTACCTGTTGTCTGGGCAGTTCATGTGGACTTTCTTTTGCTTTTCGCAAGTCATCCTGGCAAGTACGTAGCTAGAAAATAATGAATAAATACATTTGCTGAGTGAATATCAACACTACCAATGTTAATAGCGAAGATATTCTCAAATTTAACAGTGGATTAGTGGAGTGAATCGCAATCACAGAAATTAATTACCTTGGGTAATATCAGCCAGCAGCTTTATTAAATGCTATTGAACTATACCTTGTGATATACACATGAAAGATTTGAGTGTAAACTTATCCTATCTTTTAACATACTGCTGGGGTCTCTTACAAATCTGGACAATGGGCACATTCAATATATAAAACATTAAGAGCATCACAAGGTTGCCTAAAAAAGAGACGTGTCATTAACTAGAGTCTGGTTAGAGTTCCTAATATAAGCTGCAGTGCCAAGTAACCATTGGAGTCCATAGAAAGGAAAACTTGACGAAGCTTCAAGATGTTAGGAAAAGCGGATATAGAATATGGTTACCCAGTTGGAACATCTACAGTGTGTATGTACGGTTATACAAGGGTATTTTTTTATTTAGGAACCAACATCTGCAGCTGTGATACAGTAGCTCTAGTGTAAAGTTTTTGCTGTGTGGTTTTATACCTGGCTAGTTACTTGTCCCAGTTGATTCTCCAGTTGCTCTAGCTGTCTTTTCAATTCTTCTTTTTCCTCATTCATTCGTTCCCTATCGCTACGTTCTTTCTGGAAGTCTTCTTCAAAGATTTTAACCTGGGGAATGCACACTGACATTTTAATATAGGATGAAATTATTTCTACAACTAGCAAATAAACATGATGATGTAGTAGACCTGTCACACAACAAATGACACTGAACACATTAACGTAGAAGCTGCCTACAGATAATGGGGATTGCCGTCCTGGTAACTAAGGAGCAGTATTGATAACTAACCCCGTTAGTACCGTTTTAGCTGAGAGTCAAGGACAGTAGCAAGTCTATTAAGCACATACTTTGAAGAGATACCACTGAACAAAACAAATCATTAATTATTGCATTAAAAACACAACTATATAAACTCGATTCTTGCATTTTACATCCATCAGATGAGTTGGATCATATTTGTGGTAAGGATAGCCAAATGTTACTACTGTAGATGATGTAGACTACATCTCATGCTTTTCTGACAAATTTAATTTTGGAAGAGCACATTACATATGTAGTCCACAGCATTTTGAATAGTCGTTGTAAAGTACCCCTGCTCTACAGAATTAGATTAGCAAATCAATTCTAAGAATGACATCTATAGAAAAGCAGAGGCTTATGAATCTATTTAGCAAGATATTATTGAACATAAAGGAGCAGATGTCTCTTAGTTGGAAGGATTAGTCAATGCACTTTAAATGAATTACACATGCTTGTCAGCAAAACTTAATTTCCATGAAAAGTAGCAATTGTACAGCTTGAACTCATGGTAAGCCCTTATTTTAATAAGATTTTTTTACAATGTATGTATCTGTATGTTTGAAAATGAACCTAATGGGATTGATTTAATTTTGTTCTAAAGTTACAATGGCTCAAATAGCACAGACAAAACACTTAAAGGGACACTATAGTCTCCAAAACAAATTTAGCTTATTGAGGCAGTTTTAGTGTTTAGATCATGCCCCTGAAATCTTACTGCTCAATTCTCTGTCATTTAGGAGTTAAATCACTTTTGATTATGTCTATGCAACCCTAGTCACTCTCCATTGGCTGTGACTCATACAGCCTGCATAAAACAATTGTTTAATTTTAATCAGATGTTAACTTATTCCTGAGTTTTTATCTCCTGCTCTGTAAATTGAACTTTAAATCACACACTGGAGGCTCCTGCAAAGTCTAGCAAGCTATTAAGAGCAGGAGATAAGTTCTAAATTAAACAGGATTTTCAATAAAAGAAGTGTAAACATTAGATGACTCTTTACAGGAAGTTTTTAGGAGGACTGTGCAAGTCACATGCAGGAAGGTGTGACTAGCGTGCATAAACAAAGCAATTTAACTCCTAAATGGCAGAGAATTGAGCAGTGAGTCTGCAGGTGCATGATTATACACCAAAACGGCTTAATTGTGCTAAAGTCGTATTGGTGACTATAGTGTCCCTTTAATGCAAATCATTTCACTTGTCCTGTGATTCATATCACACCATGCAGACTCCCAGACTAAACACTATGGAATAACGCCTATGGATATCAACATAAACTCAACTCAGATTCCATAACACATTCCTTTGAGGAGTCGATTTTGGAATTAATGCAATCTTCACTATCTGTAAAAATAACTTCATGAATTGAGTGAATCTTGGGGAAGAGCAGGTATGGAAACAAACGTGGTTTGCAAACTAATTTAAGCCAAATATTTTTCATCTAGTGTTTTTCAACATCACCTTTGTCTGTTAAAATTTTTTTTTCAAACTAGCACTGCGCATTTATCACATCAAAAGATGCAAAAATATCTTATACACACTTCTGGTTGTAGCCGCATCTCCTCAGATTAAGTAATAATTTTTGAGAAGAAACGAATTTAATGTTTATCTATGAAGCATTAACATTTAGTGTCATTATGCTGTGCGATAATGACATACATGAAGACTTTTAATTTTTGAAGTTTCTAAAGAAGAAGAACCACTAAAAGTATAGATTTAGACAAACATAAGCACACCAAAGAGTAAGTATGTACCTGTTGTTTGAGGATATCATTCTGAATTAAGAGTTCCTGTCGAGGAGGGAGGTCCTCTGTAGACAATGTAAAGGAAGGGGGTCCATGCAAATTCAGAGCTTCTTCAAGGGCCTGGAGGAAGAGCACATAAATGGCTGATAATTACATCATCCTCCGTTTTTAACATGCTAAAGGAAGTCTAAGAATACTTAAGACACGTCTATTAACTAGGAAACCATATTCGGTTTAGAATATATAAACTCTCTGCATATTTTAATTTCAATAAAGAAATTCTAGTTGTGTTGGAATTTATTAAACATTGTGTTTATTTTAAATATTACAATTAACTTTTGTCAAGGTTATTCACTAAAGTGAGAGTTCAAAGTGAATTTCTACGTTATGGTGGCTAAACTGGAAATATACCTGACTTTTTTTTTTCCAAGACACTTAAGGGCCCAAATACAAAATAAATTAAAATCATTGTTTAGTAGATGTGACAGAACTCCTATACTCAGACTAAGTGTGTGTGTGTGTATGTATATAAAATTATATATACACACACACACACACACATTCCCAACTGGGGGTCATTATGAAAAGCAATGCATTGCACAACCTGGGCGACTTGGTGTATGGGGCATCGCTGACTTAGAAGAAGATAATTTAATTGCCTACCTGACACCAGGGGGCCCAACAACAATAACCTTAACAATACATGTTGATAGCTCTGTTGTGAAGGAGGTGACTAGAGTCTGGCTCCAGTTAGTAAAAGTGACTTAGCAATCAGTCACAGTAGATATACCCCAAATGAATACATGCATGCATTTTTTCATTGGATATATCTAAACACAGCTTGTGAACCTGCAGTACTCTTGTCTGCAGCCTTTGCAACCCCTCCCTCCTAACCCAGTCCAATAAGAGACTTCCCAATGCAGCTTAATGAGACGTCTTTAGGCAGGTGCTCTGGCCAATTGCTGCCTCTTGAGTTTAGCTTCACTGAGCTAACCAAACCAGGAAGTAACAGTATATGTTGTCTGTTAGAAAGCCAACTGGGTGTAACCATTTTAATAAAAAAAATAAAAAAGTGTACATTTCTAATGAAATATCCACTTTTTGAAGAAAAAAAAAAAAAAAAGAGCAAGCTAACGTACATTAGGGTTCTGGAGTGCCCATTTAAATTTGAGATTTACTTAGATTTCTCACTTTAGTGAATAACCCTGTAAGACTTGCATTGGAAATTTACAGTTATGACCTACAATTTTGTGCTAGCTGACAATCATAAGAACAAATTAAAATAGAATTTCCACAATTTAAAAAAATATATATATTTTAGTGATAAGCAAAATAAGAAAACACAGAAGCAACAGATCTACTTGCTTGTGTGGAAAAAAAAAACAAGCCTTGACAAAATAGAAGATTTCAACTGCAGGCACTATGGTTTCATCTCTTGTAATCACAATGTGATCAACATATGAATTCCCATTCCTACGAGCATTTCAAAAGTTGTGCATGGCCTGGTGTCTGACGTAGCAGAGTCTAGCTTTCCTGTCTAGATTTAGAGTTTGAGATGAATCGAAAGGACTGAGGACTGCAAGGACCTAAATATTTACACACAGTCCAGAAGCCTTGCAAACACAAACCTCAGCCTTCGATGTAAACCCTGAGTGTTAGAAGACATAACGGCCAGTGTCATTGCGTCCCCTAAGAGTGTAGAGTTTAGTCATCGAGTCACATGAACACAGAAAGCAGTCTGTCTAATAGACATATTCAAGGTAAATTATCACTGTAAAATCTGAAGATTTGTCTGACTCAGTGTCTAACCGCTGAATGATATGCATTTTGGTCAAACTGCTCTTGTCTTGGTTAGAATGGCTTGTGGATTCACCCACTCCACAAACTACCTGTCCAACCAATTGAACTATTAATTTGCCTATTTTATGAATCTCTCTTCTCTTTTGGAATGTACTGTCTCCTCTTGAATCCACAGGCCGAAAAAAAAAAAAAAAAAAAAAAAAAAAAAGAATAGCAAGTTCTTGGCCACTTCAATATTTAACATTCCTAGATTTGGTGCCTTGAAATATCCTTCTCTGTGTTCATGTTAAAAGCCTTTTATTTTGGAAATGCTTTATGATGAAAATGAGATAAACCTAGTCTTGTTAGAGAAAGTCTAGAAGGATCTAAAATACATTAACCCTAACTCTTAAATTCATAAAATGATATGTGGCTTAAACATTTACTTTGTTTAGTCGACTGATCTCCCGCTCCTGGTATTCTCGTTGCTTGCTAATGGAACTCAGCTGATCATGGAGAAACTTATTCTTCTGTTTCAGATCCCTTAACTCAGACTCCAGCTTCTGGGCAAATGCCTGCAGAAATGAAAAAATATACTGTAATTTTATACTGCTGTCAAAAACACACAATATATGATTCTGCAATGTAGGTCTTGATTAAGCGGACACTGTGTTAAGGCCTAAAATTAAAGCTGCAAAAACGTTAATGTTTTTTATAAAGTAAACACTTGATAATTTGATAGTTTCAACAACCCTTTAATAAAACAAACAAACAGACAAAAAAAAATGACTTGTTCAAGAGCATCCCGGGCAAAACTTTCTGTGATATGCTTTACGATTAAAGTCTTATTACCCGTAGGTTGTTGACATGCATTCTAATTACTGTCTGTGTACATAGTAAGTACATTGTGAGCCCCACAAAAAGAACATTCATTAATGGCCACATATTCTCTGTACATTTACTTAGGATGTGTCCAGAACAATGTAAAGAATACACTGTATTACTCAATACATCACGTGAGGGTTACAAAAGAGACAAATGATCATACTTAACATCCCACTACATGATTATCTGCTGAATAATTCTTTGAATTCGTTTCTGGATAATCACAAATGTAAACTCATATGTCATTGAGAATTATGTTGAGAATGGAATGGTCTGGCTTCAAAGGTCAAACAATGTTACTAAACAGATAATCAGTTGAAACTATATTTTATATGGCCCAAGGTAGCATATCAATAAAACTTTCAGATAGACGATAACTGGCACACAAATGTACTTATTTTTTAAATAAATCAAGATGCATTACATAAAGGGGTCTCTACCAAAGGAAGGTAGTAACTTATTGACACCAAAAATAAATGGTTGACACACTCCAAGCAAAATGGGAACCAGAAAAGTGGCATAGCAAACAGCAGATGATCCACAGAATATCAACATTTTTCTCATAAAGATCAAGTCTTATTTAAAGGAGCATTAGAGACAACATAACTTCATCTAAATTAAATTTTTATGGTGTCAGGAGGCCCTCGGGTGCACTCTTCAGGGATTAAACCATTCTCAAACACTGGGTACGCAAAGTGTCAATATATATTGTGTAATTGTATTTTCATGCATGCCAGAATACAAATAAAAAAAATTACAAAATAAATGCCTATAGTGTGCCCTTTTTCGATTTGTAGAAGTGTACTACAGACATTATGGGGTACTAATAAGATGCAAAGAAAGTAACTAAGAACGATTTGCCCTGGAAACACGAAAAAAATCATTTTGGTAAAAGGGTTCCTTTAAGACACTCAGTAAATACTAAAGACCCAAACCATCCATCCCTGCAACATGAAGGCCATTTCATTTTAAAAACTGCAGCTTTAAAAGACCCAAACCATCCATCCCTGCAACGTAAAGGCCATTTAATTTTGAAAACTGCAGTTTTAAAAGACCCAAACCATCGAGAGCCTGGCAGCCATCCTGTTCAGACGCCATCTAAACCAGCTCTCCCGAACCCAGAGAGAATCTGTCAAATTTCACCCAAGCAGAGCCCCATCGAACTTCGACAACCACCCAGCACAGACCAGCGGCAAGTACCGCATTGATTGATGCCTTTTTTTCAGGCACCCAAGCAACCCAGACAGAGGCGCAGGTCTGCGGCGCCATTCCAAAGCCTAGAAGCCTACCTCGGCGGACGCCTCCTAGAGCACTACACACATAGCCCGGAGACGGATACCACAGCCATGGGCAGAGATATAGGGGAAATGTGGCTTAGGCCCGCACAAACCACGCATCGACCCCACGCTGACCCGGCGCCCGAAACTAACAGAGGTGATCCGGCCATGACAGCAGCTCCCCTGAAGGCACACCAGCCGACACCTGAATCCCAAGATGACTCAGCCCCCACTACTAAAGGGGACCTAAAAGCCCTCCTGATCAACATACAAACACTGCTGGCGGCAGACGTCCCAATGGTCAAAGCTGACATACAAAGGGTAACAGAGAGGGTTGTGACAGTGGAAGCAGACATTACCAACATCCAGGACAAAGTGTCCACCCACGAGGACTCGATCCAACGACTCCAAGCAGAGCAAAATGTTCTAGCGGGTCAAATCATGCCCTGGAGGACAAACAACGTCGAAAGCACATCAAAATCAGGGGAATCCCCACCACGGTCACGACAGAGGAACTACCGCATTATACGCGACGGCTGCTCACAACAATACTACCCCAGGCAACCGCCAAGAAACTATCTATGGACGGGATTTACAGAGTAACAAGTTCCGTACACTTACCATCCAACATCCCCAGAGAGGTTATTCTACGCTTGACGACAGTAACGGACAAGATACAAATAATGACCGCAATTAAAGGCAAACACCACTGACATTTGAGGGTGCTGAGCTCTCCTTCTTTCAGGACGTCACTAGAGCCACATTGTTGAAACGAAAGACCTTTGGACCAGTGACAACCGCACTGCGCCAAGCAGGCATTGCCTACAGGTGGGGAAACACTGGCGCCCTGCTCGTCCACCACAATGGGACTGCACACCACCTCACATCCCCAGTAGGGGCCCCCATCTTTCTTAAGGCACTGGGACTGCAACCCTCACATCCCACCGACGGTATGCATGGCACGGACACAACTGCCAAAGGGAAGATCTAGATCTCTTCAGATGAGGAGAGGTAGTTTTAAGGACTATCAACTCCTAAACTAGATTTTTTTTACTACCTTTTTTTGTGTTCTGTGCTGGACAATTGCAGCTCATTCACCCCATATCACACCGCATAAATGTCCCTCCTTTTAATTTTATTTTTACCTTGCTCTGCTTTGGTTTGTTCCCTCCAACCTTACTATAACCGCAGTCTTGGGGCCCCCACTCTCACAAGACCGACAGATAGTCCCCCACGCAAAATAGTATTTTGGCACCCACTATGATCATCGCCACTCCGCCCACCCCCCACCACCCCCAGGGATAGGGGAATAGATGAGATGCCACACGGGGTAAAACGCACACCGGAGCACCCCCCACACGTCATCACCGCCAACCTGGTCCTAATAAGAGCTCCACAGGCGAGTACACACAGGCATCCAGAACCACAAACCTGAACCAGCTTGCAACACTTATACACATGCTCCCACACACGCTGACATACTGCAGCCCGATCCAGGGAGCACCCTCACACCTCCACACTTGTAGTACACCAGGGGAATAATACACATAACACCAAACTTGTAACAACCTTGCCAACCCCGGGTATGTCACCAAGCCTGCTTGTTATATGAAAATGTGCTTCACAACTTTGCAACCTCAATGTTAACACTGTTATACTGTACCACTTGAAATTGTCATACCATTTTTATGTATGAAACTGTTAACCTGCCAAACCAAGCGCACAAAAATAAAGAATTTAAAAAAAAGAAAAAGACCCAAACCATCCATCTCTGCAACATGAAGGCCATTCCATTTGACTCTGCTGTACCCACCCACCCTGGTTCCTTCTAACTATATAGCATGCACCTCCAGCTGTTTGGAACCACACCAATCAAATCCCTATTACCTTCACATGATATCAGCTGCTGCTGTTATACCATTAACTCTCTCTGCCATCACATACAAATTTCTCTGCTACCTCCTCTTGTCTCATCTCCCTATTTTAACCTATAGATTGTAAGCTCACGGGCAGGGTCTTCTACCTGTTGTATCGGTCTGTTCTTATTGTGTTTGTCTTTTTTCCCCATTTGTACAGCACTGTGGAATTTGTTGGCGATTTATAAATACCAGTAATAAATAAATAAATAAATAAAAATAATAAAGTATATAGTGCACTACGATCCGCACAGGGGTAAGGGGTAGGTGGTGCTAGAAAACTCACTAGATTTATGAAAATGAAGGCATACCTCCCTCTATAGTGGGGTAAATCAGTTGATGGAGAAAAATCTTCCCAAAAGGTATTCTTCATAGAAGTGTATCTTTTTATATTGCTCAAAATAAGAAAGTGAAAATAAAAGCTAGTGCAGATTGTATAAAAATAACACATTTATTAATACAAATTGCACTTACAAGATGTAAAATGACAGTCCGCATATCTCCACACAAAAGGTGGTATCCAGGACTCTTACCCCAGTGCTGATTGCATTGCACTATATTGTCTTTCCCCCCCAGATATACATTTCCATATTGCTTACCATCATTCATGTACAGGTTGTACTGTTTTATTATCCACCTTTGGTGATTTATACACTTTTTTCCTATATCTTTAGTACTAATAAGATGAAACTAAAAAAAAAAAAAAAAAAGCTTACAAATTAAAAGAATGTGGGGAAAATGTGATATTGTTTTTTTGCCTAATTTTCTTTGTTTCAACTCTGACAATATAAAAATGGTGGTACTTTGTGGACTGTGACAAATAATCAATACAAGTGTGCACAGTACATTTCAAGTACAAAAAACTGTGTATTTAAAGGGCTTTTAACTTTGTTTTTTATGTGCAATCAGCCAACATGCTAAATTAGTTCTAATTTATTAATATTTTGTTCATGAAATTTACCCACAACTCGCTATTTGATTAGTAAACTGTTAAAATAAAAATAAAAAAAAGTAATTCTTAATGTATGTTTCTCTTATCTGATTTATAAGTACATGCTTCCCATTGAGTCTATAGGATGGGGACTATTTTACCTAGTTAAAACAGAAGGCAGTGTAGTGCAGTGGTACTGGGGAATATCAATATATCAGAGACCTAGTACCCATTCCTCAATACTTTTCCTGTGAGTTCATGAATGGGTAGTCCCAGGCAATATGATAATACAGTTATAACTTGAAAGTAGTCAACTTGTACATAGAGCTGGCTCATTGCCCATCATTTTCACCCTCATAACTTGATATTATTTAGATTTGCTATAAAAAAAACTCCACTAATTACAGTATATCAGCCATGTTTGTATATTTTAAAACTAGATTTACATAGGGCCAATAGTGTCTATAAAGCACTATTAAATGCAAACAAGCAAGAATACATGTATTTCCATCTTACTTCTTTCTCTTCTATTTTGTCTCTAGCAAGAAGTAGTTTACGGTCAAAATCTCGTTGTTTCCGGTCTCTCTCCACCTCTTGCTCACTCTCCGCCTTTATATTTTTGGATAGCTTCTGACGCAGAGATGTAATCTATGTGGTGTAAACAATTGATTGTATTTTCAGGAAAATTAAATAAAGTAAAATAAGTATTATACACATCATATATTTATTTACAGGCAGGAAATAGCACATTATTAATTCACCTATGTCTTAGTAGGAAGAGCAAAGTAGAAGCTTTAACAATTAATTACATACCTTCTCCTCATACTGGATTTTCATAGAGCGGAACTGCTGATCCCACTGTTTATTTACTTCCAGAAGCTGCAAGAGATTTGTAAAGATAATTATTTACCCAGAAACCCAGTAAACCGTTCATCAATACACAGTGACGTGCATATAGGGGGCCCTCAACTTACTGACTCACAATAATGTCATCCTGCTATCATAGAGGTGATTTGGAGTTACATATTAGCAGAATATGACTTTAAAATACAGTCTTTCCTGGCACACTAAAATTTACCCGAATGCCATCATTTCAGATCATGTCATCAAAATGTAAGGTTATGAAAGGTCTCCATGACATATACATATACATGCATACATATATATATATATATATATATATATATATATATATATATATATATATATATATATATATATATATATATATATATCTCTCTATCTATCCGGTCAATTTATTTGATTTACACAGGTCAGTAGACCGCACTTTAGAAAGTGCTTGTGATATACCCTTTACAACGGTGTAAACTCAGAATTATTTCGTTTTAAAAATCATTTATAAGTGAGAGTGCCTGTCACGCCATTGGTTATGCAGAAAAATAGACATGATTTATTTATGTTGTAACATTTATTTACACCATACAGATGTAAGTGGACAGGCTGCCTGCACAAATAGATATTGCTCTATTCAATAATCTGAAGTGTTTTAATCAAAACAAACATATATTTGACTGGAAAACAAAAAGCATTTCCTTCCATTAATTGATTGAGTGGAACAATTATTTATATAAATACGCCCCAGTCTTTATTTAGTTATATAGAACACAGTGCAAAACATGTACTTGCATTTTGTCCATACAGTGATACAGATGTATTTTGTATATAAACAATTAATAACTAAAATTGCCAAACAGAATATATTGTTACACCTGCTGATGTTCATACACTGCATGGTTTACATTTTTTCTGGCTTTTTCTAGATCATTTGATACAGATAAATGATACAGATAAATATAATACCTCACCTCAGCCCTCTGATGTTCCAACACTTTCACTTTTTTCAAAAGAGCCACAAGTGGGTCTTTACTTGCTGGTTTTGACACCTTAAAAAGAGAATGAACAGAAGTCATTAATAATGGGCGTGAGAAACATATATAAAACCTTTTAGTGCTTTGTAATATTGTGTGGCATATGGCTAGCTAAATTAAGAGAATCTATATAGGGGTCATTGTGAAAAGGAAGGTAAAGAATATCTAATTCCTGCAGAAGGGACATCTCCTTGTTGCTTGAATAATACAGTAGCGATGAAAGTAAAACAAACAACAAAACAAACAAAAAAATGTACTATCACTACACTTCTACAATATACACAAGTGCTTGGAATTTGTACACACAGCACTGCAAAAGTTAGAAAATTTACAAAACATGCAAGTAAAAATATAAAACAAAAACAGAATGGAAAAAAAAAAGCATAACCAACAGTTAATATTTAGTTTGATAAAATCAGCAAAGTGACAATTCCTCTTTAAGACACATTAAATTTCAGTCTATTTGTAAAACAGTCTAATTTCAGCAAATTAGCTAGGCAATTGTGACCCCACTTTTTCATTTAACACATCCATTAACGTTTCGGTTTTATTTTGTTTTAAATTCTGCAAATTTCTTTCCCATTTCCAAAATTGAAGAGAGAGAACCAGAGAGGAAGCACCTATTTTGCTAAAATGGATAACTCCTAAATTACTAGGAAAGACATTGAAACACCAGGGAATTTTTTTTTTTCATTTCAGAGGCATTTTTTTTTTAAATTCTTTATTTTTGTTGTGCGGGGGGTTACAGACATATTTAACAAACGCCACAACAGCGTGTCACAGGATTCACATATAGTAATCAGCGGCGTGAGGATTCGCACCATTTTATATATTTAGCATGTTTATCTACACATTAGTTCCAACGGGGTAATATTCAGCTAAAATAGCTTGCATTGAGAAGACAACATAATTTAAGTACAATTAGGAGATTAACATGGGTGAGCGTTGCTTATAGAATATTAACTTAGAGTGGCGTAGTGTACTGTAAGATGGGATGTTGTACGTACCAACAAATATTATGTTATGTTATTGCCCCTAACGGTTCGGAGGAAGCGAGGTTATGTGCCAGGTACGTTGTGTACTATATGTAAAAGTGTAGAGTGGGACATACGGCAGAGGGTTGGAGTGTACCGAGCTGCATTGTGTCATCTTGCGCCTATGTTTCCCAGGTAAGGACATAAAACGTAATGATGTGCACTGCCCAGGTAAGTCTAAAACATAACCTATGATAACATCGTTATAGCTTTTTACGTATGACGTTGTACGCTGTGTCAGATGTTAGTCAGATATACGGCAGTTTTCGGGTCTGATTAAAGGTAACATAGGTAAGATGAGGTTTTACAATCGTTAAAGATACATTAGCATAATACTTTAGCCCAATACTGGCCTGTAGGCATTAGGAACTGTCATGTTTGGATCCTAGGTGGGTACCTTTAGCGTTTAAAAGTGAGTAAGCGGATCAATACAGGCTCAGGCTGGCCTATGAGAGCCAGATATCATTACATTTACTCTAATCAAGCCAATATTAACAAGTTAATAAAGGTATGCATGCCAAGTGACTGAGCAAAAGCCATATAGGTGCATAGCCTGGCTGGATAGTTAGGCCCAGGAGGCTGGGCGATAGCGGGGTTGAATCTGGAAGCCCAGTTGCCTTGCGGGGTCCATTAGCTTAGTGGGGTTATTACATTTATGTGTGACGCCTCTCATGTGCACAGGCATTCTCGCTACGCCCCTATAGTAGGAGCGAGTGAAGAATCAGCAATACGCTGAACAGTGTGGGCTAATAGGGAAAACTGTGTATACATGTGGCTAAGAAAGCTAGAGGGGCGCAAGTGTAACACGTAGACATTGTCTAGTTAGAGAATTAACATCTGGTTGATCGACAGCAGTAACCATCTGTGGCAACAGACAGCCACTGCTGGGTCGATATGTGACATCCTAGTGAGTAGTCGTAAAAGTGGCAACATGATAACTGAACAACATGGCTAAATCTAGGACGGCACAAGCAGTGCGAGATTCTATCCGCTGTCTCCTCTAGAGACTGTGCTATAGAAGGGTTGTAGGTGCTACTGCGAGTATATATATTAACTAGAGGGTGTTGCTTAGGACCTAATGTCCGTCAACTTATCGGACATCAGCATAAAGTATAATAACAAGAAAACAGAAGAGAAAAAACAACAAAAACAACTGGCATAGTCACGTGTTATATGTGTCATGGTAAAATTGATAAGTTCACAGGCTCTTGTAGGCCTCGAAGGGTCCCTCCTGGTAGAGCTGCCCCTTTGAGACTCGGCTATCTCCTGTAATACTGTGTGGTGGGTCTAGGGCCCAGACAGATGGCTGTCTCTGTGTCTCTATGTCGTGACTGCCGAGTATGCGTCCGGCGTGGAGCTTTGGGGGATGAAAGTCGCGGCCCGTTCTGGGTCCCATGTATGGGTGCAGTTGGGGGAGCCGTTATTGTCCCTGGTGGTCTCTCCAAGCGGAGGCAGCAAGTCATGAGGTAGGTCCAGTAGTCGGAGGAAGGCCGGGGCGTCTTTGATGTCCTGAATGCTGTGTAGGGTTGACCCTTGTTGGACCGTCAATGTCCTGGGTGCCCGCCAGCGGTAGTCAATCTTGCGGGTACGTAGAATCGAGGTGAGTGGCCGTAGCGACCTGCGCCAGGCCAGGGTGCCGTTGGACAGGTCCGGGTAAAGTGTGAGGTCCATGTTATCAAAGCGGAAGGGGGTCTTGCCTCGGAGGGCTGATAAGATCGCTACCCTATGGCCGCTGTTGTGGAGTGTCAGGATTACATCTCTTGACGCCGTAGTTGGCGCGTTTGCTGGTTTAGGGACCCTGAAGACCCTCTCCGGGGTGATTGTTGGCCGCTGACTGCGAGGCAGTATGTCTTGTATCATGCGTTGCACTAGAGAAGGTAGGTCGGCCTCTGCTACGTCCTCCCTGACTCCCCTTATTTTGATGTTGGAGGCCCTCCTGGCGTCCTCGAGCGCCGCAAGGCGATGTTCGTATTGCCTGTTTTGCTGTTCCAAGGCTCGTACTGTGAGTTGCAGTGTGGCAACGTCCTGGGCCTGGGAGTTTGAGGAGCTCTCCAGTTTGGAGATGCGGCCTGTCAGGCCTTTCAAATCTGCACGGAGTGCTGTAATGTCCTCGTGGAAGCTGTGCTTCAGGTCCGCCAGTAATGTCTTCAGGACCACTATGGTGATTGGCTCTGTGTCTTGCACTTTGTCGCAGCGCTGTGCCGTTTGTGGTGGGTTAGGAAGCTGTAGTATTCCCCTCTCTTCCTCGTCGGACAAGTCCTCGGAGAAATCGGAGCACCCACCGTGTTGAGCCGCCATGATTGTGTCAGAGGCTCCTCGTGTCTGCCTCCATAACTCTCCGATCGTTAGTCCCGATGTGGGTTTGTGGGGTAATGATTTTTTCCCCTTTCTCCCCATTAGTGCTTGGGGTAGTTGTTGGTAAATTGGGTTATGAAGGGAGGGGTTTTTTCACGCTTTTTCCCTGTGCAAGGCTCGAAGCTCGCTTAGTGTGCGTCTGTTTGCTTCAGTGTTCAACCGGAAGTCTTCAGAGGCATTTTTGACTCAAAGACTACTGAATGAGCCAAGGAAAATGTTTGGTTATAAGCATTTACTGTTCCACAGAAATTAAAATGTAATAAATTAATGTGGTTTCTTTGTAATCGATATCATGATACATAAACCTTATATTCCCCCAGTCATCATTATGGTAATCATCATCCTAATATGAACTCTAGGTAACCTCACTTTCTACAGAAACAGAGCATTGCAAGGTTTCAGTATGTGTGGTATAAGATGGAATGGGTCAACATATCTGACCTCAACTGTTGACTTTACTTTGGTCTGGATTTTATTTTATGACTGCAGATAAATTACATTAATCCATTGGATGCATGTGTTTTAAATAAGACGCTACAGTGTTTTTTTGGCTTATGTGTAATAGGTATGCACAAAGTATGATAGAAATATATTTTGCTCCCAATGCTATTGTGCTACTTTAAAAACACACGTAAGAAATATTCCAGTAAGAGCTAGATAATATACCTAAAAACTTAAATTAAATTGGAAATGTTATGGTTTATATTACCCACGATGCTTCAGTTTGGCCCCAACACGTCATACAAAATCTCTCAAATGCCTCTGAGAATTAAATCTGACTTTCAGATGTCCTGCAGTCCCATTTTTTTCCCCATGAATTCAGAATATTTAGAGTTCATGAGTGTATTTTACAATTGGAATCAATGTGCTTTTAATACTTTGCTCTTGTAAACAATAACTTGCTTTTTAACATAAACCACTTTCAATTGGTGACAAAAATCACAAGGAATGCTTAGAAAATACTGCCAACAGTCATAGCCTAAAAACTACTTATGGCCACTTGGAATTTTACCAGGTATGAAGGTATAGAACAGTTTGAGTGGCATGCAGAATATAAAAATCAAATACAAATGAAATAAAAAAACTCAAATGCATAACACACTTAGAATTTTTTTTTTTTTTTTAATTCTTTATTTTTCAGTGCAGAGTGAATTACAGGCGTAGATACTGACTTGTTCAACATATGAGATCATAAACAATTTGTATGGGTAGTCAAGAAATACTGCACGTTTTTTTTTTGTGATCACAAGTTTGAGACATGAGGAAGACAAGAAAATAATACAGTGATGATTTACACAACTGTTTAAGCTAGGCATACATATCTAGTCGATTAACTAGGATTAAGTTATGTGGAAATTACTTGCTAGATATGAAAAGGTTGTTTAGAAACACCCCAGGGGTTCCCAGGTAGCTTTCTGCATGAGTCCGTCAATCTCGGTATAGAGATGGGTGTACAAGGAGGAATGCCATGGTATTAGATTGCTTTGGGATTGGTAACAGTGTTAGGCAATAAGGTTGAAGACTGGTCCCCTTTAACCTATGCCTGTGGTAGGTAGGACATAGTCACCCCAGAGTCTGCGGATCTGAAAGGTTCGGCACTGGACTGCTGACAGCCTGACTGCAAAGAGCATCTCCGGTTCCCTGTGTGAGTTCACGACTATTTCCCTCCTCCTGGAGGTCCAGATGCTTGTCACCGGAGGAGGCCTGTGTGCCTGCCGCCGCAGGTTTTGCAGTCTCTGCCATTTTGAGGCGCGTCTTACGGGTTTTGTGGACCACACGTCGGGCTTGCTGGCTTCTTGGTGTTGTTTTCGGCGGGTAGGTGGTTTGGACTCGTGTGGCAGCTTCCAGCTGTCTGTTCTGCAGCTTCCTCCAGAACGCCTCAAAAAGGCTGTCCAGCCTGGATAATATGTTCTGTGGGTCAGTAGAGCACGTGGCGACCGCCATCTTGGGAGTGCTGCTAAAGGTGCTGTCGCTTGTTGAAGCTGTGCTGCCTGCTCTCAGACCAGTCGGGCAGTCCCCAGGGTGCGGGCCGGGATGACCCCCGCCGGCCCGGGGGGGGGGGGGGGGGGGTTGCAGGGCGCTTGTGCTGTGTGCATGGTAGCCGGCTCCCGCCGGGTAGGGAGATCGGCCGTCTCTCCCCTCTTCGGCATACACCAGGCCATACTTATGGATCTGCGTCCAGAGGGCTTCATGTGGCTGCTGACAGCGACCCCGAGCCGGACAGGTGCTGGGTGCCTGAACCGCTCAATTTGCCTCCGAATAATAGCTGATACTGCCGGTTTTTAGGGTGAATTGAGTATTGCTCGAGGAGCTTGTTGAAAATGTGTCCGGGCGCCATTACAGTCAGGCCCGCCCCCCCAACACACTTAGAATTTTGATTGAATATGATAGTAAGCTTATATAAACCTACACTGAATCTTTCCTGGCAGGGACAGAACAATGACTTTTCATCTCAAAACGGAAATAAGGTCTTAAACTAGCTCTTTTCTTGAAAGGGGTTAAGAATTTATCTTTATTATGTCATAAGTTCTCCCTCTGCTTTTTATTATCTGTCAGCCACAACTTTATCAGTGGACAAAAAGCTTAAGAAAAAATAATACTTGAAAGGAAGAAAAGTTGAAATATAAGCCTACCTAGAAATATTTGATATTAACCAATTGAGCACCAATGAGTTAGACAATGAAAACAGTTGAATTTCATACTGTGTGGATAATGACAACATCTGTACAATTGTTCTCTATAATGTATGGTGAAGGATGCACAGATTACCTCCATGCACTTGGTGGCCCTAATAGAGAGCAGAACTGGAACATACATAGCACTCCTAAACGGCACTTGCTGCCATTTTAATGATGGCAAATAAAATAGCTGCCGTGTGGAACTAATTGCTGGCAGCACTGGGACATGGTGTTGTCACCATCCATGGAGTACATAATCTGTATACACACACACTACATGGACAAAAGTATTGGGGCATCTAGATATTACAACAACAGGGACTTTTATGACATTGCATTCTAAATCCATAAATATGTAAAAACATTGGGACAATGTGTGGCAAAATGCAGAGTTATTCAGTATCTCCCTATAGAGATGCGTTGAATCGATGCGTCACTATGGGGAACGTACAGTGCCTCCATGCAGAGCGTGGAGATGTTGAAAGCAAGTTCTGCACAGTGTGCAGCACTGACACAGGAATCACCTCTGGTGGTCATCTGAGTGACTGCCACTAGAGGTGTTCCTAGGCAGAATGTAAACACTGCCTTTTCTCTCAAGCTATGGAACTGTTCAATGCATCTTGTATGATTTCTAAATGTATGCATTTATAACCTTTTACAATAACAATTACGGAATATGAAAAAAAGGCGTTGTGTTTGTTTTTTCTTGACTGGTAGTCTTACTAAAAAGTACACAGATAAGCACATAAATGTCCATGGGGCTTTACGTCCAGCAGACAGAAAAGGATCCCTTGTAAATGCTGATAAAAGTAATGAATACACAATTTTATTAGAAATTCAATATGAAAGAACATGGGAACAAAACATAATCCTATAAAAAGAGCCGAAAGGGCTCCACAGGTAAGAGGGAGGGGAGAATATTGGCTGGACTAGGAGGGAGCTGCCTGGAGGGGATGGGTGTAGGAGTAGGGAGTACTGTGATAGGTGTAGATCAAGGGTAAACCCAATGTTCCAGATTAATGTATATGCCAGATCGCATGACCTTGATAGTGATTGTACTGGGCTCAAAATGTCCCTTTAGGGACTCTCTGTTTTTCTCTAAAAAGCCTGCAGGGAAAGGCTATAGACACCAGAACCACTACATGAAGCTGTAGTTCTTCTGGTGACTACAGTGTCCCTTTAACCATGCATTTCACTTGTGTACTATTCAATGCGCCTTGTAGGAGTTTGATAAAGGTGGACGATACAATGAACCAATAAAAATGACATCATTTGAAATCAGTCGGCATGTTTGGATTTTCTTGAATGGTGCAGCAGTCCTAAGGTATATACACCAACAATATAACAAAACCAATATCTGACACTTGGCTGATGCAGTGCTTATTCCATATTAACAACTGATTTGGCAACAAAGGAGGTTCACATTTATTTTGATCATATATTTGATGGAAGATTTGAAGGCACAAGTGAAACCAACATCTTTGTTCTGTAAGTCATTAAACAGATTCCAAAATTAGCCATTAATAAGGAAAATAGGCCAGGTGCACTCTGGAAAATATATTTTAAATGTTCTAAAGAGAGATTAATGATTAAGTGGAAACGTGAAATACATACTGTATGATCATTATTAATTGTTTTCTAAGCACAATCTATTTACCTGCAGAATTCCAGCGTTTTCTACTTTGGGTTGGTTCTCTACTGAAGTGGAATCTGTTGCACTCGCAGACTGATTTCCTCTGGCTGACCCTCGCTCAAGGATTAGTTTCTTCATCTCAAGATTCTCTAATCTATTCAGACAAAGCAATGAGCGGAGATTGGTAGAACCATAAATACCACTAGAAAATTGTTATATGTATGAACTTTAATTAATCATAATTTACCTTAGAGGGCCAGTCGAGCCACCACAATAATTACAGCCCCAGTGTAGTGGTTAAGGTGCCAGAAGTTCCCTGGTGCCATCCCATGATAAGAAGACAGACTGTTTTAAATTATTTGATGTTTACCTGGACACTTCAGGACTGACCTCCATTTGTAATTTATCTAAATAAGATATAACCCTTCTGCAATAGATATAAATATATATATATATATTTGCCCAAAATAATTGTCTGAGACAGTCAATGCACACTCTTAGCCAATGCATTCCGTCCAAACACGAGAATTCTAATCTCTGGTGGAAAACTAGGAGTTATGGCTATTACAATAGGACTCTGTGTCTCGTGGGACGTGTCTGAAACCATTTGAAAACATGTTCACTACTTAGTCTGGGATGGTGCAAGGGGACTACTGTGACCGTAACCCTATAGTGTGCTCTAGTATTTATGGTGAGCAAATTGGCTATTTTATATCACACTAAATAGGTTTTAACAATCATGAACCATTGATCCAAATAAAGCAGGGGGCACATCAAGAGCATTTGTTCATAAACACCAAAATATATGCAAAGTAAAGATTAAAGGGATACTCTAAGCACTAAAAAGAACATTATAGCCCCTATGATCTCAATGCTCAATTCACTGCCCTTTAGGAAATACATAAATGTTTATGCTGCCCTAGCCACACCTTCCCTGGCTGCCACTCGCACAGCTTCAAAAAAATAAGGTTTTTTTTTAAAGCACATTGTGTGTTTATTGCACTAAGCATGTTTATCTATTATGTAATAATGACTGCATACATGATAGGTAGTTTTAAGTAGGTTTGTAAGATTTAACACTGTATATTTGTGTGTTGTACCCTTAATCTGTATAGAAGAGAAAAAACAACAACCCCAAAGTTCCCAATGAGGGGATATTATAAGATGAATAAAGAACTCATGTGACCATCAGTTTTTTTTCTCTCTCAGAGGTATTCTTACACCTTTGCCATGGACTTGAAGATGAGTAAGTGGATTAACCTTAAGAACACATCATAGGGTATTGTTAAGAGGAAGGATGTGAGAGAAGGCACTCTAGTTGTCATCAGCAGTAGTACTCACCTAAATTGCACCCCCTGGTAGAGGTTGCTTAAACAAACAGGGATGCTAAGCACTGAACTAATTGCTTTCATTACAGAGAAGCATTCTTGGTCTCCAAGGCTTAGTTAGGTTTATGGTTACGTATTAAATATGTACTTTAAACTCTTTGGAACCGGTGTTTTAATGCCTTGTTAATATTTGATTTCAAGTAAGAGTACACTCCAGATAAAAAGGTGTTGAGATAAAGCATTAGGAACAGAAAAGGCATTATGTCACATTAAATTAGATGGAGCCATTTCACATCATCGATGATGCAAGTCCTCATGACATTACCATGAAAACTAAAGCTGAAAAGCAAGTAACATCAGCTGCTAAAATGGTGAAAAGTTAGATTTCAGTCATGCTAAACCCCTCTTCTTCCTGCCATTACAGAGCAGATTTACATGAACTGTCTACTGAACAAACAGATAATTAATCTCTCACCTCAAGGTCTGTTCAGCTTGGGCTCTCTGGTTCCAGTCGGCCTCCAACTTTGCACGCAAGTCCTCATTCTCTTTTCTCAGCTGTTCACATAGGGTCTGGAAAGCAAAATTAGACGGATTCTCACACAGATCTCTAAAGGTTATAGAAGGAACTAACATCGCAAAAGCAGCTTTCACTCCTAGTTGCGACAGCGACCTTGCTTGTCCAAATCAACTACCAAACCTTTCAATGTGCTTTTCTTTTCTTTATTTCATTCAATATTTTAGGAGATTTTTCATTGCAGTGAAACATCAAAGAAAGAACTGAACCGTAGCATATTACAAACTAAGAAAATGGATCAAGTGCCTACTATATGCAAATGTAGAGAGTAGAAAAAACTAAAATAGAAACAAAACTTTTTATCCAACGTTTGTTTTTGGTCTTTTCTCCCCCATATTCTCACATTTATCGGTTTCTGAATTTTAAACTTTACAAACATTTGGCCATGTTCCATAATCCTATTTTGTTTGTCTAATCGCTTACCCTTTACTCAGATTTGTGTTTCTTTTTAAATATATATCGAACATCAAAATTTAATTAAAAGTGCAATAGGAACAGGATCATTATTCAAAATTGTTTAATGGCAAGCAAAAATCAAATATTAAACATTGTAGAGAAAAAAAATATGCTCCGTGTTATTGACCTTGAAATGGAAACTGTCATTTTAAGCTCTTTTTAAAGGGTTAAAATTTGTCTATACTTTATTCAGTTTTGCTAGCAAATGTATAGATTGGGAGAAAAACCTATTAAAAATATTTTTTTCTCCCATCTCTCTCTCTCAATTCCTCGGAAGACAATGAATTCAGAGGAATTGAGGGAAGGATGAGCATAAAAGACCCTTTCCACATGAGGTCCCTCTTCTCTCCATTTATAGCAACCACAGTGGTTGCTAGGGTAATTCCCTAGCAGGCATTAAGTATGGGAGTGATGTCACACTGTTCAGATGCCAACATCGAAGCCAGCGTTTTGGCGTCATGGGGGAGGTTTGAAGAAGTGTCCCCAAGCAGTGCAAATCAGCGAAGAACAGAGTAGGAGCCCAGGTCGACCAGAGGTGGGTGTTTCAGGAGTGTAACAAAGACCTCTTTATTTATATTACAGCGTGGGAGTGCAGGGCCAGGTAAGCCATGACAGTTTCTGTTTAAGAATGTGGAACACACTAAAAAAAGTCCATATAAGAGTTGGAAAGGTTGTGGATCTTTTGAGAGCTATTGCTTTTGACTTTAATTTAGCACATTGATTGTCAATGACCCACAATACAATGTGTGGTGTATACAACTAAGAGTTGTAGAGTAGTTTTGCATATTCCTCTATATATACAGGAGTAGTGCACTTCTATTTCATATGCTCCTTGTGTAACTAAACAACAAACTGTTTATAGGTCATATGTAAACTAATGACAGAGGAGTTTATTCTCTAACCGCTGAAATATATTTGAATTTAAAACAAAATTATGACATTTAAGGCAAACAAAGCAGATATGGAAAATAAAATCTCCAATTCTGTTACAGTCACAGGTTAGCTACAGTAGTTAAGACTTTTCAGTTTGTTTATTAACTATTAAGGATTGCATGATAATCTATGCCGTCATGCAGTGCAAGGCTTTAAAGTTGTTGATGGCATAGAATGTCATGAGTACCACAGAGTTGAATTCCTGTTGGTACCTAGGCGCACAAGGTATAATTAGATAACTGAAGGTTTACGCTGTTCACTGGGGCCACAGACTGACAGATGAGCTATGAGCATTTAAATACCGCAGCTGATCCCCTGTTTATGATCTTGCGCCAGGGAGGAGGGAGACCTTTAGGATCTGAAAAGACCCTCATCAGGTCTTCCTGCATACCCCTCTGCCCAATCATCCTTTAAATAAAGGCTGATGTATCTTACTTGGTGGCCCAAAGCCCAATAATACATATATAAATATACCAAAAATAGAACCAAATGTATATAAACCTAAAAATTATTTAGCACTGAATGTCTGGAGAGTCCATGGTACATTCCACAGGAGTGATTTTTCCACTTATGAATGACAAGAGGCAGAGTGGAAATTGTGAGTCCTGGACTAGAAGATATACTTACCTAAAGATCATTTTATCCTCCTCCCCGATAGCTGCCACAACAGGTGGGACAGAGGAATACACAGCTCCCAAACTTCACACACAGTATGGTGGTTATTGCGTGGTTGCCTTCCAATTGGACTTTTTTTCCCCTTTACACTATTTGCATATTGATGATAGCTGAAGAGTACATTAAAAGGACACAATAGGCACCCAGACCACTTAATCACATTAAAATGGTCGGGTACAGAGTCCCTGTTCCCTTAACTCTGCAATGTAAAACACTGCAGCTTTAGAGAAAATTATATAGTTATTATAGTATTATATAGTATTAAGACTGCCTACCAGACAGCCACGAGAGGAGCTTACTGCTATTTTACAGAGTTCGACACTGTGAAACAACGCACATCCAGCATCTAGAAAATCCATATTGACAACGCTTTTCTATGGGGAAGGCCTAATGCACATGCGCGGTGACAATGCGCGGCTGACAATGCTGCTAGAGGTTCAGGGCTATCAGGCTGTAGATCTGGAAATCTATGGAATATTAATATTTCTGCAGAATGGTTTTTTCCCAGATTTATTTTAAGCACTCTTCAGATTCCCAGTGTTTGAATTAACAGTATTTGGTGGCATATGGCTGACACTTATTAGATCCATGATTCACAGACCAGTAGAGATAATATACAACAAATTCAGTTCAGATTTCAGTACACACACTGCCCAGTCATTCTCACAGTCAGGTACCTGTAGCACTGATGTACGCAGCTCATTTTTATGCACTTTGCTTGCCAGTCTGTTAAATTCCAGAGCCATTCGACTCATGTGTTTAACAACCTGGTTGCGATCTGGATCCTCCGCAAACATGCTGAATGAGTTTTCCAGCCGCTGCAGGTGAAATCGCAGTGTGTCATCTTCAGGCTGCATGCTGGGCCCTGGGTCCTGCCATGGACAAGAGACATGTCAGAGCAACGAAGGGAAACAATCTACATTAACCCGTTTAACACAACTCTTCTTTGTAGGTGTCTTTGGGAAACAAAATGCTAGAAGTTCAAGAAAACAACACTATTAATAAGTCATACAATTTCAAATATTTCATATATTAAGGGGAACTTGTTAAATCACACTTTCATGTCTCAGTTAGTAGAAGCACCAACTAGAATAGATGCTTTTCTGGATCTTGTAATAACGAATTAATGTGGACCTATTTTTAATATTCAAGTAAGGGGGAACTTGGGAAATATTGACCATAACAGGGTATCATTTGAGATCAACAAAAAAAACTAACGAAAAACCAAACAAACACAAATATATATAGATAAGGCTACAAGGGCATCTTTACAAATAATAAACTGGGAGAAGCACCGATGATAAATGGAGGGTCTTTAACCCCTTAAGGACCAAACTTCTGGAATAAAAGGGAATCATGACGTGTCAGACACGTCATGTGTCCTTAAGGGGTTAAACAAATGTATACAGCTCATTTCTCCATACATACCAGTGGGAAACAAATATAAAATAGGCAAATTAAAACCAACAAGGCTTACTAAAAAGAGTTAGTCAAGTAATAAACACTAAGAACAGGGCATTCAAATAATTTAAAATCAATACCTTCCTATAACAAATACAGCATGCCAACAGGTCTTGCAAAAGGGCAATTAGAAAAGCTCCAGCAAAAGAGAGCAAGACAAATACCAAAGAGTTAAGTACATTTATGTCAAAAAGGTTAAGAGTGAAAGTGTTGGTACATGGAAATGTGAGATGGATGTGTTTATCAAGGTGGGTCAAAACAAGGTAGAAATTCTAAAAATAAATCAAATTATTCAGTATATAGCAAAGCAGAATGTAGATTTGCAAATCTCTGCTACAAACGCCTTACATCAAACAAGTGGTTGGTTATCACATGATAAAGTGTTACAGCAATTAAATCAATTTAATGTAACCAAAGCCCCAAGGCCTAATGATATTCATCCATAAGTAATTAGGAAGTAATGTGCAGAAATATCAAAACTACCATTTTTAATCATTCAAGATTATTTTCTTTCAGGAATTGTACCAGAGGATTGAGACAAGCAGATATGGTGATTATATTTAAAAGCTCAACCCAGAAACTCCAGACATGTGAGCTTACCATCTAGAGTTAGTAAATGGTTTGTTTTAAAATACTGATAATATTCAAGAACTTTTTTGAACAACAATGTTATAAGCAGGAATCAATATGGTTTCATGCAACACATGTCATGCCAAACTAATTTAAATGCATTCTTTGAAGAAGTTAGAAAAAATCTAGAGCAGGCTGCTCCAGTGGATGTGATCAACCAGTTCTACATAAAAGGTTACTATTAAAACTTAAAGGATTACTATAGGGTCAGGAACACAAACATGTATTCCTGACCCTATAGTGTTAAAACCACCATCTAGCCCCCCTGGTCCCCTCATGCCTCCATAGAGATTGCAAAATCTTACTGTATTCAAGCCAGAAGCTGTAACTCTGCTTGTTTTTCTGAGGCAAACAGCATGCAGTCCGCTGATATCATTAGAAGTGGTAGCCTGATCCAATCACAATGCTTCCCCATAGGATTGGCTGAGACTGACAAAGCGGCAGATCAGGGGCAGAGCCAGCACAATTTAAACACAGCCCTGGCCAATCAGCATCTCCTCATAGAGATGAATTGAATCAATGAATCTCTATGAGGAAAGTTCAGTGTCTGCATGCAGAGGGAGGAGATACTGAATGTTTGGATGCATTTTAAGCAGCCATGACCCAGGAAGGATCTCGAACAGCCATCTGAGGAGTGGTTAGTGGAGTTATCACTAGGCTGTAATGTAAACACTGCATTTTCTCTGAAAAGACGGTGTTTACAGCAAAAAGCCTGAAGGTAATGAGTCTACTCACCAGAACAAATTCAATAAGCTGTAGTTGTTCTGGTGACTATAGTGTCCCTTTAAACTAGTTAGTTGAATTGATATTGCAGAACTATATATTGCAGAGACAGGCTACAAGATTAGTCAGAAAAGAGAGAAAACATTAGTTATGAAGAAAGCTAGAAAAAATGCATTTGTTTTCTTTAGGAAAAAAAAGGCATCTCAGAGGGAATATGATAGCAGTGATATACAGGTGCAGATAAAAAGCTGGATGCATACTTTTTTATAAAAAGGGAGCTTCCTATTGGCTTAGAGTGACAGCTGACCGCACTAAACAAATCATTGGTGCTACTATCTGGTGGCAGTCCTTGCTTCCTCTATCCAAATTTGAGACACCAGATGTCATAGGAAATCGCCAGTTACAGCGCTGGATTGAACTCTATGGGGTTAAACGGTTCTTTAACAGTTTCACCCCTCGAGGTAAAAAAGCGCCATGGACTTATATTGCTATCAGGACACTTTAGGAATATATGTTTATTGCTTTAAAATGATAAAAAAAAAAAAAAAAATATGAGAAATAACATGATTCTTATGCTGCTTTAGTGAGCAAGTTTTTCTTTAGATTCTTTAGGAAAGAAACAATGAAACCCATTGGTATAGGCCTACTGTTCTAGCATTTCTCTTTCCTGGGAAAATGTGAGATATTAATTATAGCATTGGCTTAGGTTTTTGGGAGTTGTAGTTGTGGGATGTCATAAATTTGAATACATTTAGATACGGTAGACAGCTGTACTTCACCAGAAAACAGGGCAATACAATCCCTTCAGAGGTCATTAAATGGAAGAACAGCTTTAAGGATAATTCGTGGAAAATGTATTTTGAGGCCATGTGTTACCACAAACAAATTATAGGCTCTCAGAATGTTGATATGCCAAGAACATTCCATACACAATAAAAAAAGGAAAATCTGTAATCGGTCAAACTGACTTATTATCTGTCAGACAATTTGACGCAGAGACTCGAGGGAAACAAACAATAGTGAGTGACAAATTGTGGTTCCCTTTTTGGATATGACCTCAACAGTCAGATTAAATAGGGAAAAAAACAAGTTGTTGAGCAGACGATAATGTCAAGAAGTCTAAATATAAACACTGGAAAATGTAATCTCTACCGAAAATATTCTTCCAGGTTTGCAAAAGAGTACGTTTCCTGAAAAATTGCAACAATTACAAAACCAGAAGACTGCATCCCATCAGACAAACACTAAAAACACACTCAAATTTCTGAAGAACATATTTTTTTTTGTGTAAGCAGTGGCCTCTTGTGGAAGAATTAGGAACCGATAAACTGATTTAACGTTTTATAGAGCACAATTAAAATTCCTCAGCTCTACATTATTTGAAAATAAACATAAACATATATATAAAAACATTTGTAAAAAAAAAAAAAAAAAAAAAAAAGTGTAAAAAAATGGGTGGGTGTGTGTGTGTGTGTGTGTGTGTGTGTCTCTGTCTGTCTGTCTGTCTGTCTGTCTGTCTGTCTGTCTGTCTGTGATTGATGTATGTATGTATGTATGTATGTATGTATGTATGTATGTATGTATGTATGTATGTGTGGGATGGCAGGACAGGCCCCTAAAAACGGGTCTGGAATTATACAGTAATTTATAAGGACTTACATTTTTTTCAATCATCAAAAACACCAGGGCTATTAATGCAAACAATTGTGACTCAGAGCAAAGTTTGGTCATTATTTACATGTCCTACTCATGCCTTCAAGCGACATGATTGTTTAAACAATCTTTCCCTCCCTTACTGTTGAATACAGAATTGATCTCAGACTGTACAGGGGGTTGTCATTATTTATTATAATGAAAAGCATTATGGGCTCTTCAGGATTAGTCATTAATCAGGATGATGAGACAGTGTTGTCCTCTGCATTTCAGAAGACCTGGAGTTTATATTCACCACTGGCAGTGAAGGGAATACAATAGTTTTTTTAAAAAAAATATTTTGTACTTCGTTATTGCTGTAACTGGTGCTACAGTGACCCAGGCTACACAAGTGTGCATTGTGATACAGTGTTAGGAACAGTTTGTGTAGTTAGGGCTGCTTTGTATTATGGTGTACTCACCTGAAGGTGCTGTGAATTGTAACAGCCAACTCAAGGTACACCTGAAACTATTAGTGCAGATAGACAGACAGAGTTGGAAACAGAAATTGAGAAATAAAAGCCAACATATATTTGCTATGCTTTTATTTTGTATTTGTACTTAATAATTTAGGTTTTCAATGGTAAAACTTCTCGGTCGGAACGAAACCCATGTTTATAACATTGCGGTCTATGGGAAATGAGTTCTCACTTTATGAACTAGGCTTCGGAAACAATTAGTTTGTAAAGTCGGGAACTACCTGTACATGGTTGGTAAATAGTCTGATGGTGGAAATGCTTGATTTTTTTTTTTTTTTCTTTTTAATTGATAATGGGATGTAAGAGAATATAGAGTATTTTCTGGTAAACTAAACATCTCTCATATATTATACAATAGGCCTGTTTATTGCATGTGATTTCCCTAGACACAAAATAGAGTTAGCGTCCCTTTAAAAGCTGCGTGTCAAGTAATTGTTTTCTTTAAAAGTTTAAGTATTCTAAATATGACAGCAAGCTAGCATTGCACACCAAGAAATATTTATGGTGTAGAAAAAAAATAAATAATAATTTTCATAAGCAACAGAGAAAGAAACAAAGATTCTTAATATATGGGATTCACATATTTATTAAAAACTGTATTTCAACAGGAATCACCTTAAACAAATCTCAGTAACTATTTAGGGGTGAATGCAAACATACAAAAGTAAGCCTTAAACACCCAATAGTCTTGGGAGGCAGCAATGACTATAGTACACATCAGCCCCAATACAGAAAGAAAGTTACTTGCGCACAATAGTATGGTATTTAGGGGTATGTCAAGGGAGAGCAGCATCCCTTCACAATGGTTTCCATAGGAAAAAGTTAACAAACAATGCCTTTAAAATGGTTTTCAGAGACCTCTCCGCCCCCCTAATAAAATAATAAAAACATTTTTAAAAAAGTAATATTTTTAAGTCATCAGTGTTTTTTACTTTCACATTGCAAAATACCATTGTTAGATTTATTTTCATTTGAATTTCATTTTTTTTTTTTATATAACCCCTAGAAAAAAAAATGGTAATTTTTTTTTCTTTGGCAAACATATTCAGATATTTGGTATTCAGAGGCACATATTCTGCATGTTTCAGGAATAGTGAGTCAGGGTCAGGAATAGTGATCCAGATACAAATATAAAAAAAACTACAGGATTGTGAAAGAGTACGGGTGTGTGCCCTGACTCACTAAACTCATCACAACACTAGAAACCACCAAAAAGGAAAGCCATTGTGGAACAAACAATCCAGTGGTACATGTTGTATTTGAGGAGAGGAGAGTTCTCAATACTAAAAAAGTGTGTAATCACCATAATGTGTTAAAACCCTTCGTCCTGTCTTGTTCAAACCTGTATGTGACACATTTGTACGCATTTTTCTGCATTTTACTTTTGCTAGAATTTCTGCATGAGTGTGAAATACAACATGGGGGGATGGGGGGACAGGTAAAATATTTTTATTTTTTATTTTATAATTTTTATTTTATACACATTTACAGTCATGGGAAAGGAAAGTACACCCTTTTTGAATTCTATGGTATTACAGATCAGGAAAAGCATCTGTTCGTTACCAGGTCTTAAAATTAGGTAAATACTACCTCAGATGACCAACAACACATGACATATTACACCTTGCCATCATATCCTTAGGGATTTGACAAGAGAAAATACAGTGTTTACATTGAAAGCTAGGAACACCTCCAGTTGCAGTCACTCAGACTGCCACCAGAGGGACTTCCGAGTTGATGGAGGCATAAAATGCCTCCATCCACTCAGATCTGCTGTCAGCAGACAGAGAGCAGCTCTGTGCAGCACTGTGCAGAGCATTCTGTCTGCAGGCTGTCACGTGGGATTGAGAGCAGACAGGCTGGAGCTGACAGGATGAAGACCGGAGACCGAGCAGGAGGGGAGGATTCAAACTGTAAGCAGGGCCGTCTTTAACACGGGGCAAATGGGGCAGCTGCCCCGGGCCCAATTACTCCTGGGGGCCCAAGGCAGCTGTCCCGTGGGCCCCGCTGCCCTAAAAAAAAAAAAATGTTTCCCGGCCGCTTTAGGCGGGCCCCGCACTGTAAGGAGTCCCACCGGGTGGCCCATGCACTTAGGGCCACCCAGTGGGCTTGTACTAGCAGGGGCCCGGTCGGGCGCTGTGGCCCTTTAACAGCGCGACCGGGCCCCTAGCTTTTCGGCAGCGATGGGAGGAAGTGAGTGCCGAGCGTCACTTCCTCCCATAAAGAGCTGCTGCACGGGAGAAGAAGGACCTGCACGGGAGGGAGGAGGAGGAGGCAGTGAGGATGGGGGCTGCTCACTCACATCATCCTCAGGCAGCACACTGGATCCCAGGGATGCCACCCTCCAGCAAAAGGTAGGAAACTGGAGGGTGGGCTTAACATGTAAATTTTATATGTATGTCAGTTTGTCTGTCCGTGTATCTGTGTATGTGTCTGTGTGTGTCAGTATGTATGTGTGTGTGTGTGTATGTCAGTATGTCTGACAGTGTGTGTGTCAGTATGTCTGATAGTGTATGTGTCTGTGTGTGTCAGTATGTCTGATAGTGTATGTGTCTGTGTGTGTCAGTATATCTGTGTGTGTATGTCAGTATGTCTGCCAGTGTATTTGTCTGTGTGTGTCAGTATGTCTGACAGTGTATGTGTCTGTATGTCTATCAGTGTATGTGTCTGTGTGTGCCAGTATGTCTGCCAGTGTATGTGCCTGTGTGTCAGTATGTCTTCCAGTGTGTCTGTGTGTGTGTGTGTGTGTGTGTGTGTGTGTCAGGCACATACACTGATATACATACTGACACAGGCACACTGGTAGACATACTGACACACACAGGCACATACAATGACAAACATACTGACACACAGATACATACACTGAAAGACATTCTGACACACACACATAGGCACATACACTGATAGACATACTGACACACACACACACACACACACATACAGACATACTGACACACACACACACACAGGCACTTATGCTGATAGATATACTGACACACACACACAGGCACATATACAGACATACTGACACACACATAGCCACCTACGCTGATAGAGATACTGTGTGTGTGTTAGTATGTCTGTATATGTGCCTGTGTGTGTCAGTAAATCTATCAGTGTTTGTGCCTGTGTGTGTGTCAGTATACGTATCTGTGTGTCAGTATGTTTGTCATCGTATGTGCCTGTGTGACAGTTTGTGTCAGTGTGTGTGTCAGTGTGTCTATCATTGTATGTTTTCATGTGTGTCAGTATGTCTCAGTTTAGTTTATCTGTGTGCGTATCTGTATGTAGTCAGTGTGTGTATCTGCTTGTGTGTCAGCGTGTTTACCTGTGTCTGAGCACCAACAAAAAAAACAAATACACCCCTCCATTCAAACTTCAACATTACATACAAACACACTCCTGCATTGAAAAAGTCAACACTTCATACAAACACACCTCTGTGTTAAACACCAAAATTATATATAAACAAACCCCTACATTCAAAAACCAGCACTATACTTAAATGTACACTTGCATTCAAACTCGAATACTACATACAAACACATTCACACAAACATACTCCATACAAAAAAAAATGTTTACATACAAACACAGTGCTAAATACAACCCTGCAAGCATGGGAAATTGGTAGAGCCCCAGCTGTCAATACATTGTTGGAGTTGCACGACAGATAGGGTTCTACCTTCTTTCCAACCTTGCAATTGGGGGTCCAAATGAAATTCTTGCACCAGGACTCTTTCTACTTTAGTTCGTCCACTGCGTTGGGGTGGAGGCATGATTGCATGCCAGGGAGTGGGTCCAGGGGGCCCAAGCAAATGCTTGCCCAGGGCCCAATCAATATTAAAGACGGCCCTGACTGTAAGTAAACTTATTTAGTGAGTGTGGGTAATTGAGTGAGTGTGGGTGGGTGAGTGAGTGGGTGACTGAGTGGGAGGGAGGGAGAGAGACAGATAGATAGAAAGAGATAAATATAGATAGATAAAAAAAAGATAGAAAGAGATAGATAGAGATATAGAAAGATAGATATAAAAAGAGATAGATAGATAGATAGATAGAAAGAGATAGAAAAAGAGAGATAAATATAGATAGATATACACTGCTCAAAAATAATAAAGGGAACACAAAAATAACACATCCTAGATCTGAATGAATTAAATATTCTTCTGAAATACTTTGTTCTTTACATAGTTGAATGTGCTGACAACAAAAATCACACAAAAATTAAAAAATCTAATTTTTCAACCCATGGAGGTCTGGATTTGGAGTCACTCTCAAAATTAAAGTGGAAAAACACACTGCAGGCTGATCCAACTTTGAATTAATGTCCTTAAAACAAGTCAAAATGAGTCTCAGTAGTGTGTGTGGCCTCCACGTGCCTGTATGACCTCCCTACAACGCCTGTGCATGCTCCGGATGAGGTGGCGGATGGTCTCCTGAGGGATCTCCTTCCAGCATCTGCCAACTCCTGGACAGTCTGTGGTGCAACGTGACGTTGGTGGATGGAGCGAGACATGATGTCCCAGATGTGCTCAATTGGATTCAGGTCTGGGGTGGGCCAGTCCATAGCATCAATGCCTTTGTCTTGCAGGAACTAGCCACATGAGGTCTAGCATTGTCTTGCATTAGGAGGAACCCAGGGCCAACCGCACCATCATATGGTCTCACAAAGGGTCTGAGGATCTCATCTTGGTACCTAATGGCAGTCAGGCTACCTCTGGTGAGCACATGAAGGGCTGTGCGCCCCCCCAAAGAAATGCCACCCGACACCATTACTGACCCACTGCCAAGCCGGTCATGCTGGAGGATTTTGCAGGCAGCAGAACGTTCTCCACGGCGTCACCAGACTCTGTCACGTCTGTTACATGTGCTCAGTGTGAACCTGCGTTCATCTGTGAAGAGCAGAGGGCGCCAGTGGCGAATTTGCCAATCTTGGTGTTCTCTGGCAAATGCCAAACGTCCTGCACCGTTTTGGGCTGTAAGCACAACCCCCAGCTGTGGACGTCGGGCCTTCATACCACCCTCACGGAGTCGGTTTCTGACTGTTTGAGCAGACACGCACATTTGTGGCCTGCTGGAGGTCATTTTGCATGGCTCTGGCAGTGCTCCTCCTTGCACAAAGGCGGAGGAGGTAGCGGTCCTGCTGCTGAGTTGTTGCCCTCCTACGGCCTCCTCCACGTCTCCTGATGTACTGGCCAGTCTCCTGGTAGCGCCTCCATGCTCTGGACACAACGCTGACAGACACAGCAAACCTTCTTGCCACAGCTCGCATTGATGTGCCATCCTGGATGAGCTGCACTACCTGAGCCACTTGTGTGGGTTGTAGACTCCATCTCATGCTACCACTAGAGTGAAAGCACCGCCAGCATTCAAAAAAGTGACCAAAACATCAGCCAGGAAGCATAGGAACTGAGAAGTGGTCTGTGGTCACCACCTGCAGAACCACTCCTTTATTGGGGGTGTCTTGCTAATTGCCTGTAATTTGCACCTGTTGTCTATCCCATTTGCACAACAGCATGTGAAATTTATTGTCACTCAGTGTTGCTTCCTAAGTGGGCAGTTTGATTTCACAGAAGTGTGAATTGTGTTTTAGTGTTCCCTTATTTTTTTAGTGTTCCCTTATTTTTTTGAGCAGTGTATAGATAGATGGATGGATAGATAGATAGATAGATAGATAGATATAGATAGATAAAAAGAATAGATATATAGATAGATAAAAAGAGAGTGTGTGTATGTTTTTAATTTTTAACATTTGTGTGTTTGTATACAAGCACTATACATAGAGAGATCTCTAAATATAGTGTTTTATGCAAACACACAGTTTGGCTGAGGAGGGGGCGGGTATAGAAAGCGAGCTGAGCTGTCAGTCAGACAGCTCAGCTCGCGAACGCGCATCCTGCGGTTGAGCGCCGAGTTTCTTCATGGGCGGCATTCATTGCCGCTCTATGAAGAACGTGATTGGTGTAGCGCGAAGCCGCACATGCGCACCACATCGCGATGACGCTTCTCAAAGAGAAGCGTCCTATTGGGTCCTGCGATTTCGTCATTTTGACGAAAAAGGGGACGTGGCCTGGCGGGAAGCTCGGCGCTGAAACGGAGGCAAGTTTTATTAATAAAAAGGGCTCGGATTTATTTATTTTTTTAACGGCAAGTACATATAAAAGCAAGAAAGAAGGCTGGGGGACCTGTCTTTCTTGCTTTTATATGTTGACTATAGTGATCCTTTAATGTCACCAAATACTGCAAATGCTAAGGATTTAATTCACTAAAAACCCAATTATAGTAAATTTGATTTACTTTTTCCAGTAAGGATGATACAACTCACGACAGCAGGGTTGAGCAATGTTGAGCAATGTCTGGCAGGATTGAGCGGTGACAACATACTAGATTTAGAAGTCCACTTTGTCGCACACGCTACAAGCATTGCATATTTCTTCAATACACTGAATGGATCATTTTCCAAACATAAAAAGAGTCACACAAAGAGTGCCTACAAGAACAACTGCTGAATAAATTTAAGCAGAGTTCATCACTAAAGAAAGAATTGTATGGGATTCACAGTGAATTTCAAATTGAAGGTGTCTATAGTCAAATTGGAAAAATTCTGGGATGTTTTCAGTTTAGCTATTTTGTTCTAAAAATTTAAAATTAAAGGGACACTGTAGGCACCCAGACCTTCTGTCTGGGTGCTGTGACCCTTTTGCACCTAGTGCTGCAATGTAAAACAATGCAGTTCCAGAAAACTGCAATGTTTACATTGCAGCTCTAGGTCTGCCCTCAGTGGCAGTCTACCAGAAAGCCACTATGGGGCGCTTTCGAATCTAAATGGACTTTTGGTCCGTTATCTGACGCTGGACGTCCTCGCGGACCTACAGCATCAGATTTTCCCCATAGGAAAGCATTGAATAATACTTTCCTTTGGTAAGGTCTAATGTGCGCACGGCCATTGTCGTGCATGTGTATTAGATCTCACCCGCCGGCTAACATCGGCGGGTGAGGAGGGTGGGCGGATCTTGACCGAGTCCCTCGACACTGGATTCAGGTAAGTGATTGAAGGGGTTTTAACCCCTTAAGCCCCGCGAGAGAGGGGTTGGACCTATTAAACTTATAGTGCCAGGAAAATGAGCTTGTTTTCCTGGCACTATAAGATCTCTTTAACTTTAAATTCCCAACAAATCTCACTTTCATGATGTATACATATTAGACCAGAATAGAATTGTTCTCTTCTAATGTAACTCCCAAATGTCCTGGATCGTGTTGGACCGGACGGTCTAGTTTGGTCAACCTGATTTTCTGGTCAAATGCATAAACATACATTCACATTACAATAATGTGCGCTTGAGCATAGCTAGTTTGGTAGCTCCATGCATGTCAGCAGTGGTGTGTGCCATGATGTACTCCTTTATGAAGCACTGTGCCTTGCATCTCATTGTATAGTTCTACAATTTTGGGAGATATGTTTTAGTATGACCTTAAATGTGGTCATAGAAGTTAAGTTGCCCAGAGATACTTCCAAATCAAGGAGAATATCAAATATTACTAGACTGTAGGAAGAAACAATAACTACTTTATGTACTGTTGTTAAACTACAAGTCTCATGATGCTCAGCAAGACTGGCATTATTTTTTTTATAGATTTGGCTTGCTACCGAATGCCTAACCCTACTTTAGTAAATGTCCCAATTAATTGTTATGTATAAAGTACCAGTATATTCCTCAGCACTATACTGATAATTGATATCGAACAAATAGCTATGTGTGAGTCAAAGAATAGGTTTGTTTAGATCTGGCATTAATAATGGTGTTGTTGATACTGATTAATGGCTTCTTGGCATCTACTGACAAGATCTCTGATAATGATATATTTGTTTTCATAGCACACAAACATTGGGTAATGTGACATGCGTAAACTGATGAGGGATCCAACCAGCACAGAACTAAATGCATTTATTCTGACTGTATGTTTCTTGCTCCCATTCGTTTAAAGTTGTTTATCTACCTGTATGCTTGGGTTACCATAGAGTACTGCTAAATACTTGCTGAAGGGTCATATTAAAAAGGATACTGTATACACTATAACCATTTAATTAAATTGATTATAGTGACTAAATTACCCTGGCCTCGTCCCTCCATTCAGTGTTCCAGTGTTCATTTTCAAGCAGTTTAACACTGCTGGCCACCCAAATCCATACACCTACTGGAGGAAGGGCTAAAGCAGAGATTAGACACTTCCCTCTAACTATACTAATTCACACCAGCAATGGGCACTGCGATAGACAGAAAGTAGTCAGCTGACACGCTCAGCCAATCACAGCCATCCATTGCTGATCAGACTAATGTTTCTTTATTAGCCCAAGCAGGACAGAGAGAATGCTGCTGGAGACTCTCGTTTAGCATTAAAACATTAAAAATGTTTTAACGCTGAATGGAAGGACAGTGCCAGGGTATTCCAGACACTATAGCCAGCCACTTCAATGAGATTAAGCAGTCATCCTGCCTATAGTGTCCCTTTAACATGTACAAACACAGAATTCAGCTCAGTGTTTTATAGAAGATCTATTCCAATTGTAAAAGCAGACTGGACATCATATATCCCATAGTATGATTTATTTATACAGTTTGAACTACAACAAAAAATGAAAATAAAGAGTAAATAAAAAATATTGCCATGTCATGACACACGATCCCCATCTCTTCTTTATTTGTTACTGCCCACTCCATGACCCTTTTTCTATTTAATGACCTTTATATGACAACCCTTGTCCCTTGCCACACTATGTCCCCGTCACACCTCCTGTTTATTATCTGTAGTGATCCACTCTTACCCAGCTATTAGTCCTGTGGCCCCTGACTTATTTTCAATGCCCCTGCTCACCATCCATACATTTTGCATGACTGCTTGGCTTCCATCCCAGAAATCACCCTTGGCATGAACAAAGTAATTTGTACCTCCTAGCCTACCACATGAAATTAGCACTGCAGCAGTTACTTACAACCATGCCATCCCTACAAAATAGATTCTTTCTAACTGGCTTGGCGGGCACGTTTACTAACACTGATGTTAAAAACCAATATATTGTGTAGTGTAACTTCTCTTGTCCCCTCATTATTTATTCTTAGTCAATTCCCAATTTTCCTCTAGCTCTGCAGCTAAATTTCACTTTACACCATTTTGTTTTTCGAAATTCAAAGCAGTGTTATTCACTCAGACAGTGTTATTCACAAAAACAGGAATTTTTACTTAAAATATGCATAAACCTGCCTGAATGAGCAAAGTCTTTATCATATGTACACAGCTTAACCCGTTTCCAACTATTAATTATTTGTGGATTTTAAACTTTAAAAAAAGGTTACGCCAAGTTAACCTCCTTCAAGACTAGGTCGAGAGGTAGCGATAGCGTTTTTCGGCATTTACGAATATGAATGACATTCATGTTGAAGCACAGGTGCATTGTGGGTAAATGATCCCGCTAGTAGACAAGGGGCATACTCTATTATGGTCAATATTATTTTTATTTATAAAGCAAGAAATTCCGCAGCACTATACAATACTAGCAAAAAAGTTATTGAATCAAGAACACATTGGACGTATAGGAACAGAAGGTTCTGAAGGTCCTGCTCGAACAAGCCAAGAATCTACAGGGCGTGGGGAAAGATGTATTTCACATAGGGGAAAAGTAGGTTGCTAGAAGAGTTTGCAATGAAGGCTTGCTTTTTTAGATGACAGTTGCAGAGGAAAGGAAAGTAATTAATATGCCTTCAATAGGAAGTGAGTCTTCAGTGATTTTTTTTTTTGACGGAATGGAGACTTGTCAGTACGAACACAGGATTGACGCAGGTCTTTAGTAGTTCCTGGACGGAATATACTTCTGTATTAGTGAGGGTAGGTGGACAAGAGCAATGTTAGGAAGAGAATTTTATGCAAGGGCAGGAATTTGAAGTTAAATCCTTCTTGCAAGAAGCCAATGTAAAGATTGAGGGGGAAGACATGAGAGGTATGGATGAACAGGAAGATTAGCCTTCACACAGCTTTCATCATAGAATTTGCGAGCTAGGAGTGTGTGAGACCAGAGAGAGGCTGACTGCAGTAGTCAAGGATGTGAGGGGTAGTTCCAAAAGCTGTGATGTGGTAAATATCCTCACACAGCCAGTGTAACAAGGAAACATAAATATATTCAAATTATTCCACTTATATACACATAGGAAAAACTGACACAAAAACAGTGATACAGCCAGTCCAAAAGAACACAAAAATATATACAATATTGAAACCCTATAACACTAATAAAATAATAGGCCAGATATTGTGGAGGCCACCATTTCTTATATCAGATGAATATTTCTGAATGTAAAATTTGCCTCAGATTGATTTCTAGCAGTTACACTAATGCATATCTACCAAGCCTGACCAACTTTTTGGTCAAACTTGTATATCACTGATTTCAACAATATACTGTTAAATAAAAATTAAATATGTAATTCACTCATTATGAAGTGACAGGAGATGTTTTCAAAGTTTGCAGATAAAGTTATAGTCTTTTCTTCTGCATAGGTTATCATCCAATAAATATACAATGTAGCAACAACTGTTACTGCAATATGGAATTCCACATTGTACTCCAACTTCTGATTGTGAAACTATCTTTTCCATGTCTCTTACCATGCAACCACTTTCCATCATAAACTTTCACTTGTATAATCAAACACTTTCAAACACAGGGTTTGAGATGATTGTTGGTTGGACATCAGGTGGGAGGGGGGGGGGGGCATGTCCTGGGTGTTCAGGTCTTGAGCTGTGTAAGGGGCCCAGAAAAATTCTGATGGCAGCCCTGTGAGCACATGCTGTAAGCTCCAATGAGCATAGCTTTACTGTAAGTAACATTTATGTACGGTACTTATAGTTCTGGTGAGTATAATCATTCCCTTTAGGCTTCTTGCAGTAAAATATATATATATTTTTTCTTTTTCAAAGAAAAGGCAGTGTTTACATCACAGCCTAAAGATACCTCCACTAGAGACACTGAACTTTGCTCATAAAGATGCACTTTTCAATATGAGTAGATGCTGATTCGCCAGGGCTGTGTTTGGCTTGTGCTGGCTCTGCCTCTAATCTGCCTCCGTGACAAAATCAGCCAATCTAATGCTCTCCTATGGGAAAGCATTGTGATTGGCTCAGATCACCACTTCTGGTGATAGCCAAATAGGCAGATCAGGGGCAAAGCCAGCAGCAGCACACTTGAATACACGTAAGATTTTACTATATTTAGGGGGCAAAGGGGGTGGGGTAGAGCTAGATGGTGGTTTTAACACTATGGGGTCAGGAAAACGTTCCTGACCCTCTAGTGTTCATTTAAGTTAAAGTTTGATCCCTATAGAATAAGAAGAACTGGAACATCTTCTCTCTGAAGTTTAATATATTCTTTCCTGGGAGTGAAACAGCATGTTGTATCCTGACGCTTATATTTGACACCTTTGTGTGTATTGGCAGCACTATTGTTTGTTTTTTGCCTTTTTTCTCATCAGTTTGTTAAAGAAAAGTTTGATTTAAACATTATTTACTATTATTTCAGCGCTGGCAATTTCAATGGCTTTCTTACACTGCAAAACAAAATTAAATCTTATCTCACGTACAGCTAAAAGATTGCCTGAACCAAAAGCTAAAAAGTGCTTAATTGTAAAATTCTCCAACTCGGCTACAGTTACAATATGGCTATTCAATTAAAAATTTGCAAAGTAGTAAATAAACCACAATTGTAATTAATTTATTGCTCAATCGGTTAAATTTAAAATGTAGTATTTCCTATTCTGTTAATAGCCTTTTAGACCCTGCAGGAGACCGTGTGTGATTAAAGTCCAATTTACAGAGCAAGAGATAAAAACTTCTAAAACAAGTTAACAACTAATTGAAAATGAGACCATTGTTTTAATGCAGACTGTAGGGGAGGTGTGACTAAGGTCACAAACAGAAACAAAAGTAATTTAACTTCTAAATGGCACAGAATGGAGTAGTGACATTGCAGGAGTAGGATCTATACACTCTAACTGCTTCGTTAGGCTAAAGTTGTTTTGATGCCTATTGTGTCCCTATAGAGACCTTTTTCCAATAGAACAATAATGCACCTACATTATTATGCAATAAATCACCCCAATTTATTCTTGAATTGAAGTGATATTTATGGCTTCCCACTGATTTTAAAAAAATGAACAAAACGCACACCCCAGTGGCTTCCGTTCAAAAGAACAAGTAGTTCTTATTCAAATAAGTGAGAAGTCACATACAGATTGTCTCTTCATAACTGAAATTTAGCAAGCATCAGTATTGCATATGACCACTCGCAGTAATCCTACTAAAGAAAACTATGGCACAACCAATTTTTTTTGCCTCACTGCATTTGTATAAATAAAAAGTGTAGTCCAGATGTGAACCCCTTGGTCACTGTGCCACGGCTAGGGTAAAAGACGTCTGAAACAATTGCCCGGGTTGTGCATCTCTCATGTAGAGAGAACCTACCAGCAGTTTGGACTCTGGACTGTCTTTGTGACAAATGGTATAGGTTGTAACCAAAAGGGCAAGCTACCAAACATTCTCTGTTTTGGTTGAAAAATCTCAGCCTCTTCCTAGATTATGTTGCAGGTTAAATGTGGGAATTTCAGGGTAGAATGTATCTGTAGTCTTCAGGGATATATTTTAAAGCTTGTAAGTATGGTGACAGAGTGCAATGCATTGTTATGGATGGAGTGTATATTTCTCCAAAAGTATTGGAATATGTACATTAATAGCCCCAGGAAGGTGGTCTGTTTTAGTCAGAGCAATTTAATATGGGTTCCTGGGGTGGAGCATTTTGAGTGAAGCGAGGGCCAGTGCTCCATTCCACAGTTTACATACAGCACAGCAGGTGAGCAATCCAATCCAGGAGTTCTGGATCACCAATATAGTTGTTCACCTGTTGGCAATGATTAGCACACGAGTGCTATAAAATGTCCCTGTCAGGGATCCACAGGGGGAAGGACAAGCAGAGTGAGACTGCATTTCTCCCTACAAGAGTCTGTGTTCTGAAGGAGAAAGAAAACATTTATTTGGAAAAAAGGTCTGTGCTCAAATTTATATTTTGTATGGTTGCAATCGGGTAAGTCGCCCAACAGCAGTTAGAGGAAAAACTGTGAGTTAGTGCTCAGAAGAGCAAGGCTTTTTTGTTTGTTTTATTTTTGTTTAAATTGCAAGACCTCTTAATAAAGAAAAATACTGCATTTACAAGAAATGCTATTTGTGTGGTGTTCCTATCATTAAGACTGTGTATGGTCCCAGGACACAGTATGTATTGCATTTGAAAATATGGAAGTTAAAGGGACAATAAAAGGAGGGTTTATGCACATTGAACTGGAACAAAAAATATATATATTTTGGACGGTTTGTGCCAATAAGTGTACAAAATCGCACAACACCAGCCAATACAAATATGCACAAAACTATAGCCTTAACTCACCGACTTTCTGCATTCTAGAGTTTTCTTCTCAAATCCATTCAAGATTTCAAACTCTGAAGACGTTCCCTAGAGAAGCAAATGGATATGTTACAAAACCATGCAAACCACAAAAAACAAACAAACAAAATCAAAACAGAGAATATGAAATATAGTTGCAGCAAAACACTATCCTACCACTTTTACAATTTGCCATGGAGGAAAGAAGCTGTATGTGCAGATTTTCTGCTTGAAATGCTGCACATAATGAGAGATTTGTGCTGGGGGCTAGTTGCAAACCCTGCACACATGACTTAGGCTGCCCGGAAATCTGTTCCGAGCTGTCTGTCAATTCTGCGCAAATATTCAGCGAGCACTGCACATTGGTGACAGATGTAATCAGCTTCTAGACTTGCAGTCAGTGCCGGGATCATGCCTGCAAGGGAAGCTAGAGTCTACCCTCCCTCCCACACCCTGTGCAGTCCCTCCCTACTTACCTGCATTGAGAACACAGCCCTCAGTTGTTTTTTTTAATCCCCTCCCGTCCTTCCTTTGTTCACTTTCCACACCCTCCATCCCCTGGCTCAGTGCGTGAACATGCGCTCTGAGCAGTGCAAATAGTCTAACTCAATGCTTCATTTAGGGCCTCCACCCACCGCTTATGGGTGGGGGCCAAGGGGGATCCTATGTCCCCTGTTTAGTTGAATAGCCCTCACTCACATGGCAACGGGTGAAGGCTCGTGAGGTGGGACACTATGCCCCCCCCTGCTAGTTATTAGATGCTCCACCATGGGGCCCATTTATTGAGGTGGTGTGCTTTATTTATTTTTTACAACAGTGAACAGCCACAGGCTGCTCACGATTTAGTAGACATGCCCCTACTCGCAGCATAGCAAGTAGGGGCAAATGAATACTTCTCTTTTTGTATTTGTATTTACTTTGTATCACACAGCCTGGTTACAATGCTGCCGCCCATCCCACGTGTTCCCTATTAAGGGTTAATAAGTATATAGGGGTGTATATAAAAAATACCCCTCTCTGTCTCAGAGATATATTTGCCAGAAGCTCAAGGAAGCAGGCTGAAGGGTCAGTGTTAGGACCCGCTTAGGGGGGTCTGCCTTGATGTTGGCAGGCGGGCATTCCCTCCAATGGCCATTGGAGCAACTAAATGACCTCCATTTGTCTAAATATACATGGGGATTAAGGAGAGAGGGCAGGTAAACTTTATTTTCTTTAATTTTTACTTAGTATTAGTCAAGTTGGCTGAAAGACCAATCTTGGTCTTTCAGCCTTTTCGTAGATAGCTTCATAATACCGTGGGAATTAGGGAGATATCTATTAAGTGGCAGCAAGATGCAGCCGCAGCACGGATCGGAATTTCCTTCATTCGAATGAAATTTTGAACCGAACTAAAAGTACTGAATGTTGTCCTAACATGAATGAACAAACTGTTCTCATTCTGTTAGGACGAAATTCGGTAGTTTCGCCGACGTACTGTGTAAATGACAGGATGTTCGGGAATATTAAAAGCAGGCATCGCAAGACCACGGAGGAAAGGGTGAGTATTGTGGGGAAAATTTCTGACCCACAGGAAGTGGGTCAGAGCTGGTCGAGCGTAGGAAAAATACATAAAGACAAAGCAGTCCCTACTTTGTCTTATGTTTTAAAGAAAACTAGATTAGATAGGAAGAAACTGAGAACAGATCCGGAGAGAGGGAGAGAAGAAGAATAGATTAGGGAAAGGTAAGTTTGGCATGACAGTGTGCTTTAAGAACAATTATCCTATCAATCACTTCTTTCTGCTACTATGAGGGGGAGCAGTGCAACTGGATTGTTGGCTTATGGCTCTCGAAGACTAAAGACAGGTTAGGATTATAATGCAAACAGAAATATTTATATCAAATCAACCCAAGCAATACAAAAGTACATAAAGGTACTCACACTGGGTGGAGTTTTATTACTGCCCTTTGGTGGAGTTAGGGTTTCCTCGGGTTTCATGGTTTCCACTTGAACGTCAAAGAAATCATCTAACTGTTCCTCCTCTGAAATTTACAACATACTCTCAGACAACACTGAACACGATATTTATAGGTTTTCTGCATCAGTCATAACATAGATGTTATGATCAATTGCACACAGTTCATGCGTTTTAATGTGTTTCTCCATAAATAACTTTCATTAGTTTGAATATATATTTCATGAATATTAACCTCAAACCGTTTTTTACATTGGAGGCCAACGTTCAATCTGCCCTCAAACACTTTACACTGATGTTATTTTGTGCACACAACCAAGAGTTTACAGATACAGTACAAACAGTTAATTTTAAAAAATGCTGTGCTTTCATTGCAAAAAACTAAAATATTGAATTAGCTAGTGCAGTTTTTATGTTAAAAGTACATTTTTAAAATCAATATTGAAATCTGTATTACTGCAGCATTACAAAAGAAAAAAATATATATTTTATGAGATGCTGTAACAGAAATGCAGAATAGAATGAATATGCTACACTCTTAAAGGAACATTCACCATTACCACCACCACCACCACCACCACAGCACACGGTTCGCTACAGTGTAGTGGACAAAAGTGCCTGGCACCCTCCCAGGTTAACTAGTCCAACCATTCAAGAATGACTTTACAACTTACCTGGGGTCTAACTGGAACATACACACATAATATATAATGTGGAATTATTTATCCAAGGGTTTAAAAAAAAACACGTGAAATTATCTTAAACTAAAGCTTATAAGTGCATATTTTGCCAAAGCGGATTAATTTAGGAATATTAAATATGTGTCTAGCAATCCCAAATGTACTCATTGTGCATGTCATGCACACTGAAACTCACCAGATCGAATCTGTCTGCTCTGAGTGGCACGCTCTGTAGGAGCACAGTGTGGATCCAGATGTGAAGAAACCTTCAAATAATTATTCTCCTGGACTAGAGCCTCTGCTTTCTGACGGAGCTTGTGGACTTCATTCTGTGACTCTTCCAAAAGATCTCCTAATAAAAGGGGAAAGGGATGGGTGAGTGTAAGCAGCATGCAATCTCGCGAACCGTTGAAGCAATAAAGGGAAAGAACAGAAACTATGCGAGTGGTAGAGCAGGTATGTGAAAACTGAAAGCAAGAGAAAAAGACTGAGAAATTGAAATAAAAACTGACTGGGCAAGCAGTGTGCTAGATAAGAAAAAAGATCATTTTTATCAAACAGAATTACATAAGAAAATAAGGAAAACAGATAAACATAGGTACTGGGGTCTAACATGAGAAAATGTTGAGACTTTTATTCAAATCATGTCAATATAGTCATAAAATTGCTCCCACACAGCAGTTTGTCGTCTTCATAAATCAGATTCGGTTTGAGTTTAAATAAAGCATACAAAAGCAGTCATTTGCACTTTGCTTTGTTGATGCTCTCAGCCAATGAGCTAAGCCCTAGCTCAGGAGAGCTAATGGAGCTCCTAAGCAGTAGGTTTCAGTTCTCTTTTAGAGAGAGGGAGCAACAATTAGTGTCCAACGGACCCCAGGTAAGAAGTCAAACCATTCTAAAAAGATCTGACTATGTACAATAGGGGCGCCAGGGCACTCCAGCACACGGTAGTGGTTATGGTGCTTGGAGTGTTTCTTAAACAGCCTGGGACAAAGTTTGAAATGTTACATATACACATACAAAGTATATATATTTAAGCAAAGTGTACTAACTATAACTTTCATTTAAACTCCTTATATATTCTACTGTTAAATTATTAGATTGGGAATTATTTGATAATATTACCCAAGCTTCTAATATCTTCCATGCTTCCCATTAATGCTGCGTTGTCCTTTGGAAACACTTTAAAGGCTGGATGCTTTGGTGGATTAGTGCTGTTCCCACCTGGATCATAAATTCTGTAGGGTCCTTTTCCTTCCATGAGTCACATACATTTACAACTGAGCTCCAATCTTATTTACAAGAGAAAAGGGGGGGAAGGGAGGGGGGAGAAAATGAACGATTATAAAGCTGTGAAAACAAAATATCAGAGACCACCATGTCCTTAAAATCGTAAAATTAGCTGTATAAATATATTGCACGTAACCGATCATAAGACATTTTAGATTTGCCCTATCAAAAAAAAAAAAGAGAGAGAGAATATGAGGAATATAAGAAGAAAACCAAAATACTATACTTCTTCCCAATGAACTTCACACATCTCATTTTAAGAAATAAGTTGCGCAGCAGCACGTCAGATCTTTTTGTTAAAATCCATGAGAATAGGTTGATGGATGACTTGTCTATACCATCTTACCGAACATCTAACATTACCATAGTGTTCAGGTTAAAGGGGAACTGGCACTTCCCAGTATATTTTACATCCTCAGGCTTATTCACCATAAAATAAATTGTTGGAATTCAAAGTGAATTTCAAATTTAAGGCTAAAATGTTTTTTGTTTTTTTTTAAATTCTCAAAAGTCAGCTATGTTTCTAATTCAGCTATTTTGGCCTAAAATTTAAATTTCACTTTGCATTCTTACTTTCATAAACAACACTGTAAGTTGACTTATTACTATATTTAGTAAATATGTAATTGTGAGGCGGGACATAAAATTAGAAGTAGAAATCCACGCCTGTTTATCATACAATTGGGCGCCTCAATCTTGGCTCCATGTCAATCATTGTTATAAGCTCTGCCCTTTGAACCTGGCAGTCTGATTAGAGATTGCATACAGAGAACAGGAGAAATAGAACCATAATTCTATTTCTCCGAATTTGCAATGCTAACCTTAGTTTTACATTATTCCAACAGAATTATAATGTAATTTGCTCAATAAACAACAGGGGCATTTCATGAACAAAAAGGTTAGCACACGTTATAGGTGATTTTATTCAATGTTGTAAATTGTAAGTGTTATTACAGTTCCTCTTTAAGTGGCCTCCATCTAGATCTACTACTGGAAGCCAGAAGCAGCCTATTTAATGTTAGTTCCCCAGATTTTTATCCCTTTTGTTTATTTAGTTTTGTTCCGCTTTCCATGTGAAAATCTGAAGATATTGACAAAAAGATATTGATGAATTACGCATGTCTGTTATCATGAACACTATAACATCGTGTTTGAGGGTATAAATTGTTACACGGTCTAAAATAACTGATTCTGGATGATTTTAAATGAATTATAAGACACATTCAAATGAACAGTTGTCCAGTTTGTGCAGAAAAAATAAAAAATTAAATATGGTTGACTCGATGCACGATCAATAAAAGATTCTCAAGTTATAATTCACTATAAAACACACAACATTAGCTTTGAGAATGCACACAAATAGATATAAGGGTATGTATCGGATATCAAATGCATGCGTGCTAATTGCATGGGATTTGATATGACTTTTTTGTTCTCAGTTATAAATAAGGCAATATTTAAAGTGCCCTTACAGCGCAGATCTAGTATATAATCTTATATATACATACACTCATTAACAGTCAAAGACTGGCAATCCGGGATCTCACAGGACCTTGGAATTGCCAATCTTTCTTTGTTAATGAGTGTATGTATATATAAGATTATCTACTAATTCTGCACTATAAGGGCACTTTAAATATTTTTTATCTGGGTGGTTGTTTAGGCGCAGTATATCATTCCTGTTTTTTCACAATTTGCACACTTCGCAAGGTTTGGGAATCCTTGCTGATCTACTGCAGCCCATTCGTATTGATTATAGTGAGCGCCTACACCTGTGTCTTTATAAATAAGGCAATATCCCAAAATTCAGCAAGAAATTGAACAAAGAAAAGTATTTTTTTCCCCCTTTCTTTTTGTAATACCATAAAGAGAAACTGACTGGTACAGCCACCTTAAAACATATTTTACAGGTTTTGTGCCTTGATCAGGAGATTAAATGTATTGGGAGCATTACAGCAAACATACAGTTTAATCAGTTTAGATTATTCAGCTTACATATTTGGATTATTTTTGGATGTCTGGTGCCGATTCCCTATTTTTTTATTTTTATATAACAACAACATAATCTAAGATTGCTAGAAGAAAAAAAAAAGCACAAAACATTAACTCAAGAGATAATATAGATCTAAAACGGTCTGTTTATCAGAATTCTGATAAATAAACAATAATATAGATCTAAAACAGTAAATGTTTATCAGAATTCTGTAGAATTATGGAGGGGAAGAAACCTCACTACCCAACAACATATTCTGGAGAATTTACACATTTCGAGGTGTCACAAAAGCACTTTTTTGCGGCTAAGGCGCTAATTTAAAAAAATTAACAAAATATCAGGCATTTGTACCAAATCCTTTTACAGAACATCATTTACATTTATATCATATGAATACAATTTTACTAGTCTATAGTGGTCACATTTAGAACTGCAAACTAAAAAAGCCAAAACCCATGGTTAAAACATTTGTCAATTGCAACTTAAAAGTAGCAGCTGATAAAACTAATCTCATGTACACACACATACTTCCTCTTCACTTTGTTCATTAAACATGCAATTGGTTCCCTTTCTGCAAAATGACACATTGGTTTCAACATAAAAGTAGGAGTGCTGGACTATTTCTTCAAACTAATAAAGTCATCAGTCACCGTTATCATAAGACTAATATTAGATGCCAAACTGCATGTGTGTTTTGGTGAATGAACAATCTTGGAAACTATGGCACATTAGCTCCTACTGCTTATTTATAGGGATAATTTTACACAGCAAATTACCTTGATTAACTTGTTAAAAAATACTAAATGTATCTGCATACCTCCCAAAAGTTCAACAGGATAAAGAGGGACAATTGATTTATAGGGGTGTGAATGGCTGTATCAAGAGGCGCCGCTGTTCAGGGAAATTTTACATGACTTACTAATACTAATGTATCTTATTTACACAGACTGTTTTCTAAACACATTTAATGTAGTTTAATGAAACTACTTTAAATAGTGTTGCTTTGGATCTCTGTTATACTTTCAGACATATCAACAATGGCTCCTAGAAAATTGGTGAAATTAGGATAGAAAAGTGGGACAGAGGGATTTGGGCCCAAAATAGCGACACTTGGGATGTATGGTAACAGGCTCCAGAATAATACAGATATAATTTTATAAAATTCCCTATTTTAAAAATTGCAAAAGCTTGGATTTGCTATTATAATGGCATACAGTGGTTATGGCACTTCAAGCACCCCGTCAAAGTGACAGTTTAATTAAGTTGTTTTAGTGTTTTGATAATCCCCCTGTAGTCTCACTGGTCAATTCTCTGCTTTTTTGAAGTTAAAGGGACACTATAGTCACCCAGACCACTTCAGCTCAATGAAGTGGTCTGGGTGCCAGGTCCCTCAGGTTTTAACCCTTCACATGTAAACATAGCAGCTTCAGAGAAACTGCTATGTTTACATAGCAGGGTTAATCCAACCTCTAGTGGCTGTCTTCTTGATAGCTGCTAGAGGCGCTTCTGCGACACTGGATGTGAAATTTGCATCCAGCTTGCAGAACATCCATAGGAAAGCATTAAGAAATGCTTTCCTATGGACTGTTTGAATGTGCACGTGGCTTTTGCCGCGCATGCGCATTCCGCTCCACTCGGGAGTTGATGTCGGCGGGAGAGTAGAGGTCACCAGCACCAAGGGAGCCCGGCACTGGATTAAAGTAAGCTGCTGAAGGGGTTTTAACCCCTTCAGTGCCACGGGAGGAGGACCCTGAAGGTGAGGGCCCCCAAAGGATGAGATTGTTCGGAAAACGGGTTTGTTTTCCTGACACTATAGCGATCCTTTAAGCGGCTTTGTTTAACCCCTTAGTGACCGCGGACGTACAGGGTACGTCAGACAAAAAATGGTCGTTAGCGACAGCCGATGTATCCTGTACATCCGCGGGAAATATGAGTGCTGGAAGCGATCGTGATCGCTTCCAGACGCTCTAAGGGTATTGCAGCGATGCTTCGATGTCGAGGCATCCTGCAATACCTCCCCTGACGCGATCACTTCCAGGTTGCCTCACATGGCGCCCGGCAGTGAGGCAGAGCATCGGAAAGCCATCACGCAGGCTTACAATGCTCTGTCTGTCTGCTGAGTGCCTTGAGGAGTAAAATTAATAAAATGAAAAAAAAAACAGTTATGTTTTCTTGCATTTTTCACACACAAACGGCACTTTCACTGATGATATTGTTGTGATACGTTTTACTGTTTTGAAACACTAATATTTGTGTTCAGCGAAGTCTCCCGAGTAAAACAGTACCCCCCATGTATAGGTTTTATAGTGTTTTCGAAAGAAACAGGGTCAAATATAAGGCTTGATTTTCTTTTTTTTCCCATTGAGATTTGCCAGATTGGTTATGTTGCTTTTGAGAGCGTATGGTAGCCCAGGAATGAAAATTACCCCCATGATGGCATACCATATGCAAAAGAAGACAGCGCAATGTATTGAAAATGGGGTATGTTCCGTCTAGTAACCACTTGGTCACAAACACTGGCCAAATTTAGAGTTCATAATTGTTTTTTGCATTTTTAAAACAAACAAATATAAATGCTAACTTTGGCAAGTGTTTGTGACTAGGTGGCTACTAAAAGAGACTGGACATACCCTATATTGAATATCCTGGGTTGTCTAATTTAAAAAAATATGTACATGTGAGGTGTGATTCAGAGATATATGACAGATAACAGTGTTACAATGTCACTATTGATACATTTTAGAAATTTATACTTTGAAACAGCAATGTCCTACTTGTACTTAAAGCCCTATAACTTTCCAAAAAAAAAAAAAAAAGCTAACATGATGTTAACATTGGGTATTTCTAAACTCAGGACAAAATGTAGAAACTATTTAGCACAGGTGTTTTTTGGCGGTTGTAGATGTGTAAAAGATGTTGGGGATCAAAGTTAGAAAAAGTGTGTTTTTAAAAATTATTTTATCAGATTTTATAATTTTTTATTGTAAATTATATGATATGAGAAAATAGTGATATTTTCAGAAAGACCATTTAAAAGACCATTTAAAGCGAGAAAAACAGTATATAATATCTGTGTGTACAGTAAATGAGTAAGAGGAAAATTACAGGTAAAAACAAACAGTAGAAATGTAAAAACAGCCCTGGTCTCATACAGTAAGAAAACTGAAAAGCGGTCTAGTCACTAAGGGGTTAAGCAACTCTAGCCATGCCTCTCTTAACATGAAAAAAAAACAAAACAAAAAAAAACACCAGTTCACTTATTATACAATGTGTTTAATTTAGATGTTAACTCCATCTCTGTTAATTACATCAGTCTTCTGTATGTGATTCAATTTCAATTAACAGAGCTGGCGATAAATACTCCTAAAGTAAACACACTGAGGTGTTCGATTGTTTTAAAAATGAAAACCTTTTTTCAATGGAGGCGGTTTGAGTCTCAAGCAGGGGAGCTGTGTTTAGGGTTGCACAAACAAAGGTCATTAAATTGAGCAGGAAGACTGAAGGGGCACAATCTATACACCAAAACCACTTCATTAAGCTAAAGTTGTTTTTTGTTCAGAGTGTCCATTTAAAGGGACACTATAGTCACCAGAACAACTATAGCTTAATGTTCTGGTTAGTATAATCATTATATGCAGGCATTTTCATGCAAAAACTACCTTTTCAGAGAAAAGTCAGTGTTTACATTGCCCCCTAGGTACACCTCCTATGGCCACTCCTCAGATGGCCACTGGAGGTGCTTCCTGGCTCAGTGTTGCACAGTAGGCAGCAGTGCCATTTAGTGTCCCCACGCTCTGCATGGGGACGCTGAATTTTCATCACAGAGATGCATATCTATGGGGAGGTGCTGATTGGACAAAACGGTGTTTGGCCCCACCCTTTTGCTGATTTTAGCCAATCCAATGCTTTCCCCATGGGAAAGCATTGGATTGGCTTAAAATCAGCAATTCTGATGTTACCAAGGGGGCGGGGCCGTGCCAGCAGACCCGCGCGGCACTGGAAAAAAGGTTTGTTTTATTAACTTTTAAGGGGACTAAGGAGAGGGGGGGAGTGGGACAAGTCACCCAAATAGTGGGTTTTGCATTATAGGGTCAGGAATACATGTTTGTGTTCCTGACCCTATAGTGTTCCTTTAATTATTTCATATTATTTGTGTGTAGGGTCGCTATCCTCTCCTGAAATCCTCACCTACACACAGCTCTATATTGAACAAAATGCATACATATAAAAAACAGAAACAAACTTCTACAAGGCTATGCTGTTTTGTTTTATTCACCAGCTGTTATCTAATCACAAAGTTTACAATCTAGAAAAATTCCCTTTCGCTTTTGAATTGTGAAAACATGTGACTGAAAACTTAAGGCTTCTTGCATAGGATAAGCACAACAACATTGTATTCTACTTCTAACAGTATCTATTTAAAGGCACTCTGTAGGCACCCAGATAGCGTCATCTCAATGTAGTGGTTTAGGTGCTATGTCCCCTTGCAGAGGTTTAATTAGAAACCACCGGACCCCACTGTTTAGGGATCAACCGATTATCGGTTTTACCGATATTATCGGCCGATATTCGGTATTTTCGGCAATATTGGTATCGGCCAATATAGCTACCGATATTGCCGATAATACCTCCTAGGACCGCCAGGCTCATTACAAGCCTGGCGGTCCTGGGGGGGGGGGGGGGCGGCAGCAAGCGCTGACTTACCTTGCCAGCAGCTCCCCAGTGTAAATCTCGCGAGAACCGCGGCCCCAGAGCGTTGCCACGGGTTACCATGGCAACGCTCCGCGCGGCACTAAGGGCTGCAAGATTTACACTGGGGAGCTGCTGTCAAGGTAAGTCAGCGCTTGCTGCCGGCCCCTCCACAGTACTTAACAAACCACCAGGAAATACTATATCCCCCTCCCTGGTAAGAAGCAGGGAGGGAGGACCAAAAGAAAAAAACACACAATTTAAATATAATTTTTTTTTTAAATAATTAACATAAACCCCCCCCCCCCCCATTTTACACAAATTACATCACTACACAAACACACACACACACACACACACTGCATTACATACATACACACTGCATTACATGCGCGCACACACACACACACACTGCATTACATACACACACTACACAAACACACTGCATTACATACACACTACACAAACTGCATTATATACACACACACCACAAACACACACTACACAAACACACACTCTGCATTCACTATATATACACACTACACAAACACTCACTGCATTCACTATACACTCTGCATACACTATATATACACACTACACAAATACACACTGCATCCACTACACACACAGCTCCCCTGTCTAAATACACTTCATCCACTACATGTGGCAGGTATATTTTGTGCATTTACCGTTAGAAATAGTTTATTTTTTCAAAATGGTAAATGTACAGAATATCGGCAAGTTATCGGCTATCGGCCTGAAAATTCACAGATTATCGGTATCGGTATCGGCTCTAAAAAATCAATATCGGACGATCCCTAGTACTGTTTTACTCAGAAGACTTCGCTGAACACAAATATTAGTGTTTCAAAATAGTATAATGTATTACAACAATGATATCGCCAGTAAAAGTGACGTTTTTTGCATTTTTCACGCACAAACAGCACTTACATGGACGATATAATTGCTGTGATACTTTTTACTGTTTTGAAACACTAATATTTGTGTTCAGCGAAGTCTCCCAAGTACAACAGTACCCCTCATGTACAGGTTTTATGGTGTTTTCAAAAGTTACACCGTCAAATAAAAGGCTTGTGTTTCATTTTTTTCACATTAAAATTCGCCAGATTGCTTACGTTGCCTTTGTTACCCTATGGTAGCCCAAGAATGAAAATTACCCCTATGATGGCAAACCATTTGCAATAGTAGACAACCCAAGGTATTGCAAATGGGGTATGTCCAGTCTTGTTTAGTAGCAACGTAGTCACTGGCCAAAATTGGATTTTTTTTGCATTTTTCACACACAAACAAATACTAACGCTAACTTTGGCCAGTGTTTGTGACCAAATGGCTACTAAAAAAGACTGGACATACCCCATTTGCAATACCTTGGGTTGTCTTCTATTGCAAATGGTATGCCATTATGGGTGTAAATTGGATTCCTGGGCTGCTATACAGTCTCAAAGGCAACGTAACCAATTTGGCGAATTTCAATTTAAAATGTAACGTGCCATAGTTGACCCTGTAACTTCCCAAAAAAACATAAAACCTGTACATAGGGGGTACTGTTTTACACGTGAGACTTTGCTGAATGCAAATATGTGTATTTTATTGCAGTAAAAGCAAACAGTATTATGACTGACAAAATGTCATGTAGAACTTAAAAAATTAAAACAATTCTTATTTTCTCCCATTTTTTTCATATTAAATGTTTCATAGCTAAATATTTGATATTAAATGAAAGCCCTGTTTCCCCTGAATAAAATGATATATAATAAGGGGGGGTGCATTTAATATGAAAGAAGTGAATTACGGTTGGACATATAGCGCAAATGCCAGGTTTTGTTTACGTTTTGTTCTGTTCACAACGTGTACATTTAGCTCAGTCCTTAAGGGGTTAATAAAATGACATAATAATGTAAAAATATTACATAAATATATACATAATTGATGGCAAGATGAATGCAGAATGTTTTCAGAAAATATTGGCAGACAATTTGCATTCTTCTGCACGAAGGCTGCGGCTGGGACACTCTTGGACTATTTCAGCATAACAATGACCCTAAGCACAAGGCCAAGATGATCCTCCAGTGGTTATAGCAGAAAAAGGTGAGGGTTCTGGAGTGGCTCTCACAGTCTCCTGACCTTAATATCATCGAGCCACTCTGGGAAAATCTCAAACGTGAAGTTCATGCAAGACAACCAAAGACCTTGCACAACATGGAGGCATTTTGCCAAGATGAAAGGGCAGCTATACCACCTGCAAGAATTAGGGGCCTCATAGACAACGATTATAAAAGATTGCACACTTTCATTTAATGCTAAATGGAGCAATACAAAGTATTAAGAACTAAGGGTATGCAGACTTTTGAACAGGAGCCATTTCCTTTTTTTTTTGTTGCCAAGTTTTGTTTTATGAATATGCAATTCTGTTATAACCTACAGTTGAATATGAATCCCACAAGAAATAAAAGAAATGTGTTTTGCCTGCTCACTTGTGTTTTCTTTTAAAATGGTACATATATTACCAATTCTCCAAGTGTATGCAAACTTTTGAGCACAACTGTATATTGACTCCATAAAAAAAAGTATTTACATTTCGCATTTTATATAATGTAAGTTACCAGGAATGCCAGTCTTTATATGAGTCACAGAACTAACATAAGGGAAGTGCAGAGGCATTGGGAACTTCCACACGCTGATATAGCATTGAAAAAATGCTGTGAGTCACTTTGCAATGGAGACACAGTGATTTGTTACACAATGGTAAATAATTGGATATGGGATAAATATTTTGTTTTAGAATAACATCATTCCGCTGGAAGAATACCAGTATTATTGTCATCAACACGGTGAAAATATGAAAATACATGGTGAGCTGATATATGTAACAAAGGGGTGAGAAACAGAGAAAGCATTCTGTTCTGAAAACTGGTACAAAAATGGAAAAATTGAAAAGGTACAAATGGAATGTGCTGCTGGATCTTGTGGTTTTGAGTACGGTAATTGCTCAAAACTAGCTCATAAAGTAAACTGAAAGTCACGCTCAGTGCCACCCTCAGCGGAGCAGAGCTTTCTTAGCTCATTGGTGGAGAATGATCAACAGATGCTCACCACCAATGAGCTAGCATTGCACTTTAGATCCAAGTTCAGGAGAGCCAACAGAAGCTCCTAAGCAGGAGCTTCAGACTCTCTGGCTGAGGTAGTGGAGAAGAGAAGCCGAACCTGGCAGACCACAGTTAAGAAGTCAAACCATTCTTTTACAAATTATTTTTAGAGTTACTCCATCCCTTATGAATATTTGTTTTAAAATAATAAATTAAAGCCCTATTCTAATTCAGCTATGCTTTCGGTTTGTCTAATTCGGCCTAAAATTTTAAATTTACTTTGTAGTCTCACTTCTGTGACCACAATGAACATGCGGTAAAGGTTACTGCAGTACCCAAAAGTATACAAAAAATACAAACAATTCCTATTGTGCTTCAGCACCTCCCTCTGCAGCTCCAAGCAGGATATGACAACTCAAAGAATAAAAGGAAAAAATGGGGGCAGCGCTACCAATTGCAAATGTGCACACCAAGTGCTACAGAAAGATTTATTTGACGAACAACAAATACAAACACTTTGTGTTCTTGCCTTTCTCAATGCAAGGACAAGGGAAGAACCCAAAACATTTGTATTTGTTGTCCTTCAAATAAATCTCTAAGTAGCACTTGGTGTGCACATTTGCAATTAGTAGCATTGCCCCATTTTTCCTTTTATTCTGTGTATTCTCACTTCAGTGAATAACGCTGAGAATCACCATGGCTGAGCAATGTGCAGAGCTCAATTTGAGTGCTGCACATAGCTTATCTTTTAGTCTGGGCCATTACTGGAGGCACCGGCTGACAGAGGGGACCCTCAGGAATCAAGATACCTAGGGCTCCCTTTTTAAGCTGTTGGCAGGCTCTGAAACACTATGGTTGAGTAGTGATTTATCAGGTGCAGTGATTTAAAGGGCTATGCGCAATGTTTATTTTGTGGCCCCACCTGATAAAGTGAACCCTCAGTTATAACATGATGCCTGGGCTCACTGCTATCAGCAGGAATTTAACCTCATTGGTATTTGAATGCAGGAATGTATATGCCATCAACACCTGTTTAAGCCCACTAAAGCAAACAAGAAGAAAAGAAGAACAGATCCTGAGAGAAAGAGAAGAGGAATCGATTACAGAAAGGTAAGTTCGGCATGAGAGTGCCGCTTTACAAAAAAAAAAAAAAAAAATCACCTTTATTCCAGCACCAAATCGGGTTCACTGGCACTGGCTCTGCCAAGTAAAAAATTACCTCTGTTCCAGTGCAGAGATCCTTGGCAGGCCACGCCCCCCCTTTTCATCAAATTGACGAAACAGCAGGGCTCATAGCTGTCTGGTCATAGCTGTCTGGTGCGCATGCGCGACTTCGCGCTGCACCATTTGCGTTCTTCATAGAGAATTGAATGCCGCTCTATGAATGAACTGAGCGCTCTACAGCGCATGTGCGTGGTATGCGCATTGGCAAGCTGAGCTGACACAGTTAAAACACTGTTTTTGGCTGTAATGGCTCTAGCTGGATAAACTTACCTGGGTTCACACAGCGAGGCCAAGTATTCCCTGCTGCCTAATCTGCCTTCGGTGATGTCACTCCCCTTCGCTGCGTTGGGCTGAGAGTAGGTCATGGACGGCACAGAGGACACCAACATGCTATGTGTGCTGACAATACACACTTCTTACAAATGTAACATTAGCCAGCCAAGAACTCTAGTTAATAATAAATAATAATTTAGGGGAATGTGTGTGAGTGTCAGTGATTATGTCGGTGTGTGTGTGTGTGTGTGTGTGAGTGTGAGTGTGAGTGTGTGTGTGTTTAGGTGACCGGCCTAAGCACAGGACTTAGAAGCACCCCTAGTGGCCATCTGAGTTCCAGCCAGTAGAGGTGTTACTAGACAGCAATATAAACACTGTCTTTTCTCTGAAAAAGAGAAACATTAAAAGACACCAGAACCATTACATTAAAGGACCACTATAGTGCCAGGAAAAAATACTTGTTTTCCTGGCACTATAGTGCCCTGAGGGTGCCCCCACCCTCAGGGACCCCCTCCCGCCGGGCTCTGGGATGAGGAAAGGGTTAAAACGTACCTTTATTCCAGCGCCGGGCGGGGAGCTCTCCTCCTCCTCTCCACCTCCGATCCTCCCTTTCGGCTGAATGCGCATGCGCGGCAAGAGCTGCACGCGCATTCAGCCGGTCTCATAGGAAAGCATTTATAATGCTTTCCTATGGACGCTTGCGTGCTCTCACTGTGATTTTCACAGTGAGAATCCCGCAAGCGCCTCTAGCGGCTGTCAGTGAGACAGCCCCTAGAGGATTTGGAGGCTGGATTAACCCTATTATAAACATAGCAGTTTCTCTGAAACTGCTATGTTTATTAAAAAAAAAAAAAAAGGGTAAATCCTAGAGGGACCAGGCACCCAGACCACTTCATTAAGCTGAAGAGTCTGGGTGCCTATAGTGGTCCTTTAAGCTGTAGCAGCTCTGATGACTATAGTGTCCATTTAACATACAAGAGCTGTCCTGCTTCTGTTGCATAGTATATGCTGTAGCTCTTACATGGTGAGGTTCTAGAACACAATGATGTAATACAAAGTGCAGGCCACATGCAAAAATAAGTAGATTAAAATAAAAAAGAAACACAGCCTGCCTGTGGGAATCCAGCTTGACAGTTTGATAGGAATGTAATTTATGAGGGATCAGAAATCCCCGGATAGAAAAAAATATCCACAACATCCGCACTGTAACTTTCTCTGCTTCCAAAAATGCATGAAATCCCCTACCAACACAAAACTCCTCCCCACCAAAAACCCCCAAACACTTTGTACTTTCCCCTTCTACCCTGAAGTACCAGACATCCCTATTAACACACAATACAGTCTCACCATATATTGTTTTGTTTTATTAGATGCACCAGAAAGTCCCACAGAGAAACAAGAGAATGTTCTTGTTATCTCAACAGAAACATGATCTCCTATCAGAAAATTGTCCCAAAATTAAGACTAACCTTCAACAATTCACTGATTTACCAAACCACTTAAAATACCCTCACCAGGCTTATAGGGACACTATAGGCACCCAGAGGTCACAAATTTGTGGTGAATAAGCTCAATATGCAGAGATTCTGACAGACACAGTCATTAAACATGAAGTCCTTACTTAAAAAGATTTTACTTTAAAGTCCCAGTGCAAAATAGAAGCAGTAAATATGGTGGAATCTTGATTGGCAATTCCATAAATAATAGTGTTTAACATGAAAAGTTAAGTTTTACCAAATGGTCGGCACTGGATAAATCAGGCGAGGGATTCACCAAAGCTGGAACAGACTTGCAGGAGTTAACCAAGACTGGAACAGGCTTACAGGGTGCAAGTTGAAACACTGCACATCTGAATTTATTTTTAAAGTGACACTATAGTCACCAGAACAACTACAGCTTATTGAATTTGTTCTGGTGAGTAGAATCATTACCTTCAGGCTTTTTGCTGTAAACACTGTATTTTCAGAGAAAATGCAGTGTTTACATTACAGCCTAGTGATAACTTTACTGGCCACTCCTCAGATGGCTGTTAGAGATCATTCCTGGGTCATTGCTGCCTAAAATGCATCCAAACATTCAGTATCTCCTCCCTCTGCATGCAGACACTGAACTTTCCTCATAGAGATTCATTGATTCAATTAATCTCTATGATGAGATGCTGATGGCCAGGGCTGTGTTTGAATCATGCTGGCTCTGCCTCTGTGTCAGTCTCAGCCACTCCTATGGGGAAGCATTGTGATCCTATGGGGAAGCATTGTGATTGGATCAGGCTACCACTTCTGATGGTGTCAGCAGACTGCTTGTTTTTCTGAGGCAAACAGCATGCAGATCTACAGCTTCAGGCTTGAATACAGTAAGATTTTGCTATATTTATGGAGCCATGAGGGGCCCAGGGGGGCTAGATGGTGGTTTTAACACTATAGGGTCAGGAATACATGATTGTGTTCCTGATCCTATAGTGATCCTTTAATTATGTGCTGGGGGCAAGTTGCACACCCAACATACATGACTTAGGCAGCCCAGAACTCTGTTCCAGAGTACCTAACGTCAATTTTGTGCATAATTTACGCCTGTTATCAGCGAGCACTGCACTCTGCGACAAACATAAGAGCTACTCTGCCTGCAAGGGAGAAGCTCTTGTGTTTCCTCCCAAGCTGTTATTTCTGCATGGACACGCTGAACTTTCCCCATAGATTAATTTAATGCTGATTGGCCAGGGCAGTGTTTGGCCTGCACTCTTGACTGAGACCATGAGAATGGACAATCTCAGCCAATCCAATGCATTTCTAAAGCTATAGTGTCCCTCACCCTATGATTAAATCTCCACACCCCAGTGATGAAAGGGTTAAAAATCCTTTTTAACACTTACCTGATTCCAACAGTAAGGTATCTCCTCCTCCGACATCAGCGCAATGGAGAAATCTACTGTGCATGCACAGCGAACACCATCCACGCATTAGGCCTTCTCCATAGCACAGCATTGAATTAATTATTTTGTATGGGTATTTGAAAGCCGCTGGATGTCCTCATGCAAAGCGTGATTACGTCCATCGTAAATTCATGGAGTTAAACGCTCACCGTGGCCGGCACTGCCTCTATGACTGAGATCAATCTTGACGATCTCAGCCAATTCAATGCTTTCCCACAGGAAAGCACTGGGAGGCTATTGCGCACGCACAGCAAAATGTCACACTGCACACATCTGCATCTCCTCACAGAGATGCATTGAATCAATGCAGCTCTATGGGAAGCGTTCAGCATCTCCAACCAAACTGCCAGCCCAGAATAACTGTGGTACAGCTCCATGACTCAGCCATGGTGTTCTCTATAGATTGTATAGGCTGCAATGACTTTTAGAACTGCATACATCTGTGGCCCCATCTGACAGAGGGGAACCCCAGGTATCAATTGATATGGGAGTCTCTCTGGTGTGAGCAAGAATTTAAATGGATACTCCAGGAAACAAATCAACTTCAACTAAATGAAATTGTTATGGTGCCAGGAGGCACTCTTACCTCAAGGTGTTAAACTGTTCTCGAACGGTTTAACCCCAAAGTTGCTTCCAGCGGCAATGTCCACTCCCCCTAAGGCAGCATCAGATTCCGACTGAAAGGTGCATTTCTTTCCAAGCCAGTTTTCTGAATAGGTAGTCTTTGCACTTCGCGCTTCCGGAATCTGAACACCTAGAAGCTTGATGCCGCCTTGATGGGAGTGGAGAGTGCTGCTGGAGGTAACGTTGGGGTAAAACCGGTCGAGAACAGTTCAACCCCTTGAGGGAAGAGTGCCTCAGAGTTTGTCATTTAGATGAAGTTGTTTTGGTGCAAGTAACCTTGCTCACACAACATTGCGGTCAATAGGGATTTAAAACCCCATTTAAATGCCTGTTTGCAGCACTCGCTTTGAGAGACGAAAATAGAGAATCAGTTAGTCTGGTTTCACCAATTTTGGGTTGCAACACACAGGCAAAGATGCACAGTCAACCTCTATACATCACAGCTTGGTCAGCATGTTGTATATAGCTTTCACGAAACAAACACACACACACACACACAAAAAAAAAAAAAATTAAATACATCAATAGACATTTTATACTATCATCCAAAGTGCATCTGGCACCTGAGCAGGGACATGGATTGCTGCACACAATTCTGTACTGTCACACAGTGCAAAGTGAAACTTGGAAACAAGATCTGCCTGCAGTAACAATATACACTAGAAAAGCTACAATTTCTGGGGAAATTGTGTGAAGTGTTCTTGCCTCCACCAGTAGTCTACAACTGAAGTGGGCGGAGTGACTGTTATCATTTATATAGCACATTTAATTGCAACGTTGTTGCACACTTACATTAAAACATACATTTATAAAAACATTAGCAGGTGTACAAAAGGCTCTGTCTATGACATCACTTGCTGCTGCAGCCTGGCACAGGTCAGAGTATTTTGGCGGTAGCCATCTTCAAAACGGTCGTATTTTAAAAACTATAAATCCTATAGCGAAGAGCTTTATATTGTGAGAATCACAAGACCCAGACCTACATTCTATAGTATGTCTCTGCAATATTAACAATGAAGGCACAGTCGCAGTTTAGAAATTGCCCTTCAAATGTGAGCTTTGCAGAGTGGAGTTTCAATGAATGTCAATGGACGGCGTGAGTTGCAAACAAATGGTCATATTGTGAAAACTATCAGGACTATGGCTTAGCTGTGGACATTTTTAGTGGAAGCAGGGATAGCTGAACGTTTTGATATAAGATTTGTGTAGGTGGACCTAAAAATGAGGGAGTGGTGACAGTTTAGAAATCATGTCCTGATTTTTCAGCTTTGCCAGCTCCCACTCTAGCTTTGCCATTCATTCCTATGGGACAAATTTCACCACAAGAATGACGATATTCCGTGAACTATTCTGTGAAATGTTCCACAAAGTAATAGCACACCAATCGGGAACAAGCCGCACGTTTTGGTATATTTTTGTCTATGTAGTGTAAAAACTGTAGGAGGAGTTAGGGTGGTAAATTTGGCTATAATAATAATAATAATAACTAGAAAAGCTACAATTTCTGGGGAAATTGTGAAGTGTTCTTGCCTCCACCAGTAGTCTACAACTGGAGTGGGCGGAGTAACTGTTATTATTTATTTATATAGCACATTTAATATCAATGTTGTTGCCCAAAGTGCTTCACAGTTACATTAAAACATACAGTTATAAAAAAATGAGCAGGTGTAAAATGCTTTGTCTATGACATCACTTGCTGCTGCAGCCTGGCACAGGTCAGAGTATTTTTGCGGTTGCCATCTTCAAACGGTCATATTTCTAAAACTATAAATCCTACAGTGAAGAGCTTTATATTGTGAGAATCACAAGACCCAGACCTACATTCTATAGTATGTCTCTGCAATATTAACAATGAAGGCACAGTCGCAGTTTAGAAATTGCCCTTCAAATGTGAGCTTTGCAGAGTGGAGTTTCAATGAATGTCAATGGACGGCGTGAGTTGCAAACAAATGGTCATATTGTGAAAACTATCAGGACTATGGCTTAGCCGTGGACATTTCTAGTGGCAGCAGGGATAGCTGAACGTTTTGATATAAGATTTGTGTAGGTGGGCCTGAAAATGAGGGAGTGGTGGCAGTTTAGAAATCATGTCCTGATTTTTCAGCTTTTGACAGCTCCCACTCTAGCTTTGCCATTCATTCCTATGGGACAAATTTCGCCAGAAGAACGACGATATTCCGTGAACCATTTGGCGAAACGTTCCACAAAGTAATAGCAATCCGATCGGGAACAATCTGCACGTTTTGGTATATTTTTGTCTATGTAGTGTAAAAACTGTGGGAGGAGTTAGGGTGGCAAATTTGGCTATAATAAGAATAATAAGAATAATAATAATAATATATATGTGAGATAACATTAAGTGGTCTTGCTATGCAAGAACACTTAATAACTAGAAAAGCTACAATTTCTGGGGAAATTGTGTGAAGTGTTCTTGCCTCCACCAGTAGTCTACAACTGGAGTGAGCGGAGTAACTGTTATCATTTATATAGCACATTTAATTGCAATGTTGTTGCACAGTTACATTAAAACATACATTTATAAAAATATTAGCAGGTGTAGAAAAGGCTTTGTCTATGACATCACTTGCTGCTGCAGCCTTGCACAGGTCAGAGTATTTTGGCGGTTGCCATCTTCAAACGGTCGTATTTTAAAAACTATAAATCCTATAGTGAAGAGCTTTATATTGTGAGAATCACAAGACCCAGACCTACATTTTGATGTATTGTATGTCTCTGAGATATTAACAATGAAGGCACAGTCGCAGTTTAGAAATTGCCCTTCAAATGTGAGCTTTGCAGAGTGGAGTTTCAATGAATGTCAATGGACTGCGTGAGTTGCAAACAAATCTTCATATTGTGAAAACTATAAGGACTATGGCTTAGCTGTGGACATTTTTAGTGGCAGCAGGGATAGCTGAACGTTTTGATATAAGATTTGTGTAGGTGGGCCTGAAAATGAGGGAGTGGTGGCAGTTTAGAAATCATGTCCTGATTTTTCAGCTTTTGCCAGCTCCCACTCTAGCTTTGCCATTCATTCCTATGGGACAAATTTCGCCACAAGAACGACGATATTCCGAGAACCATTCAACGAAACGTTCCACAAAGTAATAGCAATCCGATCGGGAACAATCTGCACGTTTTGGTATATTTTTGTCTATGTAGTGTAAAAACTGTGGGAGGAGTTAGGGTGGCAAATTTGGCTATAATAATAATAATAATAATAACTAGAAAAGCTACAATTTCTGGGGAAATTGTGTGAAGTGTTCTTGCATCCACCAGTAGTCTACAACTAGAGTGGGCGGAGTAACTGTTATCATTTATATATCACATTTAATTGCAATGTTGTTGCCCAAAGTGCTTCACAGTAACATTAAAACATACAGTTATAAAAACATTAGCAGGTGCAAAAGTCCCTGTCTATGACATCACGTGCTGCTGCAGCCTTGCACAGGTCAGAATATTTTTGCGGTTGCCATCTTCAAACGGTCATATTTTTAAAACTATAAATCCTACAGTGAAGAGCTTTATATTGTGAGAATCACAAGACCCAGACCTACATTTTGATGTATAGTATGTCTCTGAGATATTAACAATGAAGGCACAGTCGCAGTTTAGAAATTGCCCTTCAAATGTGAGCTTTGCAGAGTGGAGTTTCAATGAATGTCAATGGACTGCGTGAGTTGCAAACAAATGGTCATATTGTGAAAACTATAAGGAATACGACTTAGCTGTGGACATTTTTAGTGGCAGCAGGGATAGCTGAACGTTTTGATATAAGATTTGTGTAGGTGGGCCTGAAAATGAGGGAGTGGTGGCAGTTTAGAAATCATGTCCTGATTTTTCAGCTTTTGCCAGCTCCCACTCTAGCTTTGCCATTCATTCCTATGGGACAAATTTTGCCACAAGAACGACGATATTCCGTGAACCATTCGGCGAAATGTTCTACAAAGTAATAGCAATCCGATCGGGAACAATCTGCACGTTTTGGTAAATTTTCGGCTATGTAGTGTAAAAACTGTGGGAGGAGTTAGGGTGGCAAATTTGGCTATAATAAGAATAATAATAATAATATATATATGTGAGATAACATTAAGTGGTCTTGCTATGCAAGAACACTTAATAATATATATGTGAGATAACATTAAGTGGTCTTGCTATGCAAAAACACTTAATTATACAAAAAGCACACAAACAAACGGATTCACATTTTGGAGTAACAAAAAAAAAAAAAAAATAGTATGATGCGATTATTTTGGATCCTAGCGTTTTTGTATAGAAAGGAATTATTTATTATGGTGAGAGACCACGGTTGGTCTAAGTGAGAACGGGATCTTCCCTTCTCTAGCTATGACACACAAAATGATAAATCCACCTGTTGTAATACACGTGACAGAGCACATGGTCTCAGTTCACCAAGCTAAAGGTTGTCAGTGACATTTAATTCAGTCACATTTACTTCTTCAAATAACTGTTGTTTTGACTCACATCATCATAAACTGATGTTTCAGTAACCTAATTATACACATCTCACACATATCATGTGATGAGCTTTTACTCAATGACTGCACTACAATAAGATCTTCCAAAGGTGGAAGCTTCTTCAAGAAAGGTCACACATTTTCATCAGAGAGCTGATGTAATAATATATTAAGAAAACTGGAAACCTGTCCTTAAAATACACAGATATGACCACTGGAAAGTCCAATTTTGTAGAGCAGCCTGTTTTTATGTAGCCACATAGCAAGAAAATTACGTATTTGATAAAGATAAAGAGAGAGAGCTATTAAGCTAGTGCTTACTGGTACAGTTGCCGTATGGAGGGGGTGCACGCACTTTTTGGTACTGGGAAATAATATAAACGATGGAGGCTGAACCCTTATGTTTGCATCCATGGCGATGAGGACCATGTAGCCTGCAGGCTGTTCATATTTTTAATCTATATAGGTTATCTCAATGAACAATAGATATACAACATGAAACGGATTTGGTCACATGCTTTGGGGATCACAGAATCCCTTTAATTCACATTAGGCTGAAAATAAAATAAATGCATCTGAAAATTCTCCTGTATTACTAAAACAGAAAATGTCGAAACATCTACATCCTTTTGAGAATGTATACATATTTGTAATATTAATATTTTAAGTCTCGATATATGTAAGGAGCAGGTGGACTGTATAATGCACCCATTAAAGGCAAAGAATTTTAAAAACGATTCACCTTACAGCAAAAGATTTTAAACGCAACCTATAATCCTATATCAACAACAAGAATGACAATAAACAGCATTTATATATTACATATTATTACAGATTTCAAAATTAGTGAAAAAATTTAAGTTCTTTTTAGAAGACTTAAGTATCCTTATTTACACAACTGATCTCATTACACACCAAGAGAGAATATTATAAAAGTTACCAAGTTTAGGTAAATAGAACAAATGGAACAAAGTGTTACCTAGCACAGTCTAACAGCTGTAACTTGGGAATTCCCATCAATTTCCTACATGATGCATGCTTTAACCCTGGACTTCATTGTTCCTACACCGGAGTTTATTGAGATGTCCTCTTTAAAACACTGCTTAGCGCTTGCTCATCACTGGACTATTACTGCATTTGCGGTCTACAAGACAAACCAGGGCAGCCAGCAGGTGATTGATAGTGGGACAGTACAACGTAAATGCGACAGTTGGCAGGAATACAAAGTAGAACAATGCTCCAACAGAGACCAGCGGAAAATTGCATGTAAACTGGCGCAACAATGTCCAATTTCCTAACAATGTTAAATCCTAAAAACAGCATATTATAAATGAAGAAAAACAAATGTGTTTAACACTCTGTTACAGAAACTGGTTAGAAACAAGCATACAAATGCTTTGTTTAGCGAGAGACTGTCACTATCAGCTTATAACATAATAGTTGAGATATTTTAATATCAATAATGATAGATATTATTTTTCACTTACATATACGTATGTAATATATCTTTAAAAACCTGTACATCATAAATGAGACTATCAATGTACATAATGTTATGCAGTGCATATCACGGACTCCCATGATGATGTGAATCTATGACCAGAAACAGCGTTGGCTTGCTGCATTATGGAAGGAAGAGGAAGTGCATCATGGGAAGAAAATGGTAACAGTGCTCAGGCACGCAGTAGCAGTATTTGCGTTTTATACTCGCTGCTAGTGCATTTCTCATCCACTAAATGAATCAAGAGCTTTTATTAGAGTGAGGAACAGCAGAACTATTGCCAATCAGAGCTGACATCTCCTAATAATGACAATTCATACTAGCATCTGCTTTTTTTAACCAATTGTAGGTTTACAAGAACTATAGATCTCAACGATCACTCTAAGTTACACGTAATCAATCATTACATTAAAGTATCAATATAGTCACCTAGACCACTTCAGCTCAATGAAGTGGTCTGGGTGCCAGGTCCCCCAGGTTTTAACCCTGCAGCTGTAAACATAGCAGTTTCAGAGAACATGATTACATTGCAGGGTTAATCCAGCCTCTAGTGGCTGTCTTCCTGACAGCCGCTAGAGGCGCTTCCCCAACGCGCAATGCAAAAATCTCATTGAGCACACAGGACGTGCATAGGAAAGCATTGAGAAATACTTTCCTATGGGCGTTTTTAATGCGCACACGGCTCTGGCCGCGCATGCTCATTCGGCTCCACTCAGGAGCTGACGTTGGAGGGGGAGGAGAGGTCACCAGCGCCAAGGGAGCCCGGCACTGGATAAAGGTAAGTGACTGAAGGGTTTAACCCCTTCAGCCCAGCGGGAGGGAGGCCCTGAGGGTGGGGGGACCCTAAGGATTATATAGTGTCAGGAAAACGAGTTTGTTTTCCTGACCTTATAGTGATCCTTTGAATGTCTGTGTTTAAACAATCCCTCTCTGACTTACTTACAGGATAAAATGTGCTAATATAAAGGCCCCAACACATAACACCAACATTTCAAATGGACAGAGGGACATGGGGTGTGGCCAGCGGTGGAACTGTTCTGAGAAGTTTTAGGCCACTTACTAATAGCAATTCAAATGTAATTAGAACAAGAACAACGCATCTAATTTACACTTTTACTAATTTAAAGGCATATTACTGTGAAATCCATGGCTGAGGAGCTCTGTTATACTCTTAAAACACAATATTGAGCTCCAAAATAGGAACACTCGGGAGATATGCCAACATGTTGTGCCCTGTATAATTACTGGGATACTGGGTGTACCTAGTAATTTAGTTTTTTTGCAGTTGCCATTTTCCTGGATCCCATACTATTTTCTTTTGTTTTATAGGGGACAGAGAAAATGTTGGCTGGCGACAGCTCAGATTACTGGTGGCCATTAATTTTACCATTTGATATACGTCTGTCACTAACATTCGGAAAAAAAATTACATAAATATAGAAACATTCCCACATTTGTTGAAATACAAGAAGCCAATGCACCCGTAGTCACTAAATTAAAGGAACACTACATGATGCAGGGCTTAGCTGACCATCTTTGCCAATGAGCTAAGCACTCTACCATCAGGCTAACGTAATTCCAGCTCTCCTGGACACGGACCCCAGTAAGAACTCAAACCATTATTGTATGGTTTGACTAATAAACCTGGGAGTGCTTTAATGGTTATGGTGCAAAATGTCTTCCTTTACAAAAAAATATAAACATGACAGTTTTAATAGATCACCAAATCTCTGCCCTGCCTGCTAATCATAATACATACAATTTACTGAAAGGCCTGTTGCCTGATAATCATAACTGCCTAATATCAATACACTTATCTTTACTTTTAAGCTGTAAAATTACACCTTTTCTTTTTTCTTTTAAATGGATCGTTTTATGGCTGTTACTGTTAGCACTTTCATAGTAATAACACATGATAAAATTGTTATTAAACCAACAAAACATTAATAATGGGATAAATAGTGTAAGTAAGTAAACACAAGTATGTGTTCTAAACACGCCAAACAGTACTAAAAGGGATCATGAAGAGTTGCCCGTACAGGTGTGTGCACTTGTGCAAAATTTCCCAGCTTTAAATGGAAAAAATGTACTGCGTACCTAGTTCCCTAAATGGTTCTACGTATTAAGAACCCACATTATAAACAAACAGCAAATACACCTTTGCAAATAGATAGGTTTAGCCCTAACTTTAACCCCTTAAGGACTAAACTTCTGGAATAAAAGGGAATCATGACCCTTAAGGGGTTAAAGGACCACTAAAAGGCACCCTGATCACTTCATCTCAATTAAGTGGTCTAGGTCCTTTAGATTTGACCCTGCAATACAAAACATTGCCTTTTAATTTTCCTGACAGCTACTAAAAGGTGCGTAAAGGTGTGCACCACTGGCCTCGCATGAGCATTTATTCTTAAATGTTCCGCTACAAGGAGCACTGGATTGGACGATAAGAGTCAGCGTGATGTCACAAGAGGCAGATCGGGTACATCTTGGGACTATCACAGATCAGGAGAATAAACACATAACCCTTTAAGACCGGGGGCGTACAATTATGTCCTTTTTTTAAGCGGCTCTAAACGCCGCCGGGCGTAATTGTACGCCCTCCGTTTTTTTTTTACTTACCTGGTCGCCGGCGATCCCACGCCGGCGATCGCGGTTGGGAGGACTCCCAGGGAGCCCCCCGCGGCACATACGCCCTCCAGCGGCCCCCCTGGCCATGTGAGAGTGAGGTCCTTGCGAGGACCTCACAATCACATGGCCGGGATAGCTGGCTGCTGCTTTGCCAGCAGGGGGACTGCCTATAATGACAGTTAGTCCCCCTGTTGGCTGAAATCAAATAACAAAATGTTAAAATAAGTGTAAAAAAAAAAAAATTATATATATATATATATATATATATATATAATCCTAGCGCCCCGCACTCAATTTAACCGGTCTTGTTCGGTGCCTCAACTCCAGCCACTCCATATATTCCCGAAAGAGCTCACTCAAAGGACTTGAATGAATTTCAAATAGATACTTTAATGAAGTATTATGATGCAAGAAAATGCATCACCATAAAACCTGTACATAGGGGGTACTGTTTTACACGTGAGACTTTGCTGAATACAAATATGTGTATTTTATTGCAGTAAAAGCAAACAGTATTATGACATTGACAGTTAAAATGTAATGTAGAACTAAAAAAATAACAACATTTCTTATTTTCTCCCATTTTTTTCATATTAAATTATGTTTCATAGCTAAATATTTGATATTAAATGAAAGCCCTGTTTCCCCTGAATAAAATTATATATAATAAGAGGGGGGGGGACATTCATTTAATATGAAAGAGGTGGATTATGGTTGGACAGACATATAGCGCAAATGCCAGGTTTTGTTTACGTTTTGTTTTGATCACAACTTGTACATTTGGCTGCAGTCTTAAGGGGTTAATTTTTTTTTTGTTTGTTTAATTTAGATGGGTTTAATGGGTTTCATTTAGAATGCAGACTATAGTGCTGGAAATACGCACACAAATTAATTATGGCAGTGCTCACCCCTAATTAAATATCACAATTTTTCAGGACTTCACAATTTTTGCAGTTCTATTGCTCCATTTCTTTTGTCAAGTTCACTATGCCTAGTCCGGTTAAAATTACTTGAATTTATTACAAACGGTATCTGAAAGTCTATTTACCATTCAAATTCAACTGCTTATTCAATGTGTACAGTATGACACGCTCAAGTACCCCCATTCGTTGTTCCAGTTTTCCTGCCATATAACAGTGCTTGTATACACTCCAGCTCAGCATAGTATTATTCTTTTTTTCACTAAACATATCTCTAAATCTGTAATGAGGATTACTCGTGTACATAACCTGTATGCCAGTAGGCAGCTGCACTGCATGAGCCTTTGGAACCCCATGTTTCAGTCAACCCACTTAAAAAAATCGTTTAATCCAGGACCAGAGAAGGGTGTCCACAGCACAGCATGTAGCAGTTATGGTTTTAAGTGTAGTGCTTCCACATGAAGAATATAGACCTTAAAAAAAAAAAAAAAAAAAAAAAAGCATTGCACAGCTCCAGACGGCCTCTCTAAACCATTCACTTTTTTTTCCTCACAACTTGACTAACTGTCCTAAAAGAACTGAAATACAGAGCTACTGCTCTGTACAAACGTGGTCCACTTATAAATCACTGGCCTATGTATCAGTTATCAGTTTAATAGTTTAGTTTCCATGCTAAAATAATCACTAAGCCCTTCAGCTGAAAGCCCACTAGAAGACGTATTCAGAAGTCGTTAAAATTTACCTCTAGGGTCTGAGCAGAGACGCCACTTCATCACTTGGCTTTTATAGAGAGACTTGAGACGTCTATATTTCCACAGGCTTTTTATATAACAGAATAAATTGCAGTGCCCTTTAATTTCTTGTGTTAGCCTTATTTTCAAACTCCTGTTATACATACATACACACACACACACCTATATCTAAATCAAACTATGAGTGCCAAGTATACACACAGAAATTAAACGGTTACTCCAAGAACCATGACCACTTTAGTACATGGTGCCTTTAGTTTATGAGCTTTAGCTCATTGAGAAAGGGGAGAGGGAGGACCAACATGTTCTAAGTCAGACAGCCAAAAAACATCTGCTTCTGTAGAGTTCCCACATTGTGATGTTGGTGCTGTAATAAATCAAAGGGGAAAAAAGTCTTGCACAGCTCCCATCTCTCAAGAATTTATCAAAGCCTACATTGAAATCCAGGGGTAGCACTGTCACTTGGATTTGGTACATCAATTTGGCATGAAGGAGGTATTTTCTAACCTGCTCTTCATAATTGTGAGTGCACCCTGGTTTTGTATATTTTGTTCTTATGTGGAAGACTGCTAGTATTAGAAAAAAACCCTCAAACTTTAAAGCCTAGACATGGTTCTTAAACTTGAATTTACAAATTTCACCTAAATATATTTGAAAGAGTGCAAGCATCTCCATATAATTTAGAAGTAGATTCATATATTTACAAACATGTAAATATTTTATCTGTAACACAAATATGCATTTTAAAATATTCACAGTCATTTTGACAGATTCACAGGTGAGCCAGCTCAGCTCACGTATAATAAAAAAAAACTAATTCTATTAATATTAACCAAATAAGAAGATAACGTTTACATCTGAATAAAAGTGTTAAAATTTGTGAAGTAATTGTGTGATTTAAGAGATCAGAGGCTGAGGAAGATATCTGATAGTTATGGACTAGTTAGAAATATTTAGGAGTAAATCTTCTATGTTGGAGTCGGGTATTAAGAGCGCTATAAGGTTTTATGTAACATAATAGTATGACAATAAACCATTTTATTTGAGTTTACTCCATGAAGCCTGAGCATTGTTAAATCTTGTTTTAGACTACTACTATAACATACTATCCTACCCACAACAAATGGTGTCCACTTTCGGTCCTAGATTCCTTCCTTCAAAATTCTTCCAGGAATTAAATACTGTAATGCATTTAAGGAAATGTCTGGTTAATTTGTATATATTTGTTGACTGTATTAAATCTTTGATTATTCATTTTTGCCCTCTTTATTTACAGGCCTACCGTATCGTCGGTCTCGGCACACCACAACCGACTTGCTCCCTTTAAACTATCCTACGCTTATGCTGGATCCTTACTCCATATACGGCTATTTGCCCCTTACACAAGTATTAAGGCCGTTTGGCCTGTATTTGTGGGAGGGGCTTAAATTAATTCACTCCCCTATATAAGGGACACCCCTTACCTGACTCATATCACTTGAGGTCAGCATCAGAATGACCCTCCCACCCACTCCTCATTTCAACACTTTCTCTTTTCTTTCCATTTACTTTACTTTCTTACTCCTTGGTGGGCCCTCTTTATTTACAGGCCTACCGTATCGTCGGTCTCGGCACACCACAACCGACTTGCTCCCTTTAAACTATCCTACGCTTATGCTGGATCCTTACTCCATATACGGCTATTTGCCCCTTACACAAATATACATATATATACACACAAACACACATTTAATTGCTGCTTAGTCTAAAACAAGATAGATATAGATATATATATATATATATACACAAACACACACACACAATACTGTCCAATGCTTGCACTCCAGTAAAATATTGGTTATAGCCCGGTGCTTGTCAGCAATAATGATAGATATCAAATAGGAAAAAGCACTCCAAGGACTTCATTCAATTGGTGAAAAAAGAATAAACTAAAGCGAAGTTTATTATTTTTTCACCAATTGAATGAAGTGCTTTTTCCTATTTGATATCTATCTATATATATATATATATATATATATATATATATATATATATATATAAATAAAAATGATACGTGTGTGGTCAATAGTTATTTATTTATTTACCAGCAACTGATGTTAGGTAGGTATTAAAGTATTTAAAATGCAATGTACTTGTTGGTCGTCTATACATCGATCAGGTTTAGTTTCATCAAATCATTCATGTTTTGACACAGCCTAGGTCTTCATTAAAATTTACATATTACGATAAAGACCCAGTCTGGGTCAAATCCTTGATGACATATTGTCAATTTGTGAATTACATTTTGTTCGGTTTTGAAAGAACTGTTACGACATTATGTTTCCTACTTGTTTTTTTTTGTTGTTGCTGTATATTGGGATCTGCCTTGCACACTGCCTATACATAGACTAACTCTTTTAGGTTGAGTGCCACTCTCATAAAATTACATTATTTTCCCCTGTTGTTGAGATTTGCAATCTCCGCCACCATTCAGCTCAAGAGAGCTAAATTCAAATGGCAACTGCCTTTGGGAAACATGACTCCCACTACTCTCAAGCAGACCAGAGCATATATGTCAGAGTACAACCCAGAGATTTTAAATCCTGCTTGACACAGTGGCAACTTACCCATGTATTACAAGGAATTCTGCACAGGCCACATATCATATGTAGTACAGGTTTTCCAATAATGGGTAGACCATATCATTTTATACATAACGCTGAATACAAATCAAAAGGTAAACAAAAATAAAAAAAAAATTGATTTACAATCAGTATTTGTGCACTAACTAATAACTTGGGGCTAGGTACCAACCTGGCACATCTACAGCAGACAACTATCATGCTCAGACAGACTGTGGTTCTAATTCTCCACAGAAATACATTTTATTTTGGGTTCTAGAAACCTTTAGGTTACAACAGGAAAAAAGTGTCTCTTTTAATATCACAATAAGAGAGCCCTGGGAATGTTTACAACTTAATTCCATTCTGACTGAGAGCATCTCGGGAAATGTAGTTAAACATTTGCAGGGCCAAGATGAACCATTACAGCTATTAAACAATGCATTGCAATGAACCAAAATACATATTTGCTAAACCTGCATTATAATATCCATGTTTGAAATGTAATACACTTGGAGAAATGTTCTAACTCCACAATAATGCTCTAAAATCAACAAATTCGATGTTTATTAATTCCATGTAAGGGTCTGTCAGTTGGTGCTTTTGCTTAATTCTTAAAAGCCTTTAATATTAACTTTCAAACCCAGACAGTGAATGAAGAAATAATAATAAAATTAGCAATCGTGTAACAGCTTGCAAAATGAATAACATTTCATTCTGTATTGGAACACAAACAGGAGCAAATCTCACAGATTAATGTCACCACTCAATGCTTACCTTACCATGCTTGTCTACCCCTTTTCTTGTTTTCTTCTTGATTCTTTCCCTCTGGGTTACAAAATACTTTAAAAAAAACAATGTAAACGCAAAGCAGTAGCAGCAGTAGGGAAGTTACAGCCTACCATAACCTCTATTTCCTCTCTGGCAGGGAAATTCCCAACAAGTCATGATTGGGCTACAGCCTGTCAATCATATAGTGTGCCCGCCCTCTGGGTGTCGGTCTAAAGCAGGTCTATTTGCAAGCTCACGCTCAAAATTCAGTGTTTAGTAAATAATCACTATGGTGTGTGGTGATATATTGTATTTACTGACATTTTTACATTCAATTCTTGCTATGTACAGAAGTTTGTAATAAAATTACATTATTTTCCCCTGTTGTTGAGATTTGCAATCTCCGCCACCATTCAGCTCAAGAGAGCTAAATTCAAATGGCAACTGCCTTTGGGAAACATGACTCCCACTACTCTCAAGCAGACCAGAGCATATATGTCAGAGTACAACCCAGAGATTTTAAATCCTGCTTGACACAGTGGCAACTTTAAAGGGACACTCCAGGCACCCAGACCACTTCTGCTCATTGGAGTGGTCTGGGTGCCAACTCCCACTACCCTTAACCCTGCAACTGTAATTATTGCAGTTTTTCATAAACTGCAATATTTACATTGCAGGGTTAACTCCACCTCTAGTGGCTGTCTATTAGACAGCCACTAGAGGTCACTTCCTGGGTAGACAGGGAAAGCATTGGATTGGATAAAATCAGCAAGGGACGGGGTCAATTACTGTTTTGGCCACTCAGCACCTCCTCATAGAGATGCATTAAATCAATGCATCTCTAGGAGGAAAATTCAGCGTCCCCATGCAGAGCGTGGAGACGCTAAATAGCAGTGCTGTCTACTGTGCAGCACTGAGCCAGGAAGCACCGCCAGTGGCCATCTGAGGAGTGGCCACTTGGAGGTGTCCCTAGGGACAATGTAAACACTGCCTTCTCTCTGAAAAGGCAGTGTTTGCATAAAATTGCATGAAGGCAATGATTGTACTCACCAGAACAACTACATTAAGCTGTAGTTGTTCTGGTGACTATAGTGTCCCTTTAAGGAATTAAAATCAACAAATATTCCGCTTGGCACCGACACTGCGTATTCTTCATATAATTAGTCACAGATCTACTTGATTCATATAAAATAATTATTCTCTTTCAAGATCCAAATATGCAGATACTATAAATAAATGGGAATAACCCCTTCTCAAATAGGTGTGTTCTCAAAATTGGGAATAAGATTAACTCATTAAAGTAAAATCTTTCCTCCTCAGAGGCAAAAGAGTTCAGTTTAAAGTGATCATTCCTTTAAAAAAATTTTTTTTAGCTAATGGCTACCCATGTATTCACTTAGAACAACTTTAATGATAACCTCATTTTTTTTAGGGGGGGGGGAGGGGTACCAGGTGAATGTGGTCATCTTACTAACTCCAGTCCAGACTTGCATGTTTATATGGCAACAGCTCTCCATCTTTATCTATAAGCCCTATCCCTTTTTGACACCATAAACACATTCACTGTCGTCAAACACTCTCATTGATTTAGCAGAGCATGGGCGCCCATGATCCTGACGCCGGTTTAACAGTTGTCTTTCCATGTGACACTTTTGATAGGTACTGCCATTTTGTAGATGTTCTGACCCAATCATCTAGCCATCTAGATCTTTTCGCTTGCCACTTCACTATTCACTTTCTGTTTAATATATCCCACTTCTTGACATGTACCATCAATGTTATTCACCTTACCTGTCAGTGTGGTTTTAATGCTGTGGCTGATAAGTGTAAATGTATTTATATATATTAATATTAATATATTAACTTATTGGCGACTTTTTCTTTAACTCAACCTTTAAAACTCAATTTTTTTTATTTTTTTGTTTAAAGTGAGTCAGGTTCACTATTGGTTGTGCAAAGTGTGAATTAAATATGTGAGGATGTATCACTATAATGTACTTTGAAAAACGAAATACATGTCACATTCTGAAGTGTTTATATAATTAAATCAGCGCAAACCCGCAACAATCTAACATTTAACAAAAATAAATTTACTTTTAATGTTAGCGTGTCCCTTAGTTACATATGGGCATCATGTGAGAGCTACTGTAAATATTCATGGGGAGGACCTAGTGTGGGACCTAATAGTAATAATAAAGGGGAGTACTTACTGTGGGTCAATAAGACACCCATATTACTCTGATGGTGGATGTGTAACTCCCTTTTCCCCACTTGGCATGTAGCAGATAGGGGCATATCTCCTAGTAGCAACTTGGCAGCAAATATGAAACAGCAGGGGCATTCCAACCCTCCTTCATCATTCCGCCTACAGGTGGAGGCTACTCTAAATATTCACGGGAGTAGAACCTAGTGTTCCCTCTGGCCTCACCCATGGATGATGGATGTGGCTTTTTATATTAATAATAAAGGAAGAGGATAAGAGAATCTACAGTCCAGCCCCCACCCGTGGGGCAGAGGGTGGGGGGCACAAATATTAGTAATAAAGTCTCACTTCTCTAGAAACTTGACTGTCAGAGCCAGGGGCGTATTAGCCGCGAGGCAAACAAGGCATTTGCCTTGGGCGGCATTTTCTAGGGGGCGGCAAAAAAAGCCGCCCCCCAAATGCCCAAGGCAAATGTCTTGTTAGCCTTGCGGCTAACAGACATGCTGGGCTGCTGCTGGGCGGTCGGGCGGCGCTCTTGGGCGGCTGGCGAGGGAGCACTTCATCTGAGCTGTCTGCTCAGCTCCCTCGCGCGCCGCAGAGTGAGGCTGGGAGCCGGAATATGACGTCATATTCCGGCTCCGCCTCCCAGCCTCACTGTGCGGCGCGCGAGGGAGCTGAGCAGACAGCTCAGATGAAGTGCTCCCTCGCCAGCCGCCCAAGAGCGCCGCCCGACCGCCCAGCAGCAGCCCAGCAGCAGCCCAGCAGCCACTGGACCACCAGGGAAAAAAGATGCCCCCCCCCCCCCCAGCATTCCCAAAGGTAAGGAGGCTGGGGGGGTTGAAGTAAAAAAAAATAAAAAAAAGTGTTAATGTGAGTGAGTGAGTGAGTGTGAGTGTCTGTTAGTGAGTGTGAGTGTGTGTGTGTGTCTGTTAGTGAATGTGTGTCTGTTAGTGAGTGTGTGTCTGTTAGTGAGGGTGAGTGTGTGTGTGTGTCTGTTAGTGAGTGTGTGTCTGTTAGTGAGTGTGTGTGTCTGTTAGTGAGTGTGTGTGTCTGTTGGTGTGTGTGTCTGTTGGTGTGTGTGTCTGTTGGTGTGTTGCCTGTGTGTGTGTGTGTATGTTAGTGAGTGTGTGTGTCTGCTAGTTTGTGTCTGCTAGTGACTGAGTGTGTGTCTGTTAGTGCGTGTCTGTTACTGAGTGTGAGTGTGTCTGTTACTGAGTGTGTGTGTCTGTTAGTGTGTTTGCCTGTGAAGTGTGTGTGTGTATGTCTGACTGTGTGTATGTTAGTGAGTGTGTGTGTCTGCTAGTTTGTGTCTGCTAGTGACTGAGTGCGTGTCTGTTAGTGCGTGTCTGTTACTGAGTGTGAGTGTGTCTGTTACTGAGAGTGAGTGTGTCTGTTACTGTGTGAGTGTGTCTGTTACTGAGTGTGAGTGTGTCTTTTACTGAGTGTGAGTGTGTCTGTTACTGAGTGCGAGTGTGTCTGTTACTGAGTGCGAGTGTGTCTGTTACTGAGTGCGAGTGTGTCTGTTACTGAGTGCGAGTGTGTCTGTTACTGAGTGTGAGTGTGTCTGTTAGCGAGTGTATGCGTATCTGTCAGTGAATGTGTGTGTGTGTATTTAGAATGCGGGACGGGGTAAAGGTTGGGTGGGGGTGGCGCGGGGGGGGGGGGTGCCTGAGTTTTGTCCTGCCTAGGGCAGCACAAAACCAGGATACACCACTGGTCAGAGCTCTAGTAATCCAACTAAATCGAGAGCTCTTGGTCATATTGCAAAGTGTGGGAAATTTCCCCACAGTTTGCAATAGCTGAGATAGTGTGGGAAAGCCTTTATAAATGAATCAGAATTCATTAGGTGGTGAGCAGACCATAGATGAAGATGGAATATTTTTTATTGCAGCTCAGTGTTGTATTTTTTTAAAAAAAATGTATTCACTATTACTGGGAGATAGGTTAGGATTGAGGGGTTATGGCTCTGGTCCAATGCCGATGAGTGTGGGTCAGGAGGACCCTAGGTCCTCCCCCTTTACTAATAAAATTAGACACCCCTGGTGGGGATACTATGTTCTCCCCATGGATATTAAGAATATCCTCCACCTGATGGGGCCATAGGGGGACAGCCTCATTGGATAAGGTATTTTCTAGTGACTGACACTAGATTTTTTTTTTAAAATCTGTGCTAAGATTTAAAGTCTCCGTTCCTGAATTCAATTAATTAGCCCAGATTTCAGTCGCTCTGACGCATTTCTATAAAGCTGAAATATGAAACCAAACTCAGGCTCATTCAGTGCCTGATTTACATAATCTGGACATTATTGAATTCCATCAACAATGTCCAGATTTTGCTTTGGTGAAAACCCTTAAAGACTTTCAATTATTAAAAGTTTTCACGAGGCTGTGCCTTGTCTGACAAACTTTAATATTGCCCCTTCTGACAAATGGGGATGTATACATTTGTCAGATTTGGGAGACATGGACTATGTACCAAAACCACTACACTAAGTTGTATAAGGTTGTTTTGACGCTTAGAGTGTCTCTTTAAGAGTAAGTGTTAAGTAACAAATTATTTTCCTGGTTTGCCACACATGGTGAAATAGAATGACTCAGAATTAAACATATGACACATTTGGTAAACAGTCAGTTCAGTTTTGATTTATGAGTGCATGTCTTCCTCTTCCATTCCCGAAGGATGATATTTTTTAAAGTGATTTCTAGGAACATCACTCAGCAGTACTAATTACAAAAAGGCAACATTTTGCAAATAATAATTGTTCCCTTAGCACAGAGTGTTAAGACATCCAGGAGATCTACAGGAAAAAAACTAAATTAATTTATATCTGTTGACATGCAAATCTTATGCTTATGCCCTTTAATAATTGTTAATATGCCACATTCCCGGCAGACGTGTTACATTTTTTAGACAATTTCAGTTTTCCATCTAAAAATGCAATTTGGAATAATTTGCTGGAACTAGTATCTTAGAAAGCATTTAGTAAACTCCACATTGTCTTCTTATTTTTTCTCTGGGAGAAAAACAAAATTTATAGTAATACCCTGAATGTGTCCTTAAAAGGAAGAATTGTTTCTTGTCACTAAAACGACAATATCTCCCTGGAGCATAAACCGATGTTTTATAATGTCTACATAAAATGTTTTAACCCTATATATGGTGATTTGCTAATAAATCAGCTAGATGTTTTTATAGGTATCAAAAGAATTTGCTAAAACATTGCTAAAATATCATTATTATTATTATCACCGTGAATGAATCTTTCTGCAATCTCATTTCTAATCTGGAAGTCTTTTGGGATTTATACCAGTTTGAAATTAGAGTGGTAAAACTGCAAAGAGCAGATTTGAAAAACAAATATCGACAATTTTGCTGTAGTCACAGATTAGCTATATTAGCCTAGATTAAGCCATTTAGATTTAATTGTGATACAGTTTAAATAAACCTCTTTGTCTTTCTCCTTTGTACATTTCTGTTAATGAACAGGCCATCATAGAGAAATTGTATGACCCAGAATGCATTGTGTAGCAGATGGTATCAGGGCTGTCCTAAAAGACTGTAATATTATTGCAATTCGTGTGTTATTTCTGTTTCTATGGTTAAAATGTATGTGGGATTTGAATGATTGTTCAGTAGTTTCCACCCATACTCCATACGAATGTAAACTACTGAACCAATAGACCACCCCAAAGAGAAGTGTGTACCTTATTAATTGTTCACACTTCTCTAACCGCAGGTTAATCAGTACTTTAGTGCTGTATCTGGGTGGCCGCCGTTCGGTATACGAACACGTGGCGGCAGCCATCTTACGCACGAAAATCTCAGCGGTGTTTGGTCGTCGAGTACTGAGACCTCCATGGCTCCGTAATTCCCGAACGGCAAGGCTAATCAGTCCCCTGTTCGGTAGTTTCAAAGTACCGAACAAGGGGATTCATACGAATCCAAGATTAATCGTGGATGGCAGTATTTGATGTGTATTTTACCTCCCGAACGAAGACCGACCGCAGGGCCAAAACCTATGGAACTCTTTTCGGATACCACCTCAAGTGCGGTTGGTCAAATTACACCCTCCACCTAACTCCCGAACCCCTGGTCCGATCTGGGTGATTTTTGGATATGTTAGTCACCCAGATCAGGGCTACCAAAACAAGTATTATTTAAGTTATACTGCACCAGTCTTGCTGCTGATAATTCCAATGTATATGATCTCTTATAATTTGAACTGTTAACAAGAATAACGGATGCTAATGAATTCTGAACCTTGTCAATGCTAAATGAAACAAACCGTTTATTATTTAAAGAAACAGTAACTGTAATTCTGGAACTGAAGTCTCAGTTCCATCTAAGTGTCTTAATAAAAGATCAAAGTCCTAACAAATCTGCAGTTGTGTTCCACATCATTTATTGTGAACGTGACAGAATAATCCAGCCTTTGTAATGGAACCAGCAGATTTCGATTCTAAAGTATTTTTGCTGAATCAACGAGTCGATACACTTAACCAAGGTGTGCAAGACCTGCAAGTTACAAATGAAAGAATTCTTACTTATGTCAGAGACTTACAAACGCATTCTCCTCACACTGTTCTGCACTCAACTAGCGATCCTGCTGTATGTAACCCTGAAAAATTTTATGGTGATCGTTCCAAATATAGGGAGTTTTTTAATTCCTGCAAATTATTGATTGCTTTAAAACCTAGATCTTATCCCACAGAAAGATCTAAGGTTTTTTCAGTTATCTCATTTCTGAGAGGTGAACCTATGTCCTGGGCCTATTCCTTTTTGGACAATGATGACCCCATCTTAGATTCACTGGAGGAATTCTTTAAAGCCATGTCTCTTCTCTATGAAGATCCTTACAAACAAAATACTGCTGAATTAACAATTAGAACCTTGCTGCAAAAACATAGACCCGTTGAAGATTATATCGCTGAGTTTAAAAGATGGGCAGTAGAAACGCAATGGAATGACATCGCATTGCGCAACCAATTTCGAATCGGCTTATCTGAAGCTGTAAAGGATGAACTATCTAGAATAGAACTCCCTACTACTTTGAATGCTCTGATTCATCTATCGATCAGCATTGACAGAAGGCTTAGAGAAAGAAAGGCCGAAAAGGCTCTCTCAACTTCAACTGGGAAAAAATCATTTCATCCTCCAAAGCCTTCTGACAACCCATCCTTACCAATCGAACCTATGGAAATAGGGGTAATAAGAAGTCCCCTCACTCCTGAAGAGAAAAATCGAAGACGTATATTAAACCTCTGCATGTATTGTGCCTCTCAAGTTCATTTGGTCTCTGATTGTCCTTTATTGAAACGGATAAAGGGCAGTAGGCAGACTCATGCCTCTTCCATCCTAAGTGCACTCCCTTCTACAGCAAATACTCAAATGTCCCCTATCATTCTCATATTACAGTGGGACAATAAAAGAATTATGACCAAGGCTGTCATCGATTCCGGTGCAAATGGAGTATTCATCGACTCAGCCTTTGTAACAAAGAATAAAATTCCTTGTATTTGTAAAAGAACTTCTGTTCCTGTTAGAGTGATTGACGGGTCCCTCATTTCATCGGGACCAATACTTCATGAAACCATCCCTCTAAAAGTAACCACCAATCATACTCATACTGAAAATCTTATATTTGATGTTATCTCATCACCGTTTTTTCCTATTATATTAGGGATCAACTGGTTAAGGAACCACAACCCTCAAATCTCTTGGTCCCCCTTTTCTCTTACCTTTAACTCCGATTATTGCAAGAAAACATGCTTGCAACATATTCCAATCCTTCAGCCTACTAAAGAACCAGCTATAACCCTGTGTTATTCGGACACCGAACTGGAGCCTCCTCCTCATACAGTCGTTGGGACTTTATCTTCCCTTCTCGACGACATAAAAGGACTCAGTAAAGATACTCTTAATCTTCCTACATCAGTTAAACTATCGAAGAAAGACGGTCTCTACTATTTCAAAGACCAAATTTATGTACCTCCTGCTTTCAGAAATCAAGTGCTCAATTTTATTCATGATTCTAACCTGGCAGATCATCCAGGTATAAAAAAGACCCTTGAATTGTCCAAGAGATATTATTGGTGGCCTCATCAAGACAAAACCGTTAAATCATATGTTAAAACCTGTTCAATCTGCCAAAGATCCAAACAAGGACCTCAGTACCTAAGTAGTCAATTATTGAACCTACCGATTCTCGGAAAACCTTGGCAATCTATTTCTATGCACTTCTTGGTGGATCTTCCCCCTTCTCAACAGCATACCACCATTCTAGTGGTAGTGGACCGCTTCACGAAAATGTCCCATTTTATCCCTTTAACCCCTTAAGGACACATGACATGTGTGACATGTCATGATTCCCTTTTATTCCAGAAGTTTGGTCCTTAAGGGGTTAAAGATGTTACCCTCATCCACTGAACTTTCAAAATTATTTCTTGACAATATTGTAAAATTTCATGGACTGCCCGACGAAATCATTTCAGATCGAGGGACTCAGTTTACCTCCAAATTCTGGAACGCATTATGTACTTCTCTACATATCCAACGTAAACTGACATCCGCATATCATCCCCAAACTGATGGACAAACTGAAGGAGTCAACCAATACTTAGAGCAATATCTACGATGTTATTGTTCTCACTTACAAGACGATTGGATAACCTGGTTGCCCATGGCAGAATTCGTATACAACAACTCCTATCCTACTAATAGCAAGATGACTCCATTTTTTTCCAATTATGGATTTCATCCCTCCTTGTTTCCTGCTCAAACAAATCTTTTGTCTAATTCTTCTGTTTCGAATTAAATCTCTCATATGTCATCCCTATTCAAATTTTTACATGAACTTTTGGAATTTGCATCATCCACTCAAAGAAAAAAATTTGATATTAAAGAAAATTCTTCCCCCAATTATGGGATTGGGGATCTTGTCTGGCTTTCCTCAAAGGACATTTTCATAAATTGGCCATCTAAGAAGTTAAGTTCCCTTTTTCATGGTCCATTTCCAATTAAGTCAATAATCAACTGTAATGTTGTTGAATTGAAGCTTCCATCTACTTTGAAAATTCATCCTGTTTTCCATGTATCCTTACTTAAAACTCATCATCCTCATCCTTTCCATGGAGCTGTAACTACTTCTCCTGATCCTGTTTTAGTCCAGAATGAAGAAGAATACAAGATTCAGAAAATTCTTGATTCAAGGATTCATCGTGGCTCATTACAATACCTCATTAGATGGAAGGGATATGGACTTGGTGAAGATACTTGGGAAAACTCCTCTGGAATCCATGCTGATAAATTGATTTCTGCTTTTCATAGACGCTACCCTTCTAAACCATGTTGAGATAGCACCCTGAGGTTGCTCATTAGGGTGGGGGTACTGTCAGGCCTTAAGCCTCCCGATGTCTCCTCATGCTTCCGGGTTTGACGGAGCTTAGCCACCCCCCCATTGCCGCGGTCGGCTATTTCATGCGACCGCACCAGCTGATAGATCACAGACAACTACCAGCACTCTCGGCAACCATTCACTGAAGCAACCGCCTCTGAGGAGAGCTGGGGACACAATCCCTCTACTTCCAGAAGTTAAGTAATTTACAGTCTCTGAGTTAAGAGCTAACAATGTTAAAGCTTTATTTCAACTTACTAAAGTCTGCTATCAAGTTTTCCAGCAAGCCTGCTACAGCTTTCCTCAAATCAAGTATTATTCAAGTTCAGCTGTACCTGTCTTGCTACAGATAATCTTATTTCTTCATACTGAAGTCTGCTATCAAGTTGTTCAGCAATCCTGCTACAGCTTTCCTCAAATCAAGTATTATTCAAGTTCAGCTGTACCTGTCTTGCTACAGATAATCTTATTTCTTCATACTAAAGTCTGCTATCAAGTTGTTCAGCAATCCTGCTACAGCTTTCCTCAAATCAAGTATTATTCAAGTTCAGCTGTACCTGTCTTGCTACAGATAATCTTATTTCTTCATACTAAAGTCTGCTATCAAGTTGTTCAGCAATCCTGCTACAGCTTTCCTGTCAGGATCGGGACAGGGATCCAACACGCAAAGTACAAACAGGACAGGGTACGTATACCGGACCTTAGAATGGCCGGACTAACGTACGGAGAGTAAAGAGAATGGTCAGAAACAAGCCGAGGTCGAGGGAACGAGAGGACAGGTGAGCGAGGAACAAGCCGGGTCAAGGATACCAGAGGGAAACAGAGTAAGTCAAACTAGCCGGGTCGGAACCAAAGGAATAACTGAAATCGCCAGAGCACTGTGTGACTAGACAGGCTAGAACCACGACAGGGCAATGAGTGAATGGGAGAAACAGGTTTAAATACCCTGGTTACAGTGAGTATACCCGCCTCCGACGAGTCCTGAGTGGCTTCCAGTCACTTGAGTGACAGATCGGTCCGGACTGACGTCATGACGTCGGGCAGCGTGCGTGACGTCATAAAATGAGACGGATCCCTCGCGGCCGGCGTGAGAGTGTCTAGGGGAGCCGCGAGGGATGGAGGAAGCCGACCTGCTGGAGGAGTAAACTACTAAGTCTCTACCTCTTTTGGAGGTAGAGGCTTCAGGTACCCTGACATTTCCTCAAATCAAGTATTATTCAAGTTCAGCTGTACCTGTCTTGCTACAGATAATCTTATTTCTTCATACTAGAGTCTGCTATCAAGTTGTTCAGCAATCCTGCTACAGCTTTCCTCAAATCAAGTATTATTCAAGTTCAGCTGTACCTGTCTTGCTACAGATAATCTTATTTCTTCATACTAAAGTCTGCTATCAAGTTGTTCAGCAATCCTGCTACAGCTTTCCTCAAATCAAGTATTATTCAAGTTCAGCTGTACCTGTCTTGCTACAGATAATCTTATTTCTTCATACTGAAGTCTGCTATCAAGTTGTTCAGCAATCCTGCTACAGCTTTCCCCAAATCAAGTATTATTCAAGTTCAGCTGTACCTGTCTTGCTACAGATAATCTTATTTCTTCATACTAAAGTCTGCTATCAAGTTGTTCAGCAATCCTGCTACAGCTTTCCTCAAATCAAGTATTATTCAAGTTCAGCTGTACCTGTCTTGCTACAGGTAATCTTATTTCTTCATACTAGAGTCTGCTATCAAGTTGTTCAGCAATCCTGCTACAGCTTTCCTCAAATCAAGTATTATTCAAGTTCAGCTGTACCTGTCTTGCTACAGATAATCTTATTTCTTCATACTAAAGTCTGCTATCAAGTTGTTCAGCAATCCTGCTACAGCTTTCCTCAAATCAAGTATTATTCAAGTTCAGCTGTACCTGTCTTGCTACAGATAATCTTATTTCTTCATACTAAAGTCTTCTATCAAGTTGTTCAGCAAGCCTGCTACAACATCCCTCAAAACAAGTATTATTTAAGTTATACTGCACCAGTCTTGCTGCTGATAATTCCAATGTATATGATCTCTTATAATTTGAACTGTTATAACGGATGCTAATGAATTCTGAACCTTGTCAATGCTAAATGAAACAAACCGTTTATTATTTAAAGAAACAGTAACTGTAATTCTGGAACTGAAGTCTCAGTTCCATCTAAGTGTCTTAATAAAAGATCAAAGTCCTAACAAATCTGCAGTTGTGTTCCACATCATTTACTGTGAACGTGACAGCATGGGAGAATGCTTTATAAGGAGACTGTGTGGATTAAAAGTTAGTTCTGCTCCTGATGCTGTGTGTCGTCCAGTCATTGGGATCTGTATGGGGATATGTGTGGATTACATAAGAAACAGCAATACAGGTTTAGGGAGGTGCAACAGAAAATAAATAATAAACAAGTGTATACTTATATTAGGTGAATCCTGGTTTCAACCTAAAATTAAAGAAAAATGCATAGCATAATACTGTAACACTTGAAAATAGAGTAAATCGGAGGTAATGGGTCACTCACGATCTGCAGAGCCTTGGAAAGCAGGCTCTAGCTGTAAAGGCATGTGAATAATAAGCTTATTCAAGCTGTCTCCACCGGTATCTGGTAATAAGGCACTTTTTCCACACCATAAAAAACCACAGCGGAATAAAATAAAGTAGAAAGTGTTAAAAAATGATAAGAACAAAGGCACAACGCGTTTCGACCGTAACAGGTCTTCCTCATAAACTACATTTCATTCTGATTTATACATATAAATGAATTAGACAATCACAAACACATGTTGATTAAAGGACCATATATGGTCCTTCCGACTTGCCTCCGCCATATTGGGAAGGTCAGATTTTGCAATTCTCAAACAATCTCCTAAAATACACGTGTGTCTAACATTATAAACCTAATTAAACATCATATAGCGTATAGACATTCATGTCAATATTGTAAGTTTACTAAAAAAAAAAACAATTCTCCTCGAGCTTTTCGGCATATTTTCTCCGTCCGGGATTCCAAGATGGCGGTCGGGTATCTTCCGGTTATTCTGACGTCATGACGTCGACGTGATTCGTCCCGGCGTATCATGTGATCGGGAGGTTCTTCATTTTCCATTATTAGATGAGAAAAGGAAGTCCTCTATAGAGAAAAATGCCATTTTGGAATCTGGCATAAAGTCCACTTAATAATCATTTTAAAGAGGGAAACTGGTAAATAAAAACAAGTATCAAATATTGGTAATCATCTGGTGACTACATAAAAACTGAAATGCATACACAAAACATCCCATCATAAAGAGAGGTTAAATGAAAATATATATATTTAAAATTATATAAATAAAAATTTGTATGATGGAATTAAATTAAATGAGAGCTGCCATTTCGAAATCCAAGTTAAGTCCACCCGGAGACAAAGTCTCCAAATTGAAAATCCATCTCATTTCACAGCAATTTAGGGCAGACTCAACATGGCCTCCTCTCCAATGGCAGTTAATTTTTTGAATGGCATGAAAAGTGAGCCCAGTAGGGTCTCCTCCATGTGCATTAAGAAAATAAGAAAACCTCTCTTTATATTGTATATGTGCTCACGTATCCTTGTTTTTTTTTTGTAAATTTGATTTTTATTAACGTGTTTGCATTGTCATTCCAACAGGAGATAGGCACAATATAATAGGACTCGCAGGTCCCTAGCAATAAAGACAAGTGTCAGATGCAGCCGGGCTCGCAGGCCCCAAGAAAATCAAGTGGACTCGCAGGTCCCGCTTTTCCTCATTGACAATTTGGTTCTCATTTATTCATAGTTAGTGTTAGTCATTCAAGTGAGACTCGCAGGTCTCATCGCTTCTTAAGGGTTTGTGGATGCGCAGATCCAATAGTTGTCTGTTTCGACTCCACATATGTACCATGGTCTTGAGCCGTTTGGCTCTCTGCTACTGTCGTATGGGTTTACATTTAGATTTCAATTTCAATTATAGGTCTGTGTATCATGGATTTCTAATAATGTGCTCCCTCTGTCCTTGGCAGTAGGACAGTGGGTAAGTTGGTCCCGTTCCCCTTGGTCGGTTTGGGTGGGTTCCACCCTGTGTCCTATTCTTAACTGTCTAGAGGCGTTGCCTCTAATTGTCCATGGCTTTCGAGTGGCCACTAGGGTGTCTTTGTTTGCGGGTAGCTTTGACCCACTGTAAGTTTCTACAGTCAAGTGGGGTCCGTCAGTGTGTTCTCCTCGGGAATTGGGGAAGGGTAAGCAGGAACGGGGTGGGGCGGTCGGGTTGGTCGTCTGTCAGTGGTCCTCTGTCGTCTTGAGTGTTCGGTTTCCAAGTTCTATCGAGTGGTCGGGGGGAGGGCGTCGGTGGTTGTCCTAAGGTCTAGTTGGAATTGTGGTTTTGCTGTCTCTAAGATCCAGTATGTCCATAGTTCTGTATACGTCGTCAGGGTAGCGTTTGTCGTCATTGTTAGTTCCTCTATTGTCCTTAGTTCCTCCATCTGGTTGAACCAAGCCAGCATTGATGGTGTGACTGGTTTCTTCCAGAATTGAAGAAGTACTCGTTTGGCTACGTTCAATATTCTGATGGTCATAGATTTTTTATATTTTGAGTGGGGGGCCGGTGTGTGGTGTAAGAGCATTGCTGCCGGTTCCAGGGGGGGTGGGTGTTCTGTAAACTTCCTTAACATTTTGTGTATACCCCTCCAGTACGGGGTGACCAGTGTGCAGTCCCACCAGATATGTTTCAATGTGCCTTCCTCCTGTCCGCATCTCCAGCACAGGCTAGACGTGTGTGGGTTCATTTGGTGTAGGAGGTGTGGTGTCTTGTACCAGTGCGTCAGGAGTTTGTAGGCCGTTTCCTGCGTTTTACTGTGTGTGGAGCAGTGGTGTGTGAGGTAGCATATTGATTCCCATTCTCTTTCCGTGAGTGTGACACTTAGGGTTGCTTCCCATTTTCCCATGAAACGGGGCGGTTCAGTCGGGAGTTCCGACTGTAGCATAGAGTATAAGAAGGATATCCCGTGAGGTAGTGGGTCTGGGTGCGCGCTGATTTTTTCCATTGTGGTATATTCCCTTGCGAGCGCTGGACCATGTGGTAGGGTGTGAATGAAGTTAATAAGTTGGGCATAGCGAAAACGGTGCATGAATGTGGGGGGTGTCTCCCCTAGCAGATCTGTTAGCCGTCTACAGGCCCCTCCCTGGAGAATGTGGTGCAAACGTGGGGATGCGTTCGGGACGATGTCCCTGAGGGCTCGTGGGTCTAGTCCTGGGGGAAAGTCCTCATTCTGTGTTAGTGGCATGAGGGGGGAGGGGTAGGGTGACATGTTTCCCTGTCGTTGGGCCTTCTGCCATACTCCCAGTGTGTTTTTCGTGTATATGGACATGTCATGTCCTTCCTTCGAGCCGCAACTCCATGGGAGTCCTGCGATCGGTCTACCTGCCTCCGTTTCTTCCACCGTTTTCCACAGTTTGTGTACCCCGTCCTTAGACCATTCTACAACCCTCTGTAGGTGTGTGGCCACATAGTATAGCTGGAAGTCCGGGAGGGCTAGTCCCCCCTTGTCCTTGGGTTTGGTCAGTGTGGAAAATTTTATTCTGGGCTTCCCTCCTCCCCATATGTATCTGGTCATCTCTTTCCTGAGTGTTACGAAGAAGGGTCTCGGAATTACAATGGGGATGGCCTGTAGAAGGTACAGGAGGCGCGGGAGGAAGTTCATTTTTATGACCTGTACTCTCCCTAGCCACGAGATATGGGGATACGACCATTCCCTCATGTCCCTCTGGAACGTCTGTAGGATGGCCGTGAAGTTGTCCCTGTACAAGTCTCCCGTGTGTTTGGTCAGCCAGATTCCCAGATATTTAATTTTGTTTTCGGCCCATTGGAAGGGGAAGCTGTGTCTCAGGGGTTCCGCCCTTGCTTGGGGTACGCTGACGTTTAGGATGTGTGATTTTCCGTAATTAATTTTCATGTTAGATATGTCCCCAAATGTTTGTAGTTCTTTCATTATATTCGGTAGGGTAATTACTGGGTTGGTCACCATAAACAGCAGGTCGTCGGCGTATGCCGCCACCTTATGATGTACTGGGCCTGTCATTAGGCCTGTCATTAGGCCACAATGTCTGCATTGTGTCTGATATGTGTGAGGAACGGCTCCAAGGCCAGAGCGAATAGGAGCGGCGACAGGGGACACCCCTGTCTGGTGCCATTGTGGATGGTGAAGGCACTCGTCAGCGCCCCGTTAACCAGTACCTGGGCCGTAGGTTCTCGATAAAGTGCCTCTATCCATTGTCTGAGGTGGGGGCCCAGACCCATGTGGGCTAGTGTTTCAAAGAGGTACTCCCATCCCACCCTGTCGAAGGCCTTCTCCGCGTCCGTGGATAGCAGGAGAAGGCCTCCGGCAGTCCTCCCGTTGCCGTGCATGAGGGTAAGTGCCCTGATGGTGTTGTCGCGGGCCTCGCGCCCCGTCACGAACCCCACCTGATCAGGATGGATCAGAGAAGGGATGTGCCTCGTGAGGCGCGCGGCCAGGACCTTAGCTAGGAGTTTGACGTCGCAGTTTATCAGCGAGATTGGCCTGTAGTTCCCACAGAATTCTCTGTCTTTGCCGTCTTTGGGTATGACAGTTATGTGGGCCGTCAGGGCTTGCTTGGGGATACATTCCCCTTCCCTTACTGCGTTGAACGCTTCCACCATTGGTGGAAGCAGCTCCTCCGCGTATGTCTTGTAATATTTCACCGGCAGGCCGTCTGGCCCTGGGCTTTTACCGGGTTTGGTGCTCTTGATAGCCGCCGATAGCTCTTCTATTGTGATGGGTTCATCGAGCACTTCGGCGGTTTCAGCGTCTAGGGTCGGCATCGGGTACTTAGCTAGGTATGTTTGGATCGAATGGCGAAGGCGGGCCTTCGCTGGTTCTGTCTGGGGCTGCGGGAGTGTGTAGAGATCCGTGTAGTATGCGCGGATCGCTGTCATGATGTCCGATGGGATGCGGTGTATGGACCCTCCTTTGTCCCTGATCTTGTCAATATATGTATGTTGCCTTCGTTTCTTTAGCATAGCCGCCAGGAGCTTGCCGCTCTTGTTCCCGTGTAGGGTGAAGAAGGCTTTATGTCTGGCGGCGTCCCTGTGATGTTTAGAGTGGATTAATGTGGCTAATTCCCTCCTCAGTTGTAGGAGGCGGGATTGGAGCTTGTGGTTCGGGTCGAGTTTGTTTTGGTCGTCTATTTGGTGTATTTCCTCTAGGAGGCCTGTTAATCTTAGTGCTGTTTGTTTCTTTATGAGCGCTCCTTGTTGAATGTAGTGTCCCCTTATTACTGATTTGTGTGCTTCCCATCGTACTGTCGGGGACGTGTGTTCGGCTGTGTTGAGGGACAGGTAGTCTCTAATTTTGTCGCCTATCAGGGTTACGACCTCTGGGTTAGTTAGAAGATATTCGTTTAATCTCCATTTCGGGGTGGTGGGGCGAAAGAGTGGTGATTTTAGTTTGATGGTGACTGGCGCGTGGTCTGACCACGTCGCCGTACCAATCGTGGCTTGAGTGACCAGTGAGAGGTCGTAGTGTGTGGTGTATATGTGGTCTATGCGAGAGTACGAGTTGTGCGGGTGGGAAAAGAAGGTGTAGTCTCTTGTGTCTGGGTGGTGGGCTCTCCAGCAGTCGACCAGGCGGTGGCTGCGGAGTAGTGATTTTACGGTTTGCCGTTGTTGCGTGGAAATGTGGGAGGTGCCTGACGATGTGTCCCATGTTGGGTCCAATGTCATGTTAAAGTCCCCCCCCAGTATGAGGGTTCCCTCCCTAAACTCCATGAGTCTGCGGAGTGTTTGTTTGAGGAAGCTGTAGTGCCGTGTGTTGGGGGCATATACTGTTGCGAACGTGTATGGGCGTTCTGCTATTTTCCCTTTAAGGAATAGGTATCTGCCTTCGTCATCTGTCATGCATTCTCCCCCCTGGAACGGCACGCTCTTGTGGAGTAGTATCGCTGTTCCCCTGGCCTTTCCCCCGTGATAGTCGCTGTAGTAGCCTTGCGTGTAGCGGTGGTCAGTCAGTTTGGGTCTAGCCCCTTTCTTGAAATGCGTTTCTTGTATCATAACTACTGAGGCCCTCCGCTCGTGGAAGTCCCTCAGCGCCCCGGATCTTTTCTCCGGTTTGTTAAGTCCCTTTGCGTTAATAGTAATTACCTGTAGGGGAGCGGGCGTCAGGGCCATGTCTGTCTTCTCGTGTCTTGGGTGGGTGTTCCTAGTCCCTGTTATGTGGGCGGTTCTAAAGTAGGTCTGGGGTCGTAGTCAGGGGGGGCCGTCCGGTGTCCAGTAAGGGTGGTAGTGGGGTATGCAAGGGGGGGGGGGGGGTAGAGTTACGTGTAGTCTGTGTCTCGGTCTCTCGACCGTTAGGTGTAGACGTCGGGGAGTCACAGTCCTCGGCACCACCAGTGGTGCACGTGGGTTGCTCACCGTTTGGTCGGCGTCTCTCCTGTCAGGCGGTGGTCGGGTGTCCGGGCGTCTGTGTCGGCGTCTTAGTGACATGTCTCCAGGTGTCCCTGTACGGCTCTTAAGTGGTGGTATAAAGGGGCTTGTTCGTCTTCCCCGTCTCTTTGTGTTACTCTTCCTGGGTTTGTGTGTGTTGATGGTCTCGCGTGTGTATCATGTCCGGTCGCTATTGTGAGGTGTAGCATAAACAACAGCATTAACAGTGAATTAATCATCTCAACAAATATATACAATTAACTGGCAGTTCAAACATTATTAAAGAAAAATATTAAGCGTATCACTGTCCCCCTCCCCCTGGTCCCCCCGGCTAAGCTAGCTGGGGTGTGGTGACTAGGTCCCCTTTCCATTGGGCTGCGTGGATGTATCTGGTTTTAGTGCAAGCGCCTACGAGGCCAGGGCCAGGTCTGGGTCATTCCTATTACCTTTGAAGCTGTTAGTCCTCACTGCTGGTGTCTTGGGCGTAACCGGTACAGCGGGCCCCCCAGGGCCCAGGCTCCCGCCTCCCCTGAGCCCCGTGGTGTCCACCGCGCCGGCGGCCCCGGGCTGGGCAGCCTCTACCTGACTACTGTTCCGCAGACACCCCTGTCGTTTGCGTCCCTCGCCCCAGGTGGGCCCCGCCGGCGCCACCGCCCGCCTGCTCCCCGAAGTTCGTCACAGGGCAGGTGGGTGACAGCAGCCGGGCCCAGCCAGCGCGAAGGACCTATCCCCGTTCACATTACACAGCATATACGATACAGTGATAATTAACAATGGTCAGGATCCCGTCCCGCTACCCCCTCCCTCCAAGCGAGAACCTCATCAGTGTGGGGGACCCCCTCAGGTTATAAGAAACAGCTCATTTGATATAATAAAAGTGAGTAGCCTTAAGTACGTTCCCATCCCATTACCTCCCACCCCCCGGGAGGGAACCCCTTCAATGCCCATTCAGTCTGATAGGTTACCCTACTCCACTGAATTGTGGAGTTCTCGTTGTGCACTCGGTCTCCGTTATGCTTTTGTCATCGTAGGGGATCTCGACTCACGATGGCTTGGTGTGTAGCATCACAGCGGAGTCCATTTAGTGTGTCCATAGTCTCTGGTTTCTCGGGGCTGAGATGGGATCGGCTGTTTAGTTCGTCAGTGGAGGACCACGGGTTGGGGGGGTTCTAGGGGCTCGGTTGCTTACATGTTGGCGCCTGAGGGGCGCGTGGTTTGTTGTCTCGGTCTCCGAGGCCTCGATGGTTGTTGCAGTCTGTTCTGAGTCTCAGGTGAAAAGGTGTAAAAGGCCATCGGGTCAGGCCAGGGCAGATGTATCTGAGGCAGTTGGAGTTCTCTTGTAATGTCTCTAAAGTCTTCTTCGCTCCTCACCATAAAGGGGCCTGTATTTGTGGTGATTTGTAATCCATTAGGGAAGCTCCAGCGGTACCTAATTTTGTTGGTCTGTAGCACTCTCGTGAGGGGGCGCATGGCCCTGCGGTACGCCAGGGTTGCCGGGGATAAATCTGGGTAGAGTTGTAGTTCTGCCCCTTTGTGTAGGATTTGGCGTCGGTCTCTGGCACTTCTCAAAATGTCTTCCTTAACCTGGAAGTGTGTTAGGCAACAGATGACGTCCCGTGGTGGGGACTCCGGCGGGCCCCTGGGCCTGAGTGCCCTGTGTGCCCTGACAAACTCAACGGGCGAGTCGGGCGGTTTCTGCAGGAGGGCATTAAATATTTCCGTGAGTGTGTCACGGATCGGTGTGGTTTGGTCCAGATCTTCCGGTATACCTCGGATCCTGAGGTTCTGTCGTCGCCCCCTGTTATCTAGGTCTTCCATGTGGAGGGCCATTTGGCGTAACTGTGTTTCTTGTCGTTTTATAATGCTTACTGTTGCGTTCTGCGCCGTCGTGACATGGTCGCAGTCAGCTTCTAGTTGAGCCAGTTTGGTATGGATCCCCTGCATATCCTCCCTCAGGGCATGTAATTCTCCAGTTATAGACTTGTGGAGGGCAGCGTTGGCCTCTTTGAGGTCGGATTTCGTGGGCAGGTTGCTCAGTATAGTCGCCCAGTCCAGCTGGGAAGGGGGCAGATCGGGTGGATTCAGTACCTGCTCGTTGTGTCCGCCGCATGGCAAGGCCGCGTGGGTAGTGCCTGAGGCTTCCGTTTCCCCGGAGGCCTGATCGGCCTGATCTGCTTGGGTTGTGAGGAATTTGCGCATGTTAGTCGCCTGTGACCCCCTCGGGGTGTCGGTGGTCGTAGTAGCTTGTTGGGACCGGTTATTTCTCCCCATTGTCGACGGGCTAAGGCTAGTGAGACGGGTTTTTTATTTCAGCCTGCAGGGAGCTCCTGGTTCACGCCGCCATTCCGCTCGGCGCTCAAGCCACGCCTCACGTATCCTTGTTTTAAGGCTCCTAGATGTCCTCCCTACATACTGCAGTCCACAAGGACACGTAAGCAAATACACCACATTATTGGTGTGACAGGTAATAAACGACTTAATTTTAAAAATCTTAGACCCTATTTTAGACTTGAATTCTTCTATCTGTTTGGGTTTGTTTTTGAGATTTTTACAACCCATACATACTCCACAATAATGGAATCCCTTCTTTGATGATTTGTAATTACTCAGAAAATTATCTTTCTGTTTAGGCACATCTAAATAACTTGATGTTAATTTTTGTTTTAGATTTTTCGCTCCCCTAAAAATTAATTTTGGTCTGTCCTCCAAATAGGGTAGGATCTCTCCATCTTGCTGGAGGATATGCCAATTTTTTTACTAGGACCCTTTTTAGTGCTTTGTGTTCCTGATTGTAATTAAAAATGAAGGGTATTTTATCTTTATTTTCTGCTGAATTTTTCTGTTGGTATTCCAATAAGGGATCTCTATCCATTGACCTGAGTTTTCGGATCTCCTGATCTAGATCTTTGGTACAATAACCTCGATCAATAAATTGACCTTTAAGAAATTCTGCTTGGGAATCAAAAGACTCCAATTCAGTGCAGTTGCGTCTCATGCGGAGAAACTGCCCTCTAGGTATATCATTAAGCCAGGGATGGAAATGGCAACTTTCTTTATGAATATATCCATTTACATCCACTGGCTTAAAATAAGTCTGGGTGACAATGTTGGAATTTTTTATGGAGATTTCCAAATCGAGGAAATGAATGCTCTGTTGGCTAAACTCTTGAGTCAAAAGAACATTCCACCGATTAGAGTTCAAGAAATTTTAAAAATCCAGAAAGGAATTGGAATCTCCTCTCCAAATAATGAAAATATCGTCAATGTAACGTTTGTATAGGGCCAGGTTCGCGCTCCAGCTATGCTGGGAATAAACAAATTGTTTTTCCCAATATGCCATAAACAAATTGGCATAGCTGGGCGCGAACCTGGTCCCCATAGCATTCCCTCTACACTGCAAAAAGAAATCTCCCTCAAACAAAAAAAAATTGTTTCGAAGGATAAATGAAATACCTTCCATTACAAATACTACTTGATCGGTTGGATATAGCATAGAATTTTCTAAGAAAAAACGTGTGGCTACACATCCAATGTTATGTTTGATGCATGTATAAAGGCTAGTGACGTCACACGTGACAAATAGAAAGTCACTTTCCCACTTAAAGTCCTTTAGTATATGGAGCAGACTCATAGAGTCTTTTAAATACGAGGGGTTATCCTTAACTAGTGGTTGGAGGAGAGTATCAATGTACTTTGATAAATTGGACAGGAGGGATCCTACCCCGGAGACTATAGGTCTCCCCGGGGGATTATGGATATCCTTGTGCAATTTAGGTAGTATGTACACAACGGGTATTTTCGGGGATTTGATGTTTAAAAAATCATATTCTTTTTTATTTAGAATACCCTTTGAAAAACCTTTGTCCAGAAAATCAATAAATGAAATACCTTCCATTACAAATTCTACTTGATCGGTTGGATATAGCATAGAATTTTCTAAGAAAAAACGTGTGGCTACACATCCAATGTTATGTTCGATGCATGTATAAAGGCTAGTGACGTCACACGTGACAAATAGAAAGTCACTTTCCCACTTAAAGTCCTTTAGTATATGGAGCAGACTCATAGAGTCTTTTAAATACGAGGGGTTATCCTTAACTAGTGGTTGGAGGAGAGTATCGATGTACTTTGATAAATTGGACAGGAGGGATCCTACCCCGGAGACTATAGGTCTCCCCGGGGGATTATGGATATCCTTGTGCAATTTAGGTAGAATGTACACAACGGGTATTTTCGGGGATTTGATGTTTAAAAAATCATATTCTTTTTTATTTAGAATACCCTTTGAAAAACCTTTGTCCAGAAAATCAATAAAATTCTTCTGGATATCAGCTTGAGGGTTTTTATTAAGTTTCAAATAGGTTTCCTTGTCTCCTAGTTGTCGATAAATTTCCAGGACATAATTCTCCCTATCCATAACTACCACTCCTCCCCCCTTGTCTGCAGGTTTTATAACTATCTGGGAGTCTTCTTTAAGACTTTGTATTGCTGATATCTCTGATTTGGTTAGATTCCCCTTTTTGTTAAGCTTAATCTTTTTAATATCATTAATACATGCTCGTTCAAAAACTTTCATGGAGTTGGACTTTAGATGAATAGGGAAAAAAGAAGAGGGAGGTTTTAGGTTTGTATGAATGAAATCCCCTACATTTTGTCTAATTGGATCTTCAGTAATAGATTTTTTATCAAAGAATTTTCTTATGCACAATTTTCTCATAAATCGGTTGATGTCTGTATAGGCATCAAACTGGTCTATGTGACAGCTGGGTACAAATTTGAAACCCCTTTCCAATACTTTTATCTGGTCTTTATTCAGGGTTTTCTTTGAGAGGTTAAAGATCTTTATCTCCTCATTATTTTTCCTCTTTGGTCTTTCCAATTTCTTTCCTCCCCTATTTCCCCTTCTTCTACCTCCCTGTATCGTCTTTTGAGGGGGATTGGGGTTCTTATGGATGATTCCTCCCATCCTTTCTCTAAAAAAGGAATAATACTGTTAGTGTCTATTTGGTTGAGAAGTTTGTAACGATTGGTGGTGGGGATCTCTCTTGTCTGTCTCCTAAGCGGCCTATGGTCATTATGGGGATATTTAGACCCTTGGTTAAAAAGGCTAGATCGATTTTCTTTCCCATCATAGCCATGGGTCCTCATGTTCTCCCTTTTATCACGGCCATAAGTTTTTCCTTGATTATTCATTCTCTCTTTATGTTTGGGTCTTGTGACCTCAATCCACTCAGATCTTAAACTTTGTCTCCTTTGGGGTCTATTTAGAGGCTGATTAGTAGAAAAAGATTGAATCTTATTTCCCTGATAAATTTCATTAGATTTGGGTCTCCCCTTAACGAAATCTTTTGTTTTTTTCGGATATTGTTGGTGGCATAATCATTAGTGTCTCTTTGGTATTTTTTCTTTTTATTAATGATAATCATGGATTCTATCTTATCCAATCTTCCCATGATTGGATCCGATATGGATTCAAAATCCCTAGTTCCAATATAAGGTTCTAATTTCATGCGAATTTCATTAATAATTTTATCCAACACTTCCAGATTTATTTTTCTCTGTTCAACTATGATTTTCATCATGGTTATTGAGAAGGATTCTAGAGCTCCTTCCCATATATCCATGCATCTCTTATCATCCCTATCAAAAGTAGGGTATTTGGTGAATCTAAGACCTCTAGGAGTTACCAATATTTGATACTTGTTTTTTATTTACCAGTTTCCCTCTTTAAAATGATTATTAAGTGGACTTTATGCCAGATTCCAAAATGGATTTTTTCTCTATAGATGACTTCCTTTTTCTCATCTAATAATGGAAAATGAGGAACCTCCCGATCACATGATACGCCGGGACGAATCACGTCGACGTCATGACGTCAGAATAACCGGAAGATACCAGACCGCCATTTTGGAATCCCGGACGGAGAAAATATGCCGAAAAGCTCGAGGAGAATTGTTTTTTTTTTTAGTAAACTTACAATATTGACATGAATGTCTATACGCTATATGATGTTTAATTAGGTTTATAATGTTAGACAAACGTGTATTTTAGGAGATTGTTTGAGAATTGCAAAATCTGACCTTCCCAATATGGTGGAGGCAAGTCGGAAGGACCATATATGCTCCTTTAATCAACATGTGTTTGTGATTGTCTAATTAATTTATATGTATAAATCAGAATGAAATGTAGTTTATGGATTATGCACCTGAGGAAGACCTGTTACGGTCGAAACGCGTTGTGCCTTTGTTCTTATCATTTTTTAACAAGTAAAACTTTTCTACTTTATTTTATTCCGCTGTGGTTTTTTATGGTGTGGAAAAAGTGCCTTATTACCAGATACCGGTGGAGACAGCTTGAATAAGCTTATTATTCACATGCTAAAAAAAAAAGGGAAAAGTACCAGCGCTAGTATGTGCAAAATTATATATACAACAAACACAGTGTGACAAAACCCCACTAAGGTTCAGCTGCTATCTCACCCCAATCTTATCTTTTTTCAAATTTCGTAAAGTCAGAATATAGGTCAAGCGCTATATATGAGTGGGTAACCGGAGTAGATATTAGGTGGTGGAGATACGAAATTAAAGTACAATACCTTAGTAAAAAAATGCACAATAACTCTTTAAGATATTCCTTTGTATGTGAATTCACAACAATTCTTTAAGGGTTTCCTAGAAGTATAAACAGAAAAACCCAAACATAGTGCAAACTGTAGCAATGAAATAAATAAAAATAAAAATAAATAAAAAATTTTTTTTATTTATTTCATTGCTACAGTTTGCACTATGTTTGGGTTTTTCTGTTTATACTTCTAGGAACCCCTTAAAGAATTGTTGTGAATTCACATACAAAGGAATATCTTAAAGAGTTATTGTGCATTTTTTTACTAAGGTATTGTACTTTAACTTCGTATCTCCACCACCTAATATCTACTCCGGTTACCCACTCATATATAGCGCTTCACCTATATTCTGACTTTATTATTCACATGCCTTTATAGCTAGAGCCTGCTTTCCAAGGCTCTGCAGATCGTGAGTGACCCATTACCTCCGATTTACTCTATTTTCAAGTGTTACAGTATTATGCTATGCATTTTTCTTTAATTTTAGGTTGAAACCAGGATTTACCTAATATAAGTATACACTTGTTTATTATTTATTTTCTGTTGCACCTCCCTAAACCTGTATTGCTGTATCTTATGTATGTTCATTGTGCTTTTTTTGTGATTCTGTAGCACTTGGGAGTAGTTGCATCTCTCACCAATAGCGCCAATCCACCCATCTATTCTTCCTGGCTTTCCAGGAATTATAGTTCTGTTTTTTTCCTACTTGTCATATTTGTGGATTACTTTATTTGCTGGAATTACTGCTTCATGGTGTTTTTACTACTCGTTCCTGAGCCTCACTGGGATCTATAGTGGAGTTAACCTGTGGAATATCAGGCCTCCGCTACACATAGCTCCTCCTAAGACTAAAATATATTTGTATAATTGTATCATATTATGTTTTTTTCTATACTAACTAAAAAAAATCTTTTATTCAAAAGTAAAATCCTCCACTCAATGTACTAATTATGAAGCATGCTGCACACTTTTTCCAGTCCCATAATGTCCTTCTGATAAAACTGGAAAACTATTGAGCAGTATTGCACTGTACAATCAAGCTTGGACATATTATAATTCAATTATTAAAACACAGCATTATATGTTTATTACACATATACATAAACCAATATCATACATAAAATGCCTTGCTGGCAGTGGCAGCCAGTGATGTTTAAAGATGGTAGGGCGCTGGACTCTCCCCACAAAATTATATTCTGCCCTATGACTTTTTGAGCTCTGTCCGTTTAATTTCATATCACCAATCTCTGAACGAATTAATGGTCATGTCCTGTTTACCATAAACCTATAGATACATATATTTGCGAAACGACTACTTTAACCCCTTAAGGACACATGACATGTGTGACATGTCATGATTCCCTTTTATTCCAGAAGTTTGGTCCTTAAGGGGTTAAAGAGACCTAAATGACAGCCCTAGAAGTCAGGACATTACACAGACCTGTCTTTTAGGACGTGCAGGATCTGACTACCCGAATCTAATCAATGGGTGACGTTAGAAATCTGTTTGACTGACATTACATTACATTACTGTCTAGTGTGTGTGTGTGTCTTGCATTGTGCATCTCTGTATGTTCCTGAGAGTGTGTGTAATAAATTAGAGGGGGAAAGGTTTAAAAATAATATCTGTAATATAAGTATTACTTTACTGAGAGGGTAGTGGATGCATGGAATAGCCTTCCCGCTGAAGTGGTAGAGGTTAACACAGTAAAGGAGTTTAAGCATGCGTGGGATAGGCATAAGGCTATCCTAACTATAAAATAAGGCCAGGGACTAATAAAAGTATTTAGAACATTGGGCAGACTAGATGGGCTGAATGGTTCTTATCTGCCGTCACATTCTATGTTTCTATGTTTCTATGTGTCTAGCAGTGAGTATCCTTGTTTGTCTACTAGTTTATCTGTGTGTATATGCAGGGCCGGCCTTTGGGGTGTGCGAGCTGTGCGGCTGCACAGGGCGCCATGGCAGCAGGGGGTGCCATGTGGCTGACACAGCTTGCACACTCCCTGCCCTCCCTATCTTTCCTAACCTCTACCCGGGCTTAGCAGAGAGAGACTGTAGGGGGTGGAGCTAAGCAGGCGGTGGGGTTGGGGCTAACCAAGGCCCAAATCTGATGCCTGGTAAGTGAGTCCACGCTCCCCCATCTACCCCTATAGTGCACCCCCTCTACCCCTATAGTGCCTCCATCTATCCCCATAGTGCCCCTGTTCCCCATCTACCCCTATATTGCCCCCACTCCACATCAATCCCCATAGTGACCCCCCTCTACCCCTGCAGGGCCCCTGTTTTCCATTTACCCATATAGTGCCCCTATCCACTCCTATAGTACCCCTGCTCCCCCATCCACCCCTATAGTGCCACTGTTCCCCATCTACCCCTATTGCGCCCCCATCTGCCCCTATAGTGCCCCTGCTCCCCCTACCCCTATAATGCCCCTGCTTCCCATCTACCCCTATAATGCCCCTGATCCCCATCTACCCCTATAATGCCCCTTTTCCCCATCTACCCCTATAGTGCCCATGCTTCCCAACTACCCCTATAGTGCCCCTGCTCCCTATCTATCCCTATAATGCCCCTGCTCCCCCATCTACCCCTATAGTGCCCCTGTTCCCCATCTTCCCCTATAGTGCCTCCCCATCTATCCCTATAGTGCCCCTGCTCCCCATCTACCCCTATAATGACCCTGCTCCCTGGAATTCGGAATCTCGTGTAATTACTGTGACATTCAGAGTAGCGTAACGTCATTTCCGGCTTTATTTCCAAAACTTCAAATCCTGTAATGCTTTGCGTCCCCATAGTCCTTGTATTTCCGGTATGCTCTGTGTTAATATAAAATTAGCACGGTTACAATCCATTATTTGACAGTCCGTATACGGATTTGTATTTGGCTTACTCAAAGCAGAGTGTAAAAGAAGGAACAAATGTGTAGAAATATTCAATATATAAATAAATGCATAGAAAAAATAATATATACGTCCATTGTAATTAATCTCTATTGGGATCATTGCTTAAATACATGACTTGTTAGAATGTTAGTGAAAGTATCCGTAGAGGTAAATATATACCCTATTATACATATACACATATATATAGGAGTGTTTGGAAATATGAAAAAATGTGTATATCACAAATTCTTTAATAAAAACATTCTTAGGGTATTTATTTCTTAATTACATTTTCTTTAAATGCCAGATGTATATTTTAATCTTTCCATAAGGAGTGCATTCTACAGAAAATTCTATTTATATTTTGAAGGCAGGCGTATTTAATGAACATATTCAAATAGCTGGTATTAGTGAATAAAACTATACTAAAAATGAATATATAACATGATTTAACTACCAAGCTATGAACCAACGATAACACAAATTACTCTTACAATAGTTAATGCCTGTTTACTAACCTTCAAAAAATGTGCACGTTATACCAATGTCCTAAAAATGTATGTATGCTTTGTAAACTCTCTGGCTTGTTACCTGCTTTTGGGGCGGAACAAGCATGTATGTAACACTATGCACAATAAAAATAAAGAATTAAAAAAATATATATTAATATATAAAGAGAATATTGTCATTCTTTGGGAATAGCAATAAAAATTCCTCTCTCTCTCTCTCTATATATATATATATATATAAAAATAATAAAAAATAAGCGGAGATAACAATAATACAATTAAACATTAAAAAATTGATTCAAACTAATTATAAGAAATGGCAAAGCTCAAAGTCCACATTTAATCCGGATGGGGCAAGGGTATTTAGGTTAAAAATCCATTTTATCTCAATTTTACCTAATTTTCTTATTTCGTCTTCTCCTCGACAATTTAATGTACCGTAACTGTTTGAATTGCAAAAAAATCTCAAAATTGGGGATCACTTCCATACACTAATTTAAAATTTTAAACACCACTTCTTTGGCCATGCACCATCTCCCCATTTATTATTCTTGAGAATGTCCCCAAAAAAATGCAATTCCTCATTAACCGTGGCAATGTGACGGGTGAGACATGTCCTATTCAGACTTTGGTGGTATGACGTGCAGGAGATTGCTGGTCTGTAGACTCTAGAGGAAGGGGTTCATGTGGACTAGCGGATTTTCCGTGTGCACATTGTGCTGCAGAATGCCTGGTGGGGAAGCAAAGATTGACTTGGAGGGGTCGACAGGCATTTTGGTCCTTGGGGGCTTGTGTTAGATTGTGTTAGATTTTAAGAGCAGTACTCTTGTTACTGTGTGTTAACCTTGTATCCCCTTGACGCTGGTTTCTCTTCTAGTTTAGTCCTTTTGTTATACATTGCAACTGTTAAACACCAAAGTATGGCACAAGCCTCTAGACTTGCTTTCTGATGAGTAGACCTATTTTTTACAAATTATTATTATTATTATTGCAATTTATATAGCGCCAACAGATTCCGTAGCGCTTTACAATATTATGAGAGGGGATTTAACTATAAATAGGACAATTACAAATAAACTTACAGGAACAATAGGTTGAAGAGGACTCTGCTCGATCGAGCTTACATTCTATAGGAGGTGGGGTGTAAAACACATTAGGACAGGAATTTGCAATCAAATAAGGTGGACTGCCCTTTAGGAGAGGGCAAGAGACAGGTATGTGAGGTATTGGTTAGTCTTGGAGGCCATAACCTTTCCTAAAGAGATGGGTTTTAAGGCACTTCTTAAAAGATGCAAGACTAGGGGAGAGTCTGATGGCGGTAGGCAGGCTATTCCATGGGAAGGGAGCCGCCCGCGAGAAGTCCTGCAAGCGCGAGTTGGCCGTACGAGTGCGGACAACGGACAGGAGGTGGTCACGGGCAGAGCGGAGAGACCAATGACGTTTGCACCTGTATCATGTATGCTCATTTACTGGTTTCTCTTGAGACTGATCAACTCTATATCCTTCGACAAATAGCTGAATTACTTGCTTTTAACTGAGTTAATTAATTGCTCAGTAGATGCCTCATTGAGAATCTTAGCATCTAGTTTATCTAGAGAAAAAAAGTTAATTTACTTAGTATTGGAACGAAATAACGGCACACCCGCAGCCCATCAACTAAAACAAACAACATGCACAGCTTCCAGGCACCTTGCTGAACACGCAGATGCCTTTTTTCCAACCGTCGGGCACGAAACGCTGCATCAAGGGTCAGGGGGCCTATCGCACACGTGACCAGTACCTCACCAGGGAGCTGACAGCGTGGCTCGGGCCGAGCCCGCAACTCATAGAGACAGACTCCCACACATCGGAAGATATGGGACGGAGGTCCAACAAACCAGCCGCAAGCACTTCCACGCCTAACCGGGACCTTAGCAGCATGCTGCAGCACCCTCCACCCACACAGACCCGGGCTAACACAGCAGCCTCACCTAAGAGACCTGAAGAAGAAGACTCAGAACAAAGCACAGCAGAGGCAAACACAAATACACAGGCTACTGATGGACTAGCCCCAGTGACAAAACAGGACATCCAGACCATGCTGGCGGGACTCCAAGGTAACCTACAGCAAATGTGGCAAGCAGACCTGAAGGGGCTGGCAGCAGAGGTACAGGCGGTGTCGGCCTGAACACAGGCCACAGAACAAGAAGTTATAGACCTGAGCCATGCCCTAAACTCACTAAAAGACACAGTTGCCCAGATGCAAACAGTACAGGCTAACGTGTCCAGACGACAGGGGTAGGAAGAAGAATGTCAAGATCAGGGGGGTATCAGAATCGGTGCCATTGGAGGAACTACCCCACTTTATAAGGTGCCTGGTGGCCTCACTCATTCCTAACAGGCAGGCAAAACACTTTACATTTGATGGCGTATATCACATAGCTAAACCCCTAGGGGCGATTAAGTCAGCCCCACGCGCTATTTTGACAGACAAAATAGCCCTAATAACGGCCATAAAAGGGAAGGCGCCCTATGACTTTGAAACACATCAAATCACATTCTTCTAGGACTTATGCAGAGACACATTATCAGGGTGCAAGAGCATGCAGCCTGTGACCACTACCCTGCAAGCAGCGGGTCTAGTATACAGATGGGCAACCCCCAGAACGCTGTGGGTGACCAAAGGCGAACAACACTATAAAATCACCAACGTGAAGAAGGACCGGCCTTGCTGACCACACTGGGACTCTCCAACAACGCCATAGGGGTGGACACTCCGCACCCAGGACCTGTGACATGAAGCCTGGACTGGCCGCACAACAGACCTCCAGTTATTGTTATATAAGTTTTTAATGCTTAAGGTTCATGTTCTACTCACTACACCAAGTTATGTATAACCTGTCTTTATTTAGGCTCTCATCTCTTACACCGGCATGTAATGCATTATCCTGTGCCTTTAAGGCAATACAGCTGCACACTGACCCTGCCCCCCCCACCCCCTCTCCAACCCTAATGCCTCAGGGTTAAGAGGCGTAGCAACCGATGGAGCACATACTCGTTAAAATGGCCCAACCTTTTTAAATCACATAGACCTCCTCCACAGTCTCAAATAACCCAGCCCTATGACAGCACAGACACCCATACTCTGAAATATAAGTCACTCACACATAGACAAATCTCAAACTCCTAGCCCTTACTCTAGTATCCAACTCTATACAAACAGCACGGTCAAAAGGAACAGGAGGCTTACCAGTGCAATTCCTGTACCAGTACCATATCACCATCGGTGCAACCCACTAAATCCACACTAGCTACAATAACTACAGCCACCACTGGCCGGTGATCACATCGTTACGACTACCTAGCCCTATATAAGAAAAATTTGCACAGATAATCTTAGCTCCAACGGCAGGATGCTTTGATCACTGATATATTTTATGCAATTGCTGTTGTGGCATACCCATACAAAGTCTGTATTATTAAACTGGCACTAAAAAATAAAGAATTAAAAAAATATATATATGTATATACCTAGTATTGTGTGTTTTTGTTTTTTATTTCCCTGTGCCCGCGGAGGGTTGTTGGTCCTTCAAGTGTCTCTGAGCAAATTGAGGTTTTTAATTTACTTTTGATTTTTGTATTTTATTTTTCTTACTAGCTTGGCGTGTGAGACCTTATATTGAGCCCAGACACATTTTTGTTCGTCAGGTCCATTGGGAGGGTCTTCACGCAGGCTCTCTTTCTTGAAATATTTGAAATTAACTCCATGGGAACCACAACATCTTTAGTTAATCTTCTTTTCTTCAATTCCAAAGCAATGTCTCTAACTTTCGTGTTTTCTGTGATTGGAGGAGTTTGCCCTCACTTTGCCAGACAGCCGGGTTTTCTCCTGTCTGATGCTCATATAACTGGGGTGTCGTGCTGATGTCATTGCGCTTATGTCATTATTCAGTTCATATTGATAATGCCGTGCCTCTTGATTGAACAGCTTGATAGCCTCCCATCTTTTGTTCTTACGGGACCAGAATGGGCAGGAGCAACCAAGAAGCACGATCTCAGCCACTCTTCACATCTTTCAGCCACCACTCTCCGCACTTTCTCTTCTAGCAATCAGTCCATCTTCAGCCAGGAATATGCAAGGGGCCAGCGTTGGTGATCATAACACTTGTGAAATTAGCCCAACAAGGCATGACTTGATGATCGGTTGGATGAGAGTATTTTATGCAGACTTAGACGTGTGTGTCTGGGAATGCATGAAATGAAATTATTCACTGTTAAGAAAATATTCTCTTTATATTGTCAAAGTTAATCTTAGACGGTTGATTAGTACTTGATTATTAGGCTCAGACATATTCATCCACAGTTAAATTGACTAGGGTTTTTCTTTTCTTGTTCTTCCACTTATTGCACTGGGGTTCCTTAACATTATGTAACTTATTTTAGGTAGTCTAGTATGTTGAAGTCTAGATTGGGCTGCAGAGAGGGGAATGGAGCAATTCTCTATTCTAGGACATAGCTGTAATAGCTAGTTTAAGTTAAATATGGTAGCTAAGAATTATAGCATTCAGACAATAGACATCAACAGTGACTCTTTGAGTAAATTAGCTGATTTACACTTATATATGTTTTTTCCTGTCTCCGCTTATCTGTTTTATTCCCCCTTATCTTTTTATTAGTGCATTTATTGAGTATCCAGTGCTCTACTGAGACTCTTGTTTTATCTCTGTTCAAATATTTTGATTGAATATAATTTTTTTAAGTACAACTATTTAACATAAAACAAAACAAAACAAAACAAAAAAACATCACAATATGAATACTTCAAACAATATCAATGGCACAATCAAAGCAATAATTGTTCTACAAAGTAAATATAGAGTAATGGAAAGTAAAACATTGTATGTTACAAGATGCAGTTGCGCTAGTCTGATTTTAACAACAGTTTTCTTGTTTTTCCTCCCCTTATCATTATCAATTATCTACTAACTTCTACTTGTATAAAGTCATCCTTCTTTAACCCCCTAAGGACGATGAGAATGCTATGCAGTCCTAAACGCTGCCGTCCGTCATAGCACGTCCTCGATACTCAACTGTCTGCCGGCAGTCCCACGCTGGCGATCGCGCTGGGAGGACTTGCCTTACATCCCAGGTATTCCCACCCGTGACTGATCTGGCCTTTCCCATTCTTTTTTTTTTTAAATTAAATTCTTTATTTTTGTTGCGCAGGTGAGTACAAAAACATATACAAACGCCACAACAGTGTACACGTGCATTTAAACATGCTAAACAGTGGCACAGATATGTGAGCATTTTTGTTCTTTGATTACAGGTTTTTGTCAAGCGCCACAACAGCGTTCATATAGATGCATACAGGCTTAACATTGACGTGAGTGTTTCCACTTTTTAAACATAAACAAACTAGATAATAACAGGCTGAACATAAATGATGAATTACTGCATTGCTATAGATTACTGCCGTATAGTTAAGCATACATGTCGGTGGGAAAAAGAAGGCAGGAGCATCAATACTAAGAGATATTTGACATGTAGATTATAAAGTTAAGGTTAAGGTCTTATTTACTTCTCTAATCCTATTATTTTGGAATTAATTTTGCAATTCAGTTTCCAATTCCTTACATGTCACAGTTTAGTAAGCGATTCCCTAAATCATAGCTTCAACATGGGTTCTCCTATAAAAATTAGCTCTGGAAGTAAATTATGAAATAAATGTAAACTTTTTTGGGTTGTATTCACTAAATCAGAAATGTTGTAGAACAGACAAGGGAATCTTAGCTCAAGATAGGCACACTGAATATATAGTTGAGTTTTTTTTGTTTGTGAGTGGTTTGTCTGTTTGATGCATTACGTTACATTCTTAACCATTTCGTCTAAATATGCATATTTAAATTCCATAAGCGGGTTATGCGTCCTAGAACGCGAGATAAGCCTCTCCCTGTTTTTTTCATGCCTGTGTTCCTATCTTTGTTCTGCTAGCGAGTCTGACCTTTTTTTTTTTTCTTTTTTGTGTATCTCTCTGTTCAAATATGAATTGTGTTCGCATCTAGTCGCCCTTATTTGCCATAGAGCGATTGCTAAGCTCCTATCCTCCCGTCAGTCTGTTTGTGTTATGTCTTGGAGACTGGGTCTCCATGTGTCTGTCCCCGCCCTGCCTCTGTCTTTTCGGCCTTTGCCAAAGTTGATATAGCGTTTCTATGTTGCTTCGTGTCATGTCTAGATATTGTGCGTCACAGTGTTCGGGTCCTCCCGGCTCTGGCCCCTCCGGACACAAATCACACTGTTTTTGCGGAGTCCCACAGAAAAGTTATGTGAATATGATGGGGTGGGTGGAGAGGCCTTACCCCATTTTGAAGACCCTGGCTCATTCCTGGGCTGTCGTATGGTCTCAAAGGAAACCTAGGTCAAGCAAACCAATCTTGCAAATTGAAATGAACAAGCCCCATATTGACCCTATAACTTTCCAAAACACCATAAAACATGTACATGGGGAGTATTGTTGTAAATCTGAGTGTTTTAAAACATTAAAATGTATCATGACGATGATAATATCAGTGAAAGTGCCGTTTGTATGTGAAAAATGCAAAAAACAAATATGAACGCTAACTTTAGCCAGTGTTTGTGACTAAGTGTATTTATAATATATGATCCCATCGACTGTAACCAGAGATTATTTTTTTGCATTGTCATAATTATTTCTAACCAGGAAAAGCATATATGTCTTTTTTAACCATGTTTTTCTTTTCATTTTATTTTTTGACAACTATCTCTCTGATAGACAATGGATGATAGATAAGTTTTCATCTTGGTGCAGATTCCATTAGCTATCAGTTCAAAAAGCATTATGTAGACAAAACACAGTACTAAACACTCACAGTAATTTACTTTGTGTATAAATTCAAGGTTATATTTGAATTTTATCCTCACTGACAGTCTTCTTGAGGAGCATTGGGTTACATTTTATGTGGAACTGTGATTAAAAGGATTATCACTTGCAGTGATAATTATCTGTGAATGATGCATCTCTCAGCAGTGTACAACTGTAGAAGTCAGATATTTTGGCAGGGAATGTACATGTCAAAAGCTGTACATTTGGCTTATATTTGCTACATTTCCACTTGAGGAATTGAACAGAGATTCATAATTAAATTTGCCAATCTTTCTAAACCCCTTGATGTTTTTAAAGCAGCTCTGGCATCTTCCGTGGTGCAGTGACGGATCCAGAGCCTGACCTCGGGAGGGGCACTTGCAGATTATTTAGAGAAATAATCCAGACACAATACCCACTACAGCTCAGTGTAGTGGTTATGGTGCCAGTAGTGCCGGGACCCCCTCCCAGAGTAAGTAGTCAAACCGTTTAAGAACAGTTTCACAACTTACCTGTTGCCAGGGCTAGAGTTCACTCTCGCGAGATCCGGAGCGTTGCCGATGCAACGCTCCATGCTTGCGAGAGAAGGACCTGGAGGAGCTGCAGACTGAGCTCCCCCGGGTCCTCTCTCTCTCCCTCCTCTGCCGGCGGCCAGCAAACAGTGCCTGCGGACCGGAGAGGGAGATCTCTGATCTCCCCTTCAGTCCATGAAGGCACATTGCAGGGCTGGCGCTTGGACAGCGCCAGCCCTGCATTAGCCGGCAGGGGAGAGGGAGAACCTCGGATTCTCGGGGTGGGGGGGCAATTGCCCCGTTGCCCCCCCCCTGGATCTGCCAGTGCCGTGGTGACATAAGGTGGACATGCACAAGAGTGCAAGACTGAGGTCTGTAAAGGATCCCGCTAGACTGCAAGATCTCCACAGATATTTCCGTAGGATGTCCAAGACAGTGCCTTATTCCCACAGCTGTAACCAGCACTCTGCCTGTTGTGAAGCGGAGGAAAAAGCACATTAAGCAAAGTAGTCCCTACAAAGAAGTCATTCAAATATTTCCTAAAACCAGACTTCAGCTCTCCCTTTAACTCTTCATCCCCTGCAGCCTTCCTCTGCCGTCTCCTATCTACCTTTCTCCCGCCTCCTAAACAGCCCTCCTATCTTCGGGTACATTCAGATCACTTGATTCCCTCACTTCCCTTTATGTATTTATCCCCCATCTCTTTAGATTGTAAGCTCTTTGGGAAGGGCCCTCTTCATATACTGTTCTCATTTTGTTATATGTTTGTTTTACTTGCTTGGCCTGTGATACAGCGCTGTGGAAAATGCTGGTGCTATAGAAATTAATGTAATTGAGACAGATGAGGATTAAAGAGGAGAAGCAAGGTAAGTATATAGTGACAGGAGGAACTTTAAACAGCAAACATTCAGGGTGCGGACCTTGACCACCAAGCGGACCAGACGCATTAAAAGCGAGCTCTGACACATTCAGACCTAAACCGGGGGTTCCACTGGTACACACATTCTTGTGCCTCTATCACCCGGGGGACAACGCGCTGACTCGAGAGATATCACACTTGGACAACTCTGTGACAAGGAGTCTGTAATGCTGATCTGAGGCCTACTAAGCCGAGGCTTGGGGGAGACGGCCGCTCTCCCTGCTCCACTAGCTACAGTTACTTACCCACGCTCTGGACCGGTGGGGGTCATCTCAGTCCCTGCTGGTCTGCTGCACGGTGGGCAACTCAAGTCTGCACAGCGACTCTGCCGACTCTAAGATGGCGGACGCACTCACACCTGCAGCACGAGGCACACTGCATCACCCTACCTACAAACCCGGCTACATAAGTGGCTCAATTACCTCACTGGAAGCTATCTTTGACAGATTTTGGGTCAAGCTGAGGGCACACATTGCTACCCCCACCTCCTCATCCACAAAGCTGGCAAGGCAGAATCGGAAGACGGAGCAGGGAAGGCCCCCTCTGGGCAATCACATTGTGCACACTCCTGTCTCCCCCAAAGAATGCCCGCCTGGACCACCAAAGGCTTGCCCAGGAAACTCCATCCACACAAGCAAAGGCCGCCGGCCTGATCCGGCGCCACACCATCAGGACCTCGCTAAATCCCACTCCCGGGAAGGACTTGGACTCGCAGAGCCCCCAAGTCTGTGGCTCAGTGGTGTTGGCCCCTACAAAGATACAGGGCTGGAAGGAAACCACCCCCGGACTTTGCCTAACCGCCCTCACACTGGCTATGTGTCCCAAAGAGAAACACTCTCCTCCAAAGCCACTATGTGGTGTGGGCTGAAAGGCTCTGAAGGACTATCATGCTGACTGACAATACAGAGTTACCTTACTCCTAACCTGCTCTGACTTCTCTACCGGGGCACCCAGCGGAATATATATGTTGTTTAGCAAATAAGCTGTTTTAGCACACTCGCTAATTGTTTATCTGCACTTGTCAAAGCTACATAATCAGATGACCCAGTTTGTATTTATTATGTTTTCCCTCTATGTTCCTCCTCTGATTAACTCTCCTGCTTAACTATTATAAAACTATGCATGTCCTCCGTAGCCACGGGTCCCTAACAGGACTTCCTAAAGTTCACAATGTGCAATTTAGCATGAAGTGCTAGGCTATCGATCTAAGCATGACCTATTATGGTTATTCTCTCCTGCTCTAAATCACTATGTCTAATCCGTTCCCGTAGTTACCATCTAGTTTGAGCTACTACATATCTATCTAACCTGAACTTATTACAAAAATGTTGCCGTACCCTGCATGTCATAATATTCAGGGGCGTATTAGCCGCGAGGCAAACAAGGCATTTGCCTTGGGCGGCATTTTCTAGGGGGCGGCAAAAAAAGCCGCCCCCCAAATGCCCAAGGCAAATGTCTTGTTAGCCTTGCGGCTAACAGACATGCTGGGCTGCTGCTGGGCGGTCGGGCGGCGCTCTTGGGCGGCTGGCGAGGGAGCACTTCATCTGAGCTGTCTGCTCAGCTCCCTCGCGCGCCGCAGAGTGAGGCTGGGAGCCGGAATATGACGTCATATTCCGGCTCCGCCTCCCAGCCTCACTGTGCGGCGCGCGAGGGAGCTGAGCAGACAGCTCAGATGAAGTGCTCCCTCGCCAGCCGCCCAAGAGCGCCGCCCGACCGCCCAGCAGCAGCCCAGCAGCAGCCCAGCAGCCACTGGACCACCAGGGAAAAAAGATGCCCCCCCCCCCCAGCATTCCCAAAGGTAAGGAGGCTGGGGGGGTTGAAGTAAAAAAAAATAAAAAAAAGTGTTAATGTGAGTGAGTGAGTGAGTGAGTGTGAGTGTCTGTTAGTGAATGTGTGTCTGTTAGTGAGTGTGTGTCTGTTAGTGAGGGTGAGTGTGTGTGTGTGTCTGTTAGTGAGCGTGTGTCTGTTAGTGAGTGTGTGTGTCTGTTAGTGAGTGTGTGTGTCTGTTGGTGTGTGTGTCTGTTGGTGTGTGTGTCTGTTGGTGTGTGTGTCTGTTGGTGTGTTGCCTGTGTGTGTGTGTGTGTGTGTGTATGTTAGTGAGTGTGTGTGTCTGCTAGTTTGTGTCTGCTAGTGACTGAGTGTGTGTCTGTTAGTGCGTGTCTGTTACTGAGTGTGAGTGTGTCTGTTACTGAGTGTGTGTGTCTGTTAGTGTGTTTGCCTGTGAAGTGTGTGTGTGTGTGTGTCTGACTGTGTGTATGTTAGTGAGTGTGTGTGTCTGCTAGTTTGTGTCTGCTAGTGACTGAGTGCGTGTCTGTTAGTGCGTGTCTGTTACTGAGTGTGAGTGTGTCTGTTACTGAGAGTGAGTGTGTCTGTTACTGTGTGAGTGTGTCTGTTACTGAGTGTGAGTGTGTCTGTTACTGAGTGTGAGTGTGTCTGTTACTGAGTGCGAGTGTGTCTGTTACTGAGTGCGAGTGTGTCTGTTACTGAGTGCGAGTGTGTCTGTTACTGAGTGCGAGTGTGTCTGTTACTGAGTGCGAGTGTGTCTGTTACTGAGTGCGAGTGTGTCTGTTACTGAGTGTGAGTGTGTCTGTTAGCGAGTGTATGCGTATCTGTCAGTGAATGTGTGTGTGTGTATTTAGAATGCGGGACGGGGTAAAGGTTGGGTGGGGGTGGCGCGGGGGGGGGGGGGGGTGCCTGAGTTTTGTCCTGCCTAGGGCAGCACAAAACCAGGATACACCACTGATAATATTGTTTACCCTGTTTTACTTATTAGCTTGTACCTGCTGTCGGGGCAATACAAGCATGTTTGTAACTCTAAGCACTGCAAAAATAATAAATACAATTTAAAAAAAACAGCAAACATTCATTGATATATTCCATGTCCTATAACTTTACTTAAACCAAAATTTATTATATTTTTAAAATTGCTTTTTTTTGCTACAAAATATTGATTTTGTTAGAAAATAGCTTCATACAGACATGGAGTGAGTGAGTCAATTTAAACATCTTGTTTTAAGTTCCTTGTTGTGCAATACAACAGCATTTCGTGTTACACTAAGATTAGTTCAGTGAACATTACAACACTTCATAATTTCCAGACATGTGTAAGTGTGGGAATAAAGTGAACACAATTGTGCAATCAGTATTACATTCTGTTCCTCTGAGTGTGCACAACCTGGGACTGCAGGTGAAATGAAAATAGACAGGGTTATTCACTAAAGTGAGAATTCAAGGTGAATTCAAAGTGAAATTACATTTTAAGGTTAAAATGGCCAAACTGGAAAAATCCTCGGGTCGGGTGTGCTATTAGTTTGGCTACTCGGGTGTGCTATCAGTTTGGCTACTCGGGTGTGCTATCAGTTTGGCTACTCTGGCCTAAAATTGAAATTCACTTTTAATTCTCACTTTGATAGATAACCCTGAAAGTATCTACCAACGCTTTATTTTGGTGGATGCTCAAAGCTGTCAGACCTGAATTCTGGGCAGGGCTGCATTTCCAGGTAAATCAAAAAAAATAAAGGGTGTAATCTTTGTTATAAACAATGGTACATGTATTGTGGTAATTACCTAAGATTTTTTTCAATATTCCTTATAATGAAATGTAAAAAGTGTAAATTAATACTGTACCCAATAAAACTAGAAAAAATATGAAAGAATCAGAGAATGCTCTTTTCATACAAAATCACACAAAAGAGCTACAGTAGCTCAAATTGCTGGAAAACGTAATGCTGGCCATGATAGAAAGGGGTGAGAACAAACAATGTATCACAGTTTGCTGCGTATGGGGCCGCGTAGCTGTTGGCCTGTCAGATTGCCCGTGATGACCCATGTAAACAGCTGAACTGGACCTTGGAGCATGGTTAAAATGCTGCCTGGCTTGTGAATCACATTTTCTTTTAGATCAGGTGGATGGCCTGCCGGGTGCGTGTGCGTAACTCACCTGTGGAAGAAATGGCATCAGGAGGAAGGCAGTGTGATGCTCTGGGAAATGTTCTGCTGGGAAACATTGGGTCCTGGCATTCATGTGGATGTTACTTTGACACATAACACATAACATTCATGGCAATGGTGGTCACTGATGGCAGTAGCCTCTTTTTGCAGGATAAGGAACCATGCCACACTGCAAACATTACTCAGGAATGGTTTGAGGAACATGACAGAGAGTTTAAGTAGTTGCCTTGGCCTCCAAATTCCCCAGATCGCAATCTGATTGAACATCTGTGGGATTTGCAGGAACAACAAATCTGATCCATGGAGGCCCTACCTCACAACTTGCAGGACTTAAAAGATCTGCTGCTAATGTCTTAATACCAGATACCACAGGACATGTTCAGAGGTCTTGTGGAGTCCATTACCTGATGCATCAGAGCTGTTTTGGAAGCACAAGGTAGACCTACATGATATTAGGCAGGTTGTTTTAATGTTATGGCTAATCGATGTATGAGTTAATAATAGCAATTAATGTCTTTCTATCATTAAAGGGAAAATCAATTGCACAAATAAGAAAACATAAAAATGTGTTGTTTCCTCTCTTGAGTATTGCACATGTACTGACTCATATGCCCATCGCCCTTGGAGGCTATAATGTCTAACAAGACATGGGTAGTCAGGTGATTGGTCAGCAGTTAAATGGTGTTATTCCCTTTTGGGAGTCCTTCATGACCAGTATTGTTCTGCCTTGTGTTAGCCAGTCAGAGTGGGAGCCTGTTGATAGTAGCTGGTTCATTTGTGCTGCTATGCAGTGTTGTTAATTGCTTTATCTAGTAGGCGTGGATCATGTCTGGTCCTAGGTCTGACCAACTCTTCATGTGGGCTACTCGCTGATAGATACCTCCAACTGTGATGGTGATTTTTCTGGAAGATAGTCTTCCAGTACTGTTCAGTCTCTGCTCTTGCTGGGACTTGGGTAGATATGTGGTTGCCCTGCAGCTATGAATACACCTTGGATGGTTCTTTGGTTAACAGGGTATTTGTTCTATTAGCTTCTACTTCTCTGGTGTATCTTCTCAGTCTGGTTGCCAGTGATGTCAGCCTTTGCTTAGCTGTTTCCAGTGCCACTGGTATAGGTTATCCTTGTTTTTCCTTAGTAGCCAGGACCTATCCTTGATCTTTCCACTTCTGTGAAGTTGATACAGCTTAATAACTTTCATACATGTTTCCTTTATCTTGCTTCCAGTCTTAGCCTAATCAACCTGATCTTGTGAAGCATTTGGAGGACCACTAATGCTTTTGCATATATGAGCCTGTTGGTCACTCTGATGGTGCTGGTTGAGATTGTGGACAGTGCCTCAGTAACTGCAGCTAGCATACTGTCTGGTGGCAGTTTGCCAGTGATCTTTGGTAGTCTTGTCCGGTGGTCAAAGACTTTTATATGATCATCTTTCTTATATCTGTTGTTATGCCATTTGGGGCAGAGATTCAGGCTGGTAACCTTCTGCAAGTATGGATATGGGTATGGTAGTTAATGCGAAGCAAAGTCTTGTTGCCAGTGGAGTATCTCATGGATCTGTACTTAAACCCATTCTCTTTTTATTAGTGATATTGCAAAAGGTCTTGCAGGGTAACATGTCTTTTTGCTGATGATACAGAGATTTGTAACAGGGTTGATGTTCCAGGAGGAATACGCCAAATGGCAAATGATTTAGGTAAACTAGAAAAATGGTCAGAGCTATGGCAACTGACATTTAATGTGGATAAGTGCAAGATAATTCATCTTGGGCATAAAAAAACCAAGGGCAGAGTATAGAATATTTGACACAGTCCTAACCTCAACATCTGAGGAAAGGGATTTAGGGATAAATATTTTACATGACTTATAGGTAGGCAGACAACAGAGCAGCAGGAAATGCTACAAGAGTGCTTAGTTTCTTCTACACTCACTACATACAGAGACAAGTGGACCAGTGAGTGCTAGGGTACAGTCCTTAGAAAGCGTTGATCGAGCGCATCATTAGACGCATTTATGCCAAGCTCAGGGTGCTGTCTGAATAGTCTGAATAGAGGTATTAGCAGTAGAAATATGTGCTAATGCTAATACCATTGAACAGAACACTGGTGAGACCTCACTTGGAGTATTGTACACAGTACTGGAGACTGTATCTCCAGAAGGATATTAATAGTTTAGAGAGAGTTCAGAAAAGGGCTACTAGGGGCGTGGCCTGATCACCGACCAAGATGGCAGCCTAACTCCGGAGCTCCGCACCGCTAAACCCCAAAAAGCGATCCACAACAAGCTGCAGTGCACAGATGGGTCGCAACCGCCGCACGGAACACTCCCAAAACCCCAGGGAGCCGCAACCGGACCCCCAACAAGGCACCATGGACGGATTCCTACACCCGCCACGCGGGAATGATGGCGGCCCGGACAGCCCTGGCGTGGCGCCCAGATCTCCTACCTCCACGGCGGGCGGCGACCCCGCGACCCTGGAGCGAATCGGAGCTGAACTGAGGACCATTGCAGCAGCCATGGCCACCAAGGCAGACCTGCTGACCCTCACGACCACCATACAAGACGCTCTGAGGGCGGAGATAGCGGGAATCAGAACGGAGGTTAGTGCACACACAGGCCGCATAGAGGCCCTAGAAGCCTCCACAGACGCCCAAGCTGCTAGACAGGTGGCCTCTGACTCTGCCATAGCCAAACAGGGAGATCTACTTCTCCAGATGCGCAGACACCTTGAAGACCTAGACAACAGGGGTCGGAGGTGCAATATTCGGATCAGGGGGGTCCCTGAATCGGACAGGGGTGAAAATGCAGTGGAACTCCTCACAGAATTATTCCAGCATATTTTACAAGCAGACGCCCCCATAAACTTTGAATTTGAAAGAGCACATAGGGCCCTGAGACCACGCTCTGTTGAAGAAGGCCCCAGAGACTTGATCTGCTGTCTCCGCTCCTTCCCCATGAAAGATGCCATCATGAGGAAGGCTAGAGAACAACCCACTTGGCTATTTCAAGGGGCCCAGGTGTCCCTATTTAATGACTTATCCCCATATACGCTGGAAGCCAGACGGGCGCTTAGACCGGTGACGGCAGCGCTCCGAGATCATAATATACCGTATAAGTGGGGGTTCCCGTTCGCACTAATGGCACGCCATAATGACACGTGGCTGGCAGCTAGATGGCCTGAGGACGTACCACGTTTTCTTGAAGAACTCAATTTGCCGCCTACCCCAGTCGCTAACTGGGTCCTAGGCCAGCTGGGACCGCCGCCAAGGCTACAACGGGGAGCCCGCAGACGCGGAGGCAGATCCCCACCAGGGCGGCCGCCCCAGAGACGCAGACAGGGTCCTGACAACCCTGCGGAGTAAGTACCTCACTAGCCCACCAGAACCCGACCATCCTCCCCTACGGCACCATTTGGGCCCCTGACGGATGGTACAAATGTCTCACCCTACATAGCTGACACAGCAACGATTGGGGGGGGCTCCTGACGAGACTCCTTTGGGAGGGCTGGGCGTGGGCACTATACGGGGTATTGACACGCTCCAATCTTTGACCAAAGAGCATCATATTGTCAGTCTAAATGGATGACACCCGACCGTTCCCCTTGGGTGTGGTGAATGCTCCCCATGCTTGTCTAGGGCTATACATGTTTGGGAGGCCCCTCTGTCGACTGCCTAGCTGCTCAGTAACCAACGTTTTGGGTGGGGGGATCTGGGGGATACACTGCCCGCCTCTTCATATGCTCATAACGAAGGCAATGGCAGACTGACCCGGAGACTAGAGACAGCCAACACGTGGTGCCAAGTTCCTGACGCCCTGGGTATCCTAATGGGGGATTTGGGGACAGCGTCTACTAGCCCACTGTCTGTGAGCGGAGCACGGCACAGTTGAGCCGGCACACCCCCCCCCAGCTTCAAGGCACGACAATCTAGCACTTCTACCGCTATTGGCAATGTTAACCACCTCTCATAGTAATTAATATAGTCTCTATATATAATAATTCACACTTGACATGCATGTATTGTTTTACTGCCTGCTAAAGCTATAGGGATTGGTGGGGAAACAAATGCGTATGAAAATGTCTTTTGAAACCTGCAGTCCCTCAATGTGATTTTGTATGAATACTAGGGGTGACGTGATGGGGGCCGTCACTAGCACAGCAGACAGGGTAGGTCTACAGGGACTTGGCGGACCCAATACTGGCCTATAGCTGAATGGGGGGGCGACACATCAGGTTATCCACCCATGACATACACTTGTGGGAGACCGTGCTCCCTAGGGGGAGCCCCATACCCTTGCTACCCGTACTGTCATACAATATACACGCCCACACGCTATCTGGGATGGTTCCCTGATAAACCACTCCCCGAGCTGACTGATGTCATTGCTGCCACCACCGGACTACCTACACGTTGCCCATCCGGACGCTACCCCGCAGCACTCACTCGGAGTGCGTGTGGCGCAATAGGGAAAGTGACGAGAGACACCGCAGGGGGGAACGACGTTAGGACATGTGACTGCTAGAACTCTCAGGTTGCTAGAATTAGTCAGATAGTCCGGACACCGAGCCAACAAAGGGAAGAGAATGACAATACGGGTCGGGGGAGGTGGGATGGTGGGTACATTATGATTGGAGGGCGGGGGGGAAAAAAGACCTACAAATGTTTGCAATGTTAGATGGTTCATATGTTATTTCTGTTACACTGTTATACGTTCAAGCTCATAACTGCTATGGATCACCTTACGCACTAATCAATGATTGTTTTGATGGGGGGGGCGGAGGGCAAACTCTGTCCATTGACTCTCATATCCTTACCTTGTGACCGGTTTCAGGCCACGTACCTCAACCCACACTCGTGCATCACTTTGCACGGCAGAGCCCTGAGGGTCCCCGCTACCTGGTCTGGTTACCGGGACGGAGCCTCAGCGCTTTCTGTCGTAGCACGAGGCATCTCCATCGAGGAGGTGACACACCTGAGACATCCTTGTTCTCGACCTCAGTGCCGGCTATACCAGGCACCGCAGTCCTCACCCTCACCTTCCTAACCCTTTCCTTCTTAACTCTTTCTCCTTATCTACTCTCTCTCTCCCACTCTCGACCCTCGGCTCCTGCCTCCGTGGGCGGCATCCTCTCCTCTATCGCGGGGCCGGTCCGGTCTTGCTTCCCTGGTTGGGTTTCTCCTCCGCATCTGAGATTTAGGTACCTGGCGGAGGCCATTCGGGGGGAGGGGGAGACAGAGGCTATAGTTATAGATATGGGTGATAATGATAGCGGGCTAGGTGACGCTGCTACGTATCGCCCTGCTCCCCTGAATGTCCTCACTCTCAATTGCAGAGGGCTGAACATACCAGAGCGACGGACGCACTTGCTCCGAGACCTGAGGAAACAACACATATCGGTCGCACTGTTACAGGAGACACACTTCCGAAAGGACATGGCTCCCAAACTACGAAACAAATTTTACCCGACGAACTACTTTAGTGACCACCCAACGGCACGAAAGGCAGGTGTTGCTATCTTGTTGGCGGCGGACCTGGGGTTCCAGGTCCTGGACTGCCTTACGGACACCCAGGGTCGCTCCATATATGTGAAAGGGCTCATCGCTGGCACAATGTACACCTTCGCCAATCTCTATTTGCCGAATAGACGACAGGCGCAATTCCTCAGGAGTGCACTGAATAAACTGCGCACCTTCGCTGAAGGAGCCCTCGTCCTGGGAGGGGATTTCAACGTTACTCTGGACCCCGTTTTGGATTCCTCAACGGGCCACAGCAGTATCTCACAACTCCATTTACGCTCCATGAAGAGAGCTCTCAGCGACCTGGAAATGGTGGACTGTTGGAGGACTCTCCACCCGACCACCAAAGACTTCACGCACTACTCTGCCTTACATGATCGATACTCCCGTATTGATTACATCTTCATCCGACAAGTGGGTCTTCAGCGTCTGATCTCGGCTAAGATAGCTCCAGCCACGTGGTCGGACCATGGTCCGGTCAGGGTGGAACTGGACTCACCCCTCTTTCGACCCTCTACTTGGACGTGGCGGCTCAATGAAGCTCTCCTTCTCGATCTGGACACTCGCGAGCAAGTCTCCCAGGCACTGAACCATTATTTTCAGGACAACGACGGACAGGGAACTTCCCCGATCTCAATTTGGGAGGCACATAAGTGTGTAATTCGTGGCACTCTTATTCGAATCGCATCACAAAAAAAAAAGAGAGCGCTACAAGAAATGGCGGACCTGTATAAGAAGATTGCGGTATTGGAACAACAACACAAGCGATCCCAGCTGATGGAAACATACGGGGAACTGATGCAAGCCAGACGGGACCTGCGGGACATCCTCACAAAACGTTATCTCAGGTCCTTACAACAATCCAAAGGCTTCTTTTATACCCATGCCAACAAGGGGGGTAAATACCTGGCACACCTCCTGAAGGGGAATGTCCCCCGTACACAGGGGGACTGCGCCTCTCATCAGGGATAGTATCGAACTCCCCGAGCAAAATAGCGGAGGAATTCAAGGTCTACTACCAAACTCTCTACAACATCCACGCAAGGGATCGGCAGGACGCAGTGGACGTGGATAGCACGCAAATCCAGGACTACCTGGAAAAGGCTGACCTGGCCACAATCGGCCCGGACGAGGCGGAGAGGCTGGAGGCCCCGATCACGACAGATGATATCGCAGCAGCCCTGAAATCAACTAAAACAGGCAAAGCACCAGGACCAGATGGATTCTCCGCGGGGTACTACAAAACATTTTCCTCGATCTTGCTACCGTGGTTCACAAAAGCTGTTAATAACATAACGGACGGAGGGGCTCTGGGACCAGACTCTTTGGCGGCTATAATAACCGTCCTGCCGAAGCCAGGAAAAGATCCGATGGACTGTGGTAACTATAGACCTATTTCCTTACTGAATGTGGACACCAAATTGTTCACGAGGGTCTTAGCCACGAGACTTCAGACGGTCCTGCCCGCTTTGACGCACATAGACCAAACCGGATTTGTACCCGGACGGGAGGCGAGGGACAGCACCTTACGGACGTTCGCAATACAACATAGGGCGAGAACATCACAACACCCCCTCCTGCTTCTCTCCACGGATGCCGAAAAGGCATTCGACCGGGTGAAGTGGCCCTACATGATCGCGACCCTGACCAAAATGGGATTGGGACACAGGCTGCTCACCTGGATCGGAGCGCTTTACAACAACCCACGAGCGACAGTACGGATTAACGGAGCCCTCACCACAGCCTTTGCGATCACAAACGGCACGAGGCAAGGCTGCCCTCTGTCTCCGCTGCTCTTCGCCATGTACCTGGAACCTCTGCTCTGCACCATCAGACAACATCCTGACATCCGGGGGTTCCCTTGGGGCGAGGTGGAACACAAGGTCGCCGCATACGCGGACGACCTCCTATTCTATGTCTCATCACCCCGCATCACATTGCCCTGCCTATTGCTAGCCTTTGACGGGTTTGGCAAGATCTCAGGGCTTAAACTTAACTTATCCAAATGTGAAGTGCTCAACATCACCGTCCCACAAGGGGAATTCGCAGCCCTGGAAGACCTTTTTCCCTTCAGATGGTGTTCCCAGAAAATGAAATACTTGGGAATTTGGGTAACGACCAACCCGGAGACTCTCTACTCGCACAACTTCACCCCACTACTGAGAAAGATCTTGGCAGACTTGAATAAATGGGCTTATCCGCATATTTCCTGGCATGGTCGGATCGCGGTCCTTAAAATGAATATCCTACCCAGACTTCTTTACCCTTTTCAGACGCTACCACTCGCCGTACCCGCACCATTCTTCTCCACATTAAAGACAGCGGTCATTCACTATGTCTGGAAGGGGGAGAGGTCCAGACTCCGATATGACATTCTCTGCCTGCCACGTCATCGAGGGGGACTAGCATTACCCGACTTTAAACGATATCACCAAGCCACGGTTTTACAGCGCATTCTGGAATGGAACATACACACATCTCCCAAGCCGTGGGTATCCCTGACCAGGGACAGACGTGGGGCCCACCTGCAAGCCACAGTATGGACGGGAGGGGCGAGAAATGACTACGCTAAAGAGGGCACAAACCTGATTGCGCAAACGCTCACTAGCTGGAGATACCTGAGAGACCAACCGCACATCTCACCCATACCCAGCCCTTTGATCTCTATCACAGACAACGAGACAATCGGAGGAGGTATCCCATCGACGACGTGGCCATTCGCAGAAGGAAGAGAACATGTCCCCATTTCCACAATCCTGAGAGGCGGTACCCTGCGGACCCTGGAATCCCTCCTGGGAGATTCACCTCGCTCGCCTTTATTGGTTCTGCGATACATGCAGATTAGACATTATTATAACTCGCTACGCAACAACCAACGCCTACATAGAGAACTCACTTGGTTCGAAGCCACTTGCCAAAAAGGCCTACCCCTTGGGAAAGCGATCTCAACGCTCTACCAGCACATCATGGTGGGACATCTGGCGGAAAATAACACCTTCCGACGGCAATGGGAAACGATGTTGGACACCTCCTTCACGCCCCAAGAGTGGGAACATGCACTGTTGTGGCAACACAAGAGCACTACCAGCTCGCGATACCAAGAAACTAATTATAAGTTGCTCACACTGTGGTACAGGACGCCAACGCTACTGCACAGGATCTTCCCATCGATCCCACCGACGTGTTGGAGATGTGAAGTGGAGAGGGGCACGACGGTGCATATCTGGTGGGAATGTAACCTGATTGTGCCATTTTGGAACATGATTCGGCAAGAATGCGAGGAGGTCCTGGGGGAGACACCGGGATGGTCAGCAGCCTTATCGCTGCTACACATTTCGGGGATGTCAATAGCGAGGTACAAGAAATCGATCTTGCGCCACCTACTCAACGCGGCGAAGGCCCTGATCCCGACCTATTGGAAAAAGAAAGAGACACCTCGACTTGAGGACTGGATCTGCAGAGTGGAGGACATTCGGGGGGCAGAGGCCTTACAAGCATCCCTGTTGGGGAGGGGGGACAAACATGCTGAGAGGTGGCAACCATGGGTTGTCTATAGGTCTCAAAACCGCTAGACCGTTAGATAGGGTAAGCAGTCGGAGGAGGGACTCACGAGGTGGCATGGCCGTTCTACTCACCCATTCCAACCGGGGTACCCACAGGGGGAACCTGCGGAATGCTGGACTCTGATGCCGCTCGGGGGGTACCGGAGCCCTGGTGACAATACTTTCCTCTACCCTTTCTTGCCCCTTCTCTTCCCTACTCCTACTAGACCCACTACCTTTTCATCCTATTCTGCACATTACGAAACACCACGACAGATAACGTTATACGTGACCGGCAAGGAACCGAGCCGGATAAGCATGGGTAACTTATCCTAACACTCCCCCACTCTTGAAAGCCATATGCTCGCCCATAGCCCATTGGACACGCCTAGACACCATGAGAAATACCACACTGCGGATCCATATGGATCAAGGGAAAAGCCCAATGTCCTAGTGGGGAAGGTGGGAGGAATCAAGGGTGAGCGCTCAGACAATGTGAGCAGTGTCACGACCTTTGAATGATCATTGTACATAAGCTTGATTAGCAATCACCTGCATGACGTTTCTACCCACCCAGTACATCCACGACAGGTCCTCCTGCCCTACTACTGAAGCGGGCTTGCATGCCCGTAATTACGTATACTTCTGTCATGTCTCAAATGCATTCTGTGGTCTCTGACATGCTAACTGACATCAGAAACACAGGGAATATACTGTATATCTAATTGTCCTTAAGAGACCTGCGTGTCTCCATTTGCTAGGGGTACCAGAGAGATCTGCGCATCTCAATTGTCCTGCTGTTATATTACTCTACCAATTACCTGAAACCTGCGCGTTTCTAAACAGTGTTTTTCGTGATTATCATATCTTTCCCTTGTATTACCTAAAAACTCAAATAAAAAAAGATTCAAAAAAAATAAAAGAAAAGGGCTACTAAACTGGTTCATGGATTCCAGGGTGAAACTTACCAGAAAAGACCAAAGGATATTAACCTGTTTAGCTTGGAGGAAAGATTAGAAAGGGGGGATATGATAAAAAAACAAAACAAAAAAAACACTTAAATACATACAGGTAATAAACACAGTAAAGGAGGAGAGTATATTTAAAAAAACAAAAACAAAAACTACCACAACAAGAGGACATAAAAGGTTTACAAACTAATGAAAGTATTTAGAAAATTGGGCAGACTAGATGGGCCAAATGGTTCTTATCGGCCATCACATTCTGTGTCCCAACACCCTTTACCTTGCAATGGTAATTTTACCACATGACAGGAGGCTTCAAATTTTGCACAACTCTCTTTACTGAAAACTCCAGCAGCAAACAGAACAACCAATCAAAAAACAACTACACATTCCACAAAAGGCCTTGCCAGTCTAAGCTCCGTTCTTTGGTGCTCCTGCTTGCACAGATCAGAGTATTTTGTCCTTGTGACTTCTTTCTGTATTTAACTTATTTGTATATCGTAATATCACTGTTTAATTGCATTATCTGCTTTATATTTCTGTTTATTTATACCCACACTACTGTCTTACTTTCCTATATATCACTTTTCATACTTTATTTCTGCTCTAACCACTGCAGCCTAGTACTTTCCCCATCTCAGGCTGGAGCCTGGGACTGTCCCGGCTCTTTCTTCCCTCTCACTGCCGTCTCCTTTCTGTATACCTTTTAGGGCTTTCTGAGCGGATCTGTGGGTGGTTTTCCTTCAAGATCAGTATTCAAGCAATCTGGCCACAGGTGACGCTGCAGTATGGCTTTGGCTTAAACAAGCAGTCCTGCAATACCCTCATATTATACTCATATTTTGAATATCTGGGGTTCTAATACCCTCTAGGCTTATCTTGTTTAACTACTGCACTGCTGTTTTTTGTGCCCATTCTACATTTGTACAGGTACCTCAGGCTCAGTATGTCACTTGCTATTTTCTGCCACCAAGAGGAATATTACACCAATGGATAAGTTTCCTATATAATTATAATACACGTCTGAATTATGCCTGGAGAAGACAATGCTTCTTGTATACAGACATATTGTGCCAAATGTTTCTATTACCTCAAGATACTATAGGATGAGATCTGCCCTGCAGGAATGACCCCCTCTTTTTGTCATGGTACATTAACTATCAAATATATCTAATAATTCACTGAAGACAATTTAATGCATACATATTGTGTCATATGTTACTGTTACCATAGTGGATGTCTGTTTTACAAGACACAGCACCTGTGGTGAGCCCTCAGATACCAGATGATGTTCTCTTACCACTGAAGACCATTGAATACAGACATATTGTGCCAAATGTTACTGTTACCACAATGGGTGTCCTCTGTTACACATGACACACCACCTGGGGTAAGCCCCCGGATACTATATAATGTGCTCTCACCACTGAAGATCATTGGATTCAGACACATTGTGCCAAATGTTACTGTTACCACAGTGGGTGTCCTCTGTTACATTGATTTTACACACTACTCTTAGGGTTTCCACCTGACTGGTATTTTACTGGCACAGCCAGTATTTGAGGCTGCCTTGCCGGTGCCGGTATTGCAGTCATACTGGCAATACAAATGCTGTGATTTTTTTCAGTATAAACAGAGATTATGATGATGCAATACCATGCTGTGTGTGTGTGGAGAGAGGCAGGGATAGGAAGTTCCAGCATATCCCTCCCTGCCTATCTCTAATCACTGATCTGCAGGGGAGCAGCTACAGAGAGTCCAGACAGCTACTCCCACTCTGCAGAGACATCCTACAGCTCAGGGAAGTGAGGGATGGGGGAAAGGCTGCAAGAAGACACGGGGGCACTGGGAGATATGGGGACACTGAGACACCATTGGGAGACATTATGACACAGACACTTGGGGACACTGGGAGATATGGGGAAACCATGTCTCCTAGCCAGTGTCCCCAGTGCCTCAGTGTACCCAATTTTTCATGTCTCCCTGATGTCTCAGTGTCACCATGTCTCCCAGTGTCCCTAGTGTCTCAATGTCCCAATGTCTCCCAGCCAGTTTCCCTAGTGTCTGTGTCCCTGGTGTCTCAGTGTCCCCTATTTTCCCAGTGTCCCCAAGTCTCCCAGCCAGTGTCCCCTAGTCTGTTCTGTCCCCTCATCTGTTCTGACGAGCGGGAGCTGTCTCCGTCCCTCACGCTCCCGACTGCAATCTCGTCTCTCGTGCAGCTTGTGGGCGGAGGGGAGAGGGCGAGCCGGCCACATGGGAGCGGCAGCTCCCAGCCTCTTAGCTTTCACCCTCTGGCTCCCTCGTGTAAGCCGGGGGACTATTTTGCGTGATTAGCGTCACCCATTGGTTTTGTATAAGGCTGTATTATATATATATATATATGTAGGGTGATGCCATTCAACAGTTTATTTTTCTACATGGTGATGTAGTATCATAAACACGAACTGATGTGTGATGCTCTGCATTCTTGGTACAGGAAGGGTTTGTTTTGGAATAATTGCCCTGGCTGCAGGGGAGATCCCTCCCCCCCCCCCCTATAAATGGGTTATGTACCTTAGAGTTCTATTGGCTGACTACAATATAATGGTGCTTTTATATATCTGGTCACCAGAGTACAGGGTAGATGGTTCCTGTTGATGCTAGGAATCTGTTATATGTCACAACCTCCACCTCTTCCTTGAGATCTATTACACGGTTTTATTGTATTCCTTATTATACACAGCACTCTGTCTGTTATTATACAGTCAGGTACATAAATATTGGGACATCGGCACAATTCTAATCTTTTTGGCTCTATACACCAACACAGTGGGTTTGAAATGAAACAAACAAGATGTGCTTTAACTGCAGACATTCAGCTTTAATTTGAGGGTATTTAAATCCAAATCAGGTGAACGGTGTAGGAATTACAACAGTTTGTATATGTGCCTCCCACTTTTCAAGGGACCAAAAGTAATGGGACAATTGGCTGCTCAGCTGTTCCATGGCCAGGTGTGTGTTATTCCCTCATTATCCCATTTACAAGGAGCATATAAAAGGTCCAGAGTTCATTTCAAGTGTGCTATTTGCATTTGGAATCTGTTGCTGTCAACTCTCAATATGAGATCCAAAAGAGCTGTCACTATCAGTGAAGCAAGCCATCATTAGGCTGAAAAAACAAAACAAACCCATCAGAGAGATAGCAAAAACATTAGGTGTGGCCAAATCAACTGCGAAATAACGCACCGGTGAGCTCAGCAACACCCGGAAGACTACGGAAAATAACTGTGGTGGATGACCAAAGAATTATTTCCCTGGTGAAGAAAACACCCTTCACAACAGTTGGCCAGATCAAGAACACTCTCCAGGAGGTAGGTGTATGTGTGTCAAAGTCAACAATCAAGAGAAGACTTCACCAGAGTGAATACAGAGGGTTCACCACAAGATGTAAACCATTGGTGAGCCTCAAAAACAGGAAGACCTGATTAGAGTTTGCCAAAAAGCCTTCACAGTTCTGGAACAACATCCTATGGACAGATGAGACCAAGATCAACTTGTACCAGAGTGATGGGAATAGAAGAGCATGGAGAAGGAAAGGAACTGCTCATGATCCAAAGCATACCACCTCATCAGTGAAGCATGGTGGTGGTAGTGTCATGGCGTGGGCATGTATGGCTTCCAATGGAACTATATTTATGGACCTGACTGTATGTGTGTATGTGTGTATATAAACTATATAAATGACCACAGATACCTATGGCCTTTGATTAGGTTATATATCGGTTGTTTTTTGGTATTTTAATTATTATTATTTTGGTTTATTCACCAACAGTGAGTTGGAATGTCCTCATACCTCTTCTGTATCCGGCCTGTTTTATCTTGTTTTTGGCCCTGGACGGTTACCACTTGGTTTTGGGTACTGGGTCCCTGCAATTTATATATATATTTTTTTATATTGCTGGTTTTGATGCATTAGTTGGTTTACCGCTTATGGGTGCTTGTTTCACTATAGGTGGGCCTGTTTTTTATCCCTACCATGTCGCTGCCCCTTAGTGGGAGCACATGTCATTAAGACATCTGGATGGTCTTACAGCCCCACGCACACCCCATATTGTCAAGGGTACCTATAGGCAGAGGACTCCTCTAAAGGGTGCACAACCCACTACGGGTTAGACCTTCACTGGGCTGCCCGTCTGTGCCGCCAGTGGGTCCTGCAATTACTGTGGATTATATGACATCCAGGAGTATAGATGAGGAGTGTCACCATCAAAATAAACGGGGCAGCACCCCAAAACAGTGGCAGAGGCAAGGCAGGCAGCGCATGTCAGCCACAAATGAGAGCATGTAGTAGGTAGGCTTGGCATCCAGAGATAATGTCCCTACGGAACCCTCTACCCAGGAACACTATTTGCAGGCAATGATTCATGCGGCGGCCGCCGCCTCCATGGGAAAGGCTTTGGGCTGGGTCTTCCCTCAAACTCTTCTAGGGTCGGGAGCTATAAGGGCCCCTCAGACAGCAGACGACTCAACTGAGTCAGACTCTCCTAGAAGGCAGGTGCGCAGAAGCGCCACTGGAAGGATGAAGGCCCTGAACCACGTTCCCGGTAGGGTAAGGCTCTGGCAAGGCATCTGGGCCCGATGCTTTCGGCCTTACCGGCCAGACACCGCCACCTATATGGCACAGGGAAGGAGGTCTCCATACCCTTCCCACACATGGCAGCCCTAGCTGGATGGCGGGCAGGCCAGTTCCCCTCGGATGGAGGGGACGATTAGAGCAAGGACTATGACGTCAACACCCTAGCGGCATGGTGAGACGGGGGACACATTCGTGCCAGGGGCGATGACGAGTGTAGTAGACAAGGACATCTTCCTGGATGCCTCCGGCGAACCCCGGTACGACCCATGGTAGATTCGACACCTAGGTCTTCGGAATGATCTCGACACCTAGGTCTTCGGAATGGTCTTGCACGATTCGTGCGCTGCGGGGTCCGCAGGCCACTGGAGTGAGAAATCTGCAGGAATATTCAGGCGGAATGCCCAGGAAGGTGTTCCCGGACAAGGCAACCATGCCCCTGGAGTTCGGAACCTGGTTGCAACATCTGTCTGGCGCAGGACAGACTGCCGGACATGCTGGGCCCTCTATCAAGGATGCTCATACTGGTGGCCAGAACGTGTTCAGAGGATACTCCCCTAGACCTGTTTTCCTTATGGGACTCAGCCCTGCGCTCCTTTGCCTGCTGCGCAATAGGAAGGTTGCTCTCTCCACAGAACACACAAGGGCGCTCCCCCCTTTTTTCACATGGATAACAGGTAGTAGGTTTAGAGTCAGAAGAATGGTTCCACTGGCCAGGGTCTTCCCTTTGGGGAACCCGGTATAAAGGAACTTCAGAAGCAGTTAACTCTGTTCGCCTTGTTGAGCAAAACCCAGTTTTCCGTGAGGAGGATCTTTCACCATGAATCATCCTTCTTCCTTCCTACCTCTCTCTGTCCTTCTACTCACTGAGATCAGCCAGTGGTGGAGGAAGTAGGGCCAGGGGACATGCATGTCTATTCTTCAGACTGCTCGAGGATTTGTCATGGATTCTTCATCCCCGCCGACTCGACTCCCGCTGGCTCTAGTCTCCTTATGGGTGCTTCTTCCCCTCATAGACACTGAGATTCGAGCTCTGTTCGATTAGGCCAGGCCCAGTGGACTCCGGACATGCTGAACTTCTTCTACTCGATTTTGTGGTATGGAAAAGGCCTGGGGATCTGGGGATCTTAAATGCTGTCTTGGTATACCATCATTTCAGGATGGAGGACGCCCATCGCCTACGGGACCTCCGCTGGCTCAGAGATTGGTTCGCTGGACTGGATCTGTAGGATGCTTACCCCTCTATTCTGGTGGACAACGAGGGCCGAAGATGTCGCCATTGCCCTAGTAGGACGGACCTTGCCAGTTCACCTGTCATCCTATCGACCTACGCGTGGTGGGTCTCCTTTCTGCAGCTATCCGGGCGATTTCCCCGGGCCCGCTCATCACAGGGTCCATGGTCGGTGTTGGAGTCGAAGTTCCCCATACGCTACCTAGAACTGCTTGCGGGAACGTTCACGATTCAGAATCTGCGAGTCATTTTCTCGATTACTGAATCCTCCTCCGGATCGGGGATTCAACCGCCTGGGAGGAATCCGCTCCCGGATTCCCTTGAAGATTACGAAGGAGATTTACGGTTTCTGCTTCCAATGTAACATTATCCTCTAGGCAGAATTATGTCGGGGAGTTGGACCTGACGACAGATTGGTTCTCCAGACGTTGGCGAGACGCCAGCGAATGAAGGTCCTCTCGTCCCACCTTCCTCGAGATTGAAGGCCGGCGGAGTCCGTCCACGGTGGACCTTTTGGCCTCACGGATGAACGGGTCCCGACCTGCTTCGACGGGCTCAGGGATCAGGTTTGTTCAACGATGGACGCTCTCCTCCACGGATGTTCGCCATGGGGAGCTGATGCGTTACCTCTCATTAGTGGCCTGGACTCTTTCAGGGAAGCCTGGAGTGTTGAGGTGTTGTCGCGATTGGCCTGGTCCCCTGGGACTTGGTGATGCCCTTTGTCAGCGTGGTGGTCCTGGTGTAGTGGTGCTCGGAACGGGATTCTGATACCTTTATGGGCCCTGCAACCAGCGTTCTGGACTTTCGGTCATACCTGTTTGACCTGGGACGCTCGTATTGTTGGACTTATGTAGTTAGGTCGGTGGTCCATGTACCGTTTAGAAGTCTTCCCATTGGTCAGGACCCGCTGGTTGGCAGAGGTCTCAGAGGTAGGTGATTGTCACGACCTCCGAGGCCTAGGTGTTGCTTTATCTAGGACGCACGTGCGGTTTGTCATTCCTCCAGGATTGGTCTGATACTCAGAACCTCCTCTTTGTCAACGTTTTTTGCTCTCTTATTATGTCTTGTTTCTGGTGTCAAGGCCTTAGATGTCGACGCTTCTTCTTCCTCTTCGGAAAGGGTCTCTTTCAGGATGTCTATACGTACTAGTCAGATTTGACAGCTATATTCTTCCCGTATTTCCACCACTCTCATATACCCTGAGTAGCGACATCGCTGTCTCATTGGGTGGTGATTCCTTCACGCTCCGCCTTTCTCATTTCAATCAGTTCTTAATTTCTTCTGTCAGAGTTATCAATCCAGTCGTGTCTCTTACCTCGGAGCAATGAATTTAGGATTGGCATTGGCATTTGCATAGGTACATAAAGCCGACATAGGGAACTGTGTCATCTGGTTTCTTTGCTAACAGGCATCTGTGGCTCACAGAAACAAGAAAGTCTCCCTTCTCTGTGCTAAGTTGGGTGAAACATACCAGGTCAATACATTATAAACATATTATAACAGGCCAGGCTACAGTGGCTTACGGAACATGCTTTAAAGACCGCCAGTTCATCATGGCACCGTCTGGCGGCAACCAGTTAAAGATGCATTCGGGTATGTGGAGTGCGGCACGGGCAGTCCCAATGGTGTTCCCTGCTGGGTGCAGCTCACAGCCGGGAGTGTCTGCGAGCTGGTCTCGCAGGTCAGTCGATCCATTTTCATCCGATACCTCTGCGGGGTGGTATGGTAGCTTGTACTTGCAGTGTCCGCTTGAAGGGTTGAGATGGGTCGCGGCACCCGTGCTTGGTTTTTCCCGGCGTCTGTGCTTCGGGCCGCGTCCTCTTTGCTTGTGTCAGAGGCTTCCATTCTCTTTGCCCCGGGTTTCCCGCCCTAGATGGCTTCGGGTTGGGAGCATGCTTTGGTCTGCTAGTGCGGTTGGCAGGCTTCCCCTTCCATTGGGCACCGGGCCCAGCGTAGCGTAGGCATTCTCCAGTAGGGTTGTGGGTCTCTGGTTCTGTAGAGAGAGCGGTGTCTTGAGCTCTTTTCTGGATTCGGTCCCAAAATGCCTGGCACACCATGTTAAATCTGTGCTCAAATTGTATTCTCCAAGCTTGGGTCTCTGGGCTGTCTGAGATGTTCTCGTGATCCGACTCGGCGGCCATCTTGGACGCGCCATGCGGTTGCTGGTCCACTGAGAGATGCCCTTCATGGAGGTGAGGCTTCCCCAGTGGGGACCGGGATATCCCCTGCCGGGTTGCGGGTTGGCAGGAGGTCTGCAGCGTGTACCGGATCCCGTACCGGGAGATTGGCCGCTTCTCCCAGACAGCAGGTCACTGCACCCGCCAGGCCTCATGTCCAGACGGCTCTGCTTCATTGCTGACATTACCGATTTCGGGTGCCGCTCTGTTCACACATGTGGTTAGTCGATTGACTGTGTTCAAGCCACTGTGTCCAGTGTGGGCATCAGCAGTTTTCAGTAGTTTGACGATTATTTTAGCTGGATTGTGTCGGAGCTAACTGACAACACGTCCGGCCATCTTGGCTGCCTGGCTCTGCCTAATCTGTGTTTTTGACTCTGTTTATCTCGTTTCAGTATAACGGTTTGTCTACTGATCCAAGTTCAAGATTTTCTTCAGGATAATGTTCAAGGTTTTATCTACTGTTCCACATTCATTTCGAGTTGGAGGACAGTCATCAGCTGACTTCGTTTGAGTTCTTAGGTTGATACTATTGAGTTATTTTGTGCGTGTATTTTTTTGTTGCAGCTTGAAAAAGGAAATAGTTGGTTGGAGGGGCCTTTTATGGTTGCATTACTTGTGTCTAATTGGTTGTATTTTCTCTATGTTAATGTGCGGCTGTGGAGTTCTAGTAAAGAGAGACTTAAGCAAATATTCGCCTCCTGTCATTAATAAAATTAAGATTATAGTTACACTAAAACTAGTATAATCTACAATTTCACTGTATTAGTCATTGGGGTGGTAGACGCTGATGAGTGAGCATGTGTATTGTGTGGCCATTGCATTCAAAATTACTGAACGAGTAGAGCATCATTGTCAGCATCACATTTTGCATTTAGCTTGAACATTCATCAGCAAAAACCATTTGGATATTTCAGAAGGCTGTCGAGGATGATGCGATGAGTGCAGCACAAACAAAAGTGTGGCACAAATGCTTCAAAATGGTTGAGAATCTGTTGAAAGATTTGGCACTCTGCGACTCCTGGCTTTTCCTAAAACTGAAATCTCATTTGAAAGGGAAGAGATTTCAGAACATGGAAGAGATTCAGGTAAATACGACGAAGCAGCTGATGGCGATTCCAGCAAAGGAATTTCCTTAATTTATAAATAACAAGGGCACTGTTCAGTGAGATCATTCGTCTGGATAAAGGGAACAAGCTCAAGGGTAAGACTATTGACTCTATTTGGTAGTTTGTTCCTTTGTTTGTTCATTTGCAAACTACCAAAATAGACTGGCTGCACAGCCAAATTCTCTGGAACTGTTTTGGGCATGAATTCATGCATGTGGTCGGTCAAAAAAGACTTCCAGGAATTTCCTGAACCCTTGCTCTAATCTGGGTGATTTTTAGATATGTTGTTATGGGGATGTGTTATGTTTTGTGGTGTTTTCTGTACTTTGGGGAAAATGTGTGTTTTTCTGCCTGTGTATTATCTACCTTAATTGTATCACAGGCAAAGGGGAGGGATTGTGTAATGTATGTTGGAGTGTCTATCATTGTTACACTGTTTTTATTGGCTTGCATGGTTTGTGTCCTGTGCCCCACAAGGTCTACCTGGGCATCAACCTTGTTGGGAAAATTGTATAAAAGGTCAGTGTGTCCCAGTAAACTCAGATTCCAGCTTACACTCCATAACTGTGTGTTGTCCTGTTATTGGAGGGAAAGAAGATTTGCTCCTGTGTCTGCTGTTCCAGCTTGCAGGAGATTCAACGGGGAACGTCCTTGTAAGGACTAGAGCTAATTCCCTATTTGGTTCCAGAATTCCAAGGACTGAGTGTTGTCCAGTGCCTGGAGGTGTCAGAGCTAATTTTCCCCTTCTGCTCCAGGAGGGAGGTGGTGGTTCCAAGGCCCCAGTCAAGCTACGGCGACGGAGGGCAAGAAGTGCTGCGGTTTGTCCCCTGGTCCAGCTAGGAAGTGGTCCTTTGGCGGAGGTACCCAGTCGGGGTGCCAGATGATCCGTTACAATGTCTTTATTTAACCCTTTGATTTTTTTGTTAAAATAAATATGCAAAAATACTCTGCTCTCATCGATATCAAGCAATTGCAAACAAAACACCAGTTAATTAAAAAAAAGTCTTTGTGAAATACATGTGGGGCACAATTGTTATCATCCCTATTAATTCATATGAGAAAAATATATTTGAAGTATTTCTCATTGATATTTTACATATGTTAGTATACCTTGGTGACTAGGTACCTGAAATTGTTCATCGATGACTTCCTGTTTCACAGGGGTATAAATTTGAGGTAACATATAAGCCAAATAACCTTAGTTATTCATTACAATAGATAAGACCATGGACTATAGCTGTGATGTGCGGCAAAAGGTTGTTGGGCTTCTCAAAATGGGAAGTGACTATAAGAAAATAGCAAAAGCGTTGATAATGCCCATTTCCACCATAAGGGCAAGAATTAAGAAGTTGAGAATGTGTGTCTATATTGTCTCAATGCTTTGTGAAGAGGTGCATCAACATACTAGTGTGCAGCCCTACCTGGTAGGATGGTTCGAGTGGCCAAAATAAAATCTCCAAGGCTTACAGCTGGAGAATTGCAGAAGTTAGTTGTTGTTATCATGGGGTCAGAAAGTCTTGAAAATTACAATTCAATGTTAACTACATTACCACAAGTTGTTTGAAAGGGTTTAAAAAAAAAAGCCTCTACTATCATCCAAAAACAAACTCAAGTATCTCTAGAACGACAAATGGAATCGGGTTCTATGGTCAGATGAACCTAAAACAGAGCCTTTTGACAATTAAAACCAGAGGTTGGTTGACGCACACAGAGAGGTAGCCGTATGGAAGAGTACCTCATGCCAGCGGTAAATATGGTGGTGGATCTTTAATGTTTTGGGGCTGTTTTTCTGCCATAGAACCTGTACATTTTGTTAGGATGCATGTCATCATTTAACAGATCAACAGATATTAAATGAACACCTGACTGCCTCTGCCAGAAAGCTGAAAATTGACTGTGGTTGTATTTTCCAGCAGGACAATAATCAAAACCACACATTTTTTTCCAAGAAAGGTGGCAACCTTAACTACTCTTCACATACTCTTGCTTAACCCCTTAAGGACCAAACTTCTGGAATAAAAGGGAATCATGACATGTCACACATGTTATGTGTCCTTAAGGGGTTAAAATCAACACAACAATGGTTTGCTGACCACAAAATCAAGGTCCTTCTATGGCTATCTTTGTCCCCTGACTTGAACTCCAGATAAAACCTGTGGGGTTAATTGAAGAGTAGAGTCCACCAGTGCCAACCTTGAAATTTGAAGGATCTAGACTCTGTATGAAGAAATGGTCTCATCGGATCCCTTGCCATGTACAGTATTCTCCAACCTCATCAGACATTATAAGAGAAGACTCAGAGATATTATTTTGGCAAATGGAGATAGCACAGTATTGACTAACAGGGTGTCAATAATTGTACCACACACATTTCACAAATATTTTTTTTTATATAAACCTGTTATATCTGCAATTGTTTGATATCTGAGAGAGAGTTTTTTGTGTATTTTTTTTTTTTTAACAAAAAAATCCAAAGGCTAAATAAGAAAGACAATTTTTACAGCCATCTTTATTTACCAAGGGAGCCAATATTAGTGGAGTACAATGTAAATCTGCAGACATGTCTATCTCTTTTACCACACAAGGACACAACTTCTGGAATAAAAGGGAATCATGACGAAATAGTTCTGTCATGTGTCCTTAAGGGGTTAAAGTGGTTTGCTAGTAGAAAACATTCTGTGCATGCAGTCTTGTGATCAGGAAGTATATGGTTAAAAAGGAAGCTGGGAATTTCCCTGAACCTTCTATATGTACACCTGAGGTATTTGCTTTACAGTGATAAACAAAAGGGTAGAATATATGTTTTTTGTAAAAATTTAAGGAGACATTTCATTTCTAAAGTTACATAAAAGCAAAATGTAATAATTATGCATTCAAGGTTACAATAAATCAGCATGTCATCCTTTACAATAGCAATTATTTCAACTGTCAACTCTGATTCTAACCTTTTAACCTGATTGTATTTTGTTTTACAATACCTTTGGAATTTCCACAGAATTGATCCATCTGTTGTCTCATCCAAAATCATGTTATCTTACCTACATACATATAGTTTAGATCATGGGAGATCCAGCAGGACTAACCTGACCTGCCGGTGTGTCAGGATGACTCGCAATCATATATGCATGGTGCAGCTTTCTTAAATGCGGCTCCTTTAGAGAAAATACGACTTTATTTATGGTGGAGGGAACCAATATAGATGATCACACAATCCTGTGGCCCCTAAGCCAATAACCTGTTTGATGCACGTCTGATGGAAGAGAAACAGTCAGCAAGCTAAACAAAGTTCTGGTGTATACAGGGGGTGAAGGCTAAGTACTGTGGTAGCAAATATTCACATATAATCCAAGAGGAACGAGGTATCCAGTTAACAGACCCTAGTCTGCTGCCTGTGGGGTTAGCGCTGTACTTGTACCTCCTCTTCCTTTTTTCTTGTTTTAACATATTCCCATCTTCCAGTGGTTCTTAGCCTGTTTGTGACATGGACTCAAATTACAAATGTGGCATTAGTTCACTGACCTATTCTGCAACTGTAATGAAATATCTTAATAAAGTAAATTTGTCATTATTATTTTAACATAATAACCCATATACACAGAGCTGATTTTATATGTAAGCAGGGCCGGATTAACATAGGGGTTGATGGAGCTGCAGCACCAGGCCCAGGCCCAGGCCCAGGCCCAGGCCCATGGAATCGGCCCATTTAAAAAAAAAAAAACTTTTTTTTTTTTTTTTACACACTACTCTTAGGTTTGCCACCTGACTGGTATTTTACTGGCACAGCCGGTATTTGAGGCTGCCTGGCCGTGCTGGTATTGCAGTAATACCAGCAATACAAATGCAGGTATTTTTCTCAGAATAAATGAGAAAATAAATAGATTACTCTGCAATACCAGCACCGGCCAGTAGGGGTCACTGTGTGTGGAGAGAGGCAGGGATAGGAAGTTACAGCATATCCCTGCCTCTCTCTTCTACTCACTGATCCTTGGGGGAGCAGCAACACAGCACAGAGTCCAGACAACAGCTCTACAGCTCAGGTAAGTGAGGGATGGGGGGGAAAGGCAGCAGGGACTCATGGGGACACTGAGACACTAGGGGACACTGAGAAACTAGGGGACATATGGGAACACTGAGACACTTGGGGACACTGACACTACGGGACACTGAGACACTAGGGGACATATGGGGACACTGAGACACAAGGGGACACATGGAGACACAGACACTAGGAGACACTGATACACTAGGACACAGACACTTGGAGACCTGAGAACACTGAGACACTTGGGGACACTGGAAAACATGGGGACACTGAGACACCAGGGCACACAGTGTCCCCCAGCCAGTGTTCCTAGTGTCTGTGTCCCTAAGTCTCCCAGTGTCTGTGTCCCATGTCTCTCAGTGTGCCTAGTAACCCCATGTGTCCCTATATGTCCCAGTGTCCTCACGTCTATGTCCACAACTGTCCCCATGTCTCCCAGTGTCCCCAAGTGTCTGTCTCCCAGCCAGTGTCCCCTAGTCTCCCAGTGTCTGTGTTCCCATGTCTCTGTGTCCCTAGTGTCCCCATGTCTCCCAGTGTCTGTGTCCCTAGTGTCTCAGTGTCCCCATTTCTCCCAGTTTCCCTAAATGTCTCAGTGTCTCCCAGTTTCCCCGGGTCTCTCAGTGTCCCCATTTCTCTATTGTCCCCATGTCTCTAGTATCCTAGTGACATGGGGACACACTGAGACATTGGGACACTGGGAGAAATGGGGACACAGACACTGGGCGACATGGGGACACTAACACTGTGATACATAGGGACACTGAGACACTGGGTGACTTTCGAGACTGAGACACTGGGAGAACGGGAGACACTGGGAGCAATCCATCTATACAGCAGAATCAAACTGTGAGTAGTTTGTTGGTATTTTACAGAATTTTCTCTGATGTCACTCCTTGTGATTTACATCATGTGATGTCACGCTTAACTAATTAATTATACAAATGATTAAGGCTGGTATTTTTTTCCAAGAAAGGTGGCAACCTTAACTACTCTTCACATACTCTTGCTTAAAGGAGCACTATAGGGTCAGGAGCACAATCATGTATTTCTGACCCTATTATGTTAAAACCACCACCCTGGCCCCTTCTTGCCTCCCTAAATATAGTAAAATATTACTTGTATTCAAGTCTGCAGCTGCTGGCTCTGCCTGTGAACAGACTGTCTGCTGACATCATTAGAAGTGGTGGTCTGAGCAAATTACAATACTTCCCCATAGGATTGGCTGAGACTGTAAACTAGGCAGATTAGGGGCAGAGCCAGTACAAGTCCAACATAGCCCTGGCAAATCAGCATCTCCTCATAAAGATAAATTGAATCAATGCATCTCTATGAGGAAAGTTCAGTGTCTGCATGCAGAGGGTGGAGACACTGAATGGCAGTGCTGCACACTAGGCAGTACTGCCCCAGGAAGCACCTCTAGCAGCCATCTAAGGAGCGGCCAGTGGAGTTATTTTCTCTGAAAAGACAATGTTTACTGCAAAAAGCTTGAATGGAATGATTCTACTTACCAGAACAAATACAATAAGCTGTAGTTGTTCTGGTGACTATAGTGTCCCTTTAAGTTTGGAAGCTTAAGAGGGATGTATGGGAATAAAACTTGTGTGGACGGGCTGACAATAAAATCAGTTAAGGTAATGCAGACGTTGGTCTCTCTAACACTGTGGCATGTCCCCTTTATTCTACACTCACTGCATACACCTTTTCTCTGTCTCAGACTTTATACCAGGAACTTCTGCCTGCTAGTAAGAAGGTAAGGAGACTAGTGGACCAGCGTGTGCTAGGGGACAGTCCTTAGAAAGCATGGAGTGAGCGCATCATTAGACGCATTTATGTCAAGCTCAGGGTGCTGCCTGCATAGTATGCCCTTAGTTGGACAGCCTGCAGGATTGGCAGGCAGCCTGACATGCATTCATGCCAGGCTGACCTTCCAATTCTTTGGACAAACATGCTCCGTTTTTGGGCATGTTCACCCCTTTTGGCAGGTCTGGTCACGTGATTCGCAGTGGCACACCCTTTTACCGTGCCCATTGACTTCCTGCTTCACTGGACACTGCTGTTCAGAGGCGGCTCTAGACTTTATGAGGCCTTAGGCGAAACGCAAACATGAGGCCCCACTAACAAAAAAGTGTCACATATACACATTGATGCACTGTCTACCTGTGTATGTGCCTGAGAGTGTGTCTGACAGAGAGTATCCTTGTGTGTGCGAATGTATGTCTCTGTGAGCATGTTTGCGTTTTTGTCTGAGACCCTATGTGTATGGGGTAGCTGATGGTGAGAGGGAGCGGGGGGTGTGATGGTGAGAGGGAGCGGGGAGTGTGATGGTGAGAGGGAGCGGGGGGTGTGATGGTGAGAGGGAGCGGGGGGTGTGATGGTGAGAAGGAGTGGGGGGTGTGATGGTGAGAGGGAGCGGGGGGTGTGATGGTGAAAGGGAGCGGGGGGTGATGGTGAAAGGGAGCAGGGGGTTAATGGTAATGTGAGAGGGAGCGGGGGGTGATGGTAATGTGAGAGGGAGCGGGGGGTGATGGTAATGTGAGAGGGAGCGGGGGGTGATGGTAATGTGAGAGGGAGCGGGGGGTGATGGTAATGTGAGAGGGAGCGGGGGTGATGGTAATGTGAGAGGGAGCGGGGGGTGATGGTAATGTGAGAGGGAGCGGGGGTGATAGTAATGTGAGAGTGAGAGGGGGTAATGTGAGAGTGGGTAATGTGAGAGTGAAAGGGGGTAATGTGAGAGTGAGAGGGGGTAATGTGAGAGTGAGAGGGGGGTAATGTGAGAGTGGGGGGTAATGTGAGACTGGGGGGCTAATGTGAGAGTGGGGGGCTAATGTGAGAGTGGGGGGGCTAATGTTAGAGTGGGGGGCTAATGTGAGAGTGGGTAATGTGAGAGTGAGAGGGGGTGATGTGAGAAGGAGGGGGTGATGGTGAGTGGGGGGAGGCTGAGGGTGGTGACGGAGGGTTATGCTGAGGGTGGTGATGCTGAAGGTGGTGGGGGGCGATGCTGAGGGTGGTGAGGGGTGATGCTGAGGGGGGTGATGCTGAGGGGGGTGATGGTGGTGGTGATGCTGAGGGTGGTGGGGGGTGAGGCTGAGGGGGGTGATGCTGAGGGGGGTGATGGTGGTGGTGAGGCTGAGGGTGGTGGGGGTGATGGTGGTGGGGGGTGAGGCTGAGGGTGGTGGGTGGTGAAGCTGGAGGTGAGCCTGAGGGTGGTGGGGGGTGAGGCTGAGGGTGGTGAAGCTGGGGGTGAGGCTGTGGGTGGTGGGGGTGATGGTGGTGGGGGGTGAGCCTGAGGGTGGTGGGGGGTGATGGGGAGGGGGAGGGAGAGCCTACCTTTCCCTGGTGGTCCAGTGGGCTCCCTGGTGGTCCGGTGGCCACTGCTCACGGTCTGCAGCTCCTCAGAGCTGCAGACCGTGTAATCTCGCGAGATTTCAGAGCGTTGCCGTGGTAACCCGCGGCAACGCTCTGATTGGCCAATTCTCGCGAGTCACATGGTCTGCAGCTCTGCACACTGCGGAGCTGCAGACCAGTGTCTGCGATGGTGGCCGGGCAGCCAGGAGGGGCCTCGCACCCGGCGGCATAACGGGCAAGCCGCCGGGCCCCCTCCTGGTGTCAGGTCCTCGGTCAGTGACCGAGGACCTGACACACTCTGCCCACAGGCGGTTTAGGCGGCCGCGAGGCCCCCGCCAGCGCGAGGCCTTAGGCGGCCGCCTACACCGCCTAATTAGAGAGCCGCCTCTGCTGCTGTTATGGGTTATGGATTTACTTGAAAGATGAAAGCATAAATTAGAGAGAGATTAGCATAGAGTATGTGTTTTCTTATAGCTGCATCCTATGAGTTTCCCTCCAGCACCATCTCCATCAGATACATGATGCTTGGGAAGTATGATTGGCAGTGGCGTACTAAGGGGGGGGCGAGTGCCACTGACTAGGGGGGTGCCATGACGTCCAGTGTCATGTGTCACCCCCCATCATTACGCTGCGGCGGCTGCGCACAGCCGCAGCACCTTTGCAGCCCGGCGGGACTTACTTCAACGATGAGAAGGGGGAGGAGTGTTGCATGCCGCGGCGTCGCGCAACGTGATGACGTCGTGCGCAGCGCCGTCAGCCCGCCTTCACGGATCTTCAGCGGAAGGATCCAATATCCGGGCGGTGAGGCACCCAGTCGGTCAAGGCATCATCAAAATGTGAGTAGACATTTTATGTAATGGGGCTAAATTAATTAAAGGGCGGTGGATAATGGATTAATTAAAGAATTAAAGGGGAGGGAGGTTTAATTAAAGGGGTGAGGATTAATTAAGGGGGTGTATTAAAGGGGGTGTGGATTAATTAAGGGGGTGTATTAAGGGGTGTGTGGATTAATTAAGGCGGGTGTATTAATTAAGGGTGTGTGGATTAATTAAGGGGGTGTGGATTAATTAAGGGGGTGTATTAATTAAGGGGGGAGTGAGGATTAATTAAGGGGGTGTATTAAGGGGGGTGTGGATTAATTAAGGGGGTGTATTAAGGGGGGTGAGGATTAATTAAGGGGGGAGTGAGGATTAATTAAGGGGGTGTAATAATTAAGGGGGAGTGAGGATTAATTAAGGGGGTGTATTAATTAAGGGGTGTGTGGATTAATTAAGGGGGCTGTATTAATTAAGGGGGGAGTGAGGATTAATCAAGGGGGTATATTAATTAAGGGGGGTGTATTAATTAAGGGGGGTGAGGATTAATTAAGGGGTTGTATTAAGGGGGGTGTGGATTAATTAAGGGGGGTGTATTAATTAAGGGGGAGTGAGGATTAATTAAGGGGGTGTATTAATTAAGGGTGTGTGGATTAATTAAGGGGGTGTGGGGATTAATTAAGGGGGTGTATTAATTAAGGGGGGTGTATTAATTAAGGGGGGTGTGGATTAATTAAGGGGGGTGTATTAATTAAGGGGGAGTGAGGATTAATTAAGGGGGTGTACTAATTAAGGGGGAGTGAGGATTAATTAAGGGGGTGTAATAATTAAGGGGGAGTGAGGATTAATTAAGGGGGTGTATTAATTAAGGGGTGTGTGGATTAATTAAGGGGGCTGTATTAATTAAGGGGGGAGTGAGGATTAATCAAGGGGGGTATATTAATTAAGGGGGGTGTATTAATTAAGGGGGGTGAGGATTAATTAAGGGGGTGTATTAAAGGGTGTGTGGATTAATTAAGGGGGGTGTATTAATTAAGGGGGAGTGAGGATTAATTAAGGGGGTGTATTTATTAAGGGGGTGTGGATTAATTAAGGGGGTGTGGATTAATTAAGGGGGGTGTATTAATTAAGGCGGGTGGATTAATTAAGGGGGTGTATTAATTAAGGGGGAGTGAGAATTAATTAAGGGGGTGTATTAATTAAGGGGGAGTGAGGATTAATTAAGGGGGTGTATTAATTAAGGGGAGTGAGGATTAATTAAGGGGGGTGTATTAATTAAGGCGGGTGGATTAATTAAGGGGGGTGTATTAATTAAGGGGGAGTGAGAATTAATTAAGGGGGTGTATTAATTAAGGGGGAGTGAGGATTAATTAAGGGGGTGTATTAATTAAGGGGAGTGAGGATTAATTAAGGGGGTGTATTAATTAAGGGGGTGTATTAATTAAGGGGGGTGTATTAATTAAGGGGAGTGAGGATTAATTAAGGGGGTGTATTAATTAAGTGGGTGTGTTAATTAAGGGGTGTGTATTAATTAAGGGGGAGTGAGGATTAATTAAGGGGTGTGTGGATTAATTGAGGGGGGTGTAATAATTAAGGGGGGGTGGATTAATTAAGGGGGGTTTATTAATTAAGGGGGAGTGAGGATTTATTAAGGGGGGTGTATTAATTAAGGGGGGTGTATTAAGGGATGTGTGGATTAATTAATGGGGGTGTATTAATTAAGGGGTGTGTGGATTAATTAAGGGGCGTGTATTAATTAAGGGGCGTGTATTAATTAAGAGGGGTGTATTAATTAAGGGGGAGTGAGGATTAATTAAGGGGGTGTATTAATTAAGGGGGGTGTGGATTAATTAAAGGGGGCTGTGGATTAAAGAATTAAAGGGGGAGGTTAAAATAATGGGGGTGCAGGCTTTTTTTGATTAAGTGGGTTGCAGTATTCTATTTATTAAGGGAGGATGTGCACTGCAGATTTTTGTTTTTTGTTAAGGGGGTGTGCAGGGTTTTTATAAGGGGGGTGTGCAGGGTTTTTGTTATTAAGAGGGGTTGTGCACGTTTTTGTTTTTTATTAAGGGGGTGTGCAGGGTTTTTCATTAAGGGGGTGTGCAGGATTTTTATGTGTAGGGAGTGAATAAAATGTATGTGATCGGGGTGCAGGGTTTTTATGTGTAGGGAGTGTATGAAATTTATGTGATCGGGGTGCAGGGTTTTTATATGAAGGGCGAGACAAGGGGCTTTGTAGAAAGGGGCAGTGCAGGAGTTTTCTAGAAGGTTCTCACCAGCCCCTTTCTACAAAAGCACTGGTCTTCCCCCTTCTTCAAAACTGGCGCATTTTACAAATTGTACAAGCAGTTTACAAATTTGTGCAATAAATATTATTGAAAACATTGAAAAAAATGTGGGTGTTTTCTTACATTTTTATTATGGGGGGGGGCAGGGGGGGGCCCCCGGGTGCCAAATGCTCCAGGTACGCCCCTGATGATTGGTTTAGTGTTTTTGGTCAATAAGATTCCGTAATTAGGCCCATCATAATTGTCAGCACCAGGCCCACCGTGCTCTTAATCCGGCCCTGGCATAGTGTAAAACTGTCCCCCCCAAAGCAGTCCATTGAGACCCATGATAATTCACATGTATTGGAATCACAATGGCCCAATTACAAATTGCTGGAGTTCAGTGGCTATAACACACTTGCAGCTCCAGATAGACAGGTCCCATTACAAACATGCTGCCATAGCCTACACACACACACACAAAGTAAATGGCACAAATACAGCCCACATAACATCAGTGTAGACACATCTAATTTTCAATATCATTGTAATAATGTCACGGCATGTGATACTCCTCCGTCCACAATGGTAACATTAATGATGATGCTGCTGAGTGAGTAAGGGTAATAAAATATCAATTCATTAAACTGGTAAATAATATTTACCAATATCTAATCTAGTTTCCCTCCAGCACCATCTCCATCAGATACATGATGCTTGGGAAGTATGATTGGCAGTGGCGTACTAAGGGGGGGGCGGGTGCCACTGACTAGGGGGGTGCCATGACGTCCAGTGTCATGTGTCACCCCCCATCATTACGCTGCGGCGGCTGCGCACAGCCGCAGCACCTTTGCAGCCCGGCGGGACTTACTTCAACGATGAGAAGGGGGAGGAGTGTTGCATGCCGCGGCGTCGCGCAACGTGATGACGTCGTGCGCAGCGCCGTCAGCCCGCCTTCACGGATCTTCAGCGGAAGGATCCAATATCCGGGCGGTGAGGCACCCAGTCGGTCAAGGCATCATCAAAATGTGAGTAGACATTTTATGTAATGGGGCTAAATTAATTAAAGGGCGGTGGATAATGGATTAATTAAAGAATTAAAGGGGAGGGAGGTTTAATTAAAGGGGTGAGGATTAATTAAGGGGGTGTATTAAAGGGGGTGTGGATTAATTAAGGGGGTGTATTAAGGGGTGTGTGGATTAATTAAGGCGGGTGTATTAATTAAGGGTGTGTGGATTAATTAAGGGGGTGTGGATTAATTAAGGGGGTGTATTAATTAAGGGGGGAGTGAGGATTAATTAAGGGGGTGTATTAAGGGGGGTGTGGATTAATTAAGGGGGTGTATTAAGGGGGGTGAGGATTAATTAAGGGGGGAGTGAGGATTAATTAAGGGGGTGTAATAATTAAGGGGGAGTGAGGATTAATTAAGGGGGTGTATTAATTAAGGGGTGTGTGGATTAATTAAGGGGGCTGTATTAATTAAGGGGGGAGTGAGGATTAATCAAGGGGGGTATATTAATTAAGGGGGGTGTATTAATTAAGGGGGGTGAGGATTAATTAAGGGGGTGTATTAAGGGGGGTGTGGATTAATTAAGGGGGGTGTATTAATTAAGGGGGAGTGAGGATTAAATAAGGGGGTGTATTAATTAAGGGGGTGTGGATTAATTAAGGGGGTGTGAGGATTAATTAAGGGGGTGTATTAATTAAGGGGGGTGTATTAATTAAGGGGGTGTGGATTAATTAAGGGGGGTGTATTAATTAAGGGGGTGTACTAATTAAGGGGGAGTGAGGATTAATTAAGGGGGTGTATTAATTAAAGGGGGTGTGGATTAATTAAGGGGGGTGTATTAATTAAAGGGTGTGTGGATTAATTAAGGGGGGTGTATTAATTAAGGGGGAGTGAGGATTAGTTAAGGGGGTGTATTTATTAAGGGGGTGTGGATTAATTAAGGGGGTGTATTAATTAAGGGGGTGTGGATTAATTAAGGGGGGTGTATTAATTAAGGCGGGTGGATTAATTAAGGGGGGTGTATTAATTAAGGGGGAGTGAGGATTAATTAAGGGGGTGTATTAATTAAGGGGGAGTGAGGATTAATTAAGGGGGTGTATTAATTAAGGGGAGTGAGGATTAATTAAGGGGGTGTATTAATTAAGGGGGTGTATTAATTAAGGGGGGTGTATTAATTAAGGGGAGTGAGGATTAATTAAGGGGGTGTATTAATTAAGTGGGTGTATTAATTAAGGGGGGTGTATTAATTAAGGGGGAGTGAGGATTAATTAAGGGGTGTGTGGATTAATTGAGGGGGGTGTAATAATTATGGGGGGGTGGATTAATTAAGGGGGAGTGAGGATTTATTAAGGGGGGTGTATTAATTAAGGGGGGTGTATTAAGGGATGTGTGGATTAATTAATGGGGGTGTATTAATTAAGGGGTGTGTGGATTAATTAAGGGGCGTGTATTAATTAAGGGGCGTGTATTAATTAAGAGGGGTGTATTAATTAAGGGGGAGTGAGGATTAATTAAGGGGGTGTATTAATTAAGGGGGGTGTGGATTAATTAAAGGGGGCTGTGGATTAAAGAATTAAAGGGGGAGGTTAAAATAATGGGGGTGCAGGCTTTTTTTGATTAAGGGGGTTGCAGTATTCTATTTATTAAGGGAGGATGTGCACTGCAGATTTTTGTTTTTTGTTAAGGGGGTGTGCAGGGTTTTTATAAGGGGGGTGTGCAGGGTTTTTGTTATTAAGAGGGGTTGTGCACGTTTTTGTTTTTTATTAAGGGGGTGTGCAGGGTTTTTCATTAAGGGGGTGTGCAGGATTTTTATGTGTAGGGAGTGAATAAAATGTATGTGATCGGGGTGCAGGGTTTTTATGTGTAGGGAGTGTATGAAATTTATGTGATCGGGGTGCAGGGTTTTTATATGAAGGGCGAGACAAGGGGCTTTGTAGAAAGGGGCAGTGCAGGAGTTTTCTAGAAGATCCTCACCAACACCTTTCTACAAAAGCACTGGTCTTCCCCCTTCTTCAAAACTGGCGCATTTTACAAATTGTACAAGCAGTTTACAAATTTTGCAATAAATATTATTGAAAACATTGAAAAAAATGTGGGTGTTTTCTTACATTTTTATTATGGGGGGGGGGGAGGGGGGCAGGGGGGGGGGGCCCGGGTGCCAAATGCTCTAGGTACGCCCCTGATGATTGGTTTAGTGTTTTTGGTCGATAAGATTCCGTAATTAGGCCCATCATAATTGTCAGCACCAGGCCCACCGTGCTCTTAATCCGGCCCTGGCATAGTGTAAAACTGTCCCCCCCAAAGCAGTCCATTGAGACCCATGATAATTCACATGTATTGGAATCACAATGGCCCAATTACAAATTGCTGGAGTTCAGTGGCTATAACACACTTGCAGCTCCAGATAGACAGGTCCCATTACAAACATGCTGCCATAGCCTACACACACACACACAAAGTATATGGCACAAATACAGCCCACATAACATCAGTGTAGACACATCTAATTTTCAATATCATTGTAATAATGTCACGGCATGTGATACTCCTCCGTCCACAATGGTAACATTAATGATGATGCTGCTGAGTGAGTAAGGGTAATAAAATATCAATTCATTAAACTGGTAAATAATATTTACCAATATCTAATTACTCATGAATAACTGGCAATTGCAGTTTTTTTGCAAGTTTTGAATCCTCCTTATCTCATGTTGTAGAAAACATTCTACAGTTATTCTCTGACTTTCACAGTGCTCATGAGCCATACACATTGTGCAAAACCATTTACTATTCCACTGTATTCACGTTCTAATATTCTTATAAAAATAATCAAACCACAGGTAACGTGTGTGTGTGCTCAGGGACATGCGTATGGTTTGCAGTTACTCCTTCAAGTGTGATTTCAGTGGACTTAAAACTGTATAATTTATACAGTTACTGAGAGAACAGTAAGAATGAGTATAAGAGGGTGAAACAACGATTGGAGAAACTTTTAATTTAATATGATATAACTTTAACGTTAACCCCTTAAGGACCAAACTTCTGGAATAAAAGGGAATCATGACATGTCACACATGTCATGTGTCCTTAAGGGGTTAAACATGGGTGTCCGCAGAGATTTGACATAATTGTAATGACATCCATGCTTGGCCCCTTTTTGACAGTGTCATGACGGTTTTCACAACTATGGTGTCAGGAATACGTGTTTGGCTAGAATCAGCTGACGCTCTAAGCCAATCACTAGTTCCCGGTTCATAAAAATGTTTTACTAATTTATGAATGGGGAGCTACTGACTGGCATAGAGTGCAAGCTGACCAATCTGCAGCACCCCTACCAGAGGCACTCTGTGCTTTCTGACAGTCAGTAAATAAAAGTGAACACATTAACACTGAGATTTTTTTTACCTGGGGAGATGAGAAGGTCCAAAGTTTCCCTGCCAGGCCCACATACCAAAGCCTTATGATGTGGTGTTTATGAATTAAGTGGAAGGATCACTTCACTTGCTCTTCTTATTTCAATCTCATTTTCTTCTTCTTCTTTTGACACAGTCTTCTTATTCTTCTGACACTGTCTTCTCTCTCCCTTGGCTTCCTCTGCACCATTACCTTTCTGCTACTTTCTGCTTCTTTTGTGCTCTTCTGCTCCTTTCTCCTTCTGATCCCTTTCTGCTCCTTGCAGACCCTTTCTGCTCCATCTCCTACTTTACCTTTGTGCTCCTTCTGCCCCTTCCAGCTACTTGCTGCCCTTTCCAGCTCATTGCTGCCCCTTTCTGTTCACTGCTGTCCCTTTCTGCTCATTTCTGTCCCTTCTCCTTCCTGCTCCTTCACCTACTTTACCTTCCTGCTCCTTGCTGCCCCTTCTGCTCCTTGCTGGTTCTTTCTCCTCCTTCTCCTACTTTACCTTTGTGCTCCTTCTGATTCTTTCTGCTCCTTGCAGATGCTTCCTGCTCCCTGCTGACCCTTCCTGCTCATTTCTATTCCTTTCTGCTCCTTCTCCTACTTTACCTTTGCGCTCCTTCTGCCCCTTCCAGCTCCTTACTGCCCTTTCCAGCTCCTTGCTGGCCCTTTCTGCTCCTTCTTCTACTTTACCTTTGTTTGCCTTCTGATTCTTTCTGCTTCTTTACCTTTGTGCTGCTTCTGTCCCTTCCTGCCCTTCCTTCTCCTTGCAGACCCTTCCTGCTCCTTGCTGCCCCATTCTGCACCTTTACCTTCTTTACCATTGTGCTCCGTCTGTCTCTTCCTGTTCCTTGCTGCCCCTTCATGCTCATTGCAGACCCTTCCTGCTCCTTGCAGACCCTTTCGGCTCCTTGCAGACCCTTCCTGCTCCTTTCAGATCCTTCCTGCTCATTGCAGGCCCATCCTACTCCTTGCTGACCCTTCCTGCTCCTTTCTGACCCGTCCTGCTCCTTGCACACCCTCCCTGCCCCTTCCTGCTCATTTATGCTCCTTCTCCTACTCTACCTTTGTGCCCCTTCTGCCCCTACTAGCTCATTGCTGACCCTCTCTGCTTCTTGATGTCCTTTCCTGCTTATTTCTGTTCCTTCTCCTTTCTGCTCCTTCTCCTACTTTACCTTCCTGCTCCTTGCTGACCCTTCCTATATGCTGCCACCCATCCCTCACTTACCTGATCCGTATGCTGCCCCATCCCTCACTTACCTGCTCTGTAGTCTTCCCCCAATGCTTCACTTACCTAATCTGTAGGCTGCCCCTCCATGCCTCACTTACTTGATCTGTAGGCTGCCCCCACATGCCTCACTTACTTGATCTGTATGCCTCACTTATCCGATCTGAAGGCTGTCTCCCCATCCCTCACTTACCTGATCTGTAGGCTGCCCCCCTCACTTGCCTGTTCTGTAGGCTGCCCCCCATCCCTCACTTACCTGATCTGTAGGCTGACCCCCCTTCCCCCCCATGCCTCAGTTATCTGATCTTTAGGCTTTTTTTTTTAAATGGGTGAATCATCTGACTCTGAAGACTGGTCTTCCATTTTTTAAAACAACTCCAATATTACAATTTATACCTCTCTAATTGTAATTATACTTGTCACAGACTCTCCTTCATTACAATTACCCTTCACACTTTCCCTTCTACTTCTGAGACTGTGGCCTGGAGGGTGCTTATTTACGTGCATGCTGGTCTTACCCACTCTCCATACCGCTATGGAGAGATGTTTTCCTAAAAATTAGCAATGTTACTTTCCTACAAATAAGCTCCTCTTTATCTTTCCACCAACACTAAACTCTTCATTATTAATGACTAGAGGAGTTTTTTTTCACTAGTTTTTTTTCCCCCTGATTTTTATTTCATGCAACAGTATGACATCCTACTGTTTGCAGAGGAAGAATAAGGAGACAAAGATACTTTTTTTTTCATTCTCCTTTCTTTTCCTCCCCTTTCTCTCTTCTTTTTCTCTCCCACCCCCAACTTTCTTTTCTTTTACCACATTGTGGAGTATAACTATAACTATAAACATGGGCAAAATATACACTATTGCTATTGCTCATGTAATTTCATCATACCAATGTTCGATGTGTATTTTTCATTATATCTCTCCACTTTAAAGGGACACTATAGTCACCAGAACAACTACAGCTTAATGTAGTTGTTCTGGTGAGTATAATCATTACCTTCAGGCATTTCCATGCAAGCACTGCCTTTTCAGGGTTACATTTTATATGGATGAATAGCCCTGGGTCCCATCTGAGATCCCTGCAAAAAGTGGGGCGATCAAATGTATAGAGCTGGAGATATCAGCGACGAAAGTCTGGGGCTCAAGGCTCTGTACATCAGTTCCATGATATTGCTTGGTTTAGTCCGGTGAATTCAAACTTTGCGCCTAAACCAAGCAATGCTCAATCAGCCGAAATGGCGTGAAACAAATCGCGCCAATCAGCGTAAGGGGGGGGAGGAGTTTCGTCCCTGCGGCGACCAATCTGCACTTTATTCGTGCCGGCCAACCAGGAGAGTGGTGCGAACCCAGTTTAAATGGGCGCTCCCTTTCCCATTGGTCGGCACGGACTTCCATGCGGCCAGCGGGAACCCTGCAGCCCTGAGACTGACTCACGGGCCTAGGACTTTTTTTGCTGGCAAGTGTCCCTCTCTCCGGTCGATATCCCCACACAGGTATCCACTGGGGAGAGCGCTTTTCCCCACAGAGAAAGATTTTACATGTTTTAGTAAGACTCATTGTTCATATTCAAGAATAGATTTTATATTTGGAGACCGAAATTTTATAGAAAATGTGAAATCTACGAATATAATTACGGTCACATGGTCTGATCATAATATGGTGAAAATACAACTAAAGAATAATTTCATAAAGCACAGATCAGATTGGAAATTAAATGATGTTATTCATTTCTAAAACTAATAGGGAACAGATTGCAAAGGCGATAGACATGTATTGGTTGGACAATGATAATAATGAAGTGTCCTCTGTTACAAAATGGTGCGCATTTAAAAGTGTTATAAGGGGACACTTTATAAGCTTAGAAGCCCAGGAATCCCTGTCAAGTCTATATATTGAATTAAGCGAATGTTATAAAAAAAAAACATTGCGTCACCTGTAAGAACTATATCGAATCAAATCAGGACTATAGAAAATAAAATAAATGAAATTTTGATCTCTAAAATAAATAGAAATCTACAGTATATGAAAATAAATTATTATTATAGGGGGAACAAGGCAGACAAACTACTTACTAATAAAGTTAAAAACCTACAAAATGTTACAAAAATAAAACAGGGAAATGTAACAATATTAGACCCTAAAAAAATTGGAGAAGTATTTAGTGATTATTACTACAAACTATGTAATTTACCGGCTATATCATCCCAAGAGGAGATAAATAACTATTTTTCGAATATCCATCTCCCTAGGCTAGATGATTCTCAACTAGAGCAATTGAATACAGAGATCTCATTCCAAGAAGTTCTTGACTCCATTGATGCTATGAAAAAAAATAAAGCGCCGGGTCCAGACGGGTTCACAGACTCCTTTTTTAAAACATATAAGGACAGGCTGGCTCAGAGAATGGTAGATTGCTATAATTTAGCGATGAATACAGGCAAATTACCTAAAGAAATGTTGGTTGCAAATATCCTCCCTATTTTAAAAAACAGTAAAAATCCAGAAGAAATAACTAACTATCGCCCAATAGCCCTATTAAATAATGACTATAAAATGTATGCCTCAATCATTGCTAAAATAATTAAGAATATAATCTCCTCTCTGATTTCAGAAGATCAGATAGGCTTTATACCAGGTAGGATGTCTTCTAACCATATTAGGAAGATATTAAATATATTCACAAAGATTCATGCAAATAAAACCCCTTTCTTAACAATGGCCTTAGATGGAGAAAAGGCATTTGATAGGGTTGGTTGGAATTTTATGCAGTCAACTTTAAAAGCTTTTGGGTTTTCAGGGCGGATTATTCTGGCAATCTCGGCCTGTTATTCCTTACCATCAAGTAGGATTGTTAGGGGGGGGGGGGGATTAAGTCCGATTGGTTTATGGTATCGAATGGTACCCGTCAGGGATGCCCTTTATCCCCACTACTTTATATTCTAACAGCTGAACCCCTGGCATATGAAATACGAAAAAATCCTGAAATAACAGGGTTTAAAATGACAGATACAGATTTTAAGATAAGTCAATATGCGGATGATACACTGTTAACGTTAACCAACCCAATTAAGTCAGTTCCAGTTGCTATGCAAGTAATTGAAAGATATAGCCGTCTGTCAAACTATAAACTTAATGTTCAAAAAAACGACGTTATTACCCTTCTATATGCAAGAGGAAGATTATCAATATCTAAATGAACATTATGCCTTTAAATGGGAAAAAAAGGGATTTGTCTACCTTGGGATCAATATAGTGAAAAATCCAGGTAATATAATTATCAGGGCTCCGCGGGCAGCGGTGAGGGGAGGCTGCAGTCCGCTCGCAGCGCTGCCCGTGGTTACCCCCTCCTCTTACCGTTCGGCGACCGGCGTCCTCTCCTCTTGACACGCCGCTCGCGTCCTCTCCTCCACCTCCACCCAGCGGCAGCATGTCTAACGCTGCACGCTGGGAGCCGGCACCCATATCAGTACGCTGGGGTCACTCACGTGACCCGGCGTTAAAGCGACAGTACAAAAATCACAGTGGGGGGTATAGATACCCCCCACGTGTGTTTGTTAATTCTGATTGGAAGTTATCCAATCAGAATTAAGGCTAGGATATTTATACTTACCTTTCCTGCCTCTCAGTGCCCTGTTGTGGTCTTTGCTTTATGTATTGATACTAAACGTGGGCTTTCTGGTTACGTACTCTCTGGCTTGTTAATCTGACTTTGTGACTTTCTCCTACCCTTTGACCTCAGCTTGTTTCTCGTTACTCTGTTTTCTGGTCCCCCTTACGCGGCTTATCTCCTGACTATTCTGTGTGTGCTTAGCCCGGCCACTCTAAGGTCCGGTACTGCACACTTTCTGTGTGTGTGTCTGTGTGTGTGTTAGCGAGTTGGGTTCCCCGAATCGTGACATTACAACAGGGCCATAATGGAACCTGCTGACATACCACAGCTCCTAGTTAATCAGGAGGCTAGAATGGATGGCTTGGACCACCGTATGGATCAGTTTGCTCAAGATTTGCAGACCATACTGGCTCGTACTGCACACCTGCAGCCTGCCGTCCAGGAGGCGGTTGCTGCTGTGCCCGAACCCGTTGCCACTCCAGTACCCGTTCCTGCTCATGTAGTCCATATGACACCGCCACAGCGCTATAGTGGTGACCCAGCATTGTGTCGTGGTTTCCTCAATCAAATTGACATCCATTTGGTGATGAATCCACGTTCCTATCCCACCGACAGATCCAAAATTTCCTTTTTGATAAACCACCTGTCTGGGATAGCTTTAGCATGGGCAAACCCCATGTGGGAAAATAAGTCTCCTATGTCCTTTGCAGATTTTTTTGTCAGTATTCAAACGCAAGTTTGATCAACCCGGCAGGGTTGCCTCTGCTGGCAAAGCTCTGCTTAGGGTTCGACAGGGTAACAGATCTGTAGCGGATTATACTATTGAATTCCGCACTCTAGCAGCTGAAGTGGTTTGGAATAACGACGCCCTCGTAACAGCCTTTCAGGAGGGTTTGGCCGCTTACATACTGGATGAGATAGCATCCAGGGAACTGCCTGTCCTTCTAGATGATATTATAGACTATGTAATCCTTATTGATAACCGCATTAGAGAGAGACGTAGTCAAAGACGGCTGGATACACGGGTGCAATTGGGTGCTACGGGGTTAACTGAGGCTGAAAGAACGTATCGTAGAAGGGAGGGGTTATGTCTTTATTGTGGAAAGAGGGGGCACCACTGTAATACATGCCCTAAATTACAGGGAAACTCCAGCACCTAAGGCCTAGAGAGGGGTCGGCCTCGGGTGTTATGACTTTGTCCCCTCATGTGTCCATCTCCAGACCATTTATTATGGTCTCTCTTTTGGTCAATAAAACCACCATAACAACTAAAGCCTTGATCGATTCAGGTGCGGCTGACAACCTTATGGATGAGACCTTTGCCAGAACCGCAGCCTTGACTTTGATCCAAAAGGCCACACCCTTGGCCGTTGAGGCCATAGATGGTAGACCACTTGAGAGACCTCTGGTGACCCATGAAACCCAAGATATAGTTATGTCTGTGGGTGCTTTACACAAGGAAAGGTTAACCTTCCAAATAATTGACTCCCCTACTGCTTCCATTGTTCTGGGTTTTCCCTGGTTAGTGAAACACAACCCAGTACTTGATTGGGGTTGTTTAGACATACTCTCCTGGGGGGAATCCTGTCAACGAGACTGTATGGCCCAAGTACGTCCCGTTCAGGGGCGTACCTAGAGCATTTGGCACCCGGGGCGGGTCCTATTTTTGGCACCCCCCCCACCCCCCAACTTTAAAATGTAAAAAGCAACCACAATTTTTTTTTTATGTATTTAGTACTAAGCAGTGTTTATGCTTTTAAATGTAAGCATGTTTTTGTATGAAGTATGTTTGAGTGAATGTAGGATGTGTGTCTGTATGTGGTGTTGGCGTTTGAATGCAGGCATGCATTTTTATGTAGTGTGGTTTTTGAAGGCAGTGGTGTGGTTATATATAATGGTGGCATTGAAATGCAGGGTTGTATTTGTGTGTAGTGTTGGCGAGATTCTGAGATGTATGCACATATACACATACACACACACCTAAATACACACTGACACACATGCAGATACATAGACACATAGGAACAATATATAGGGGGTAAGATACCACAATCCAAACTGGGGGGGGGGGGGCACTAAAACTTTTCACTAAGGGATGGGGTAATGTGCTGCCATTGGCAGCATGCAGTGCACGTTGGCATCAGTCAACAAATTTGCATATAATTCACATTAGCCACCCAGATTTCTTGTTCGTGGGCTAGCTGACTTCCTTAACGTCGATCTTTGTTTATCAGATAACTCCCTTATTTGCTATCCTTATGTGGGATTGCCATATTTAGGGACACCAAATAAGGATAAGGGAGCTATCTGCTAAACAGAACCCTAATTTGGTATCTTTAAATATGGAAATCTCACATAAGGACACCAATTTAGAGAATTATCAACTAAACAGCTAAAAGATGAATTAAAAAAACAAAAACCTTTTCCTAATTTCAGTTGTTTAGTAGATAACGCCCTTATTTGTTATCCTTATGTGGGATTGCAATATTTAAGGACACCAAATAAGGGAGCTATGTACCAAACACATACACATTTATATACACACACAATAACACAATAGGTGTATGTCTGTGTGTATATCTGTGATTGTGTGTGTGTATGTATATATATACACGTGTGTATGTATGTGATGTTTGCGTGTGTATATCTAATTATGTGTGTTTGTAATTGTATGTGTGTGGTCACACACACTTAACTACAGAGATACACACACAACCACACACATAAACACATACATACACAATCACAGACCCACACACATACAATTACAAACACACATAATTAGATATACACATGCAAACATCACATACATGCACACATTTAATAATTAAGAGGTCCACCCAGCCTCCCTACCTTGCTCTGGGAGGGCTAGAGTGGATCCTCAGTCCCTGGTAGTCAGTGGTTGCTGCTGGGATCTCTGTGCTCTTCATGCACACGTCCCTTGCACATCCTGTAATATGACGCCGATGCTTGGATGATGTTATGTGCCGACTCACTGCAGGGCGAAGACAGTCAGATACAGTCAGATGTACACAGTTATACGCATATACTGTCAAATACAGCCACATGCACACCGTACCAAACACATAGTCACTTGCACACTGTCAAACGCACAGCTGCAGGCAGACAGTAACACACACAGTTACAGACCGACAGTCACACACACACAGCTACAGGCAGACAGTCACACACACACAGTCTCACACACACACAATTACAGGCAGACTGTAACATAGTTACAGGCAGCACACAGTCACACACACTCAGTGACATGCAGACAGTCCCAGGTAGACAATCACAGGCAGACATTCATACATACAGGCACAGGCAGACATTCACACACACAGTCACCAAAAGTCAGTCTCATGCACAGTCACAGGCAGACAGTCACACTCAGTCCCAGGTAAACTGTCACAGGCAGACATTCACACACACAGGCACAGGCAGACAGTCACAGACGCAGTCACAGGTAGACAGCCACAGGCAGACATTCACACACAGTCACAGATAGCCACAGGCAGACATTCACACACAGTCACAGATAGTCACAGGCAGGCATTCACACACAGTCACAGATAGTCACAGGCAGATATTCACACACACAGTCACAGATAGTCACAGGCAGACATTCACACACACAGTCACATATAGTCACAGGCAGACATTCACACACAGTCACAGATAGTCACAGGCAGTGGCGTACGTACCGCGGTCGCAGGGGTCGCAGCTGCGACCGGGCCCGGCACTCCAGGGGGCCCGGCCGCCCTGTGGCCCCCCGCGACCGGGTAGCAGCTGCCATGCTTTGCGGCCCCGGCCCGCGCGGCAAACCGCCGGGGCCGCATGTTAAGGGGCCACCCGATGGACATGGATTGTAAGGGGGCCCGGTCTGCGCTGAGCGCTTTAAGAGCGCGACCGGACCCCCTGTGATGAGATCATCACACGCTGGGAGGAAGTGACCGCACGTCACTCCTCCCAGCATACTGAGAGCCCGCGCGGGAGGAAACAGAAAGGAGGAGGGAGTCAGAGTGAGAACTCTGACTCCCATCAGGCTGAGCCACCACTGGACCCCAGGGAAATCACACATGGTAGGAAACATTTTGTGTCTCTGTATGTGTGTATGTATGTGTGTCTGTGTCTCTGTATGTGTGTATGTGTGTCTGTCTCTCTGTGTGTGTGTATCCGTATGTATGTCTGTGTGTGTGTGTATGTGTGTCTGTCTCTGTGTGTGTGTGTATCCGTATGTATGTCTGTGACTCTGTGTTTGTATGTATGTGTGTGTCTCTGTGTGTATGTTTGTCTGTGTCTTTGTCTCTGTATGTGTGTGTATGTGTTTATGTATGTTTGTGTCTGTGTCTCTGTATGTGTGTATGATTGTATGTGTGTGTCTCTGTATGTGTGTATGTGTGTGTCTCTGTATGTGTGTGTCTCTGTATGTGTGTATGTGTGTGTCTCTGTATGTGTGTATCTGTGTGTCTCTGTATGTATGTGTGTATCTGTCTCTGTATGTGTGTATCTGTATGTATGGCTGTGTATGTATGTGTGTATCTGTGTCTCTGTATGTATGTGTCTGCATGTGTGTATGTATGTGTCTGTCGGGGGTGTGTGTGTGTGTGTATCCGTATGTATGTCTGTGACTCTGTGTTTGTATGTATGTGTGTGTCTCTGTGTGTGTTTGTCTGTGTCTTTGTCTCTGTATGTGTGTGTGTGTGTATGTGTTTATGTATGTTTGTGTCTCTGTATGTGTGTATGATTGTATGTGTGTATCTCTGTATGTGTGTATGTGTGTGTCTGTCTCTGTATGTGTGTATCTGTATGTATGGCTGTGTATGTATGTGTGTGTCTGTGTCTCTGTATGTATGTGTCTGCATGTGTGTATGTATGTGTCTGTCGGGGGTGTGTGAATGTGTTTGTGTCTGTATGTATGTGTCGGGGGGGAAGAACCCACAGTCAGGGGGGAGAGGGTCAGGGTGGGGGGGGGGGGGCACGGGTCAGATTCGCCACTGGTCACAGGCAGACATTCACACACAGTCACAGATAGTCACAGGCAGACATTCACACACAGTCACAGACAGTCAAAGGGAGGGATTCACACACACAGACAGTCACAAGCAGTTTCACAAACACAGTCACAGACAGTCAAAGGCAGGGATTCACACACACAGTCACAAGCAGTTTCACACACACACACACACTCTCTCTCTCTCTCTCTCTCTCATTTACTGGTGGAGGAGTCCAGTCAGTGAGTCCCTGGTGTGTTGGAGTTGGGGAAGCAGGGCCTCCTTCCTGCTTCCCCTCAGTGTGCTGCAGTGAAAGGCAGCAAATGGAGGCTGGCTGTAGCTCCGCCCCCGCATCCGGTTTGGCTCTGCCCCCATTTCTCCGTGCAGTACACTGTACTGCTGAATTCCCAGCCCCTGCGTGTGTGAGCTGTGTGGCTCCCGGCGCCCTGTGCAGCCACACAGCTCACAGAGTCACAAGCCCTGGAGGCACCCCCTTACCTGGAGGCACCCCCTTACCTGGTGGCACCCCCCTAACTGGTGGCACCCGGGGCGGACCGCACCCCCCGCCCCTCTCTTAGTACGCCACTGGTCCCGTTTGTTTACTTAACGTGCCCACGGCTAAACCGCTTTCTGTTTCTGTCCCTTCTGTGTATGCAGACCTTGCTTTGGTTTTCTAAAAAAGGGAGGCAGATAAGCTACCCCCACACCGTGAGTATGACTGTGCCATAAACCTATTACCCGGTACTATGCCTCCTAGGGGTAAGGTCTACCCTCTTTCTGAGAAAGAAAACCAGGTCATGGAGGAGTACATACGGGAGGCCTTAAGTAAAGGTTTTATTAGAAGGTCCTCCTCTCCTGCCGGGGCTGGTTTCTTTTTTGTGGCAAAAAAGGAGGGCGATTTGAGACCGTGTATAGACTACAGAGCCCTAAACAATATAACGATTAAAAAAGCCTATCCGATCCCCCTCATTACTGAATTGTTTGATCGTGTCAAAGGTTCTAGATATTTTACTAAACTAGACCTCAAGGGGGCTTATAACCTTGTTCGTATCAAGGAGAACGATGAATGGAAAACGGCGTTCAATACGCGTAGTGGGCATTACGAGTATCTGGTCATGCCTTTTGGATTGTGTAATGCTCCTGCCGTTTTCAAGGATCTCATAAACGATGTCCTTAGAGATCTACTGCATGTCTGTGCTGTAGTCTACCTTTATGACATACTTGTATATTCTCCAGATTTGAAGACACATCATACTCATGTTAGGATGGTGCTTAAGAGGTTGTTGCAGAACGGTCTTTATTGTAAATTAGAAAAATGCTTATTCGACCAAACTTCTGTACAATTCCTGGGTTATGTTATTTCTGAACAAGGATTCAGCATGGATCCTTCTAAATTGGAAGCCATCTTGTCCTGGCCCCTTCCCCAAGGTCTTAAGGCAATACAGCGATTTATAGGGTTTGCCAATTATTATAGAAAGTTCGTTAAAAACTTCTCATCCATTATTTCCCCTATCACTAAACTGACAAAAAAGGGTTTACACCCCAAGGTTTGGAATCCTAATGCTATTGTGGCCTTCGAGACTCTAAAAAAGGCTTTTGCCACTGCCCCTGTGTTACACCATCCTGATCCTTCCCTTCCCTTTGTACTGGAAGTAGACGCCTCTGAATCAGGTATAGGAGCAGTGTTGTCACAAAGACAATCATATGACGAACCCCTCCTTCCCTGTGGTTACTTTTCTAAACGCTTGTCAGAGTCTGAAAAGAATTACGACGTTGGGAACAGGGAATTATTGGCTATAGTGATGGCATTTAAGGAATGGAGGTACTTGTTAGAAGGAGCTAGACACAAGATTCTGGTTATAACCGATCATAAAAATCTATCCTATATCGCAGAGGTTATCCTCCCGTCAGGCTAGATGGTCTTTATTTCTCTCACGTTTTCAGTACATAATCACATACAGGCCTGGTTATCAAAATATCAAGGCTGATGCTATCTCCCGCCAGTACGAACCTGTAGATTCTGTTACCTCCACTCCTGAGCCCATTGTACCCACAACTAATATAATAGCTACTACCCGTTTGGTTATCTCGTCTCTTTTTCTTGATGGTATCAAGTCATACCAATCCCAAGCACCCTCTGAGACTCCTATTGGTAAGCTGTACGTGAAAGTAAATGACAGAAAGAAGTTGTTAACTTTATTTCACACCGCCAAAACGGCTGGTCATCCAGGGGTTACCAAGACTTACAAGGGTCTTTTCCAACAGTTTTGGTGGCCCTCACTCAAAAAAGACGTGGTAGATTATGTGCAGGCTTGCCGTGTCTGTACACAGTGTAAGTCCCCTAATGTTAAACCCCTGGGACTCCTTATGCCCCTATCTGTACCCAAGAAACCGTGGACACACTTATCCATGGACTTTATTGTGGATCTTCCTTCATCTGATGGGCAGACAGTAATTTTGACTGTAACGGATAGGTTCTCCAAAATGGCGCACTTCATTCCGCTTAAGAAGCTACCTTCTGCGGTTCAGTTGGACTTAGGAGTTTGCCAAAGAAGTGTTTCGCTTGCATGGTATACCACAAGATATCGTATCTGACAGGGGCCCTCAGTTTGTCTCTCGGTTTTGGAGAGGCTTTTGTGCTGAGATGGGGGTCTCCTTATCGTTTACTTCCTCCTATCATCCGCAATCTAATGGAGCTGCCGAACGAGCAAATCAGTCTGTGGAGTTGTATTTACGCTGTTTCACGAATGCACACCAGGACAACTGGACCCGTCTCCTTCCCTGGGCTGAGTTTGCCAGGAACACTGTGTCTCATTCTTCTACTGGCGTAAGTCCTTTTATGGTGGCTTATGGGTTCCAACCCGCTGTCCTTCCCGGTGTGTTCTCCGACAAGGGAATGCCCGCTTTGGACGAGCACCTCGCCTCCTTACGGAAGATGTGGGATCAGGTCCATGCTGCTCTTTGTCGTGCTGCTGCTACTCAAAAGAGATTTGCTGATCGTCGTAGGTGTGCGGCTCCTTCTTATGCTCCGGGTGATAGGGTTTGGTTGTCCTCTAGGAATCTCCGCCTTAGGGTTCCCTCGATGAAGTTCGCGCCCAAGTTCCTTGGTCCCTATAAGGTGTTGCGTAGGGTGAATCCTGTATCCTACTCCCTGGCCTTGCCCCCTTCCATGCGCATACCTAACACCTTTCACACCTCCCTTTTGAAGCGCTTGCTCTGTAATCGGTTCTCTGGGTCTCTCAGGCGTTCCGATGCCCTCCGCACGGTCTCTAGTGACGTATATGAGGTGGCTGCTCTCCTTGATTCTCGTTTCTCTCCAGGTCGGTTGCAGTATCTGGTTGATTGGAAGGGTTACGGCCCGGAGGAGCGGTCGTGGGTTTCTGTCTCTGACTTGGACGCGCCCTCTTTGATCCGCTCCTTTCATGCGCGGTTTCCTTTGAAGCCTTCGGCTTCCCGCCCTCCGGGCGGTCCTCGAGGGGGAGGTTATGTCAGGGCTCCGCGGGCAGCGGTGAGGGGAGGCTGCAATCCGCTCGCAGCACTCACCCTCGGTCCGTCGCTGCCCGTGGTCCCCCCTCCTCTTACCGTTCGGCGAGCGGCGTCCTCTCCTCTTGACACGCCGCTCGCATCCTCTCCTCCTCCCCCCCCCAGCGGCAGCATGTCTAACGCTGCACGCTGGGAGCCGGCACCCATATCAGTACGCCGGGGTCACTCACGTGACCCGGCGTTAAAGCGACAGTACAAAAATCACAGTGGGGGGTATAGATACCCCCCACGTGTGTTTGTTAATTCTGATTGGAAGTTATCCAATCAGAATTAAGGCTAGGATATTTATACTTACCTTTCCTGCCTCTCAGTGCCCTGTTGTGGTCTTTGCTTTATGTATTGATACTAAACGTGTGCTTTCTGGTTACGTACTCTCTGGCTTGTTAATCTGACTTTGTGACTTTCTCCTACCCTTTGACCTCGGCTTGTTTCTCGTTATTCTGTTTTCTGGTTCCCCTTACTCGGCTTATCTCCTGACTATTCTGTGTGTGCTTAGCCCGGCCACTCTAAGGTCCGGTACTGCACACTTTCTGTGTGTGTGTCTGTGTGTGTGTTAGCGTGTTGGGTTCCCCGAATCGTGACAATAATGATGGCTTATGTAATCCCTCTGATTGGAGAATGTACTCAATCTCTAAAACAGTGGAATTCTATGCAGTTATCTTGGTGGGGTAGGGTTAATTTTATTAGGGCATATGTTTTTCCTAGGTTTATTTATTTATTGAGGATGATTCCGATACAGATGCATCCCCAACAGCTCAAACTCATAAATAACTAAATTAAATGAACTAATAGACTCAGAGAAAGACACAAAAATATTAACCAGATGTGTTGATATAATGAAAAGTATAAAAGGACCTGTTCAGCCCCTAGCTAAAATCAAATGGGAAAGAGATTTATCAATAGAAATCGATATAAAGGAATGGAATAGGGCTCTTCAAACAGTGTACTCTATGGTACACTGCTTAAATATCAGGGAAGCTCATTATAAGCTTCTAAATCGATGGTATATGACACCAAATAAGATCCAGACATTTTCGAAGGAAGAGATCTCTAGATGCTGGAGATGTGGTAATGAGGGGGCGAATGAACTACACATATGGTGGAAGTGCGCTCCAATTAATGAAGCGTGGGATCAATTTTTGGGTCATATAAATAACCTTTTGGATATCACGCATATCTGGGCTCCAGATATTTTGCTCTTACATTTAAACCTCCCGCATTTAACTAAAGATAAGAAATGTTTGCTGATACAAGCTCTGATGGCTTTTAAGATGTCCATAGCAAAAAAATTGTAAAAAGACATCAATCGATTCATGGTCGCATATTAAGGTAATCATTATAACCCAATGTAAAATGGAAAGGGGTATAGCCTCCAATTTAAGTATTAATATTCGTCAATATGAGATATGGGATAAATGGATAAAGGTCCTCGAAAATCCGACAGAGGAAAGACTACTTAACATTAAATAGGAATTTTTAGATAAGGGGGAATCTAATATGAACTAGGAGCGGTATAATTTACAATATGAATGATAAAGTAAGAAATGTCAACTTTACTGTTTGTTTGTTTGTCTATTTATTTGTTTATTATTTGTATGAGAGTAGAGTTGGAAGTGAAGGACATTTAGTTTCCGGCACTTTCTCCTCCGTTGAAGATTGTATGCTTGAAGTATATTTCGTGGAGAGCAGTTAAATTGCTCAATATTGATGTTGATAAACACGATGTGCAATATAATATACTGTATATGCTTCTCTGCAATTGTATATGTATACATTTTACTGTTTGTTGTATGTTTTTCATGTTTGTACAATATATTTGAAAAAATACCAATAAATAAATTCTCAAAAAAAAAAAAAAAATCATTCAGTGTCAAAACATATTTTAATTCATAACAAAGATAGGTAGATCTATATTGTGATTTGGGTTAGAATTGTGATATTGCAATAGCTGAATTCTGTCGTAGTTTTTTAATTCAGTAATTAAGGTATCAATGTAATTCTCCTTGTGTTGTTTTTCTAAAAACTGTTCTTTAAGGCTATATGCTTGATCTTGGAATGCTTCATTTTTAGAACAATTACGTTTTAGCCTTGTGAGTTGGCTTTTAGGGATACGTTTCAACCATGAGGGATGGTGACAGCTTGTGGAATCAATAAAGGTGTTTGTATGAACCTTTTTACAAAAAGTTTGAATGTGTAACTCGTTATCTTCCACATAGACTTCCAGGTCTAGGAATTGAATTTTGGTGGTGCTGACTTCTGTATTTAGTTTAATCCCTTTGTTATTTTCATTTAAAAAGGATAAAAGATTATTTAAACTTTCTTTTGTGCCCTCCTAAATAAAAAACAGGTCATCTATGTAACGTCGGTATAGAACAAGATGTGAATACCATTTAGAGTTTGACCAAATATATGAATCTTCCCAAGAAAATACTGAGAATAGGAATACAAAAAAGGAAGTTCAGTACCAGCGCTATAATATTGGATACAGATTCTTAGTACCACAGTGTGAAAAAATGGCAAACCAGCAGCTAAATCACCTGTTCTTATCTTATAATATGGAAGTATGAATCAAAATCTGGCAGTGAAGCGCTTAGTGTCAATGCAGTGCAAGTTCTGTGCAGTGAATTCATCAACAAACATGCATTTATACTTTATATAAAGTCTATACTATGATGTGTTTCTATTTTATGTTTTAAAGGAACAATATATTTTACTAAGATTCCACGATAGACACCTATTAAAAGTATATATGCATGTTTGTTGATGAATTCACTGAACAAGTCTAATAGACAGAACTTGCACTGCATTGACACTAAGCGCTTCACCTCCAGATTTTGATTCATATGAATCTTCCCAGTCCGCCATAAAGAGGTTGGCATAACTAGACACTAGCCTTGTGCCCAAAGCGGTGCCCTTTTGCTGTAGATAAAAGCAGTCATAAAACCAAAAATAATTATTATTTATTATAATTATACAAAAAAGAATTATTATATATTATAATTATAATAATTATTATAAATATCATTCAAAAAATGTTATATATCTCTTAGAGTGCCCTTGCAAATTGCAGTATGTCGGGATGACCACCAGATGTTTAAAAACCCGTATAGCAGAGCACTGTAGGAATATATCAAAAGATTTTTTAAATCAGTCAGTGTCGAAACATTTTTTAATTCATAACAAAGACCCTAAATTTTTCAAGTTTTATGCTATAGAAAAAATATCTCTCCCATGGAGATGCCCACTTAAAACCCTTGTTTTTTGTTTTTGTTGAGTCTTCGTCCTTCCATATTCTATCTAGACTCAGGTTTAAGTACATTATTTGTAATTCTTTTTTATCCCCTCCAGCAGCGGCCTTCTTGGTACACCGCAGTGGCCATCTTGGAACCCCTTTGAAAGTGAACTCCTCTGTATTACAATTCTTATTGTGGATACTTATTATTCCTAATACATTTACACATACTATGTTGTTTTTAAACTCTCTTTTATCTTAGTTGCTTATTTTTTATTTTTTTATGTTTTAAAGTTAATTAATGTTCAGGTCACACGATCAGTGACATCATCTGACCGTTTTTATTTTTATTTCATAGCTATTAAAGAGTGAAGGTCCCCTACTCTATAACACTTTGAAAAAGCCTTCTGTATAGGTGAAATGCATTAGTGTGTTATGTACTTTTCTTTTTATTTGTTTAATAAAATCATTGTGCCCCTGGACCTTCATTGGACATCTGTTATTGGAGTAGCTGTATCTCACATTCCCAGGTGGGGGACAACTCACATATGCTGTAAAGGACTGAGCAGTAGTGTTGTTGCGAACCCGGAATTTTCGGTTCGCGAACGGCGAACGCGAACTTCCGCAAATGTTCGCGAACCGCCATTGACTTCAATGGGCAGGCGAATTTTAAAAACAACAGGGACTCTTTCTGGCCACAATAGTGATGGAAAAGTTGTTTCAAGGGGACTAACACCTGGACTGTGGCATGCCAGAGGGGGATCCATGGCAAAACTCCCATGGAAAATTGCACAGTTGATGCCGAGTCTGCTTTTAATCCATAAAGGGCAGAAATCACCTAACATTGACACCTGTCCTCAAAGCCCAGCCCTGATACACACTGACACAGAGCAGAATAGAGACGGTTCCCCCTACATAGGGTCACTTGGCAGATATGGATTGACACCTGTCCTCAAAACCCCTGATACACACTGACACAGAGCAGAATAGAGACTGTTCCCCCTACATAGGGTCACTTGGCAGATATGGATTGACACCTGTCCTCAAAACCCCTGATACACACTGACACAGAGCAGAATAGGGACTGTTCCCCCTACATAGGGTCACTTGGGCAGATATGGATTGACACCTATCCTAATGATCCCTGATACACAGTGACACAGAGCAGTATAGGGACTGTTCCTCCTACATAGGGTCACTTGGCAGATATGGATTGACACCTATCCTAATGATCCCTGATACACAGTGACACAGAGCAGAATAGGGACTGTTCCTCCTACATAGGGTCACTTGGCAGATATGGATTGACACCTATCCTAATGATCCTTGATACACACTGACACAGAGCAGAATAGAGACTGTTCCCCCTACATAGGGTCACTTGGCAGATATGGATTGACACCTATCCTAATGATCCCTGATACACAGTGACACAGAGCAGAATAGGGACTGTTCCTCCTACATAGGGTCACTTGGCAGATATGGATTGACACCTATCCTAATGATCCCTGATACACAGTGACACAGAGCAGAATAGGGACTGTTCCTCCTACATAGGGTCACTTGGCAGATATGGATTGACACCTATCCTAATGATCCCTGATACACACTGACACAGAGCAGAATAGAGACTGTTCCCCCTACATAGGGTCACTTGGCAGATATGGATTGACACCTATCCTAATGATCCCTGATACACACTGACACAGAGCAGAATAGAGACTGTTCCCCCTACATAGGGTCACTTGGCAGATATGGATTGACAAATCCCTGACAAACAGCTACCACATGCAAGGAAGGCAGCAGGGGCGCAAATGACCCACTCCCGACGCGGGAAGGTAGTGACGACAAATAACAATACAGGACTCTTTAGAGGCCCTGTAATTGTAATCAGTCCACTTGAAATCCTTTAACTTTGATCAATTGGAGGGAAGTCTGGTGCAGAGCCACTGACCCATGCGCAGGGCCAGCCTTAGGCCTTTGGGCGCCCTGTGCAAGAAATGTTCCCGACGCGGGAAGGTAGTGATGACAAATAACAATACAGAACTCTTTAGAGGCCCTGTAATTGTAATCAGTCCACTTGAAATCCTTTAACTTTGATCAATTGGAGGGAAGTCTGGTGCAGAGCCACTGACCCATGCGCAGGGCCAGCCTTAGGCCTTTGGGCGCCCTGTGCAAGAAATCTTCACCCTGTCACACCCATGTGCAAGAAATCTTCACCCTGTCATAGGGTCACTTGGCAGATATGGATTGACAAATCCCTGACAAACAGCTACCACATGCAAGGAAGGCAGCAGGGGCGCAAATGACCCACTCCCGACGCGGGAAGGTAGTGACGACAAATAACAATACAGGACTCTTTAGAGGCCCTGTAATTGTAATCAGTCCACTTGAAATCCTTTAACTTTGATCAATTGGAGGGAAGTCTGGTGCAGAGCCACTGACCCATGCGCAGGGCCAGCCTTAGGCCTTTGGGCGCCCTGTGCAAGAAATGTTCCCGACGCGGGAAGGTAGTGATGACAAATAACAATACAGAACTCTTTAGAGGCCCTGTAATTGTAATCAGTCCACTTGAAATCCTTTAACTTTGATCAATTGGAGGGAAGTCTGGTGCAGAGCCACTGACCCATGCGCAGGGCCAGCCTTAGGCCTTTGGGCGCCCTGTGCAAGAAATCTTCCCGACGCGGGAAGGTAGTGACGACAAATAACAATACAGGACTCTTTAGAGGCCCTGTAATTGTAATCAGTCCACTTGAAATCCTTTAACTTTGATCAATTGGAGGGAAGTCTGGTGCAGAGCCACTGACCCATGCGCAGGGCCAGCCTTTGGCCTTTGGGCGCCCTGTGCAAGAAATCTTCACCCTGTCACACCCATGTGCAAGAAATCTTCACCCTGTCACACACACACACAGAGGCAGACAGCCATACACACGCACACACACAACTGCGACTGACTAGGTTTGTCACTTCCTCAAAAGGACGCATGAGCCTACAGGCATTGCGCATGAGCGTCCAGTAACGTGGCAAAACAATTCCCAGCTCCCCAGAGGCTGTCCTAGCACCGTGGTCATACAAATATTCATTATCATTAACAGCTTTTTCTTGTTGGAGCAGGCGGTCGAACATTAGGAGTGTTGAATTCCAACGTGTAGGGCTGTCGCAAATCAAGCGCCTCACTGGCATGTTGTTTCGCCGCTGGATATCGGCAAAGTGAGCCATGGCCGTGTAGGAACGCCTGAAATGGCCACACACCTTCCTGGCCTGCTTCAGGACGTCCTGTAAGCCTGTGTACTTATGCACAAAGCGTTGTATGATCAGATTACACACATGTACCATGCACGGCACATGTGTCAACTTGCCCAACTTCAATGCCGCTATCAAATTTTTTCCGTTGTCACACACCACTTTGCCGATATCCAGTTGCTGCGGAGTCAGCCACTTTTCCACCTGTGCGTTCAGGGTGGACAGGAGTGCTTGTCCGGTGTGACTCTCTGCTTTCAAGCAAGTCAAACCCAAGACGGCGTGACACTGCCGTATCCGGGATGTGGAATAGTACATGGGGAGCTGGGGGGGTGCCGTTGATGTGGAGCAAGAAGCAGCGGCACAAGAGGACTCAGCCGAGGAGGTTATGGAAGAGGATGGAGTAGGAGGAGTAGAGGAGGTGGCAGCAGGACTGCCTGCAATTCGTGGCGGTGTCACCAACTCCTCTGCAATGCCACGCATTCCTTGCTTGTCAGCCGGCAGCAGGTTTACCCAATGTGCAGTGTAGGTGATATACCTGCCCTGACCATGCTTTGCAGACCATGTATCAGTGGTCAGATGGACCCTTGCCCCAACACTGTGTGCCAGACATGCCATGACTTCCTTTTGCACAATCGAGTACAAGTTGGGGATTGCCTTTTGTGAAAAGAAATTCCGGCCGGGTACCTTCCACTGCGGTGTCCCAATAGCTACAAATTTTTTGAACGCCTTAGACTCAACCAGATTGTATAGTAAAAGCTGGCGGGCTAATAGTTCGGACAAGCCAGCTGTCAGACGCTGGGCAAGGGGGTGACTTGGTGACATTGGCTTCTTACGCTCAAACATGTCCTTGACAGAAACACATGACTGTGGGCAGATGAGCGGGAACTGCTCAAGGCGGGAGACGGAGTGGCGGATGGTTGAGAGGGGGCAAGAAGGACAGCAGTGGTTGACGTGGCTGAAGATGCTGGACCAGGAGTAGGATGGCGGCTTAGAGTAGGCGTGCTGCTTGTACTCATGTGTTGATCCCATAGGCGTTTGTGATGTGAGATCATGTGCCTACGCAAAGCAGTTGTACCTAGGTGGGTGTTGGACCTCCCACGACTCAGTTTCCTTTGGCACAGGTTGCAAATGGCATCGCTGTTGTCAGAGGCAGACACACAAAAAAAATGCCACACTGCTGAGCTCTGCAATGACGGCATTCTGGTGGTGGACACAGCATGCGTTGATTGGCGTGCTGTCGGGCTGACCCCGGGTGCCGATGCATGCTGTCTGACTGTGCCACTAGCTCCTTGCGACGACCCCCCCCTGCTTCCAACTGGTCTCCTCCTCCTCCTCTCTGTCTCCCCATCTGAACTTTCGCCCTGTTCTTCTTCTCTTCTAGCGGGCACCCACGTGACATCCATGGACGCATCGTCATCATCAACCGCTTCGCTTGTATCTGACAACTCAGAAAAGGAAGCAGCAGCGGGTACAACATCATCATCATCACACCGTACCTCCATGTGTTTAATGCTGCCTGCCTGAGACATATCCCTGTTATCTACATCCTCTAGCAATAATGGTTGCGCATCACTCATTTCTTCAAACGGGTGTGTGAATAACTCCTCTGACATACCAAGTAAAGCGGCTGTGGTGCTAGTTTTGGTGGTGGCGGCAGGCGGGTGAGTGCTATCTTGAGAGGTGCCTGAAGCTAAGCTGGAGGAGGATGGTGCGTCAAGGTTCCGAGCGGAGGCTGTACAAGATTGGGTGTCCTGTGTTAGCCAGTCAACTAAGTCCTCAGAACTTTTCAAGTTCAGGGTACGTGGCTTCTGAAAACTGGGCATTATTCTAGGGCAAAAGGGAATCACAGCACCACGACCATGACGGCCCCTGCGGGGTGGCCTGCCTCTGCCTGTCATTTTTTGGGGGATTTGTGGTACTATGCGTGCAAGCTACTGTGAGACCAGATATGATTGGCAATGTGCACTGGAACAGTTCTGCAGAGCACACACTGTAGGCCTGAGACACCCGCTTGAAGACAAGTAACTGCTATTCAATCTATAACAGTGAAAAACTAATTTTGGTTGTAAAAGCACGCTATAGAGACACAAGATATGAGTGGCAACTGTCAAAGCACGCTGGCACAGGTCTGCAGAGCACACGCTGAAGTAGGCCTGACACCAAGATGCTTGCAGACAACTAACTGATCTTCTATTACAGTGAAAAAAAATATTTCTTTTAAATCTAAAGCTTAACCAATTGTTAAAACAGATGTGAGTGGTGGCACTGGGCAAATAGGCACAGTATCCAATGTGAACCTCACACAGAAGCTGGCAGGCAGGCAACTGCTCTTCTATTACAGTGGAAACAAAATTTTGGTTGTAAAAGCACGCTATAGAGACACCAGATATGATTGGCAACTGTCAAAGCACGCTGGCACAGGTCTGCAGAGCACACGCTGAAGTAGGCCTGAAACACAGACGCTTGCAGACAACTAACTGCTCTTCTATTACAGTGAAAAAAAATTATTTCTTTTAAATCGAAAGCTTAACCAATTGTTAAAACAGATATGAGTGGTGGCACTGGGCAAATAGGCACAGTATCCAATGTGAACCTCACACAGAAGCTGGCAGGCAGGCAACTGCTCTTCTATTACAGTGGAAACAACATTTTGGTTGTAAAAGCACGCTAAAGAGACACCAGATATGATTGGCAACTGTCAAAGCACGCTGGCACAGGTCTGCAGAGCACACACTGAAGTAGGCCTGAAACACAGACGCTTGCAGACAACTAACTGCTCTTCTATTACAGTGAAAAAAAATGATTTCTTTTAAATCGAAAGCTTAACCAATTGTTAAAACAGATATGAGTGGTGGCACTGGGCAAATAGGCACAGTATCCAATGTGAACCTCACACAGAAGCTGGCAGGCAGGCAACTGCTCTTCTATTACAGTGGAAACAAAATTTTGGTTGTAAAAGCACGCTAAAGAGACACCAGATATGATTGGCAACTGTCAAAGCACGCTGGCACTGGTCTGCAGAGCACACGCTGAAGTAGGCCTGAAACACAGACGCTTGCAGACAACTAACTGCTCTTCTATTACAGTGAAAAAAAAATATTTCTTTTAAATCTAAAGCTTAACCAATTGTTAAAACAGATATGAGTGGTGGCACTGGGCTAGTGGGCACAGTATCCAATGTGAACCTCACACAGAAGCTGGCAGGCAGGCAACTGCTCTTCTATTACAGTGGAAACAAAATTTTGGTTGTAAAAGCACGCTATAGAGACACAAGATATGAGTGGCAACTGTCAAAGCACGCTGGCACAGGTCTGCAGAGCACACGCTGAAGTAGGCCTGACACCCAGACGCTTGCAGACAACTAACTGCTCTTCTATTACAGTGAAAAAAAAATATTTATTTTAAATGTAAAGCTTAACCAATTGTTAAAACAGATATGAGTGGTGGCACTGGGCCAGTAGGCACAGTATCCAATGTGAACCTCACACAGAAGCTGGCAGGCGGGCAACTGCTCTTCTATTACAGTGGAAACAAAATTTTGGTTGTAAAAGCACGCTATAGAGACACCAGATATGATTGGCAACTGTCAAAGCACGCTGGCACAGGTCTGCAGAGCACATGCTGAAGTAGGCCTGAAACACAGACGCTTGCAGACAACTAACTGCTCTTCTATTACAGTGAAAAAAAAATATTTATTTTAAATGTAAAGCTTAACCTATTGTTAAAACAGATATGAGTGGTGGCACTGGGCAAATAGGCACAGTATCCAATGTGAACCTCACACAGAAGCTGGCAGGCAGGCAACTGCTCTTCTATTACAGTGAAAAAAAAATATTTATTTTAAATGTAAAGCTTAACCTATTGTTAAAACAGATATGAGTGGTGGCACTGGGCAAATAGGCACAGTATCCAATGTGAACCTCACACAGAAGCTGGCAGGCAGGCACCTGCAATTACATTACACGGGGAAAAAAAAAAAAAAAAAAGCAGCCTGATGTTATAGCCCTAAAAAGGGCTTTTTGAGGTGCTGTCCTTACAGCAGAGATCAGATGAGTCCTTCAGGATTGTAGTGGACACTGAATACCCTAGCCAGGGGCGGACTGAGAACCCTCAGGGCCCCCGGGCAAAATAAATCAAGGGCCCCCTTACAGGCCCCACCCATACTCCGCAGCAAGCGCCACCCATGTCCCGCCTCCATGCACCGCCTCCAGCCACACCCTACACAATCTTTAGACACAAGGAACAAAAGTGCAATAATCCCTTCAAGGCCCCAGTAGAGACTACAATTGAGGTCTAATGGGCCATGGAGGGGGTCTTTCTAGCAGAGGCTATCTCAGTGTCCTTTAGAGAGTGTGTTAGAAAGAATCCCCTCCAGGCCCTATTAGAGACTACAATGGAGTCTAATAGGCTTGGAAGGGGGTCTTTCTAACAGAGGCCATCTCAGTGTCCCTGCTGGAAACAGTCGCCTCCAGGCCCCAGTAGAGACTACAATTGAGGGCTAATGGGCCATGGAGGGGGGGAGCATTCTAGCAGAGGCTATCTCCGTGTCCTTTAGAGAGTGTGTTAGAAAGAATTTCCTCCAGGTCCCATTAGAGACTACAATGGAGTCTAATGGGGCCTGGAGGGGGGTCTCTCCAACACTCTGGTTCCTATTCACAATATAGCAACACAACATAGCTGATACCTAGGCCAAGTTGGCTCCTCTTACCTTAATTACTGTTGCTGGCTGGCAGTCTGTGGGCTTGCTGGAAGGCTGTGGGCTTACTGGCTGCGGCTGGCAGGCTGTGGGCTTGCTGGCAGGCTGTGGGCTTGCTGGCAGGCTGTGGGCTTGCTGGCTACTGCCGGCAGGCTGTGGGCTTGCTGGCTACTGCCGGCAGGCTGTGGGCTTGCTGGCTGCGGCTGGCAGGCTGTGGGCTTGCTGGCAGGCTGTGGGCTTGCTGGCTACTGCCGGCAGGCTGTGGGCTTGCTGGCTGTGGGCTTGCTGGCTGCGGCTGGCAGGCTGTGGCTTGCTGGCTGTGGCTTGCTGGCTGGCAGGCTGTGGCTTGCTGGCTGTGGTTGTCAGGCTGTGGGTTTGCTGGCTTTAAGCCTAACTGGTGGCCTGTAGGCTGGCTGGCTGTCTACTGGCCAGCCTGTGGGCTGGTTGGCTGGCTTGCTGGCTACTGGGGCACTCGTAGATTATTTAAAGAAATAATCCATGCACAATAGCCACTACTACTCTGTGTAGTCGTTATGGTGCCAGGAGGGCCGGGCCCCCCTCCCAGAGTAAGTAGTCAAACCGTTTAAGAACAGTTTGACAACTTACCTGGGGTCTGCTGGGATATGAGGCTGTAGTAGGGTATAGGAGCAGTGGTGCAATGTGTAAGGGGTGCAGTGTGTGTGAGGAGGTGTAGTGTGTGAATGTGTAGGATGTGTGGGGCAATGTGTGTACGAGGGGGTTGTGTATGTGTGTGGCAATGTTAGTATGGGGGGCTGTGTGTGTATGGGTGGGCAGTGTATGTGTGTGTGTGTGTGAGGCAATGTGTGTAAATGTGTATGGTGTGTGTGGGGGCAGTGTGTGAATGTGTATGGTGTGTGGGGGCAGTGTGTTTATGGGGCTAAAGTTCACTCTCACCACTGCGACCACCAGGAATACCTGGTGGTCACAGTGTTGAGAGTGAACTCTAGCCCATAGCTCCAGGGCTAGAGTTTACTCTCGCAAGAGCCGTAACGTTGCCGTGGTAACCGCGGCAACGATCTGTGCTCGCGCAAGAAGGACCCAGAGGAGCTGCAGGCTGAGCTCCCGGGTCCTCTCTTCCTCCCTCCCCTGACGGCTGCCCGCACGGTGCCTGCGGACAGGGGAGGGGGCAATTGCCCTCCTCTTACTCCCCCCTCCCCCTCTTCTTACCCCCCCTCCCCCTCTTCTTACCCCGTTCTTACTCCCACTCTCTTCTTACCCCCCTTCTTACTCTCCCCCTCTTCTTACTCCCCCTCCCCCTCTCCTTACTCCCCCTTCTTACTCTCCCCCTCTTCTTACTTCCCCCTCCCCTCTTCTTACCCCCCTCCCCCCTCTTCTTACTCCCCTTCCTCTTTTTACCCCCTTTACTCCCCCCTCTCTTCTTACTCTCCCCTCTTCTTACCCCCCTCCCCCCTCTTCTTACTCTCCCCTTCCTCTTTTACTCCCCCCTCCCCCTCTTCTTACCCCCTTCTTACTCCCCCTCCCTTCTTACCCCCTCTCCCTCTTCTTACCCCCCTCTCTTTTTACCCCCCTCCCTCTCTCTTTTTACCTCCCCTACTCCCCTCTCTCTTTTTACCCCCCTCCCTCTCTCTTTTAACAACCCCCCTCTCTCTTTTAACCCCCCTCCCTCTCTTTTAACCCCCCCTCCCTCTCTTTTAACCCCCCCTCCCTCTCTTTTAACCACCCTCCCTCTTTTAAACCCCCCTCCCTCTCTCTTTTAACCCATCTCTTTTAACAACCCCCTCTCTCTTTTAACCCCCCTCCCTTTTACCCCCCCTCTGTCTCTTTTAACCCCCCTCTCTCTTTTAACCCCCCCTCCCCTCCCTCTCTCAACCCTCCCCCCTCCCCTCCCTCTCTCAACCCCCCCCTCTCTCTCTTTTAACCCCCCCTCCCTCTCTTTTACCCCCGCCCCCTCTCTCTTTTAACTCCCCCCTCCCTCCCTCTCTCTTTTTACCCCCTCCCCGTAGCGTGGCCGAGCTGCTCTGCGTCCGCGGTGCCGGCCGGATTGATAGGAAGGTGCACACACACTGAGTGTGCACCTTCCTGTCAGTCCGGCCGGGTACAGGAAACAGAAACTCCTGTTCCGCGCGGAACAGGAGTTTCTGTTTCCTGTACCCGGCCGGACTGACAGGAAGGTGCACACTCAGTGTGTGTGCACCTTCCTATCACTCCGGCCGGCACCGCGGACGCAGAGCAGCTCGGCCACGCTACGGGGAGGGGAGGTGAGAAGCTGCAGCCGCCTGAGCGCTCTTAAGAGAGCGCTCAGGCGGCTGCAGCATTTAAAGGGGCGGCCGGGCCCCCCTGATGGCGGGCCCCCCTCCCGGCCGGGCCCTCGGACCATGTCCGAAGTGCCCGACCGGTCAGTCCGCCCCTGACCCTAGCCTAGCTATCAATTTCCCCATGTAATCAGCAGCAGCTAAACTTTCCCTCCTCTCACTAAGCATGCATCTTCCGAATGAATCGAAAGTGGATGCTGGGAGAGAGGTTGGAGGGTGTGGAAGGGAGGGAGTGCTGCTGATTGGCTGTAATGTGTCTGCTGACCGAGAGGCAGAGGGTCAAAGTTTGCCCAATGATGACGAATAGGGGGCGGATCGAACTGCGCATGTGTCCGCCCGCCGCGGCGAACGCGAACACGCTAATTTCGCCGGGAACTGTTCGCCGGCGGACAGTTCAGTACATCACTACTGAGCAGTCTCTATTTGCTTATCCATTGTGAGTATATTTCTCTCTTTATTTTATTCATTTTATTAATACAGAGAACACTATTCCTGTTCTTTTATATCCTATATATAGAGAGAGATATATCACTGGAGCATCATCTGAAATACACCATGTGGGTTATTGGCACAGGAATACGATACCAGAGGAAATCAGGACACTCCTAACATCCACAGACAGGGATTGTACTGTCCATACGCTGTGATCTGGAGCTGATCTTGAGCTCCAGCAAAGTGTGAGTGCAATATATTTTCCTTATATTCTGCCTCTGCTGTTATAGACATACTACACTATATTAGTATTCCTGTCCCATTTTGTTTTCTCTCTTATATTGGCTCCATTTGATTCCACACAAGGACTTTAATTGTTAAGTACTGCTTCCCTACATCCCCCACTTTACTTGCATCAATGACCAGAAAGAAGAGACTCTGGTTTGGCTGCTGTACACATAAGGAACGGGTATAAAAACCCGTATAGCAGAGCACTGTAGGAATATATCAAAAGATTTTTTTAAATCAGTCAGTGTCGAAACATTTTTTTTTTTTTTTTTTTTTTTTTTTTTTTTTGTCAATCTGATTTTTATTAAGGCATATAGTATGGGGTACAGAAGAGAAGACGGAGGAAACGTTAAAGCGAGTTACATTATAGGGTCGGTACAACAATACACAAAGTTAAGGTACATTTCCAGATTTTCAATGCCTCATTTTTTTTTTTATTTTAAAGTAACGTAGATAATCTCCAATTTGAAATTGCAAGCTAAGGATCGTAGGATCCGGATTAATATCTCGCTAGAATGTTAGATTAGCTTAACCATGCTAGTGATCAATAAGATTAACGTCATATTTTTGAAACATTACAGTAGTGTTGGTTAGATCAGGATATTCGTGCACTTGACATGACTGACACAGGTAATTAACATGCTGAGGTGTTAGATCATCCGAACAAACTAGGGAATTGCCTGAAGTCTGATGCTGGGTGTGTAGGCAATATTATTATGTGAAAAACAGATATGTAGTCAGACATTTATCAGGTTTTGAGTCCCGCTGTGAAAATAGAGGGAGGGAACATGCTATTACGGTGGGGTAAACTTAGGTTCATCTGGGCGCAAGGTGTGGGCACCGAGGGTGCACTGCTGGGGTACCGTGGTACCTGTACTCAGTCCTGGGGTCATCCGATGCCGTGCTGGGGTACTCTGCATCCCTGCCCCGAGATTCCCGCTATTGAGCCCTGGTGCCTTCCTGTGTAGGGGCCCGCAGACATGTGTAAGTTGTGAGGCAGGTTTCCAGGGGTGGTCCAGTCGTGTTGTGGCAGGTTAGTCGTTGCGGTTACCGCCGTTTTCAAGCTGGGATGCTTGGTTATGTTTCGATGAGCAGCGTAGGGGCATCGTGAGCGGGGTCGTGTGGTCCGCCATTTTTGGGCCCTCTTCACCTTGGGTAGCTTGGGTCTGCCAGTGGGTCGCGGAGGTGCTTTGTAAGGTGAGTGTTCATTCTTATCTTTTGTGTAGATCAGCGTTGCTTTGCACGGCTGCAAGGTTTGAGCCGCCTTTTTGGCTGTGAGCGGGAGATGGGAGCAGATCTCCCCTTTGCCGTCTGTACACATGGCGTCCACCATTTTAGGTGTGGCGGGCGGACTCCCTGGCCTCAGTTGCCGAGTCGCGGTCAGTGCCACAGGGTGAGGACCGGGATAACCCCCCCGGTCCAGAGGGGGGGAAACGGAGCCGGATCCGCGCCGATCTGTACTCGTGGCTGGGTTCCGTGGTGCAGGATAGTAGGGCAGCGGCCGTCTGCCCCACTCACCGCAGGAGAAGGCCCTGGTTGGGGCAACATGTTGTTTTCCTCCCCCCGGGGGACTGAAGCACGGTGGGCCAGCCTCTCCCCGGGTCCAGCAATCTCTCAGCTCCGGGTATCTGCTCTGGCGGTCTGATTTTAGGCGGTGAGACATGGTTTTAGAGGGTAAATTTCAGTAACTTGCAGGAGCTGCTCAGGCTTGCGACCGTCCAGCTCGGCGGTCCGGCCCCGCCCCCGAAACATTTTTTAATTCATAACAAAGACCCTAAATTTTTCAAGTTTTATGCTATAGAAAAAATATCTCTCCCATGGAGATGCCCACTTAAAACCCTTGTTTTTTTGTTTTTGTTGAGTCTTCCTCCTTCCCTATTCTATCTAGACTCAGGTTTAAGTACATTATTTGTAATTCTTTTTTATCCCCTCCAGCAGCGGCCTTCTTGGTACACCGCAGTGGCCATCTTGGAACCCCTTTGAAAGTGAACTCCTCTGTATTACAATTCTTATTGTGGATACTTATTATTCCTAATACATTTACACATACTATGTTGTTTTTAAACTCTCTTTTATCTTAGTTGCTTATTTTTTATTTTTTTATGTTTTAAAGTTAATTAATGTTCAGGTCACACGATCAGTGACATCATCTGACCGTTTTTATTTTTATTTCATAGCTATTGAAGAGTGAAGGTCCCCTACTCTGTAACACTTTGAAAAAGCCTTCTGTATAGGTGAAATGCATTAGTGTGTTACGTACTTTTCTTTTTATTTGTTTAATAAAATCATTGTGCCCCTGGACCTTCATTGGACATCTGTTATTGGAGTAGCTGTATCTCACATTCCCAGGTGGGGGACAACTCACATATGCTGTAAAGGACTGAGCAGTCTCTATTTGTTTATCCATTGTGAGTATATTTCTCTCTTTATTTTATTCATTTTATTAATACAGAGAACATTATTCCTGTTCTTTTATATCCTATATATATATAGAGAGAGATATATCACTGGAGCATCATCTGAAATACACCATGTGGATTATTGGCACAGGAATACGATACCAGAGGAAATCAGGACACTCCTAACATCCACAGACAGGGATTGTACTGTCCATACGCTGTGATCTGGAGCTGATCTTGAGCTCCAGCAAAGTGTGAGTGCAATATATTTTCCTTATATTCTGCCTCTGCTGTTATAGACATACTACACTATATTAGTATTCCTGTCCCATTTTGTTTTCTCTCTTATATTGGCTCCATTTGATTCCACACAAGGACTTTAATTGTTAAGTACTGCTTCCCTACATCCCCCACTTTACTTGCATCAATGACCAGAAAGAAGAGACTCTGGTTTGGGAACGTTTTAGCTGCTGTACACATAAGGAACAAGCGCCAGAAATCTCACTTGCTGCTATAAGCTGGATTCAAACCTAAACGTACCAAAGCCAACCTGAAAACACAAAGGACATGGTACTTCGATAAGGAAGAACCCTTCGCATGCAAGAAAAAGGAAACCCCGATCTCAGCACAGACTCTTTGAAAAGCCTCTGTACAGAAAACTGTACATACCCCAACTCTGGGCAAAGAAAAAATGCCCAACTAAAATCCACAGAGAACTACAGGACCTCATACATGGATACGCAAACCATTGCTTAAAGAATTTTAAGACACTGGTCTCCTAGAGTCGACCAACACACTCCCCTTTCTGAAATCTTTGAGAGCCTGGTGGACAATGAAATGTTTTGTGATATCCTCCCACCCATTAAGCTTGAAACTTAAGCCAACAATTTACGATCAACCACCGATCGAGATGTACCCGAAGCAAACATATGACATAGAAACCATAACAAAGTGTCTAACAGAGCCTCCGCTGAAATATTACACTCCTGACACACCTTATAAGCTGCTCAAGTAGTAAGTGCCAAAGACTCTCTTTTAAATCCGCCAAGCAGGAGTTCCCGAGTTGCCATACTTCCTCCGGACAGGACAATTCCTGCAATAGCATTCAGAAACCTGGGCACATGACGTGCCCGGAAAACAAACTTTAAATCTCATACAGTACCAAACAAAACGTCAAGGAAGACGAACTACAGAAATAGAGGAAGCAGAAAGGCCATTTTCTGCAGTAACTGCCGACAAATATCACCTTTCAATATGGCAACTGGTGTCCCCACAAAGCTAACGCTATGAGTAAGGGATAACTCCAGAAAAGTCAAATTGCGAATAAGCGAGCAAGCCTTCCACTCTTCAGGCCTTGCTTCTACACACCACTGCCCTGCAAAGTAGGCTCCAAAACCCACACTCCTAGACGCATCCGTAAATAACTTCAACTCTGGAGAAGAAACTGCTAACTCCCGAAAAAAAGACCCACCCATTAAACTCACGAAGAAAAAACACCCAGACATCCAAACCAGCCTTCAAAGAAGCTGTGACCCAAATAAATTAATGAGTTGATACCCCCCCCCCCAGTAGCCTTTGTCAAGAACCTGTTAAACACCCTACCAATAGGGATCAATTTTTCAAAGTAGGCACAAAAAATGGAACACCCCATGGACAAACAGAAATCCACAAAATATTTCTCCTCAAAAAAGCATGATACATGTGATGAATCGGCAGAAGATGAAATGTCAATTCCACATCTCCCTTGGCCAACAGTGCTCCGTGGCATGCCCACCGATCCAAGTCAACTGCCTGATTGAATGATGCATGTGACATCGAACAGAGAGCTTTATCAATATCATCGTTCACAGATGATCCCTTCAGATATGAAAGATGGTGTATCAAATGGTACTTACCAGGTTCCTTCTTTGGTACAACACCCAATGGGGAAACCCTAAGCTCAGGTAGAGGGGGCCTCTCCATCCTTCACAATTGGCCCTGTTTATGCAATTTTTCCCGCACCATCACTGGAAATTCACCAACCGACTTAAAATTATGAAATGACAATCCACCACCCTATTCTGTAAGGGGACAATGAATTCTTTACTAAAACCATCCATAAGTAAGGTCGCATTGTCCTGGTTACCGTAACATCTCGCTGACTCTTACCGGCGTTAACCCCAGCGGCAGTGGATGGGTTCGCACCTCCCGATGAACCCACTGCAGAAGCAGCCTTACCTCTTTTGAAGCACCGAAGAAATTCGTGGTTTCCTCCACAACCGGAACATTTGTGCTTAAACCGATATATGCCCCCCCCCGTACTGGCCTTCATTGAAGAGCCAGCAGAAACCTTTTTTGTGGCTGGCCGACGAAGTAGAGGAGGATTCTGCACAGGTCCCTGGCTAAAAGGGGGAAGCCTTCTGTGCCATCATTATCTTTATCCATAGCGGCAGGTCCATTTGGCCCCTCTGCATTCCTGAATGGCCTACAAGCATTAAAGAAATTGTTCATCATAACGTCACCAGTCTAGACCCCCGTAAGTGTGATATGCCTCCCACATACCGTTTTGGGAACAAAACAACTGTGAATAACGCTCAGGAGACTTCTCGCCCATCACGCTAGCCAGAATACAAAAGTCCCTCAACCAATTTACAAAAGTCTTGGGGATTTTACGATAGCAATGCTTCTTTTCATCCTCCTCTTTATTGGCATCCTTTTTGTCATCTTCCTTCAGATCAATATACTTCTCCAGAGGGAGAAGCAAATAGATCTCCAGAAAATCCCCTTTCCAGATACGTTCCTTCAATTCGGGCTTAAGATGACAATCCAAAGGAAACATGTACGTTCTGACGAACTGCATCCGGGATAACCCTAATCAAATCTGCCCGCTTGCTCCCCAAATCATTCGTTGACGAAACAGTCGATCTTGCCACTGTGTCGCTGTCTGTGCTCCCCTTAGCAAAAGGGACCACAAATGAGCTTGACCCTAAACCTTCAGACCTAAGCACCCAAGCCTGACTAAAATTCACATCCTTTCCCTTACCTGTACTCCAAGAATCTAAGAAACACTTTAAACCTTCTAAAAGATCCCCCAAATGATGTACTGAAAGTTACTCACCAAGCCGAACCCCTTGCTGCTGAAGGCAGAGGGACTGTCACCCAAGATCCGCTGTCCTGACCCAAGCGCTGTGGTGCTTCGAGCCGTAATTCCACATCACACCTTATCCGAGGACGACCGTCTTGGTGACCTCAGTCTCAACCGATCCGTGGGTGTCCTTCTTGGTGACCTCACAGCACGTGGTCTCACCCAATCTGTGGGTGACCATCTTGGTGACCTGTAAGGAGAACACATCCTGAGTAGGCTGACCGTACTAGCCCTGACCTGCCTAACCTCAAGTGGAAATGGTGAATCAAATCCCCACTGGTGTCCCGACCTATGTGGCCATGAGCATGCCCCAGCACAAATCTTATCCAGAGAACTCTCACTAGTTGATCTAGACAGGCTACGCCTGCTGTTGGGAGCCAACTCACCCAGAGAATTCATAGCCAATTCCTCTGCTCTTCTACGCCAAGCAGCACCTCACCTGCTGCAAAGTTTGCTGTGTGTCCTGCATCGCTCCTACTGCCTGCTGTTCGCATTAGGCGACATAGATTTATGGCTGCAATGTCCAACCATATCTAAAATTAGAAATTCACATCCTGAACATTCTGTCGCATATGGAACATAAAGTTTGCGTCCCGAAAGCCCGGTTGCCTGAAAAACATCAAGTTCTTTGCCCGAACATTCGACCGCATGCATAAACCCGCATTCGCAGCCTGAACATTCAGCAGTATTTGTGCCTCCTGCTTGATGACCCAAACATTCACCCGCATGCGAAAGCCTGCATTCGCGGCCCAAATGTTTGGTAGTATTGGTACCTCCTGTTTTGCAGCCTGAATGTTCAAACACAGCCTCATTCCTGTTGATATGGTGCGAACATGCAGCCGCACACCGACGACTACCAACGACATATTCATTTTGCAGGACATTTTAGCCTGATAACCAGTCCAGGCCTGACTGAAAGCAGCTCAGTAAATATTATGAGACATATGGATTTGTGAATGAGCACTAGCTTTGCTTGGATAAGCAATGCTTCTGACCAAAGAGGGCTTAAAGATGGCTTCCATATGGAGCAAAGGTAATTCAGGATAATGACTGAAATAAGGTATACAAGGCCTTACCTCATCCCTCACAGCTGTAAAAGTGCCCTGCTTGTTAAATCACATATAATCATGTACAGTAGTGTAGGATGGGGAGGGTGTCTGCATTTACATTCTTTCTGAGCTATGCAGAGTCACCGAAAGAAAATAGTACTCTCCTCAATGTGAAAACTGGGTGTGCGTGATGGAGATAAATGAGATGTAATTGGCTAAATGTAATTGTCTTTATTGCTTTGTAATACAAAAACATTTAGCCTGTGCACACATAGGGTAGGAATGAATCGTTTATAACCTTATGTAACCTCACCTAATCAAAAGTCCAGTTTCTGGAAGACCTTGACATTTTGTGTTTGAAGGTGTGTGTGTGTGTGTGTGTTTTTAAGTTCTCTCGATGTTCTGTATTTATTTACACTTTGTTGCTATGTTGGGTGTTTGCGGTTTAGAGAAAAAAATTTATGCAACTTGAGGCCAGTAAGGAATTCCCCTTCGCTGACAGTCAAGTTTCTATATATTTATACTCTGAGTGATATATTGGTTCTTACCAAACAACTTCTTGACATATATTAAGTCAGTAAGTAAGTTATTCACCACCCTATGTGATAACACTTAAACAACATGGGGCATTTCTAGGAGTAAAAAATCTACACATTGGTCCGCTCTCTTTTTATGTCTTTGAGAATTACTCCAAGTCGAAGTAGAAGGGTGGTGCTGCCATAATAAGAACACAAGCCTCAATACGGAGCCAGTGTTTCTATATACAGGCTCCTTGAAATTGTATATTATATAATAGTAGGTGATATTTCTCTGGCAGTATTAAAGGGGACTTAGAGCTAATAGTAAATGGTGTCAAAATTAAACCAGGGTTTTTCAGGACCCCTGTCAGTCCCTCCCCCATTCCTCCAAGATTCCTGTAAATAACCCATCACCATAATATCAGGCAGCTTTAATTATATTTTTTAGTTATTAATTTTAAACGAACACTATAGGCACCCAGACCACTTCATCTCATTAAAGTGGTCTGGGTGCCATGTCACTGTCTCCCTTAAAGAAACTGTGGGTATACATTGCAGTGCTAAGATTGCCTCTAGTGGCTGTGTACCAGACAGCAATTAAAGGCGTTTCCTGTAGTTTTATGGAGTTTGACTCCATTAAACGATGCTGGACGTCCTCATGCTTTGCAGGAGGATGTCCAGCATCTTCCATATAGTGACAATGTTGTACATGAGAAGAAGAACGACCCAGCGCAGAGGAACAAAAAACAAACAAACAAAACATGTTTTTTTTTAACCCTTTCGCTGCCAGGGGTGGGGCTGTGGTGGCACTTTAGTACTAGGAATACATTTTAGTGACATTCTATTTTATCAAAGCTAATATAATTGTCTAACGATATGCAAATAAATGTTTTCCACAGTTACAAAAGTTACACATTTTCTCTATGTTCATTGAAATTTAAGAACACTATTAGATGCTACATGCCTCCCAACATTTTGAGTTCTGAACTCTGTATAGAGTTGTGTTGCCCTAAAAAGGAGTGCCAGTGATGTCACTTGCATCACTGGTGATACCCAAAATAGGTCTGGTGATGCCAAAATAAGTCCTGGAAAGGAACAAGGCTGCCCAAAGGGGAGTTACATGAATGCCAGACTAACTGACAGCCTTCCTGGTAGTCAGGACAAACCATGTAGACAGCCCTATTGAAGCACAATTCCTAGGACCAGTGCAAGAATTGTTGGATACACAGGCAAAGTTGCATTTTGCCTCCCCTCCTAAAATGTATCTTCACCTATGTGTCTCTTAACAATTAATTTTTGTGTTTCTTATCCCCTCTTCTGAATGCCTTACCCCCTTTTATGTTTCTTGGGTGAGGGCGAAGAGCATAGGAGAGAGCGGACATCCCTGCCGTGTTCCGTTCCAGATCTGAAAGGGTTCGTGAGTGCACCATTCACTCTTACTTTGGCACTTGTGCAATGATATAGTGCTCCTATCCACTTCATTATGTTCACCCCAAAGCCCATCTCCCACAGCGTAGCCGTAAGGAAAGACCAGTTTACCCAGTCGAACGCTTTCTCGGCATCCGTGGAGAGCAATAGGAGGTTTTCTTTCGACCACCTCACCAGGTGTTGGACGGATTGGACCCTGAGAGTGCTATCTCTGGCCTCACGTCCGGGTATGAAACCCGTCTGGTCTGGGTGGACCAGATTCGGCAGTAGTCCTCCGATCCTGCTGGACAGTATCTTGGTCAGTAGTTTTACATCCACATTGAGTAGGGAGATCGGTCTATAGCTGCTGCATAGTTCGGGGTCTTTCCCTAGCTTCGGGAGAACCGTGATGGTAGCCGCCAATGACTCCTGGTGGAACTGAGCGTGTTCGATGAGAGCGTTGAATGCATTAGTAAGTTTTGGGATTAAGATGTGTTGGAATTTCTTATAATATTATAGGGTGAAGCCGTCTGGGCCTGGCGCTCGACCTGTTTTAGCTACCTTGATCGCTCCTGCCACCTCCACCTCCGTGATCGGTACCTCCAAGTCCTCTGATTCCCCTCGCTGCAATCTCGTCCCCACATTTGTTTCGAGATAGTTCCGCATGTTTTTGTTCCTATCCGCTATCTCATTTGGTTGTGTCGGTTGCGGGATATTATACAGTGAGGAGTGGACTGTCCGAAATTCCGAGGCGATCTTATCCGGAAATTGTGTAATTATGCCATCAGCTTGCCGTAGTCTGTTGACCTGGGCTAGTCCCTGTGGACCAGTAGCCTCCCGCCTTTGTTAGCATGTTGATAAAAGAAGGCCTTCAAGCGTTGCAATGAACGATAGTGACGGGTCGTCATGTGTGTTTGAAGCTGTCTCTGGGCTTCCAGTAGCCCAGCGTATGTCGACTTGAGGTGTGATCTCTTATGCTGTGCCTCGAGTGTAGATATGCGGTCCACAAGGTCGGTTATTTGTCGTTGGGATTTTTTTCTCTTTTTGGAAGCTAGGTGCATCAGTGTGCCCCTAATAACGCACCTCCCAGATCGTGGTCGCGACGTGGTCTCCCGTTGTGTTGAGCGTAAAATATGAATTGAGTTCCTCGGAGACCTGTTCCCTGACTGTTAGGTCCAGCAGTAGCGAATCTTGGAGCCTCCATGCCCATGAGGTTGGACGCATCCTTGGGAAATCTATCTTCAGACTGACTGGTCCATGGTCGGACCAGTGTGCAGCTCCTATCTCCGCCGTTTGAATTGTCGTCAACTGTTCTTGTTGCATCTCTGAGAAGAAGATCCGGGGGGCACGGACGGGGGCTCGGGCACGTCGTCGGGGGAACTGGCTGCCTTCCCCCCCCCTCGCCCCTTCTTCCCCCCCTCCCTTGCCTTGAGATCCCCTTTCCCTCCCCCCGCCCTAACACCCCTAAGCACCCTCACACACACACTGATAGAACTTAACCACACACATCAGATGACGACACAGGGTAGCTATAATACAGTCTCCAATACGCCAGAATCAAAACAACAACAGAATAGACACCGTAACATGAACCCAAACATTATACAAACATGAGACCACACCCTTAGACACATGACGACCTATACTAACTAACACCTGACAGACTGCTTAAACTTACGACTGGAAAATACAGACAGTAGACATGGACAGGGAAACTGCTGCCTGACAACAAGGTAACAGTAAAGGATCAAGGCACACCCAGCCCAGGCCATATAGATGGGCTAACCGGACATAGGGGCTCAAGCACACGACACTCGCCAACAAAACAGACACCCATGCGCATTGTCACAGACAAGGGGGGCCAACACGGACACTCAGCGTTATACCACCAAAAGGCACAATTGCGAATTGCTATTCCTACCTAGTATACTTCAAAGGGACCAGACAGAGGTCCACCTCCCACACTGTTTGACACCCCCCCCCCCACGGTGGAATAAGGTCTGTCCTGTTTGATTACATTCATGTTCTCCGCATGATCAAAGTTAGATTTGTTATTATACTGTTGCGTTACTTCTCATCTTCTTATAACGTTACTTCTCATAGATATGAAAATTGTTAGAAGATAATGGAGGCACTGTTTGGCTGGGATCCGTGATGTAATGACTTCATCACTGTATGCTACCACCTAATCACTCTATACCAATTTTCTTTATTCTGCATCCCAATGCTTTGCTTCAATAAAAATCATATTTACAAAAAAAAAAAACTGTTCTTGTTGCATGAATATAAAATCTATTCTCGAGTAGCGTTTGTGGATCGTAGAGTAGTGGGTGTATTCCCTGTCATCGGGATGCATTGCGCGCCAGCGAGGTACCTGCCATTTGCATCCGATAGACGGTCCTCTTCGCGGAATTGTAGCTTAGCCTTTAGGAGGATAGCTACCCCCGCCCTGTGGGCCGTTGGGTGATTACTACAGGCGGCGTTGGGATAGTGCCTACTTGAAGTGCGTCTCTTGTAAGAAGGCTATAGATATACGTCTGGCGTAGAGGTCCCGTAGGAGCTGTGCCCTACGTTCCGGGATGTTGAGACCATGGCAGTTCAAAGATAAGACTCGGTATGGATCGGGCTCGTGGGTCATGAGGGGGTGAGGGGCCATGGCCACTCTCTGCGGCATCATGACCCACACGGGCGGAGGGGGGGTCGTAGAGAGAGCAAGAATTGAGGGATGAAAAAAAAAAACGGGAGGGAAGGGAAGGAGGGGGTGGAGGTTTTAAGAGATAGCTTGAGAGAATAGAGGGGGCGACAGTCACCCCTTAACTCCCCTTCCCCTTTCAAGCGACGTTACCTCAGTTAGAATTGAAGTTAGTAAATGAGAGGTAGAGTGCTCGCCTCAGATGAGAAACGGCAATTACACATATATGTAGGTGCAAAGGAACCCTCCTAGGAGGTTGTTTTCGTGTGACCACGGTGGCAAGCGACAGTCGGGTCTGCTAGAACAAGTCCAGCAGCGTCCAACTACCGATTCCCTGTGGGAAGGGTTTGTTCACACGAGTATGTTCGGGGTTAGTGGGTGTGTCCGGCAAGCATCACCACCCTGTGTGATTCCTCTCCTGTGTGAAGAGTTAGATTAGGGTCGTGGGTAACCTACGGGTGCTCTGCCACCTCGTCATTAGTCATATGTCACTTACGTGGATTAGTGTATACAGCAAGTTGTATCATAGGCCTAAGTAGACCTCAATGATGGGGGGTCATACGTCGCCTTTTTAGGAAGTACGGTGTGGTCTTGGCGGGGGCTAACCTGACCTATATCACAGTCTTCTGTGAGGGCAGTATGAGTCAGTGTAGGTCGTCAAGTATTGTTGCAAGGGGGGGGGGGGGCGGGTGGGAGCACAACATAACCTCGGGCAGGGGGACTAAGGTCCGTAAACAGGGGTGTCGACCGGTCAAGTTGGATGCGCCCAATGCTCATCATAAGGTCCAGTGTAGCGTGGGGGTGTCGGGAGGGGGGCCAAGCCACCACCACCAGCAGTAGCTCATGCAGCGTTTTCTGTGTGACACGAGGTGTTAGTGGTCTAGGGGGTGGGCTAGGTCAATGTCATCTGCCTACCCGAGGTGGGGAAGGTGCAGACATGTCACATGGGAAAAGGTGTAACATACATGACATGTCACCCATCGCATTGATGCCTAAACTTGAGACAGCCAGGTATATAAATGCCTGTATACATGCACATGGTCAAATGCATAATACACATTACATTCCTCCCTTAGCATGTAGGCCTGGATTTGAGACAGTTGGTTAAATAATAGCCTGTATATATCACACAGTTCCCAGGGTTGCCCCTCTTCCCCCTCCACCCCACCCCCCCCACACCCCTGCAGAGCATCGTTATCTGTTTATTGTTCCACTTTTTGCTAATTCCTTTGTATTCCTGTAGTTTTTTCCCCCACCCAACCCAACCCCCCCCGTTTCCCTTTTTTTGTTTTTTTTTTAATTTAAATTATATTATAGAATAGTGATTCATGTATGCTCTTCCCCTTCCACATCCCCCTGCACACTGAGCTTCCCAATCCCCCCTCCGCCCTCTGTTCTCCCCATCCCCGCATAAACCTGCAGTGGAGTGTCCTGCATTCCGCCAATCATTCAGGTGTAGGCAGTCCAGGTGTATCCAACAGCTTGGAGGTTTCAGGTGTAGGGGGCGGTAGCGCAGAAGACAGACGTCCCATGTCCCATGCTGGTTTCAGCCAACCTCCTCAGGCGATAGAACTCTGCCAAGCTAGTAATGCCCATCCCAGGTTCCCCTCCCAAAACAGCCCGGCCAGTTCTAGGAGGAAGAAAAAGGAAAAAACATGGGGGCAAGTGGGGACCAAGTCGCCGTAGGAGAGACATGTGGTGGTGGAAGGCCTGTATCCTGACCTCCGCAGTGAGACGAGGGAGCCTCCCACCCGGTCCATGGCAGCAATACCTGTAAACCTATTCCCGTCTCCCACCCAAAGACACAAAAGAGAGAAATAATAAAAGAAAAAGAATTTAAAAAAAAAAAAAATTCAAGTGGTGGGCCTGGTGCCCCCCCGAACCGGTCGGCCAGCCAGCCATGGCTAAGGTGTAGCTTATGGACAGCCTTTCACTGGAATTCCGTCTTGTGTAGACCTACTGGGCCATCAGGTCATAGGTGGGCTTGTTTCCGGCCGTAGCATCTATTCTTCTGGATTAGTCGGGTGGGGGGGTATGACGCCCGGGTGGTTCTCCCTGGAATCCCTCCATGTTCGCCGTGGTGGTCTCTGGGGTCTGGGTTCCCTGTCCAATGGTTCCAGGATCCAGTCCGGCACAGCTGTAGGTGGTAAATCCAAACGCTGCAGGAAACGCGGGATTTCATTTGGCCAGCGTGCGGCTACCCACTCATTGCGGTGGCGCACCTGTATGCTGAAGGGGAAGCCCCATTTATATGACATATTGCGTTCTCTGAGGGCAGCTGTTATGGGTCTGAGGGCTCATCACGCTTCTAACGTGGCAGGGGAGAGGTCTTGGTATAGAGAGACCTCAGTGCCCTGGTATTGCCATGTGGGCCGTGTTCTGGCGGTGCGCATTATGCGTTCCTTTAGTGGGAAGGAGTGAAGACAGCAAACAAGATCTCCGGGGTCCCCCTCTCGGAGTCGGGGTCTCAGGGCCCTGTGCGCTCATTCAAAGCGTATCTCCGCTGGCGCATCTCCCCCTAGTATTGGTCGGAATAGCCCGGTCAGCAGGACCTCCGCATTTTGTCAGCAGCTGATGTGTGGCGTTGCGTGGTCTGGGCCTGTGCTTCCAGAGCCTGTATCCGGCCGTCCTGTGCCTCCATGTCAGTCCTCAGTGCAGTCACTGCTGAGGTGAGGGATGCTGTGAGGGTAGAGGTAAGAGATTGCAGGTCAGCTTTTGTGACCATGTTACTTGCCAGGCGCCTTATCTCTGCTCCTATATCTGCCAGCGTAGGCTGCTCCTGGTCTAAGCTGGAGGAGGCAGGGGAGACCGGTGCCATTTTGGAGCCGTGCGCGTCGTGGCTAGACCCCAGCGGGGTTTGAAGAAACCCGTCAATCGGGCCCGAGGAGGATGCCTGGGGTGCAGCCCAGGGGGGGCTGCGGGTGCTCCGCTCGCTTTGTGCGCCCATCAGGGTCGGTGTGCATGCGGTAAGTGGCTGTTAGGAGCGTGGTGGTGAGGAGCTCAGGGTTTAGGCGGCCATGCTGCTTGGACCTCAGGCCACGCCCCCCTTTTATGTTTCTTATCCCTCTTTGTGACTTACAACTTCCTTTAGTGTATTGTATTCCCACATTTTCCTATTTGTGTTCTTACACCGCCTTGTGTGTCTCTTAAACTCCCAGAGTGGCTGTGCATGAGTCCAGCCCAGGTTTTCTGAGGAGATGGGGCTCACTGCCTAACAAGGTAATTAGCCTCACCTGTAGGAGCTGTGATCAGCTTTATAACTGCGGTTAAAGCAGGGTGAAGGGAGGAAGTGTTTCGTGGAGAAAGAAGGTTGGAAGGTTTTCTACTATTTGTAAGCATTGCTGCTTTGTATATCCTGTTGTATCTTGATGTACCTGGCTACTTACTACCAACAGAAAATAAACAGGCCAGTGGCCTTTTAAACTAGACATTGTCTTGACCTGGCTTCCTTACCCTAGAGGGCTGTGCAGTTGCCCAAAGATCCTGGACAAACACATGGAGGGAAGAACTTTTGTCCCATATGGTGGAGAATGCGGGCATTGCACTGAAGAAGCCTGTGGGTATTAACTGGGAACCAAACAAGTCTGGAGGAATAAGGGGGAAGATGTGAAAGTTTTGTTGCAAACTACAGCGGCACAGCAAAAGGCTACAGCCATACAACAGGAGGCTACAACTGTACAGCAACAGGCCACAGTGGCTCAACAGGAAAATATTTCAGCCCTAAAGCAATTTGTAATCATGCAAAAAGCCAACACAGATGCCATGATCTTGCAGGTTGTGGCAGCCAAAGCTGAGGCAAACCACCTGCTCAGGGAAGAGCAACATCAGGCCACCAGCATGATACAGAAGGAGCTACAGGCTTTGACCAAGAGACTGACCAGAGTTTCTGATGGGACACAGTCTGACGTTAAGGCGATCAAAGCCAGCCATTACATGCAAAAGATGACACCTACAGATGATGTGGAAGTACACCTTCTAGCTTTTGAGAGGACTGCTGAGAGAGAAGAGTGGCCAGTGAGTGTAAGCATACTGACACCTCTGATTGGTGAACCCCAGTAGGCTTTCTATGACCTGGAAGCAGCGCAAGCAGGGGTCTATTCCAAACTGAAGGCTCCTTTCATGACTTGGTGTGACTTCCCCGTTCATGCCCAAAGATTTTATGCCTGGACTTTCTACCAAGAGAAACCTATTCGCTCCCAGATGTTTGACCTGATACACCATGCTAGAAAGTGGCTACAAGATTTTTCAGGGTTTCAGAGACACAGAGACACAGAGACACAGAGGAACAAAATACATATTCTCAGAGACGCCATATGCTTATGCCTAGAAATGTTAATCCTGGAAAAGGGTCTAGGTGGGGGACAGATAATAATATTTAATGTTTTCAGTGTAATGAACTTGGACATAAAGCTAGATACTGTCCCTTGATTGCTGTGCTGCTGTAGTTTGCCACAAAACTTTCACAACTTCCTCATATTCCTCCAAACTTGTTTGGTTCCCAGTTCATACCCACAGGCTTCTTTTTTTTGTGTATCTCTTTTGCTAAATTCCCTCTGTGTGTCTCTTTCTCCCCCAGCCCCTCTGTATGTCTCTTATGCCCAGCCCCTCTGTGTGTATCTTTCTCTTCCTCTCCAGTCTCTTTTGTGTATCTCTTTCTCCCTTTCCCCAGCAACTCTGTTTGTATCTTTCTCCTCCAGCCCTCTAAGTAACTCTTTCTCCCCCCAGCCCCCTGTGTGTCTCTCCCCAGCCACTTTGTGTGTCTCTGTTCCCCTTCCCCAGTCCCTCTGTGTGTCTCTTTCTCCTTCAGTCCCTTTGTGTGTCTCAAAAACAGGGGAAAGGGGGAATATTTAATGGATTTCTCCTAGATGGGGGTTATCCCCTAGTCCATTTATTCACCAAAAATACAAAGGTGGAGAACGAGTAGGGAGAAAGATAGAAAAAACTGTATATGAATAATCCTAATGGAGTGGGTTTCCCTCTCGCGGGAGAGAAACAAGGTGGGAAGTGCATGATGCCTGATTCCTAATTTCCCATGGTTTAAAACTTAGCTTTTAATCTAAAACTAAATAAAATCAAAGATCACGGTTAGTATGGTGACCCACCAAACAAACTGTATATATATAAAAAAGAGAGAGAACGGCAACTATGAGTGTACGGCCAATATAACACTGAAACTGTGGGTGATGAAAAGTATTTTGGTACACTGTTAGCAACAGAGTGTCTAATAAAGTTCATTCGGCGGTCTGTGATCTAATAGTCTGATTGAAAGAATGTCAAAAAAGTAACGTTGCTGCAACTATGTGACAGAATCAGTTTTAAAGAATTGATAAATAGTTAGCAAGATAAATTCTTACAAATACGCTTAGGTGAAGGAATCAATTTCCAACAATTGTTATAATCACTTGTGCCAGTGAAAATAGCCAGGTGGCCAGTGCTAATTCAGACGCTCTGTCCGATCTATATACGGATGAGAAGGGGGGATGAGGGGGGGGGCTGAGACACCCTCCCTAAATATAAGCCGTTGCAACACCCAAAGTTATTAACGTGCTGGCTCCTGAACTATGCGAAAGAGCCAATGATGCAGTGATCGTAGCCCTGTTGTGATAATAGCAGGGATACGGAAAATATGCACTGATGGTGCAGTGGATTAAGGATAACGCCAGGTAAGAGCCCCTGACGCACGTTTCGCCACTCTGGCTCTTCAGAGGGGAACTGTGCTCATGTTAGAGTCCGGTTTAAGTAAGAGGTGAGGTTGGATCTCATTGGTCCATTTGAAAATTTGTGGACCAATGGGAGGTTCGGCTTCAAAGGTGGGAGGTGTAAAGAATACTTAACCCTTTCAGTGCCGTTTAATTAAATTCCAACCTTTGTCTTTGAAAATCAAAGACATTATATTTATAAGTATCTAGCATTATCCATATTTAGAGGAGAATGAGAAAGCTAAATAGTATTCACAGGAATGTATTCAGAGATAAATGCATTAGATAGAATATGGAATCATAATATTATACTGAAAGAAGTGCTGTACACGAAAATAAGTTAAATAATATGTACACATAATAATGCTTTTTTAGCTGAGGAAAATAAATGGAAAATATATATGTGAAACTAAATTCACAAAGAGACTATTATTTATAGTTATGATTTTGCAGAGTGGACTGTGGCATGCCGGAGGGGGATCCATGGCAAAACTCCCATGGAAAATTACATAGTTGATGCAGAGTCTGGTTTTAATCCATAAAGGGCATAAATCACCTAACATTCCTAAATTGTTTGGAATAACGTGCTTTAAAACATCAGGTATGATGTTGTATCAATCAGGTAGTGTAAGGGTTACGCCCGCTTCACAGTGACAGACCAAACTCCCCGTTTAACGCACCGCAAACAACTGCAAACAGTCCATTTGCACAACCGCAAACTCCCCATTTGCACATGTTTTAGTGCAAACTAGTCTAACTACTAATATAGTTGAAACATGCTACTTTTATTCATGCCAGACAACCATGCAGGCCAGACTAACAAACATGCCAGGGCCAATCATAGTTAACCACCTCAGATAGTAACATGGCTCCCTCTATATACAGAGTAAACATGGCTCCCTCTATATACAGAGTAACATGGCTCCCTCTATATACAGTGTAACATGGCTCCCCTCTATATACAGAGTAACATGGCTCCCCTCTATATACAGTGTAACATGGCTCCCCTCTATATACAGAGTAACATGGCTCCCCTCTATATACAGTGTAAACATGGCTCCTCTCTATATACAGAGTAACATGGCTCCCTCTATATACAGTGTAAACATGGCTCCTCTCTATATACAGAGTAACATGGCTCCCCTCTATATACAGTGTAAACATGGCTCCTCTCTATATACAGAGTAACATGGCTCCCTCTATATACAGTGTAAACATGGCTCCTATCTATATACAGAGTAACATGGCTTCCCTCTATATACCGTGTAAACATGGCTCCCTCTATATACAGAATAACATGGCTGGCTCCCTCTATATACAGAGTAAACATGGCTCCCTCTATATACAGAGTAACATGGCTCCCTCTATATACAGTGTAACATGGCTCCCCTCTATATACAGAGTAACATGGCTCCCCTCTATATACAGTGTAAACATGGCTCCTCTCTATATACAGAGTAACATGGCTCCCTCTATATACAGTGTAAACATGGCTCCTCTCTATATACAGAGTAACATGGCTCCCCTCTATATACAGTGTAAACATGGCTCCTCTCTATATACAGAGTAACATGGCTCCCTCTATATACAGTGTAAACATGGCTCCTCTCTATATACAGAGTAACATGGCTTCCCTCTATATACCGTGTAAACATGGCTCCCTCTATATACAGAATAACATGGCTGGCTCCCTCTATATACAGAGTAACATGGCTCCCTCTATATACAGAGTAACATGGCTTCCCTCTATATACAGTGTAAACATGGCTCCCTCTATATACAGAATAACATGGCTCCCTCTATATACAGTGTAACATGGCTCCCCTCTATATACAGAGTAACATGGCTCCCCTCTATATACAGTGTAAACATGGCTCCTCTTTATATACAGAGTAACATGGCTCCCTCTATATACAGTGTAAACATGGCTCCTCTCTATATACAGAGTACTATGGCTTCCCTCTATATACAGTGTAAACATGGCTCCCTCTATATACAGAATAACATGGCTCCCTCTATATACAGAATAACATGGCTCCCTCTATATACAGAGTAACATGGCTCCCTCTATATACAGTGTAACATGGTTCCCTCTATGTACAGAGTAACATGGCTCCCTCTATATACAGTGTAAACATTGCTCCTCTCTATATACAGAGTAACATGGCTTCCCTCTATATACCGTGTAAACATGGCTCCCTCTATATACAGAATAACATGGCTCCCTCTATATACAGAGTAACATGACTCCCCTCTATATACAGTGTAAACATGGCTCCTCTCTATATACAGAGTAACATGGCTCCCTCTATATACAGTGTAAACATGGCTCCTCTCTATATACAGAGTAACATGGCTCCCCACTATATACAGAGTAACATGGCTCCCTCTATATACAGTGTAAACATGGCTCCCTCTATATACAGAGTAACATGGCTCCTGAGCTGCGGGTGGGGGCCCTATAAAAGAATAATGGGGGGGTGGACCTACTGTCCTCCCCCCGCCCCCACCCCTGAGCGGCGGGTGGGGGTCCTAAGTTACAATAAGAGGGGGGGACCTACAGTCCTCCCCCCGGCCCCCACCCCTGAGCTGTGGGTGGGGGCCCTAAACAACAATAAGGGGGGGGGACCTACTGCCCCCACCGGCCCCCACCCCTGAGCGGCGGGTTGGGGCCCTAAATGAAAATCCCCCCCCTCCCCCATCAAAGGTGACTAGGGGTCCCCAAGCCCATAGTCACACACCCAAATAAAAAAGCCCCTACCTACCCCCCTCACCCTAAAAAATAGCGAGGGGGGAATAAGATTACTACCCTGTAAAGTAAAATTCAACTTACTATTCAACGCCTTCTTTTTTCTAAAATCTTAATTTTTCAGCCCCAAAAAAGGCCAAATAAAAAGCCATCATACCCGTCGAACTTAAAAATAAAATAAAAAACCCGAGCGCAAAAAAAAATATGAATCCATCTTCACCCATGGAGGGCTCCGCGGAGACTAGGGTATTAACATATACCCTATTGTTACAATTGTTACTTGAAAAGCATGAGGAATGCCGTTGGGGTACCACATGCTCATTTGTTATACCTCCATGCACTACAAAAATAAAGAATTAAAAAAATAAAAATAAATAAATAAATAAATTTAAAAAAAAAAATGTATGCTGCTTCCAAATGAATCTAAAATGGATGCTGTCCAGGAGGAGGGAGGGTCTGCTAGGGAGGGTGTGCTGCTGATTGGCTGGAATGTGTCTGCTGACTGAGGTACAGGGTCAAAGTTTACTCAATGATGACGAATAGGGGGCGGTTCGAGCCGTTCGGTCTTTTGAAAGGAGCATCTTGGTTACCATGGTGACACACAACTCTGTACGCCGTCAATAGGACACATTAGAATACAGTGAGTAATCTAATTGTTTAATTGTTTGTGCTATACAAAGGTTTATTATTATGATGTACATTGTCTTGAGAAACAATTCTATGCCTACAGTCACCTGACATGTAAATCCGTTCCTGGAGAGGTGGTGAAGATTAAACTGCATTCCTTACCTTAGGTATTTCAGACTGGTTCTACTGTTGAAGGAGAAATACGATCTTGTCATAAGTGTGAAAAATAATTTAATTTAATTTGCTAAAATAAATTATTTTACTTCCTTTGGGTAATCATTTTTAAACTGTTTTGTGGTTTGATATGTTTAATGAAATGTCTGTTACTTTGCTATTTATAAATACTCTTATGCATGAAGTCAATCTGTGTTTTTATGTATGGGTTCTCTACATATTTGGGTTATAATCCTTCAAAAAGATTATCCATGTAATTTTTTTTTATGTTTAATGAAGTGCTGTTTGATATACTGCTTAATACTATGGATACCTTTAAAGGAACACTCTGAGCAGTGAGCACCAGCAAAGCTTAAATAAACACTTCTGACATCATAGCCACTACAGCATATGTAGAGTTTTGGTGGTTAACCCCTTAAGGACACATGACGTGTGTGACATGCCATGATTCCCTTTTATTCCAGAAGTTTGGTCCTTAAGGGGTTAAAAGTACCACCTGTACATTTATTGAAGTAATATTTGGATTTCTACTTTTTATGACAAAGGCCATACTGCATTACAAAACCTATGTAGGATAAATAAGGAATGAAGGTTGCCATTTGCTAAATACAAATATCCAGCGGGTCATTCTTCTTTTTAATAACCCCTCCATGTTGATCATTCCAAATCTAGTTAATGATAGCTTTAACCCAGAGCTTGCAACATTGCTATCCACATTTGGATTCATAACAAGTAAGGGAAATTCCTCAAGAAATCTCATCTTACTGTAATGCCCAATTTCAATGATCCTACTAGGAAATCCACTGTAAACATCTATTCCTAATGCTATAGTGATAACTTTCTAGGTGGCGGGACCCTCTCCTGTGCATTAAGATAATTTATTTCACTCACCTTGTATTCCTTGTCACACTGGTATTCAAGCTGGTGTCCCTCCTCCAATCTGATGAGCTCAGCCAATCCAATGCTTCTCCATAAAGAAGCATTGGAAAACTGGTGTGCATACGTGGCAAATCACCACGCTGCAAATTTGGTCTAAGGCAAAGGTTAGTTATTTTTTTACAGTAAATACAATAAGGATGTGGAATTCTCTGTTCGAAGAGGTGATTTTATAAGAGTATGTACAAAAGTTTAAATAGTGGATGAATACTTTCAAAAAACATCAATTTCAGGGTTGTAATTTTTAATATGTGGGTAATCGCTTCTTGATCCAAGGAGAGATCTGACGACTGCCATTCTGCAGTGCATGTCTGATGCATGTCTCTTTTCAGCCTATGTAACTATGTAATGCATCTCTACGGTGAGTAGTCAACTTCTCCATGCACAAGAGTTTGGAGACGCTGAACATAGGGCCTGCAAAAAATATCTTGGAAATCCCTCTAATGGCTGTCCACACAACCACTAATACAATATCTCTACCAGTCCTGTGGAGAAGGTCACCATCTCTTATGTGAAATGGGGAGTTGCTCTAATATGTAGGTATGCTGCATTAAGTAGGTCTTGACATTTGATGTTCCAGCTTACAGCACTCTCACTTACTTACTTTTTCTCCTGTATTTCTTTCTGTATTTCAAACTTATCTAGAGAAACAAAGAAACTGAAGAAAAAAAAAGGAATGTCCATGCGATATGCCATCATTAAATGTTTTATTCGATCTAGGTTGGGTCCTCCTTTATTCAGGAAAGATCTACAATTATTGGACAAGGTAGCTTCAACCCATTTGCTAAAGTCTTGGAATTTAAAAAAAACTACCCCATTTTCAGCCTCTCCCTCCCAGTCTCCCTCCCTCCCCAATCCCCATTATATCTTTGGTGCACTTTCTTTGCTTTGTGAGGATATCTTTTCACTGGTGCTCAGTAGATTCAGTATTCTATCCACTGCAAAGACTTTGGTACATGAACTCTTGAAAACCACTGATCTGGGTTCAGTGTGACAGGTATTAGCAACTTAGTCATCTCCACCGCAGATGGCCAGCAGGGCTTTGCGGTAGTCCCCAGAGGTTTCACTCTGTAAAACAGAATAATAAATAGTGAATCCATTCACCCATCTATCCATCCATATCACACTAATTAAATCAATGCATGGCTTAGAGCCGAAATGATTACTGATAGTATTGTTTCTTCCTCCCTGGCTCATAAGCATACCACAAGTTTTAGTTCCGTGTTGGAAAGTTCAGCAACGCTAAAGTTTGGAAGAGGAAAAACACGCTAAATATGCCAAAAAAAAATTGATAGGGCAGTTCTAAAGTTCTAAAAGATTATTTTTGCAATTTTACAAGAATGTTGTGCCTGCTTAACAAAACTATCCTATTCACCCTCTCTGTAGTCAAGTAGGTCCTTCACTTACAGTGAATTCTATTTAACAGAGATTTAAGACTTATCCCTTTGATTATACTGGTAAGCTCTTAGTTTTAACATAAATGTGTTCTTTAACATAGTAAGTGAAGAATACTGACTAAGAGAAAACATTATATATAATAAATATATATACATAACACTAACCAGTTTCCTGGAGAAAAAGCCTCATTCATTCTGTTCGCTCTGCAGGAGTTGTTGCGTGAGGTGTATATTTACTTTTTTCATTGAACAAAGTCAGAGAGGACTTTTGCTCAATTTAGTGGTTGTTTATGGATACAGATACTACTTTTTTTACTTGAACTTTTCTTATATTTAACTTTTTCAGTGCAAAATCTTTCCATTTCTAGTGTCCTCACATCTTTGGTGAATGTAAGTAAAAAGAGAACTAATATTTAGTCACACATGTGCTTATTTTGTCACCCCACACCCACAAAATGGTCCTATAAGATTAACCTCAGTTTTGTTGCTCACCTCAATACAATGATGCAGAGACTTCTCGTACATAGTCTTAAACTCATGACGGATGTTCAATAAGTCAGTTTCACTCCTGGAAATCAAAATCCTGTTAAGTGTCCTTTCATCTGTACCAGCCCCCTGGAAAAGAAACAGATAGAGATACATTTCCTTTGAATTTAGCAGTGGAACGCAGTCAGTACTGAAAGTAATAATATAGTGCTAGCACTGAATACTGCACAAACTTACAGGGTTATTCACTAAGGTAGAAAATTGATGATATACTTGCTGTAATTTTCTTTTTCTTGGTTATGTTACATGGCAGTATCACTTAAGGGTAGCTCGTCTCTAACCTGAGAGATGATAAATTAATCAATTAACTACAGATAAAAAGAACCTCCTCTCTGAGCTCCTCAGTATGTTAGAAAGCTGTATACAAATCAACCTCGAAAGGAGGGAGCGTGATGTTACCATGTAACATAGCCAGGAAAAGGAAATTACAGCAAGAATGTAATTAATTTTCTGCTTTTCTGGTTAAACATGGCAGCATCCATTATGGGTACTATCCACCCTCCACAGAATTGAGTGAAAAGAAACACCAAGAGATTTATATAATGCAAAGAAACTTTATTAGTCATGAAAAACCACCAAGGCCAGAATACCTTTTCCAAAATTAGATCAAGTTTATAGTACTTGGCAAAAGTGAGGTCTGAGGACCAGCATCTTTGTCCTAGAAACCCAGAAAAGTGCCAATCCTCTCGTAAATGAGTCCACTTTGGAAAATGTGTCCACTACAGATTGTAGTCTTGAAAGCTGCTTCCCCTTTGCATATCTCAGAAGGAAAGATGAAAAGTCTGCATCAATTTTATTCCATGAACATTCTTGTGGAGACTTAGGATTGGAAAAGAATGAAGCAACACTATCTCATGTTGAAGGTGGAATATAGAGACTACATTGGAAAGAAAGTATGGCCTGGGAACCAAAACTTTATGCAATTTAGAAACCCTTCTAGCTGATATAATCGGAGCCAGTAGCAGAGGTTTTAAAGAAAGCAAAGAGAATTCTATCTCTTCCAAAGGTTCAAAAGGTGAGTCCGATAGGACTTGCAAGACTGTCTGAAGATCCCAAGGAGGTGTAAGGTATTAAAACAGAAGTCTAAAGAACTGCATTAAGAACCTCATGCCAGATATGCTTTCTCAGGTCTGAGTTCAATCTTTTCTACATAGGCTCCTTCAGTTATGTCACTCTGTCAATATGTAGAATAGCTTTCTTTGCCAATCTCATGACTGCACCATCTACCTTAGGAACTGCACCCCATGGTTTAGACTCCTTTGGACAAAAGGGGTATTTTTGGTCAACTTGGATTAAAAGAACAACCTTTATTTCTGTTTTGCCCATTCTGATTAGATAATGTCTTTAAGTCTTCAAAATAGATGTCAGACATCCTGACATTTGAGCCTTCTCTATACTAATGTTCAGGGTATATCTGACCAAGTTTATTAATTAATCCATAGTTGTGGATAAATTAATCTGATTCCTGTAGAAACTGCATCTCCAGATTGTCATTCTGCCACGTCTTCCAAACATTGTAAACATAGGTCCTCTCCTTCAGGGGCTTTAGAACAACAGCCTGAGCAGTAATTAGACTATTGTTTCTTCTTTTTTGGAGGAACATCTTGTGATTATCTAGGGCTGACAGGGCCTTATGTTAGAAAACATTTAAACCGTCACTGCACTTTTGTTTATCCAAATGCAGGTCTCGCTCATTTTGAATTAATATAAAATGCACCTTGAATTCACTCTCAATTTTCTACTTTATTCTTAAGGTATAAAAAAGTCAGGTATATATATTCCAATATTCCAACATGACAGCTATAATACACAGGGGCAAATACAGCCAAAAGGAAATACAAAGTACTTATAACAAAAAAAAAAAAAGGTATTTTCAAACTGTGATCAGGTGAGCAGTGTTTTGAAGGATATGTGTTTCATATTTATTTATATCCATGGATTCATTTTCCATTTGTTCATATATTTATCCCTGTTGCCTGGTAAATGATCCTTTAAACATGGTTAAACTAATCTTTCATACTCATTTTTAAAAATATATCTCTTTTTAGAAAATGATGGTGTAATTGTTGTTAAAGGATTGAATGATTGCTTAAATGCAAGATTAGGTACATTCAAAATGATATTCAACTTTGAAACAAGTATTAAATTAAATAACCAAGACATTGTTTAAAATCATTGGCCCTTTCCAGGAAGCTACAAATGTATGCTTTGCAATAAATGGACTCAAACAAATCTTTGTGTTTTCCCATGACTGTGTGTAGAGGAAAGAATAGAACCAATACAATCTTTCACAAAATGCATGGATGATAAAGTCAAAATCAGAAAGCTATAAACATCCCATTATGGTTTAGCATTCATTAAAGGGACACTATAGTCACCAAAACAACTTTAGCTTAATGAAGCAGTTTTGATGTACAGATCATGTCCCTGCAGTCTCACTGCTCAATTCTCTGTCATTTAGGAGTTAAATCACTTTGTTTATGAACCCTAGTCACACCTCCCTGCATGTGACTTGCACAGCCTTCCTAAACACTTCCTGTAAAGAGTCATCTAATGTTTATCCTTCCTTCATTGCAAGTGCTGTTTAATTTAGATTTTCTTGTTGCCTGCTATGTTAATAGCCTGCTAGACCCTGCAAGAGCCTCCTGTATGTGATTAAAGTTCAATTTACAGAGAAAGAGATACAATTGTTTAAGGTAATTTACATCTGATTAAAAGTGAAACCATTTTTTTTTTTCATGCAGGCTCTGTCAATCAAAGTCAAGGGCTGCATAAACAGAAACAAAGTGATTTAACGCCTAAATGGCAGTGAATTGAGCAGTTAAACCTGAGAAGCATAATCTATACACTAAAACTGCTCCATTAAGCTAAAGTTGTTAAGGTGACTATAGTGTCCCTTTAAAGTATGACAAAAGATTAACCGTACCTTCATCGCTTTCTTGAGTTGTTCTGCAAAGAAGGCTGGCTTATTTTTCACACTGCGCACTAGAGAAGTAAAAAAGTGGAAAATCAGCAATCCAAAAAGACATAAAATATTTTTGTGTTAAAGACTTAGGGCTCACAATCCTTGTCTTGTTTCTGTCTGATAATATCTGACCTTCAGCCAGTACTGTATGTTAACTTAAAGGAACATTATAGCATTAGAAATATGAAACTGTATTCCTAATGCTACAACATCCTCGACTTACGTACTCCCACCCTCCCGCCTGGCTTTGAAAAGGTTAAAACCCTTTTTTCACTTACCTGTTTCCACCTCTGAGATTGCTCGGCACTGGATACGGATCTGGATTCAGTGCATAATTTACGTCTGTCACTAGCGTGTACAGCATGCTACTGACAGATGTAACAGCTTCTCCCTTGCAGAAAGAGCTCCTGCAAGGGAGAAGCTCTTGTCTCCTCTTCCTCCCACATTATTTGTACCCTCCAGCTTCCCTATCCCCATGCTGATATATATTTTCATCCCACCCTCACTCCTACTCTTTTACCTCCCTCCCACTCTTCCTTTCCCTCTCCCTGTGCGGGGTCAGAGCGTAGGGTATACATTCATTTGCTAAAAAGTGTTGTCAGTTGTTTATTAAATTATTTAAAACTGTAGAATTTGATAATGATAATGGCTCTAATAAAATGTATGTTGATTGTTTGCAATCTCTTCACTGCTTCACCACTTAACGAATAGGGACATTTTTTGTTAAATCCAAAATACCAAGGCCTCACGTGACTATTGGGCATTTAATGAGACAAACACACATTTTTTTGCACATTTAGATATTATAATTACCAAAACATATGTAGATGCATCTAAGAACTGTGTTGAGAACTCACCTATAGCTACAAAAGCACTCTTTACATCTCCTGACATTTCTTTCTTTATGGTGTGTTCCACATCATGGTTTGTCTGCTTAATAAACTCCTGGAAAACTAACAAGACAGAATTGGAAAGATATATACCGTAAGTACTAAAGAGCAATGCAGAGTGAGCAACAAAGACAAGTCCAAATAAAGAAAAAAAAAAACAATAAACTAAACTAACTAGATTAAATGAGAGAGAAGGATTACCCAAGGATGATAAATTATTCAAACCTGAGGTTTGGTGAACTCTAAACTATCTGTCTATTAGTTAACCCACCAGAGAATAAATTCCACATGTATGTGGACAGCTTTACTGAAAAGTAACTATCTCTATGATCTGCAGCTCAAATAATCTAATGATTTATGGTTATATTTGGAGAATCTACTGTTGATCATTTTCACTCCTGTTCTATAGGAACTAGAACCTCCTTAGTCAAATGTACTTATAATATAGAGCAATATCCTCTGTATATTTTTTCCGTCCTTTGTATTCCAGTGTTTTCATGTTATTTTTTTTTATAAATTCTTTATTTTGTTTGTGCGTTATTTGGTTTCATGCAATATACTGACAAATACAAGAGGTTAGAATATGCATTTCACGGTATGTAGTCAAGTTGTTCAGCACAAATTTTTCTTTTTTATAACATGTTATGTAACGGTTGTGTGTATTAGTGCTTACATATGGTTCAGGGTGTATAACCCTTTGTGTAGTAGTATTAGCCCCTATTGCTGCTCTTCGTAGTTAAGGTCATATGTTTTTACTCTTAATGAGGCTATGAGTTACTATGTGTAAGTGCACTGGTTTGTGGTGTTCATGAGAAGGCATGGGTGGTCTACCCGTGGTGCTACTTTGGCTGTGGTCAATCTCTGTGAGCCAGTCGGCTATAAAGTAGTGTCATCGTGGGGTCACAGCTCTTTCCACGGTGTTGAGGTCCCCTAACCTAGGGGGACAGCGGGGGGGGGGGGGGGAGGAGGTGTAGGTAGCTTGTCTGGAGCTTCCCTGCGTTGGTGAGGTCTCTTATGGTTGTCTCTGTGTGTGTGACTATCACTTAGTGCGTGGGTGAATGAGTGCGTGGGTGAATGAGTGGCACAGAGTGTGTGGGTTAATAACGGAGGTAATAACAGGTAAAACAAAATAACCAATCAAAGATATAAGAAGAGTAACAGTTCAGTGTGCAGGTGTTTTAGAGTCCGCTTGAGCCGGGTTGGCTATGTCTGCTTGCAAGTTGCGTCAGGTTTCCGAGCCGGTGCTTGGGGATCGGGGGGTAAATGGTCTCGTAGTGGCTGTATCTCCCATCCGGGATGGTCCTGTCTGGACTGTTGACTGGGGAGCGTCCGATAGTCCCAGGAGTGGTAGGATTGCAAGAATGTCTGCCTCCGACATGGCTCTATGAACGGTCCCGTTGTGCGGAATCAGCAGGGTCCGCGGCATGCCCCATTTGTACTGAATGCCTGCGGTTCTCAGGCGTCCCGTTAAGTGTTTTAGCGATCTCCGCCAGTGTAGTGTCGCTCGAGTGAGGTCCTGGAAGAAGAGCAGGTTGGAGTTTTCGAACGGTAGGGGAGTCTTGCCTTTAATTGCTGCCAGTATTGCTGCTTTATCATGTGTTGTAGCACATTTTAGTATAACGTCTCTAGCCTCCGCGGCTGGTGTGTTGTTCCCTGCTGGCAGACGAAATACGCCCTCTAGGGTGAGTTTTCTGGCTGTGGCTGGCGGTAGTATGGAGGTTAAAAGCCTCCTCACAAAGTGGGGCAACTCCTCTGGGGTGATTCCTTGTGGGACTCCCCTGAGCTTGATATGGTTGCGACGCAGGCGGTCCTCCTGGGTGGCCACCTGGGTCGCTAGTGCTTGGTGGGCTGTCTGCAGGGATTGCAGGGCTGCAGTGAGATTTGATGTCCCACTTGTCAGTGATTGCATGTCCCCTTCCATGGCACTCACCCTCTCCGCGGTTTTACGTACGTCCGTCTTGAGGGTACCAATATCCGCGGCCAGTAGGGATTGAATCTCCTGCATCCATGTTTGTAGGTCTTGTTTCGTAGCAAACATGTTCTCGCTTAGCTCTGTGCCAACCAGGGGTGATTTGGGTCGCTTGTCCTCAGGACTTAGCTCCGGTGAGTGAGCCCGCTCTGGTAGCGCCGGCGGGAGGCCTACTGTGGAGGATCTCGTGGCGGCCATTTTGGAGGGTGCATGTCGTTGCAGCATTTCCCCGATGTTCGGTTGGTCTGCTGCCGATGTCGGGTGCTGTTTTTGCGTGCGGCGCCCCATGCTTGCAGTGGGACTGCTGTGTGGTGTGGGGGTCGTCTCCTCCAAGTCCGGGCTGTATTCCGTCTCGATGCCGTCTAGGAGAGACCCCAGGCCGTATCTCGTGGGAGTGAGGTAGGCCCGGTGTTTAAGTTTCACCTTTCCCGGCTTCGTTTGGTGAAAGAAGGGCATTAGTCGCCTCCTCTCGGTTACCCAATGCTCGGAGTGGGGTTGATGTCGGCGAGAGGATTAAGATGCTTGTGATATTTTCAAGATTATCGTTGCAAGGTCGGGAGCTGTTGGAAATGGCGTCCGTTCAGCTCAGCTCCCAAGCCCCGCCCTTTCATGTTATTTTATCTTTTTAATAATATATATTATATGTTGTATTTTATGTGGCAATTTTATTATGGATGTGTTTAATTAGGATAGATTATGCTCTTTCGTTTTTTTGTTGAAATGCTGTAATATGTATTTGCGAGATCCCACACATGGGTAGATCTGGTGTCCATTAGTTATACCCGGGCAGATTTGGCCTGCGTTTGCTTCAGGGCCTTTAAAAATATTTCTGTGGCTATATGCGTCAGGGTGCAAATGGGTCTAAAGCCAGTACCGTGCTTGCCCGTCTGGTAGGCCGCCATAGGTAATGCTACTGTAGTACGGGTCTCAGGGCTTGTGAGTACGATAGGACAACCTAAGAGAGTGAGTGCTGGATTCATAAGCCCCATGTGGAGGTTGCAATATTTGTGTGATATGTGAGAGGCTGATCTGAAGAGTAAGAAGCTCCATATCCCTGGAACTTAAGGGGGAGGGGGGGGGATGACGGGGAGAGGTGATTGCAAAGCACATCAAGGGTTAATTAGGTGCTAACCATAGTGGATAGTGAAATGGTCAGTGGGACCAAGAGGGCATGGAACCACATACTAAAAGGTCTGAGTCATAAGTTTCATAACGGTAAACAATGCTAACATATTAAATGAAAAAAACAAAAAACTGAAAATCATATACAGTAGTGTTGGTGAGTTAAGCGCCCCTGTAGGTAGCTTCAGCCAGGGGCCGATGAGCCTGCTGGTTGGAAGATCACCATATTAGTCTTGTCCCACTGGTGTGCCATTCTGGTGGAGTTGGTTGCTGTGGCAGGGTCAGAAAGTCCCAGTGAGTGCAGGAACATGTCAGCTTCAGATGCAGATGTCAGTCGAAAGCGTCGGACATCTTTTTCAGCTATAAGGGCTCACGGGTGTCCCCAGTTGTAAGTGATGGCGGCTGACCGTAGCTGTGAAGTTACCCCCTTCAGTGATGAGCACCACTGCAGCTTTGGGCGACTCAGGTCTTGGAAAAAACTTAAAGATTGTGCCTCAAAAATATAAGGTGTTGAACCCCTGATTGCCTTCAGTAGTGTGTCTTTATCAGACCTGGATTTGAAGATGACATCATTGGGTGTCAGGGTGTTGGCATTGGGCCTTCCCGGGATTCTGTAGAGTCCACCTAAAGATAGTCCCTGCGCCTGTTTAGGTGGTAAGGTAGCCTCCGAATGAATTGCGGAATTTCTGCTGAGTCAATGGTGTCAGGTATGCCCCGCACCTTCAGGTAATGTTGTCGCGTGTTGTCCTCTCCGCACACGTGTTGGTAACCTCCAGTAGTTTCTCTGCTGTTGAATCATGTTTAATCCGTATGTCATGGATATCTTCCTCTGTGGCTTTGATGAGTCCCGTCAGCGTGCCCAAGTCTTCCCTCAGCACCGCCATCTCTGAGGCAAAGAATGCTTTGAGGTCTGTCACCATGGAGGTAAGATCTGTTTTGAAAAACAGGGGAGGTTCGGGTCTTGGTTATACCCTGCTGCTGCGGCGAGGGGATGGTGCTTCCGACAGTTCGAGGTCCTCGTCCTCCGAGGCCGAGAGGAAATCTTGTGGCGATTTAGGCCATAACTCTGCCATATTGGGCCTACATGGCTGCGATAGAAGCATGCAAATATCTCAGGTTTGGCTCTCGATATGCCCTCGGAATTTTCGGGAGTGCTTTCCCATGGTGTATTGTTTCCCTTTGAGGTGTTTTCAAGGGCCCAGGTGCGTGAAAAATCAGCTTTAAAGCGAAGTTTAGCAGGACCTGAGGCGACATGCGTCTAGTCTGATTGTTGGTTAGCTCCCACCCCCCCCCTCCTCCCCCCCTCCCCCCACTTTGGTGCTAATTTTAACAGCTTACATGGAGCTGGGTGTTGGCACCCAGGAAATCCGCCAAGATAAGTGGTAACTTACATATATTGTTGTTAGCTAAAAAGCCAAATAAGATTTATTTAAACAAAGACTAAAATCAACTCCAAAATCTACTTGAATGTAAAAATATTTTTCCTCCTTTGAAATTTTCTAATTGTCAATAACATTACCAACATGCTATTTAGTTTTCTATTGCGTATAGAACCTGATATCAGCTGAAGCCTTCTAGAGTGTTGAAGTTTGTATGAGTAGGAGAATATTAGTAGGCTTATTTGTAGTGGAGGCCAGGCCATTGAATCCACCCAATGACCCAATGGATTACATAAGGTGAATCACCAGTTTCACATGTAGCATATATGCAGTAAAAGTTTAATAATAATAACAATGAATAGACAGCAGAGTCTCATGCATAGATCTTCAGAAGGGTTGTGACTGACCTCTTCTTAGATGTGGATAGCTCCGAGTGCACAGGATGGTCATAAAGCGTGTTTCCAAGGAGCTAGCATCACCTGATCCAGAATCAGACACTTCCTACACAAAATGATTGATTCAAAACAATGGTTGATCAATATCAGACAAAAAAAAATTAATATTTAAAAAAATAATAATGCATATAGCATTTAAGAGTAATGACAATCAAAACACAAAGCATGCTAAACCCCAGATTAGCCATGAATTTTTATAGGTTGTAATATATGGATTTATAGAAAAGCTCTCATGACACAGAGAGTATAATTGACATGGGCATTTACTCACCAAGACTGAAGCAAGAACCTATAGGCAGAATGAAGAGAAAAAGGGTAAGGTTAATACACAAATTTAAATTAACTGCTTCAAGACATGGTTAGGCTAATTCTGTGTTCTTCAACCATACTGACATGTCACTGACATTTAACAATATAAACATTTTCAACAATATGATTTGCAAAAATGTGGGTTTTTGATTATTCTTATTGGGGTACATGGAACAGTTTTATAGAGGTTATATAAAGAACTCAACTGCAGCTATAACAAAGTAGCATTAAAGGACCACTCTAGGCACCCAGACCACTTCAGCTTCATGAAGTGGTCTGGGTGCCAGGTCCCTCTAGGATTAACCCTTTTTTTTTTTTTATAAACATAGCAGTTTCAGAGAAACTGCTATGTTTATAATAGGGTTAATCCAGCCTCCAAATCCTCTAGTGGCTGTCTCACTGACAGCCGCTAGAGGCGCTTGTGTGATTCTCACTGTGAAAATCACAGTGAGAGCACGCAAGCGTCCATAGGAAAGCATTGTAAATGCTTTCCTATGAGACCGGCTGAATGCGCGCGCAGCTCTTGCCGCGCATGCGCATTCAGCCTAAAGGGAGGATCGGAGGCGGAGAGGAGGAGGAGATCTCCCCGCCCGGCGCTGGAATAAAGGTAAGTTTTAACCCTTTACTCTCCCCAGAGGCCGGCGGGAGGGGGTCCCTGAGGATGGGGGCACCCTCAGGGCACTACAGTGCCAGGAAAACGAGTATGTTTTCCTGGCACTATAGTGGTCCTTTAAAGAGACACTACAGGCACCTGGACAAATTTGATACATTTAAAGGTGATTTTTTTTGTGTGTGTGACCATTTTATAAGAATGAATGTATTGTGATCTCACCTTGGCATCCTCACTTGCTTTATCCAAATCCTCATTATTTTCATCTCGGTTACCCTAACAGGAGACAGATATACTTTTTAAATAAATAGTCCCACTCCACGTTGTCCTATTGTTTCACAATGGCAATCATGTTTGCAAGTGTATTGACAGTAAATTTAAAATATATCATTGGTACACAAACATTTCAGATAATCCTCTCATCTTGGCAATCTTGTACTTTATCATTAAAACACATATAGGCATCTATAGCTCCTTATTGATTTATAGAAATACACATTTATGAGTTCATTGCACAGCATTATTATTTCATTATTGGCAAATGACATGGTACATTTATTTATTCGGTGCTAGGTTGCTCCTCCTATAGGTTGAAAAGAAGTATAACAATACAGGAGGTGAACATTTAAATACAAGATTCACTTCGCCTCTGCTGGCAACAACCTCGTACTTTCTAGAGATCCATCTTAATGATGGATGTCCAGTAGCCAGCAGGCTCTTTCCCTTCATGGAATGTTTTTTTCTTTATTTTTTTTCATACTTCCTTTAACAGCTCCATTTTATTAGAGACCAGGAGCCCAACTATGTGAGCTAGAGTATAATAGGTGGGAGAAGAAACTATCAGTGCAGCTAAAGGCACAGCTCTGTGGCTACTTCTTACAAGATCACCAGGTAGAGATTTGTAAAAATGGGGGTAATAGTATAGATTTCTAGTACTGCAATTTCTGTTTGTGGTGTTTTTCTCAGTGAATGATCTATTTTCTTTGATATGGGCATATCATTCTTTATCATGTCAAGAACATGGTTTGGAAATACATGGTAAGTGGACTACCAACCGATGACAGTGATACAAGGATACGTTTGAAATGTCCGGATGTGTCAGATCGTACAGCATCTTCCAGGGACTTATGATAAGCTGTTTGGAAAGAGGAAGACAAACAATGTTAAAAGGACAAATGTACGATATATGATATTACATTTTGTTTTACAGGGTTGTGGTATCTTTTATTGTCGTAGGTAAACCTGTGGGATTTGTTGTTGTTTACTCAGCTATAACAATGGAAGACAAAATGTTTGACCAATACGTGTAACAAAAAATAAAAACATCTCAGCTTCGAAAAAAATCAAACCATCTTATAGTCTATCTTTATTTTGGTAGATATTCTTTAAAAAACTCCTGTTATTTTATTCAATAATGTATCATAATTGTAGACCGGTGATTGTTTTGCATTTTGTATTGAGCACCTTCATTTCCAATAATACACAATCTATGCTTTCCAATAATACACAATCTATGCTTCCAGATCAGCCACTTTGGCAGATGAAATTAATCTTGAATTCACTTGAATTCAACTGAATTGTTGCTTTAGTAAAGACACCTGAATAATCCACGATTTGCCTTAATTTCATTAGGGGGAGATCATGTTTCTAAATTGTATTTCATCGTCTTACCTTCCTGATAAGCCTGATTTATGGCATGGATGTCTGCATTTGTTCTTGTGGCCAAGATTTCAATGAGGGCATTTTCATCCGTTCCTGCCCCCTGTAAGTACAAAGAATGTAATCACTGCCTGGGTGATGTTTGGTTGTAGTAAGGGATCTATGGGTTTTAGCTATATATTTACAAGGGCAGGAGACTAACTTGTGATTTTAATCATCTTATTAAAGCCACAGGTCACCAATATTTTTAATGAAAGAATTTTAGCATTAGAAAGTTGTACCATTTTATAGTTATTGCTTCAACAGACTATATAGGAAACACAAAAATGTCACTGTGTTATTCATTTGCAATATGTAACGTCCCTAACTGTATGCAGTGGGCCTTTAAAAGCAATGGTTGTTATTGGAATACAACATTCAAGCCATGTGTTCAGTGCAACCCAACCTCTCTACAAAAAGAGAATGTTTTATTAAAGGAACACTCCAAGCACCATAATCCCTTAATGTATGTAGTGAGAGTGTTTGCGAATGGATTGACTTTTTACCTGAACTTCTGCCAGACACTAGTCACATCCCGCCATGCAGGATTTACCTCAATGCAAAGCGCTCTTAGCGAGGTGGTGACCGGTGTTTGGCGGAGGATCCCAGGTATGAAGTTAAATCATTATAATTGGGGGCATCATTCAGAAATAACAAATAAAATAGCAGAGAAAAATTCTGAATGGGATGGGAAGACGCAGTGAAGACTACATTAAACCATATTCAATGGTAAAAGATCGATGAACCAACTCAGCACTGTGCAATCCCCTGGAAAACTCCAATAGTCAGCCTATAATCTTCTTTCCATCAGGTATAAGCCCCCTAACTGTTACACTCTGTAGCCTCATCGCTGCAGCTGCTACCTCCTCCATATACGGTGGGACTGCCCTATTATGACCATTTTGGGCTAAAATCCTTACTTTTTAAAAGACATTTAGTAATAATGCCGCTCCACTGTTACACGCACCAATGCTACTGCATCACACAACTATTTGAACCTCATTATATAAAAAATATATGACAATTCAAGTATTGAATATTGCCAAGGGGCTCTTGGCCAATTTAACTGTGACATTCAAAAGGCACCAGAATGCAGAATCATTTAATATTTAGTATTTAAACTTAATTGAATTTTGCTGTAAAGCTTTGCCTTCACAGACCTGCTCAAACAAATAATACAAACAAAAGTAGAGAGCTCAGCTGTGAGAAGAGATGTACAACCAAAAAGGTAAATTTATGTTGAAACATTGAGAAAATGATGTCACTTTCTAACTGGTTACAAGAAAGATACTTTCTCCTATGCTTTTGGGCTATTGTTTTTCTCCTGTTAAATTTCTCATGCATTAAATAGCTCAAATAATTCACATTTAGCAAAATGTAGTTACATTTTTAACATTTGCTTATTGCAGTAGAGGGTAATGCATCATATTATTTAGGGTTGTAACAATTAATACAAGTATTTTTAAATTTATATTACTATGTAACTATGTAACAATACAGAAGATTTATTAAAAACACTGAAGCAAAGTTGTGAAAATAAGAAAAAAAAGAAATACCGCAATGGCTTTGTTTATCTGTTTGGCATCAAACTGGGCAGGAGTTAGCATAAGACCGAGGATCACTTTGCCCAGAGTACCAGAAACTTCTGATTTCAGATCTGCCATAAGGTCCTACAGAATAAGACAAAAGATTACAATTATTTGATTATTGCCGATTCACGCTATAGTTAATAGTTAATAGAGAATACAAATTTAAACGCATGCTATTGTCAGCCCGAGTGAAACTACAGCAATTGTCTGGATACATTTGATGTCCTGATTAAAATCTCTGTTTTGCATCCAAATCCTATACAAAGTATAGGATTCTGAAGATTTACAAAGCATTGATATTGATAAATACATTTCAGCAGGATATTAACAAATTGTTGTTTACTTGCTTTTATGCCATTTGAAGTATTATTGGCCAACTGACAGTGCTAGCACCCAGTGGGCAAATAGTTAAATCGCCCTCAGGATTATAATGGTTAACCATGTGGTGGCTGGCCAGCTCTTCTTAGACAGCCGTCCCATTAAAATAGTAAATATTGACCCCCATATTACTACAACAGAGGTTTAAAACCGCCCTATGCCTTCACCTAACATGCAGGAGGTGGGAAAATGGGTCCCCACTGAATATTATAATTAAGGCCCTGACCCATAAGAAGGGTGCGGCCCTTGAGGAGAACACTAGGTCCTCCCCACTTTAATATTATAGCTAAGATCCCCAGACGCTAGACATGGGTGTGGGCAGAGGGTGGACAGTGATCAGTCCACCCCTCATTATATTTTTAATGTCTACCAAGCAACTGATACCCACGGGACGAATCACAGTTTTTTTTTAGTTTAACAGATATGCCCACATCTGCTGCATTACAAGCAATGGGGGTAGGAAGGAGTAGTACTTTTCTGAAAGTACTATAGGATTCTAATTTACCCAATTAAGGACTTTTATAATGTTTTATTTTACTTTTTTTAATGTGGCGGCTGCTCGCAAATAGGTTTGATTTTTTTTTTAAAAGCATCTGGGCCTGAAGTAAAAACATATGTTCTGACTTTTAGCAGTCTGAAATTCGCTGTCTGCTGAATCTGGTTTGGTGAAATGCAGGCCTGGTCAGGGTTTGAATTGCAAAATCTGGACATTGTTGAATAACGGGAACAATGTCTGGACTTTACAGTTCACATGACATATGGAGCTGGATGGATTTTCCCCATCTAGTATGGAGCCATATGGACTTTAGTGAATAACCCTGTAAAATATAATATGCCACACAAGATAAGTCCAAGTTACACTATACAACCTGTTATTTTGATGAATTACATTTATCCTATCTGTACAATTGCATTTTCCACCATAAATGAGAGATTGAAAAACTTGGTTCCATCTACCCTATATGTCATAAATGGCTTAGCTGCCCTTCCATAATAAAACTATCATGTTTTAATTAATCACATTTGTATTTAATGCTGGGACTTCTCCAAAAATACTTACTCGCCCAAAATGGGACTTAAAAGCCTTCAATATTTCTTGCCTTTGGTCATTAGTGCGCTTGGTAATTATATCAATAATGGCATCTTCATCGGTACCTGTAATCAATAAAAATTCATTATATAAAACAACATTATCATATTACATGATCACCACTGAAATTACAGAGCATAAAGCATGCACATCCAGAAGCATTTTATTTTAAAATGGACAATGTTGGTCACTTGGTCAACACCATCAACAGTATAGTTTACCTCAATCTTTTTGGTCTCATACAAAGATGCTGAGGCGAAGCACTAAAACATGCATTGGGCGTTATGGCATTTCCAGTATTTAGGATGCTTTCAGGTAGCAATTATAATTTTTGTATGATTTTAGTTTCATTATGTTTAGGCATTAGGTTTGGTAGTCATGTATAGGAGTTTGGAAAAAAGTGAAGATGACTCTCTCAGTCACTAAGGAATGGTAGCTGTTTTGGTATTTTCAGTCACTATGTGAAGTCTGTGATTGGTCTACGAGCGACCTCTGTGACATCAAGGGAGGCGTGGAAGTCAGCGCAGAAGCTTTGCTTAGTGCTGGATTCCAGGTAAACTTTTTTTTACAGGTTTGCAGGGGAAACCTTTTCCATAGTGTCCAATAGGGCATTTTATAGTGGAAATGTCCCCACCTCATAATGGTTGGAGTAATCCTTTAAATCGACAATATAGTTACCAGAACCACTGCAGCTTAATGTAGTAGTTATAGTGTTTATATACTGACCCTGCAGGATTTTCAATGTAAATGCTGCCTTTTCAGAAATCAGGCAGTGTTTGTATTGCTGCATACTAACATCTCTAATGGCAGCCCCTCAGACAGCCACTAGAGGTCCTTACGGGTTCAGTTTTGCAATGTTTGCAGCATTTATGCTCAGTGTCTTCATGCTCTGCATTGAGAAGCTGAACACTCCCTACAGAGATATGCATTGGGAAGAGAATACTGAAGACACGATTTAGTAATTTACCATAGCTCATTGACCAGATAATTGAAAAACAGATCAGGGGATGTTCGTGCAACACCAAGCTGGACAGACACTAATCTAGCATGCACCTGTAGACTTGCTGATTTTAAAACCAATTCTGACTTGTACTGTACACCTATCTAACTTGTCTAACTTGTGAAGCGGTTTGCCCTGTGTTACTCCACAACTGAATGTTATATATGCTTTTCACAACTAAAACCTTGTCTTCAATCCTGGAGAAGGAAACAGCGTATCCCTTCCTGAGTTGGTTGGAGTTATCCTGGTCCCCTCCATGACAGCTCAGCTGTATTTCACATGTTATGGCTTTTTATGGCGCAGATAGAATGAATGATATAATTTCCTACGTTTGCTGCCATTTCCGATCAAGGAGAAGCTATCAGATGGTCCTAGGGTTTTTACTCTTGGGAGTTTCCCATTCCTCATCAGCCTTTTATGGTGAATCGGACAGTATCTGTAAACTAGATATTGGGTGACCATATTTGTTTACTACCTGCAAATGAACACACCATTTATGGCTATTTTATTTTTTTCTCTATTTCACATGTTGATAGTCCCTGTTTTGCTCTACGTGGAGCCTGCAAAAAAGGAATTGCACTTGTTTTGTCTGTCTATGCTTACTACTTACAGCATTTGATTTTGTATTTTGTTGATTTTTATTGTGTTATATGCTAATGCCACAATTTAAATAAAGATTAAACAAACAAAAAAAAAAGAATAGCTCACTGAGACAATGTTGCATTTGAACAATAGTTCTTCATGCTAATGTTATGTGCATAATGTGCGTAATTTGAGTCCTTAATAAAATTAGTTACCATTGGCAAGAAAAGTTGGTTGATACCTTTGGACATGTGTAGTTATCGCATACTTTGGAAACCAGATAACATTAAAGGACCACTATAGGCACCCAGACCACTTCAGCTCAATGAAGTGGTCTGGGTGCAGGGTCCCCCTAGTTTAAACCCCGCAGCTGAAAACATAGCAGTTACACTGCAGGGTTAATCCAGCCTCTAGTGGCTGTCTCCCTGATAACCACTAGTGGCCGCTTCTGCGATTTACATGGAGTAAATCGCACTTATTTGATGCTGGGCGTCCTCATGGAATCCAGCGTCAAAAAAGATCCCCATAGGAAAGCATTGAGTAATGCTTTCCTATGGGCGGGTTTGAAAGCGTGCGAGTGCCTCTGGCCGCGCATGCGCATTCGGCTCCACTCTGGAGCTGACGTCGATGGAGGAGGAAAGGTCACCAGTGCCGAGGGAGCTGGATTAAGGTAAGCAAATAAAAGGTTAATGAATTAAACGGTGACTAGGGCTCTATTGCATTAGGAACACATATTTGTATTCCTAACGCTATAGTATTCCTTTAACATTTTAAGACAATGAGTCTGGCTCATTGTACACGAGCATGCCATCTTACTTAATGCTAGTCACTTTTGCTACCATGTCCTGCTGGCTCGTGTAGGAAAAAAGTATTGCTAGTTAGCTTTCCCATAGAGCTGTCATTAAGGGGCACTTTGAGCACCATAAATGCTACGGACGATTGTAGTGGATATAAGCTGTCAATGCGAATTCCTCTACAATCTACACTTACATCTCTTTAATGTGATATTGGAATGAGAAATCAGAGAGCTTCAACAGCAAATCTTACCAAATCCTTTCATTGCTTTCCTCAGAGCCTTGCCGTCATTGTCTGCATTGAAATTATCTGCTGGGTATACTGTTCCTTTCACCTGGAGAGAGGTAGATTGAGAGTTATTAGTAACCTTAACATCTAGACAGTTTTCTGTCTTAAAAAAATTATTTAACTTTTTGTGATCTTTGCCATTTAACCTTTTTAGACATATGCAACAGGTGCAGTATAATTTCCCATTTATATGGTAAATTAGATTATTATCCTGGATGAATAGCTCCAGACACTTAAATTGTAATGACTATTTACAATACTTTGTATACTGAATTAATCTTTCAGACATCCCAAGCTTTATGACCTGATTAAAAGAAATGTAGAACGTTGTGCTGTTGTATGAGAATGTATAAGGAATGTTTGTTGAGCACTGCCATTTTACACTTACAGTTTCAATTTATTATTCAGCCTAGCATTCAGGACCTTGTCAATGACTACATGCTATATCATAGGGCCTTGTGTACTCACTGAAGCTTGACTTCTATTGTGTTGTTGGTGTATAAACCTGTATGGGGCCTTAAACTGGGACTTTAACTAACATCAATTTATGCATAGTTCTGGAGTTTATATACAAGTTATTTTTACGTGCTTCTTACATCTCTCAATAATGATATTTCCTTATGGTTATTAATGGGATTAGGCAAAAACATAAATGTAAAACAAACAGTAGGCCATGATCATCTTTTTTGGAAAGCATTATTATGTTATTTGTAGTCCAACAGAAATTGGGAGGCACCTATCAATTGTCCTAGCCAGTGGCGTACATACCGGGGTCGCAGGGGTCGCGGCTGCGACCGGGCCCGGCCCACCAGGGGGCCCGGCCGCCCTGCGACCCAGGTATGTACCCACAGGGCCAGCCTCTTCTGCTGGGGGGCCCAGGAGCCAGCCACCTCCGGGCCCCCCGAGGCTGGCCCTGCTGTCACCCGGCTGGCTGGCAGGCGCGCGAGGGAGCACTGTCCCCTGGGTGCTCCCTCTTCAGCTCCCTCGCGCACCGCACTGAAACCGGAGCCGGAAGATGACGTCATCTTCCGGCTCCAGTATCAGTACGCGGCGCGCGAGGGAGCTGAAGAGGGAGCACCCAGGGGACAGTGCTCCCTCGCGCGCCTGCCAGCCAGCCGGGTGACCAGCAACACCACTGGACCCCAGGGAATCCCCCCAGCTCTCACACAGGTAAGGAGGCTGGGGGGATTAAATTTAAAACAAAATAAAACAAAACGTGTGATTGTGTTAGTGTGAGTGATTGTGTTAGTGAGTGTGTTAGTGTGAGTGATTGTGTTAGTGAGTGTGTTAGTGTGAGTGATTGTGTTAGTGTGAGTGATTGTGTTAGTGAGTGTGTTAGTGTGAGTGATTGTGTGAGTGTGTTAGTGAGTGTGTTAGTGTTAGTGAGTGTGTTAGTGAGTGTGTTAGTGTTAGTGAGTGTGTTAGTGTGAGTGTGTTAGTGTGAGTGTTAGTGAGTGTGTTAGTGTGAGTGTGAGTGTGTTAGTGTGAGTGTGTGTGTGTTAGTGAGTGTGTTAGTGTTAGTGAGTGTGTTAGTGTGAGTGTGTGTGTGTGTGTGTGTTAGTGTTAGTGAGTGTGTTAGTGAGTGTGTTAGTGAGTGTGTGTGTTAGTGTGTGTGTTAGTGTGAGTGTGTGTGTGTGTGTGTTAGTGAGTGTGTGTTAGTTAGTGAGTGTGTGTGTGTGTGTGTGTGTGTTAGTGAGTGTGTGTTAGTGAGTGTGTGTGTGTGTGTGTGTTAGTGAGTGTGTTAGTGTGTGTGTCTGTTACTGAGTATGTTTGTGTGCGTCTGTCTGTCAGTAAATGTGTGAGTCTGTTCATGAGAGTGTGTGTGTGTGTGTCTAAAGCACTTACCTTTCTCCAGCGCCGGGCTCCCTTGGCGCTGGGGATCTCTCCGTCCCGATCCGCCTCTCAGCTCCGAATGCACATGTGTGGCAAGAGCCACGCGCGCATTCAAACCGCCCATAGGAAAGCATTACTCAATGCTTTCCTATGGACGTTCAGCATCTTCTCACTGTGATTTTCACAGTGAGAATCGCAGAAAATCCTCTAGCGGCTGTCAATGAGACAGCCACTAGAGGCTGGATTAACTCTCAGTGAAACATAGCAGTTTCTCTGAACTGCTATGTTTTCAGCTGCAGGGTTAAAACTAGAGAGACCTGGCACCCAGACCACTTCATTGAGCTGATTTGATCTGGGTGTCTGTAGTGGTCCTTTAAGTGTATGTGTTTATGCATGCACTGGCGTACATACCGCGGTCGCACGGGTCGCAGCCCTGCTACCAGGTGCCCGCCGCCATGTGTTGCGGCCCCAGCCCGCGCAGAGTAAGCGCGGGGGGGGGGGGCCCACGGATCAGTTTTCGCACCGGGGCCCCATGGGTTGTGTGTACGCCACTGGTCCTAGCTTTAAGAAAGTAACCAGTAAAAACCCAGCCATGGAAAATCTGAAAAAAATGTGATATGTAAATACTGAATTTATTCTGAATCCACTCATAGGGGTCATATAATACTGGAGTAATTACAATATCAGCAAAATCAAATACTTTGAGAACAGAGGTAAAATTAAAGATAATTAGCCAGGGCCGGATTTTCCATATGGTAAACTAGAGAACTTCCTGTAGTTTTGTTATTTTTAGACAAAAGGACCAGGACAACTATCTAAACCCTACTTCCACCCTTCTTTATGCCATTATCTCACGTCATCAAGAATGTGCCCTTAAAGACATTATTATTAACTTTCCTATCCATAGATGGAATTGAGATGTAAATCCGGCCCTGTAATTAAATCGCTAGCATTGATTAAACAGAATAAGGATGCATTGGAAAGTTAGCAAGAAAGCCAAACCAAACCAGCAAAAAGTTACCGGTGATATCACATGAGTAGGGAGCGTGTTAGCAGCCACAGCACATCTAGTGAAAACCAGGAAACTATTATTAGCGTGTTAATTACAAAGCATAAATTACTAAAAATCAGCAAGCAAGCAGCAGAAGTAGGATAGCTAGTATTGGCCGGTTTATAGTGACCACTGGGGAAAAAAGCAGAAGGTGCGGGAAGGGGAGAGATTATGGTTTCTGTTCCAACCTCAACATGTCTTGAAGCGCTATGCTCCCACATCTGATAAGCTGCTTGGGCTGCTTCTGGGAAATACTCCCCAGCGGCACTAAAAAGGAAAGGAACAGCTGGTCTGTGATAAGTGCTAGAGTTTGAAGAGGTCAGGCATCAAAGACGGAGCACACTGTAGATCAGTTGATTTTCTGGATCTAGTATATATTATTGTTATACAACATACCTTTTACTCATAAGAGACAATATGAACACACTGTGTATCAGTTGATATATTTATTTTTTGTTTTCCAATAGAAACTAGCCCTCTAGTGTAAATTAGATAGATAGATAGATAGATATACTAGTTAATTATATATTTTTGTTTTGCTTTCTTTTTTGTCTATTGTGCCACTGTATATCTGTACAAACTCACAAGTCGGAGATGGGAAGACAAGAAAGAATATATTACCAGACCTTAGAAACGCCAGATTTAATGTATAAAGAGAAATAGTGAAAATGGAAATTCTAGCCAAGATCAGGATAACAGAAATACAGGAGAATTTTTTAACTAGTCAGGTCTGGATTACAGAGATCAACAAGAGTCAGGTCAGGATTACAGAGGTCAACAAGATCAAATAACAAGCCAAAGTCAACATACCGGAAATTCAGAAAATACTATAACACACTGAATGAGCAATAATTTTATTTAAATACTGAGGTGGGTTTTATTGGTCCACGTCACCCCCGCAAGACTAAAAAGTGCAGTAACAAAGTTGTAGTGCTGACACAAATCTTTTGTAGCCAAGTAGAGGGGTACTGCTAGTGCGGTGCATTTGGAAGGCAGAGAGACCGGAAGAAAAACAGAATCACAGCCTCCCGATCAGCGCACGCAAATATGCTGAGCAGCGAGTCGATTTGGTAGCTCCCGTGACAATATCTGAATTACAGGTACTAAATAAATCCAGCATTTGTCAGTCGTGTAACAAGTGGACAAAAAAAATGTAGGCCAGAATGGGAAATTTGACAGATTTGATTATTATATTATAATTGAAGATGTCCTGACACTTGCTACCACTCTGTAATGCCAACCATGGATGTACATACTCATCATCCCCACCGCACAGGTTCAGAAGCGCCTTCTTATATTCCCCTGATGTATCATTCTGAAACACAAACACCAAGGTAAGACACATTTTATAGCACTATTAATTTCTTAAATTAAATTTGATGTTGAAATCTGAAAATATTACACAATGTTTACACAATGAAATGAAGATTCAGATTTTGGATGCCAAGGTATAAATCAAAAAGTTATGTGAAAAATGTTCTTTAACATATGCAGGTATATTTACACACATTATTTTTCCTTCAGTAAGTTCTATATTGTCTCTGTAAAGGGAAGAATTACTTATCAAAAAGGGTGTATTCAGGTAGTGAGGGCTCCAACCATTGGTGTCCTAGTGGGATGAACATTCTATACACAGATCTAATTTTTGCTTACTCTGACACTCTTCATTGTGTTACAGACTCAATGTGCTAGAATTATAAATCAAGTTACCTTTTCAAGGGTTACCTGCTTGATGTTATTAGGATTTAAACGGAATTATGAAATTCATTGACAATCTGTAGATCCAATGGGGATTTACCTTTATCATTGAGTACAGGGACTTTTCATATTGTGTCCTGAATGACTCCCTAATGTCCATCATGTCAACTTCACTGCGTGAAACCATAATGCGAATAAGAGTATTATCAGCTGTGCCCATGCCCTGAAACGAAATGAGCAAAATGGTAAAAAAAATTAGTAAATTTCTTAACATTATTTAGGCACTCAGATATTTTGTGTAAATAGGGACATTTATAGATACATTGCAATTTTAACTTCCAGTGCTTGCATGTCTAATACAGACTGGAAATCGCTTACCTTCATGGCTTTGTACAGTCTTGTGGCAAAATAGTCCTTTATGCTACGGACACATTTTACTAAAGAGAAAAACATAAATGCGATTATAATAATGTGCGGCAGCCAGGATAAAATAATTGATTCAATATTGAAATTGTCAAAATGGTAACACAGACATATATTTGATGCTAATATGAAAGCCGACATCATGTCTAGTCTGGTTCGGACTGGACCTAAATAGGAATCTCAGGCTAGGTAATTATTTAGTTTTTATGTATTCAGACGCAGCACAGAGGGAAATCATGGTGCAGATAAAAGTCCATGAGGTCTTTACCTTTCCTGACATGGCAGACACAGTTGGAGTTTTAATTTAGCAGCTGACCAGTGGAAAGACCACATTACTATTTGTAAATATTAGCAAGGTTGCTCACTAGATGGTTAATTGAAAGATCCAAAGGGGATATTAAATTTTAGGCTACAGTAACTGAAAACATAGCTAGTATTAATATGATTTGTGTGGCCTAAAATGTTTAATTGACACAAATACACAAAATATAAGAGACATTATGGATTCCGTTACTGATGTGTCTAGCCTTCGGTACTAACATTTTTAGATAAAAATGTTTTCTCTTGTTAGGATGTGCATAAAAAAAAAAAAAAAAACGAAAAAAAACCTTGCAAGTGGAAAATGTGTATCTGACAAAATAATACAATAAGGAGTTGAGAATCAGGCAGTGGAACAGACTGGCACATATAAAAAATAGACAAAGAAAAATAGACTACACTTTCCCATTATTTGATAAAAGTAAAATTGGGTTAATTGTCCTATCCAATGGTTCAAGTCCCAAACAAAATAACTTTTAAGATGCCTGGCATTTGTGTTTAAGTAACACTATGGTGTCAGGAACACAAACATTTATGCCTGACACTGTAGCGCTAAAATAACTATTTAGGTTTCCGGCCCCATCTATTTGCAGTAAAAAGGGATTTTTACTCACTTTTTTTTGCACCCTACGCTGGCCTCACCTGGGCTCAAACTTGATGATCTCAGCCAATCCAATGTTTTCAAATCCAAAATCATTGCTAGGCTTTTGTGCCGTGTCAATCAGGACATTTTCATAGAGATACATTGAATTAATGCATCTGTATGGAGAACGTTCAGCATGTTCATGCAGAGCTTTCAGCATCTTCCAGTGCAACAATGACACTGGACTGCGACTAGAGGTGTTCCTAGGCTGTAATGTAAACACAGCCTTTTCTTTGAAAAGGCAGTGTTTACATTTAAAAACCTGCAGGGGCAGATTATAGACACCAAAACAACAACATTAAACTGTAGTTGTTTGGTGATTACAGTGTCCCTTTAATGATACCTTTTTTTATATATATATATATATATTTTTTTTTTTACTACTTTTGTATAAAATAGAGTATGTTTACCAACATTTAAGATGCAATGAAAATGTGCTCCCCCATAAGTGAGAACTTATAATACAAAAGTAAAATAGGGCTGTATGGAATTATCTTTTTTTTTTAATAATAATTCTTAACTTAGAATTGGTTAGTTGGAGGTCCAGCAAAATATATTAATGCAGATACATAGGTCACAACCATGAAAAGATAAATATAGCTTGACTAAAAAAGAGAAAAAGGCAATAAAAGAGACACACACAGCAATAGCCAGTCATGAATTTAACACTTCACAGAAAGATAGATTTTGATGTACTATAACTGTCACTATTACAGACAATTTATTCATACTTACCGTAATTTTCTTTTCCTGGCTATTCTTCATGGCAGCATTTAACATATGGGTTTAGCTCCTCTCTCTAACCCTCAGGACAGGAAACACAAACAATTAAACAATTAAGCATACCTTCTACTGGTATAATATGAACCCCATCAGCCATCACACCTCAGTCAAGTAACAAGACAAGTATCCAAAAAAGGGTGGGAAAACCAAATGCTGCCATGAATAATAGCCAGGAAAAGAAAATTATGGTAAGTATGAATACATTTTCCGTATTCCTGGCTAATCATGGCAGCATTTAACATATGGGATTCCCCAAGAAATAATGACACAGGGAGGGAAATACATGCTACAAAATAGTTTTATAAATAAATCAGCTCTGAGGATTAAAGGAGTTCAGGACAGACAGGCCAAACTCCGAATCCAAGCGAGAAGCCACATCCACTTTGTAGTGTTTCACAAAGGTCTTTAGGGATGACCAATTTGCAGCCTTACATATGCTCTCTGCATGAACACCTGACTCTGCAGCCCATGAGGTAGCAATAGATCTTGTGGAATGTGCTCTGATGCCTTTGGAAACAGGAACATTCCTAGCTTTATAAGCCTTGGAAATCGCAGATACTGTCCAGGAACGAAGAGTGGAGACAGAAGCGGCTACCCCTTTACGAGAACCCCAAGGTATAATAAATAATTGAGAGGATTTCCTCCAAGCAGCTGAGCGTTCTATGTACATCAGCAAACATCTCCTAGGATCCAGCATGTGACACTTTGACTCCTCAGGAGTAGAAGTATACTGAAAATAGGCAGGCACGACAATCTTCTGTTGGAGATGGAAAGGTGTAACCACCTTGGGAAGAAATTCAGGTCTCGGGCAGAGAATGACCCTATCATCGAAGAAGGAAGTCTAAGGTTCCTCGGCTGATAAAGCTCTGATGTCAGACATCCTTCTAGCTGAGACTAGAGCCAGCAATAATAGGGTCTTCAGAGAAAGGATGTGCATCTGAATTTCGCCAATAGGTTCGAAGGGAGGATGTGTGAGAGCCTGAAGCACCAGAGGCAGATACCAAGGAGCCGCCAGTTGTCTAATAGGAGGTCTAATATGTAAAATGGCCTTGAAAAAGCAAACCACCATAGGATGAAGCGCCCATCGAATGCCAGAAAGAGCAGAGATGGCTGAGCAGTGCACTTTAAGGGTGTTAAGACTAAGACCCTTCTCTAGGCCAGCTTGTAGGAAACCCAAGAGAGATCGTAGGAGGACTCATGTTCTGCACGGTTGTATTTAACCATATCGCAAAGGCTTCCCAAATTCTGTGGTAGGTAGAGGAAGTGGAGATCTTTCTGGAACATAGAAGGGTAGAGACCACCTGGTCTGATAAACCCTATTCCTTTAAGGATTGCCTTTCAGAAGCCATGCATGAAGCCTGAGCTTGTAAGGTTCTGGATGAACCACTGGGCCTTGTGTCAGGCGATCTTCTGTGACCGGAATTTCCTAGGTTCCTCTATCGCCAACCTCTTCAGAAGAGGAAACCAAGGACGTCTCGGCCAGAAGGGGATTACAGTAATCACTCTGCAACGTTCTATGGAAATCTTCCTCAGCACAGCATGAGTGAGAGGAATGGGGGGAAAAACATACTCCAGATGAAAGGGCCATTTCATTGAAAGAACATCTTGATCCAGTGCTTTCGGATGGAATTTTCTGGATACAAAACAAGGGACTTGAACATTCTGAGTCATCGCCATGAGATCCACTTGGGGAAGACCCCACCTCTGGACCAATTGTTGAAACACAGGTCTTGAAAGCTGCCATTCCGTGGCTTCCACCTGGTGTCTGCTGAGGAAGTCTGCTAACACATTCTCCTTTGCTGAGAGAAAGACTGCATGCAGGCCTTCCACATGTATTTGTGCCCAGTTCATGATTGCTGTCACTTCTTTCATCAGCGAGATACTCCTGGTGCCTCCTTGATGGTTGAGATAGGCGGCAGCCGCCTTGTTGTCTACTCTTATTTTTACCCAGGCTCCCTTTATCTGGTGCTGAAAGTGGAGAAGAGCCAGAGATGTCGCTCTCAACTCCCTTATATTTGAAGGCAGGTTCTGTGCCCTCTGAGGCCATTCTGCTTGGTTAAAAGATTTTCCCAGATGTGCTCCACATCCTTACTGACTGGCATCTGTCGTGATGACTACCCAGTCGATATCCTTCAGAGGAAAACCTCTGGAAATGTTTTCCTCTTTCAGCCACCACCAAAGCTTCCTTTTCAGATCTAGAGGAATGTGGATCTGTCTTTCCCATTCCTCTGAGCTGGTTCTGAAGTTTCTCAGAAGATACTGCTGAAGTGGACGCAGGTTCCATTGCGCCCATCTGACCAGATCTATCGTAGAGGTCAAGGTACCTAGGAGCTTCATAAACTCCCTAGTGGAAGCAGACGTCATTCGAATAAAGGTGCGAACATGATCCTGCAGTTTCAACCTTCTCTCTTGAGCAAGAGATACTATTGCCACGAGGGTATTGAAGCTTGCTCCTAAGAACACCAGCTCCCTTGTTGGTTGTTGATGACTCTTCTCGTGGTTGATTAGCCATCCAAACTGAGATAGAGTCTTGAGGACCAGCTGTCTGTGTCGAAGCATCGTCTCGAAGTCTGAAGCCACTACCAGGATATCGTCGAGGTAGTGGTAGATGGCAACATCCATCCTTCTCAGGAAAGAAATAACTGTGACCAGCACTTTTGAGAAAGTCCTCAGGCTGTACTTTTCCCAAAGGGAAGAGCCTGAAACTGGAAGTGCTCATTTTTTACACAGAATCGAAGAAACGTCTGATGCCTGGCCGTGACAGGAACATGGAAGTAGGCGTCTCTTACATCTATTGAGATTAACCGGTCTCTGTGGTGTACCACGGGAATGATGGAACGGATGGATTCCATGCAGAACCTTCTTACCCTTAAGAAGAAATTGAACTGGTGTAGGTCTAGAATAGGTCTCCACTTTCCTCCCGGTTTCTTTACCAAGAACAGGGGAGAATAGAACCCTTGGAACCTTTCCGTCACTGGTACCGGAGCAATGACCTTTTCTCGTAATAGATTTGCTACATAATGAGTCAAGACGTCTCTCTTTTGTCTGTTGACAGGGAGTCTTGTTCTGATGAATCTTGGTGGAGGGGAAAATTCTTCGAACTCCAGAGAATAACCTGTTGTGATAATGGAATTCACCCAGGCATCTGGAATCATATTCCAGGTCCTCTGGAAGAATGTAAGACGTGCTCTGACATGAGGGACCTGGCCTAAGCCACCTTCAGAACTGTCTGGTGGGGCGAAAGGAAGAATTTTGTGCCTTAGGTCTGGAAGACTTTGAGGTTTGGCCACTCTTCCAATTGGAGAACCGAGAGTATTCTCTGCCTAGTCGATAGGTTTTACTATCCCTGTATCCCCCTTGAGGCCTGTAAGGACGATGGTCCTGTTGCGGTCTTTTCGGACGCCTGTCTTGTGGAAGCATGATTTGCTTGACCTCAGCTGCCTTTTTAATGGCTTCTTCAAGCGGTCTGCCAAAAAGCACCTCGCCCAAGAATGGTAGGGTGCATAAATTATTCTTAGAAGAGAGATCAGCTCCCCAGGATCTCAACCACAGAGCCCTTCTGGCAGTAACGGAGTGTGCCATAACCTTTGAAAAAATCCTGATGAGGTCTGTGGAGGATTCCAACAGCCAGTCACTGGCTAATTTAATCTCCCTTAAGGAGTCAGTCATGTGGCGTCTACTCACTCCTCTCTCTATATCCTCCTCCAAATCGAGGATCCATGAACGTAATGCTCTGGACAAAGCAGAGATAGAGACTGCAGGATGACATCCCAAGCCTGCTGTCCTGAAAACCTTAGAAAGGTCTGCATCTATTCTTTTATTCATGGGTTCTTTGAGAGAAGCATTACTATCAATAGGCAGAGTTGAACTTCTTGCCACTTTAATAATTGGAGCTTCAATCTTTGGGACCGCCGTCCACATTCTTGAATCCTCCTCCTTTATAGGGTACAATTTTGACAATCTGTCCTGATTTGTAATCCTTTTCCCAGGAGTATTCCATTCTGAGCGTATCCGCTCCTTAATGGATCTGTGTACTGGAAAGGAAGTTCTCCTCTTGTGGAGGTCTCCGAAATGTCTATCAGAAGTCGAAACTTCTCTGACTTCTTCTGGCAAATCCAAAGTTTTCCTGACTGCCATGATCAGGTTCCATGGACTTAGCATCTAATGAGCACGGTTGCTCCATGAGCTCTTCCTCACTAGAAGAGATAGGCTCTAATTCTAAGGAACCAGCCGTGTGTCTGAAGTCTGGGTCTTTTACCTCTATTGGATTCTGAAATCCCTTCCGCCACAGCTTGCTTTAGTCAAAAGGCTATATCCTGAGCCGAGGATGTAGACGCTTGAGGTGACCTGCGGAGTTCCGACTCTCCTGCGACCATGGATAAACACTTGCGGCATAGCCTGCCGTTATACAAAGGTCGTTATCCAAAGGCCTTGCGCCACATCCAGGGCAGGCTGCCGGGTTATCCCTCTTAGATGGAGATCTAGGGCCAGACCGGTCTTGAGGGCTGTAAAACACAGAAGTCATATGACTGTACCCTCCATGTACTCTTTTTTAATCATAAGACAAGGTAAAAAATTCTAATGCTCAGCTATGACCAATTGCAGGTCTTGCTGATTTTGCAGGAGATGCTGGATCCATCCTCTTAGAAAAGGCTATTTAACAAAAGGTTATCCCAATTGAATTCCATTGATAAATGCTGGGCAGTGTTATTATGTAAATGAAAGCATAAAACATACCTGCAGAGAATGAATAAGGCACTAAGAGAGCAGTGTAAGACCAAAGGAACTGAAAACACTAGATAATTTCAGGAAAAGACGCCATTTTCAAATTTCCCGCTCTGTGCCTTTAACCCCTTAAGGACACATGACATGTGTGACATGTCATGATTCCATTTTATTCCAGAAGTTTGGTCCTTAAGGGGTTAAGGAGGCGCGCATGCACCGATTGGCGGCAAGTCCGCGGCTTGGATGAGGGCAAATATGCCAAAAATCCAGCCGTGGGCATTGCGCATGCACGGGCGTCTTACCGGAGGGGTGATCATCTTATCGAGGTCTGGATTCTTTATCCTGGTGAACACAGGCTCCAGATGCCAGGGAGACTACCCACCATGGCTCCCAGGGGTTCCCCACTCGTGCAGAGAAAGGGCTACATGTGCCTGGGCTTCCTGTGGAGGGAGGCTGACCTCCATAGGGTGAACATGATCAGGTGAGCATAAAAAAAAAAAAAGTTTTAACCCTAGAAATTCAGGGAGATAAAAAATTAACAACTGTCCTAGGGCTATGAGGACAGGAAAAAAGACTGAGGTGTGATGGCTGATGGGGTACCTATTATACCAGGGGAAGGTATGCTTAATTGTTTAATTGTTTGTGTTTCCTGTCCTGAGGGTTAGAGGGAGGAGCTAAACCCATATGTTAAATGCTGCCATGATTAGCCAGGAAATATATATTTTTAATTTTAACTTTTGCACAACTATATCCAATTGTAACTGTATAGGTCACAGAGAGGCACTTCTACTCCAGTCATAAATTTCAGTACAATTAACTTGATTCAACGGCTTTTAAAATAGAGTACAGTAGACAAGTCATTGACAGGAGGGTAAGGAGAGTGAAAGAACCTTACCTACAGCCAACATCAACTTCTCAAAGTCTCCAGAAAGTTCTCCCTTAATACTTTCTTCTATAGGTTTCCCGGCAATTTTCTCATACTCATCAAGCACTGCATAAGTGGTGGGAAAATGGCAACATTATATTAAACATGGCAGCTGCTAAACAATAAAAAAAAAATTCTCATGTCACGTTCTTATTCAATTTTAATGGACATGAAATGTTAATGAAACCCTGACATTAAAAAGCCATCTTTTGCTCAGCATCAAACAGCTGCTTTTTATTATTCACATTTTATCATCTGAGATTTCAGATCAGTGTTTCTGTGAGTGGACAGCGAAGGGTTGGCATCATTTAAAGTGCCACTGTCAGAAAAATTAGACCTCCATTTTTTTTTGCCATCTCGGTCCTTTTGATATCTGTTTTGCAATTTAATTTTAAGGACTAAAACGTTGGGGTTGTTTTGGTCTCCAAGCTCTAGGTCAGTCAAGGACCTAAACATTGGGTTTGGTCTCCAAACTCTAGGTCAGTAAACCTTGTTTATATTTTATGGGTTTTTGGTAAAAGCACTTTATTAAATATGCATGCAGTTTTGTACATTTAATAGTATTATCTGTACCCCTGTTTTGCACAATTGCACTTTTTCATTAAATATACATCTAAAGCTTATCTGTACCCCTGTTTTGCACAATTGCACTTTTTCATTAAATATACATCTAAAGAAATAAAATAGTCTTAGTACTAAAATATCTGGTGTGTTTGGGAATTATTTGCAGGTTTTTCCCTTTAAGCAAAAAAGTTTCTTTGTTTCTGCATGCCACATCAAAAATGACCCATATTGGTTGAGCTTTGACTTTAATATTTTGTTTGCAATTTAGTTTTTTTTTTTTTTTTTAATTCTTTATTTTGATCGTGCATGGAAGAACACACATTATAACACAACCACATAGCTTGTACTGCAGAACATTATAACATACATTTGATAGCTTTTGTGTGGCCTGTTAAGTCTTGCACTTTTTATGTGTTTTAGTCGCGTCCTAGTGAGTGGTACCTTATAGCTAGAGGTATGTGCCCGGTTAGTGGTGAGGGCTTGTCGACCCTATTAGGTATTGTCGCCAGATATAGCCTGTATGTGATCTGTGGCTTGCTGTGGCGGTGGGTCCCTGACCGGCTCGTAGTGTGTATGTGAAACTGTCCGGGCCATACCCTGTTATGTGTGATGTTCGGGTGGCAGGTTCCCTATTCGGGTAATACCGCCCATGCTTTGTCTCGTCGTGTGTATTACGCCTGGCTGTGCCGGGTGTTGTTGTGTGCTAGACGCTATGCTCCTGTCAGGCGGGGGGGGGGAGGTGAGTAATGGCCTATAGGCCGTTCGGTCGGTGGAGGTATGAATGAGTGGAAAGTCGCGTCCAGTCGGCAATTATACATAGGTGTACTAACGGTGAGAAACAGTTAACGTAGAAAGAAAAAAGTAAAAAACAGAACGAAACATATGGGTTAGACAGTGTCCTTGTTGGGACGTGACTGCTTCAGGTTGCTGTTGCTTCATCTTGGTCCCGGTGCACTCTGCGTGGGACGAAGGGTTGCACTCGGTCAGGATTCCACTGGTGAGTCGAAGCTGACCCGGCTTGGAGTGTTGTAGGTTGGAAAGAGTCTTTAGCCAGGCCCAGGGTGTGTAACAAGGCTGCTGCATCTTCGAGGGAGCTCACTGTGTACCTGGTATCATTCTGTTGGAGCCAAATAGCTCGTGTCTTCAGCCATTTGTAGGGTATTTTTTGTTGTTGCAACAGCGTGGTAAACGGCCTGAGCGACCGGCGCCAGGCGAGTGTGCTTCCAGTCAGGTCAGCATAGAACGAGAGGGTCATCTTCTCGAACTTATATGGGGAGCACTCCCTAGTCGCTGCCACAACCGCCATCTTGTCTTTAAGGTGCTGGAATCTGATGATGAGGTCTCTGGAAGCCGCGGCCGGTGCCTTCGCTGGTTTCGGGGCCCGGAAAGAGCCGTCTAACTGCACTGTCTTGGCATGTCTTGGCGGTAGCAGAGCCGTTAGCAGACGCCTCAGCATGTGTGGGAGCTCCGCGGCCGGGATATCTTCTGGGATGCCTCGAATTTTTAAATTCTTGGTCCGCCTTGCGTCCTCTATTGCTGCGAATTGGCGTTCATGTCTGTCGTTTTGGCTTTTGAGGCTTTGTACTTCCCGCTGTAGTTCAGCTATCTGGGATGTGTGGCCTGTGGTCGATGTCTCTAGGGTTCCGATTCTCCCCGCTAAGCCTTGGATGTCCTTTGGAGGGTCCGTTGGAGGTCTGCTAATAGGGACTTTAGAACCGCCGTTGTCACCGGGGAGGTGTCTGCTTCCCGGGCACTTGGCCTTGGTGGTGCCATCTGAGGTAGGACTGGTGTTTCCTCCCCGGAGGAGAAATCATCTGACAGTTCAGAAAAGGTTTCAGGGTAGGCGGCCATTTTGGGCCTGGGTGCCCCCTGCGTGTGTCGGAAGAGTTCCGCGATGTCGGGGCCTTGTCATGGTTTATCTGGCCTGGGCTTCTTCGTTTTACGCCCCATCTTGACGACCAGGTGCCCAGCGATCTTGTGGGCTATAAGGTTGCCGGTTTGGAGGTGGCAAACGGGTGAATATGCCTCGTTTTTAGCTGGTATAGCGGGAGCTCGTATGCTGTGCGACTTTCCAGCTTGGCTGCTAGCTCTGCCCCCCTGCAATTTAGTTTTTAACTCACAACCATGCACTATTTAATGAGATCCCCTCCTCCCCCCTCCCCTCCACATAGATTCTTTATCTTAATTTGACCTAACTATATAGTGACGCATTAATAAAACAAAGCCTGACTTCCATTCACCTGCTCGTGTTAATTTATAATAGGAGGAAGGATGGATACACAAGCTCAGACCTCTACGTAAGAAAATTAATTAATTGCATATAACTACAAGCATTACTCAAAATCCTGCCCGGATATTACAGTCACATTGCAGTGAGAGTCTTTCCTGTGTGAACTATTGGCTTTTAAAGCTAATGACTAAAACACATGGATTGATGTTCTCTTAAGTGCACATATGTTAGTGACAGGAAGCAAAAATTACTTTCTAATATCACTTTCGTTCCCCAGCTTTCATTGGCTGGAAATTGTAAAATTCACTGTTGACACATTTTCAGACTTGTATGACCGGGTCTGACAAACCCCAGGAACACAGTAACTAATATTGTTTCTTCCGACGCCTAACTGTTTGAGTGAAATGCATAATTAGCTTTCTAATGTTGCATGTTACTCTAACCTTACTTTTCACTCACCCTGTTGAGCCCTATAGATTCACATTTTCATAGATCTTATTCTTAACTAAGCTAAACCCATATTCACTCTAGCTCCTTCCAACCTCTTGGCACGCTCATGTTCGTTAGTGCACAATCACTGATGAATGCTACTAAACATCCACAAATTATAATAAATGGAATCTTTTTTAAAAAGAAGACTGGTTTTCTGCCATTACAAATCTGACAGTTTCCTTCTGTAATGTTGATAAATATTATTTTATTTTGTGGCTTACTGGTACACCTCTGGTACCAAATACACCATGCTACCCAACTTTCAGAATACTACAAATATGGCTACTGGTGTGCACCTTCTCAGGCACAAATGATGTGTGTGTCATGCATTTTGGGTTGGACACCTTTATTAAACACTGCATATTCTGGTGGCCAACTTGCAGGACGTATCTATGATAATCAGGTATGAATAACATATTTGCCAGCAATTTGCTATTACAGTGAAGACATTATATGGGTTATGTATAAATAGTGTCATGTTCATTTATTCATGGGTTTTGTTTTTGGTGGTTTTCTTCTATTTGCAATAAAACAATCCATAGTGTGTCTTTTTCATTATTTCGTGTTCCTGACCCAGTTTGGTTCCTTTTGTTTTTTAATCTAAAATATGATTGCTTCCAATAGGTTTCAAAATTTTGTGGAAAAATGCACATTTACTACTAACAAATTTCAGCTTTTAGAATCTTCATTTTTGCTTTAATCTATAAAAAACATTTTTATTGCAGTCACATCTTTTTAATAAATGGTAAAATAGTAAGAAAAACATGAGAATTTGAAAGAGAAATAAAAAGTTGCAAAAATATGGAATATTTTGGTGCACTACAGAAAGGCAGAAAAAAAGCACCAATGTAGAAAAGCTTTATACATAAGAAATGGCGTGAGTGCACAGATATTATTTTCTTTTTTAGGTAAACCCATATGTAGTTATCGCAGGCCTTTAGTTTTCTGTTATCCACACTTTTAGGGTATCATTAATAGGGCACTAGGGTCTCTATGAAACCAGAAACGTATGCTTACCTAGTTGAAGATGTGTCTTGCTCCTGCTTCCTAAAATATAGATGAATTGAGCCTCATCGGTTCCCCATTTCTGTTCTCCAGCTTCAAATAAGTCCTGGATAAAATTTTCAACAATGTATGGCATTGTTATAAAGAATGCAAATGGTTATGACATGATATTCTATAAAAATCTTAAACACACTCTAAAATTCAGAATGTATCGTTATTAGCAGCATACTGTGAGTTTTTTTTATGGTTAGAAGTAGAAGTACATTTTACTTTACATATATTATCATGAGCAGGTAATTGTTATCAATCTCTTCCGAAATAAGCAGAATATTATATTTGAAACATCTCAATTCTGTCAAGATATTAAAACAGTTAAATAGCTATATCTGAGTATGAAATAAAACTATTTAATGTAGTATACACTAGCTGCTAAAATATCCAACATTGGGGGCGGAGCCAATTGCCTAACGAGACGGATGCACATTAGCGCACTTGGAGCGTTTGCCTTGTTAACGGCAGCTACCGGCCAAAAAAAAACAAGATCGGCGACCAGACTAAGGACTTACCTGCTCCACAACTGATAGGGAAACGATCCAAAAAACTCTGGGCCAATAAGAGCCCAGGAACCCGAGATATCGGCACGTTTATGCAGCAGCCTGCAAGGCCCGCACCAACAAAGATGGCGCCGGCGGCGGTCTCCACCTCAGACTCCTCTGATGCAGAGAGCTTACCAGAAGACCTCTCCACCTTCCCAGAGGTACATAATGCCACACAACAGCTCCCAATAGGGGGAGATACTGCCCCTTCAACCAAGGAAGACATTAAAGCCCTTATATGTGAAATACGGTCCATGTTTCAAGCGGATGTGGCTGGGGTGCGGGAAGAGGTGGCCACCCTTACTGACAGGCTTGTCAGAATAGAGGATGATATGGACACGACAAAAGTGGCACAATCAGCCACAGACACTGCCCTTAGCTCACTGCAAAAGAGCAATGCGGACATGCTCAACTGCCTAGCTAACATGGAGGACAAAATGAAGGCAAGAAATGTGAGGATCAGGGGGGTCCCAGAGACCATAACTACTGGAGAACTGCCTCACTTTATCAGAAGACTCCTTTCCACACTGCTTCCCCCAAAACAGGCGAAACAAGTTGTCATGGATCATTGCTTTAGACTACCTAAGGCCCCTAGAGCCCCCCCAGAGGCATCGAGAGACATCCTGGTTAAACTTGTCCGAGACTCCGGCAGGGGCGCTATCCTGGCGGCGACCAGAGATTCCCCCACCACCGCTTTCGAGGGTCATCAACTGACGTTGTACAAGGACATATCCCGCCACACCATTGCCTGGCGGCAGTCACTCCGCCAACTCACTCAGCACCTCCGGGACAGCAAGGTGCCATATAAATGGGGCATACACAAGCTTACAGTCGAAAAGGGGGGCAAGACACACTCAATTACCCACCTCTCTGAATTACATAGCTTATTATGGGAACTGGGACTGCCCGAGAGCACCTTCCCCTTGCCGCAACAGCCCTCATGGTCTGTGGCCTGGATCACCCCGTTTGTCCCCAGAGAGACCGCAGGGGGATCCCGGGACACACCAACGTGAAGTGGACATTTGCACTACCCTGTTCAACATTCAACATCCAAATACGCTCAATGTGAACTCAAATCGCTCCTCTCTCTAATTGCTAGCGATGACACTATATATTGTTTCAGGGTTCCCACAACCCGATTTGGCTCCGATAGTTGAAGCTACTCTATCTATGACAAGTTGTACACCCCCCACCCCTACCTACCTAACTACTCCGTTGACTATAACCAACAGTATTCCCTAACTGGTAGACGCTACGTGATACAGGCTGGCAATATCTCATTTTACTATAAATAACTCACTATGACAGCAGACTGAGAACAAAACAGCAGATATAGCCATAGCAAATGAGCCATAGTTCTCACTAAAGCCCCCCTCCCACCCATCCCCCCCCCCCCCCCCACCTCTAATAACCAAGAGGTACTCTGGCTTTAATACCCCTCCTGACGACGGACAACTGATCTCCCTGTGTTGTAAAATTTGTCTTAATATTTACACTATAAAATGTGCTGTATAACTGATATGTTCTGTTTTAACACTATGACCCTTGTTACACTGTTGATGACATGTCTTATGACAAGTTGTGCACCTTATAAAGCACAACAAAAATAAAGAATACAAAAAAAAATATCCAACATTGCCTACCACCTGATATATGTGCAACATGTATTCTTTGCACTGTACCTGTCTATATGTCTATATCCCCTTTCTTTCTATGTTCTCCTTCCTTGGATTCTTTATCTCTTCATTAGAGGTACTCCTCTTGGTTAATTATTGAACTGTTTTATTTTGCGTGCTTAACTGCAAATGTTTATTAATATTAAAGGGACACTATAGGCACCCAGACCATGTCATCTCATTGAAGAGGTCTGGGTGTAGTGTCCCTTGTTCCCTTAACCCTGCAATGTAAAACACTCCTTGTTTGAGAAATTACAATGTTTACATTAAAGGGCTAAGACTGTTTCTAGTGGCTGTCATCCATACAGTCACTAGAGGCGCATTGTGAAGTTTCACAGAGTTTTGACGTCCTCATGCTATGCATGCTAAAAATTCCCATAGGAAAGCATTTATACAATGCTTTCTTATGGGGAAGGCCTAATGCAAGCAAGAAGCTCGCCATGCATACGCATTAGGTCCCCCCCGATCGGCTGACATTGGCAGACAAGTGCAACTCAGCACTATATAATATAATATTAAAATATATAATTTTTCGCATGTTTTTCTGGCACTTTTATATTTAGTACAGGGTGACAAACAGGAAGCCAAAGATGACAATATTCTTGTTTCTCCTCTTTGAGTGGGAAATTTCACACTGTTCCTCTTTATGTGTATATTGTGAAGTTCATTAAAATTAGTGTTTACATTTCTTAAATACTATTCTATATACTATACAGATTTGCCAGTAAGCAGGGTATGACTGTCCTTAAATGTATAGATGTCAAGCTGAACACTGAATATTATTTGTTTTTAGACCTATATTTTATATATTTTTTTTGTATCAGGTGCTACATTGTGGGTGGATGGTTGAGATAATGCCTGACTTTCTTGTGCTCCCTCCAAATGGGGGATCAAGTGACAGAGTTCTTTGTTTTTTCCTTGGTGGAAGAAGTAGATGAGCAACATTTGTGTCTAGAGGCACCTGAGATATAAATTTAGCCATACTTATACTGCAGAATGTGTTTACTGCTTAAAAATAGAAAATTAATAACATGCATGATGTGTCTCTGGCCAGACATTACCGTGGCATCCTGCATTACCAGATCCTCACTCACAATGTCATCTTCTTCTCTTGTGCCCTGGTAATAAAAAAAAAAAAAATGCAAATAGTATATCAGAACAGAAACAAATAAACAAGCACACAGACATGTTCAAAAATATACAAAAAAAAAAACAAGTTTGGAAATATCCATGTTTGTGGTCTTTTTCAAAAGAAACATTTTATGAACATTTCAACCATAACATTTGTTGCTTACGTTGCAGACATTCAGCAGCAAATTGTAATAGAAAGTGGAACATGACCTATTTGTATTGCTACAGATGCCCCCTTTGTTTTGGGCAGCTGCTTCACATCTATTTAAGCACCAAGCAAACAGTTTACTAAAAATGAGTATTCCTGGTGATGTAATCTGATTGCACACATCCTACATGATTCTCATGAACAACACTTGGGGGTTATTTTACTACATGGAATCGCCAAATATTTCTCACAGAGCTGTTTTTTAATTAAAAAATGTAGTTCACTAACTTGCACAGTTAAGCAATGATGCCATTAAAATATGGCTGCAATTGAAAACCATAAAAAGTGTGTTGCCATTTATTCTGGTGGAAAACTTATATTTATAGAGACAATGCATAATAAGAAACGGTAACTGATCGCTAGCATAGCCTGACTTCCCTATTAACCCTGAAATAGGAATGGAGAGATTTAAAAAATAATTTAGGGGTTCCTTAAAATTGTCCAGTAGAGGGCTTCCTTGTTACCCCCTCTTTCTTCACCTTGTGTGCAAAGGTTATAGGGTAATTATTACCAAATAGGTACACGAAGAACTTTACCAACCTTTTCCTCCACTCTTTTTGAAGAGGGGGAGGGAATGCATTACAAGTTAGGTTCCTTTTTAGCATTTGCCCCTTCTTCTACCCCCTAGCATACCATTACATTTTATTCCACAAGCTGGGTGCGCATGAAGGTATAAGGGTAATTTTCAGGGTCTCTGCATGGTAATGCTTTCCTTTTACCCCTCCAGGATTAGGAGTGCTCTTACTTAGAAGGTATAAAAATGGCACGAGGATTGATTTCATTCCGTATGAAAGCATGATACTCTATCTTTGCTTTTAAATCATAGCCTGTGTGCTATTCAAATGTTAGATAAACACACATGCGCATGCTCATACATTCACATTACCCTATGCTATGAAAATTGGAAAGGGTACACGGATTGGTGATATAAAGTGGTTTAATTGGTGATTCTATAGTGTACTACTATCTCAAATAGTTTGGGCTTGTATGAGTTTTTGCAATATTCTGAATAGTTCTGCCTGCTGCCCATCACCAAATGTTAAGTTGCATTTTTTAGAAATCACATAAAATAATCAAGGAAGAGTTCCACTTCCACACAAACTGGAAATAACCATAGGAATAAAAAGAACATGCATTACCTGCAGTAGAACAACAAGCATTTTCTTGAAATGACCACTGGTATCTTTAACTACATCTGTCTCCAGATCACGGCCATATGCTGCAATCATATACAAACACAAGTCAACATACAGTATATTTGATGTATACTGATATATATATATATATATATATATATATATATATATATATATATATATATATATAGCAGTATATATACTAGAATATGCATATATTAACAATAACAATGCTATAATATCGGTCCATTTCTACGTTTCTGTGCATACGTAAGATGGGGATTCAGTAGGCATTTCCTCCTGTAAGTTAAATTCTGATCCCTTAGCAGATATCTGGAGGGGATCTGCATTCTGCATGTACTCACCATCTTTATAAGCCTCCACCAGTGCATGAATTTGCTGGTTATCACGAGAGGCCAATATCTCTATAAGGCATTTCTCATCTGTGCCAACACCCTGTAACACAATCAGTATAATGCTTAATGAGCAATCTCCAGATACTTAAGAGCTTCAGTATCTCAATGTACTTTTCTATAAGTTGATGAAGAAGGAGGTTTATTGATCTTACATTAAAATACAGATGTCAGAATAAAAACACTATTGAGTGGTGAAATACCCCATGCTTACTCTGAAAAAGCCTGTGTAATAGACAAATATCAACAAAAACAACCAGTGGTGAGAATGAGATAAGGCAAAAAGTAATGGGGAGTTTATAGGTATAATCTTAAAAAAAGAAACACAGAAATTAGGTTCTCACCATATACTTACAATAAGGCAGCAGCCAATCTTACAAGGATTCCCAAAAACTTGAGGAAATAAAGTTATAACAAAAAACAGACAATAGCTAAGCGCGCCTAAAAAACAATATAGCACATAAGCGAAGTCACATATAAAACATATATACGTACATATGTCTATGGTTCATATGTACGTATATATGTTTTATATGTGACCACAAATGGGCTAAATTGTATTTTAGGCACACTTATCTAGTGTCTGGTTTTTGTTATGAGTTTATAGGTATAGTAATAGATATTACTAAAAACACATACCATTAATCTGTTGGGTATTTAATCTCCCAAATGAGGAACATCCTGAAGATTTTAACACGGTCGTCAAAAACTTTCATAGGCTAAAAAACAATTCTAAAAATATATAGTGCAGACTTTTTTTTTTTTTTTTTTTTTTTTTTTAAATTCTTTATTTTTTTGTGCAGAGAAAATACAATATGGTCCGCAGTGCCACGACAGCAGAGCCAACCAAGATATACATGCAGTTGTACAGTGTCATGTCACATAAAAGAAATGCACATTTAAATTTTTTTTTTAAACACATTACATTTTTACATTGTGGTAACGTAGCTACCCTGCACAATGCTAGTGATCAGCTTATTTACAAGAGAAAACTTGAAGCAGGGGCGATGATTGGTTATTCAGACTAATGTTTCAAGATATTGCATTATAGGTATAGACCTAGGTTTCATTAGGCAAGGGAATACATTGCAGTTATACAGGCTTATGGTTATGTGGAACATTAGCTTATCTTAAGGTGAGTATTGCCCTAACAAATATGACTACATAATCTTAGTAATGTACTGGCTTGGGTAGATCATTGTTTGCAGACTATGCTAGGCACATTACTGGAGCTCAATGTAAACTATAAGTAACAAAAAGGAAATCATATTTAACTTGCAAGGCACAGAACATGGCTTTAGCTGTATTCCAGTCCGAGTGTGAATCTTAAATGCCCTGGAGAGTAGAGGGGAGCAATATAACAGCAACTTGCCCGAGATTACCGGGAAGGCATCATGTGATGTGGTTACTGCAGGCATTACATGCTCACCGAGTGTCCCTGAGGGTGATTCACCCGATGCCCCTTGGTGGGAGGCTGAAGGTCTGTGTATGCCAAAGTCCCATGTGGGTCTGGTCTCCTGTTGGTGGATCTCCATTGGCTGATAATTGCGGGTCGATGTGCGTCGGCATGGGTGTCCACTTGTGTTGCAGGGCTGTCGGTAAGCTCCTGTTGCCGCAAGGTCGATCACTGTTCACCCTCTGCCTGCGGGTGTCTTGTAGTCTCGTGTTCTCTGGGTGATTTGATGCCGGGGGAGCCTGTGCTACCTTCCGCTTAACCTTATGTGGGTGATCATGTGGCTCGGTATCCGGCTCGGCCTCTGGGTCCGTCGGGAACAGGAGGGCCTCCAGCTTTTCCCAGAAGACTTGGAAGGCCCTGTCCAGCCGATGCTCGACCTCTGGTAACTCGCTATAAGTGCTGGTGTGGCACGCCGCCTCCGCCATTTTTGGTGCTATGTTGTTGCTTGTAGTGGGCCTCTGTGTCATCACGGCTTTCTTGCCGGGCTGTATCAGGGTCCCCTGAGGGCGGACCGGGATAACCCCCACCGGTCCATAGGGGGGGGGACGGGGGTCCGGTCTCCATTTGTTAGCCGTTAGTGCCAGCGAGGGAGCGGCCGTCTCCCTCACGCCGGCCATGTGTGTAGGCCTCATGGGAAGAGCAGGTGCAGCAGGGCAGAATCGTAGCTTGTGTGGCATCGATGTATTCCCCTGTGTTTTGCCTGTCATCTGGTGGTCTTTTTGGACCGATCAGATCACGTTTCGGCTATCAAAATTTGTTTATTTAGGGCCGCAGAGCAGGAGCTAAACGAATCTGCATCCTCTGCTCTCAGCGGTCAGGCCCCGCCCCCCATAGTGCAGACTTTTTAACTCACTATTGTTTTTTTTTTATTGATCGATGTCAAAATAAACCTACTTTTTCCAAACCTCATAGTAAGTAATCATTTAGTAGAAAGCATTTGCTATGAACAATGATTTTGTGATAATTAGATCAATATTCTAAATGCAATATATGCGTTCATGGGCTCTGAAGTCTTAGCTTTTTACACCGAACAGGCTCATGTAAATGTTTGGTATTTGTTTGTTTTTGTTTGTATTTCTTTATGCTTTATGTATGTCATTCTTGAACTAAATATGGAATTTTATACTGATACTATACGATGACAAATTGAGTCTTTTTGTTTATGCATGGTCTTAAAACATTATATTTAATAAATAATTATATACTAAATACAATATGTGCTGCCCAGTACATTAGAAACATGAGAGACAAAGACAGACCGTTAATTATACAAGAAAACTATAGAAATATTGAAAAATGCTGCTGTATTGTTTATGTGTACAATTAAAGCACATTTTACTTGGGCTTCTTTCATAATTTCCACTTTTGCTCATTAATAATTGAAAAAATTGATTGTTCGGCTTCATGAGATTTCCATAAAATGCTAGATCGGGCAGATTATTTATTGATTAAGAGGAAAAAGACTTTTGTTACACATGAAGTATGAAAACATTGAAGGGCCAATATAGGCATCAAAAGCTGTGAAACTGAAGAGGCATGATCTATACACCCAAACCGCTTTATTAAGCTAAAGTTGTTTTTGTGCCTGTAGTGGCCCTTTAAACCAAGATTGTAAAAACTGAAAAAGATACCTCAATTATTATTTAATAATAAATGTGCCTCATATATAAATAACAATATCAATAAATGAAAAATAAATTAATTAAACCACTGATTTTAGAACATGTTATTTTTTTTTTACAGAAACTGTGTCTTCCTCTGCACAAAGAGGTAATGATTAGGAGATCAAGAAGTTACAATATTTATTCTGATCAAATATTAAAAAAATGCTGACCCGATCATTCTTCTCGGCTATAGAAATACTTTAATGAAAGAGATAACAAAATGAAGATTGGATTTATTAAACTTCAAGTAATATCAATCTTTATTGGGTCTCATACTACACCCAATGTTAAATGTTATAGCAGCCAAAAAGTAGAACAGAGTTTGGCTTTGTTGGAGTGTACTGAATTTTCACAAATTTTTAGAAGAACCCACAATTTAGTGAACACACAAGTCTCCAAACAAATATAAACTGATAAAAGATATCAAAAGTTTAAGATTGAATTAATGGAAATGACAACATGAAGTACTTACATCTATGGCATCCTTAATTTCCTTGGCATCACAGTATGCAGGAGGGCGCATCAACCCTACTATGAGTCTTTCAAATTTTCCAGTCAGTTCATATTTCAAATCTTCAATAAGATCCTTTGAAAGAGGAAAATAGCTTTTTTATTATAAGTAGCATCTTGCATGTAGCATCTGTATGATCATTTATTAAACACTTTATTTTACTTAAAGGGACACTATTGTCACCAGAACTACTACATATCAATGTAGTGGTTCTGGTGTCTATAGCCTGTCTCAGCAGGCATTTCAATGTAAACATTGCCTTGTAACACCCTAGAAGAGGAGCCTAGTAACATCTCTAGTGGCAGACAGTCACTGGAGATCCCTAGTAGAAGTGCCTAGTAACACCTCTAGTAGCAGTCACTCAGTCACTGGATATGTTTCCTATGCAGTGCTGCACAGTGTGAACAGAACCTTCTTCACAGAGATGCAGCTATACGGGAGATGCTGATTGATTTCCTATAAGAAAGCATTGGACTGGCTGAGATCATCAAGATTGATGATCTATAATAAAGTGAAAAAGAGAGCGCACAAAATAATATATATAATCAACTTATATGGAATGGTACAAAGTACCTCTAGATTGCAGCTGCTAAACAAAAAAAAGGAATTTCCCAAATTCAAAGCAATTTTTGGGGGGATTGTGTTGTCAGCGCTTAGTAGATAGTCCCCTTAGATTGAATTAGGGGTATACACTTACACAAATATACCTGCAACAATTAAATGGCAGGGTCCAAAGAAATATGAGGAAGTCCACAGAGTCGTTGGAAACATGCATTTATGCTTGAAATCCCTTAAAAAAGACAGAAAATAAACATAGTATAATACTGTATTTAAAGGGAAACTCCAGTGCCAGGAAAACGATCCGTTTTCCTGGCACTGGAGGGTCCCTCTCCCTCCCACCCCCCAATCCCTGGTTACTGAAGGGGTGAAAACCCCTTCAGTCACTTACCTGAGGCAGCTGCGATGTCCCTCGCCGCTGTCTCCTCCTCCGCGACGCTCCTCCTGTCCATTGCGTCGGCCGGTGGGTGAGACTGATCCCGCCCACCGGCCGATGAGACCTAATGTGCATGCGCGGCAATGCCGCGCATGCGCATTACGTCTCTCCATAGGAAAGCATTGAAAAATCATTTCAATGCTTTCCTATGGGGTTTTGAGCGACGCTGGAGGTCCTCACACAGCGTGAGGACGTCCAGCGACGCTCTAGCACAGGTTTCCTGTGCTATAGAGCAGGAAGTTTCCTCTAGTGGCTGTCTAGTAGACAGCCACTAGAGGTGGAGTTAACCCTGCAAGGTAATTATTGCAGTTTATGAAAAACTGCAATAATTACACTTGCAGGGTTAAGAGTAGTGGGAGTTGGCACCCAGACCACTCCAATGAGCAGAAGTGGTCTGGGTGCCTGGAGTGTCCCTTTAATGTCTTAGCATAAAAAGGGAATTCCCCTCCCCAACATAGATTTGGGTTTCTATGTTTGGGAGGGGAATTCCCTTTTTATGCTAAGACATTAAATACAGTATTATACTATGTTTTATTTTTTGTCTTTTTAAGGGATTTCAAGCCTCAGTGTATGTTTCCAACAACTCTGTGGACTTCCTCATATTTATTTGGACTCTGCCATTTAATTATACACTTTGGACTGCTATATTATTCTGCTTCATATTGAACCTTTATTGTTACAATCAGCAGCATTGATACTTTTACGTTCTATATTGTATCACATAGCTGTTGTCAGGGCCGTCTTTAATTTTGATTGGACCCTGGGCAAGCATTTACTTGGGCCCCCCTGACTACATATAGATACACACAAATACACTACCTGACACACATGCAGATACACACTGACCGCATATAGATACACACAAGAACATACAGATACACACAGACACTGACACACACACAGATACAAACACTGACATACATGCAGATACAAAAGGTACACACACACTGACACACATGCAGATATACAGATACAAACACTGACACATACAGATACACACACACACAAACGCAAATGGACAACATACAGATACAGAGACACATTCTGACAGACGTACTGACACAGACAGCTATACTGAAACACACATACACAAAGACATACTGAACCACACAGACATACAGATACACTGACAGACATACTGGCACATATACACACAGACAGATGGACATACTGAAACACACATACACTGACAGACATATTGACAAACACAGACATACAGAACCACACGGACATTGACAGACTCACACAGACATTCTGTCACACATACACACAGACAGACATACTGAAACACACATACACACAGAAACTGACAGACATACACATATACAGACATTTCGACACTCACAGACAGCCATACTGAAACACACATACATACTGAACCACACAGACACTGACAGACTCACACACACACAGACATACTGACACACTGACAGACATTCTGGTACACATACACACAGACAGACAGACATACTGAAACACACATACACACAGACACACACACATACAGACATTTTGACACTCACACTGAAACACACAGACATACAGAACCACAGGGACACTGACAGACTCATGCACACACAGACATACTGACACACTGACAGACATTCTGGCACACATACACGCAGACAGACATACTGAAACACACATACACACAGATAGACATACATATATACTGACACACACACACACACACTCAGACATTCATGCAAAATTCAAATGCAACAGTGCTCCGTTTTCCAAAATTCAGTAAACGATTTTACATAATCAGTTGCAATGTGATTATTTTATTTTTCCCAACCCTCTCTTCTAATCAAAAAAAATAGCTCAAGTTATTTAAACGTTTGATATTTAGGTATGACTGCACATAAAGCACATGATGTATGTATTAATGTGTTTCCTCGCAGTGGGTTTACATATCATCCAAAATGGTGAATAAAAAAATACATGTATAAAAAGAGTCAATGACATCTCAATGTCGATAATGATGTCAAATGCCAGGGACAGAGATTTTGCTCTAGATTTACATAACAAATGCTGTTTATTTCGTTTAGTGAAAGCCCGAGAAGTAAAATGGTAACTGATTGCTTGTAGCTGTTTTTAGACTGTGCAGCCGTGGATATGGTTCTCCTGTACATATTTCTGCACATAACAGATTTAATCATATAATACATACATTCCTAAATGTTTACATAAACACTCGATCAATGCAGTGCAGTGTATTTTTGCATGAATCATTTTATGCCTCATAAGGAGTATGTGTATTTCAATAAGTCCCTTCAGTTAAATCATTGTAAGATGAAAACACTTTTCTTTATTCAAACCGAATAGCTTGCGCAGTGAATTATTTAATTTAACTACATCACTGCAGCTTTAAAATTATATACACATTTACAAAAAAACAAACAAACATTTTTTTCAGACATTCTGGCACACATACACACAGACAGACATACTGAAACACACATACACCAAGATAGACATACATATATACTGACACACACACACTCAGACATTCCAGACTCAGACTCAGAGTTTCTTACCTTTTCCTGGAGGTGGATTCCCTGGGGTCCAGTGGGCTGGCTGGGGTGGCTGGGAGTTAAGCTCTCGCTCTCTCCCGGCCTGGCCCCCTTCTGAGCAGCTGGTCCTCCTTCCTCCCGCGCGGTTCCGGTTTCTGTGGGAGGAAGTGACGCGCGGCGGTCACTTCCTCCCAGACGGCTGCCGAAAAGCAAGGGCCTGGTCGCGCTGTTAAAGCGCCACAGCGCCCGACCGGGCCCCTGCTGACACAGGCCCACCGGGTGGCCCTAAGTGCATGGGCCACCCGATGGGCCCCCATAGTCTGCGGGCCGGGGCAAACGGAGCAGCTGTCTTGGGCCCCCCAGCAGGGACAGGGCCCGGGGCAGCTGCCCCGTTTGCCCCGCGTTAAAGACGGCCCTGGCTGTTGTTAATTGTTGCAGGTATATTTGTGTAAGTGTATACCCCTAATTCAATCTAAGGGGACTATCTACTAAGCGCTGACAAGATTGATGATCTAGCCATGGAGTCTAGAGCCAACACAGCGTGAGAAAAAAGGTGAGTAAAAACCTTTTTAAAGTGATGTAGGGGAAAGACCTAAATAGGTAGTTTAAAACTATAGTATCATGTATACATGTTTGTATTCCTGACACCATAGTGTTCCTTTAGGCAATATATATATATATACACTGCTCAAAAAAATAAAGGGAAAAAACAAAAATAACACATCCTGGATCTGAATGAATTAAATATTCTTCTGAAATACTTTGTTCTTTACATAGTTGAATGTGCTGACAACAAAATCACACAAACATTAAAAAATGGAAATCAAATTTTTCAACCCACGTAGGTCTGGATTTGGAGTCACATTCAAAATTAAAGTGGAAAAACACACTACAGGCTGATCCAACTTTGATGTAATGTCCTTAAAACAAGTCAAAATTAGGCTCAGCAGTGTGTGTGTGGCCTCCACGTGCCTGTATGACCGCCCTACAATGCCTGTGCATGCTCCTGATGAGTTGGAGGATGGTCTCCTGAGGGATCTCCTCCCAGACCTGGACTAAAGCATCTGCCAACTCCTGGACAGTCTGTGGTGCAACGTGACGTTGGTGGATGGAGCGAGACATGATGTCCCAGATGTACTCAATTGGAATCAGGTCTGGGGAACTGGCGGGCCAGTCCATAGCATCAATGCCTTTGTCTTGCAGAAACTGCTGACACACTCCAGCCACATGAGGTCTAGCATTGTCTTGCATTAGGAGGAACCCAAGGCCAACCGCACCAGCATATGGTCTCACAAGGGTTCTGAGGATCTCATCTCGGTACCTAATGGCAGTCAGGCTACCTCTGGCAAGCACATGGAGGGCTGTGCAGCCCTCAAAGAAATGCCACCCCACACCATTACTAACCCACTGCCAAACCGGTCATGCTGGAGGATGTTGCTGGTAGCAGAACGTTCTCCACAGCGTCTACAGACTCTTTCTTGTCTGTCACATGTGCTCAGTGTGAACCTGCTTTCATCTGTGAAGAGCACAGGGCGCCAGTGGCGAATTTGCCAATCTTGGTGTTCTCTTGCAAATGCCAAACGTCCTGCACGGTGTTGGGCTGTAAGCACAACCCCCACCTGTGGATGTCGGGCTCTCATACCACCCTCATGGAGTCTGTTTCTGACCGTTTGAGCAGACACATGCACGTTTGTGGCCTGCTGTAGATTATTTTGCAGGGCTCTGGCAGTGCTCCTCCTGTTCCTCCTTGCACAAAGGTGGAGGTAGCGGTCCTGCTGCTGGGTTTTTGCCCTCCTACGGCCTCCTCCACGTCTCCTGATGTACTGGCCTGTCTTCTGGTAGCACCTCCATGTATATACAGTCAGTGGTCACATGCACATTTGTGGCCTGCAGTGGTCACATGCACATTTGTGGCCTGCTCTGGCAGTGCTCCTCCTGTTCCTCCTTGCACAAAGGCGGAGGTAGCGGTCCTGTTGCTGGGTTGTTGCACTCTTACGGCCTCCTCCACGCCTCCTGATGTACTGGCCTGTCTCCTGGTAGCGCCTCCATGCTCTGGACACTACGCTGACAGACACAGCAAACCTTCTTGCCACAGCTCGCATTGATGTGCCATCCTGGATGAGCTGCAATACCTCAGCCACTTGTGTGGGTTGTAGACTCCGTCTCATGCTACCACTAGAGTGAAAGCAAAAGTTCAAAAGTGACCAAAACATCAGCCAGGAAGCATAGCAACTGAGAAGTGGTCCGTGGTCACCACCTGCAGAACCACTCCTTTATTGGGGTGTCTTGCTAATTGCCTATAATTTCCACCTGTTGTCTATCCCATTTGCACAACAGCATGTGAAATTGATTGTCACTCAGTGTTGCTTCCTAAGTGGACAATTTGATTTCACAGAAGTGTGATTGACTTGGAGTTACATTGTGTTGTTTAAGTGTTCCCTTTATTTTTTTGAGCAGTGTATATACAGTCAGTGGTGTATCCTGGTTTTGTGCTGCCCCCCCTTCCCCGCCTTCTAAATACACACACACACACACACATTTACTGACAGGCACGCATACACTAGCTAACAGACATACACACTCACTAACAAACACATACAGTCATTAGCAGACACACACACTCTCTAACAGACACACTCCCTGAAATACACTCACTAACAGACACACACTAACAGACACACACAGACACACTCACTAACAGACACACACACACACTCACTAACAGACACACACACACTCACTAACAGACACACACACACTCACTAACAGACACAAACACACACACTAACAGACACAAACACACACACTAACAGTCACACACACACTAACAGACACACACTAACAGTCACACACACTAACAGTCACACACACTAACAGACACACACACTAACAGACACACACACTAACAGACACACACACTAACAGACACACACACTAACAGACACACACACACTCACTAATACACACACGCAAACATGAACATGACGTCATATTCCGGCTCCCGGCATCACTCTGAGGGCGGCGCAAGGCTAACAAGCATTTGCCCTGGGCATTTAGGGTGGCTTTTTTTGCCGCCCCCTGGAAAATGCCGCCCAAGGCAAATGCCTTGTTTTCCTTGCGGCTAATACGTCCCTGTATACAGTGCCTTGCAAAAGTATTTACCCCCCTTGGCATTTTCTGTGTTTTGTTGCCTCACAACCTGGAATTAACATGGATTAGTTGAGGATTTGCATCATTTAATTTACAGAACGTGCCCACAACTTTGAAGATTTTTTTTTTACTGTGAAGCAAACAACAAATAGGACAAAATAACAGAAAAAGAAAATGTGCATAACTATTCACCCCCCTAAAGTCAATACTTTGTAGAGCCACCTTTTGCAGCAATCACAGCTCCAAGTCGCTTTGGATAAGTCTCTATGAGCTTGCCACATCTTACCACTGGGATTTTTGCCCATTCCTCCTTGCAAAACTGCTCCAGCTCCTTCAAGTTTGATGGTTTGCGCTTGTAAACAGCAATCTTTAAGTCTGACCACAGATTTTCTATTGGATTGAGGTCTGGGCTTTGACTACGCCATTCCAAACATTTACATATGTGACACTTAGATTGCACACAGGTGGACATCATTTCACTAATTATGTGACTTCTGAAGGTAATCTATAAGAAGAAAAACTAACACAACAAGAGGACATAGTCTTAAGTTAGAGGGACAAAGGTTTAAAAATAATATCAGGGAGTATTACTTTACTGAGAGGGTAGTGGATGCATGGAATAGCCTTCCAGCTGAAGTGGTAGAGGTTAACACAGTAAAGGAGTTTAAGCATGCGTGGAATAGGCATAAGGCTATCCTAACTATAAGATAAGGCCAGGGACTAATGAAAGTATTTAGAAAATTGGGCAGACTAGATGGGCCGAATGGTTCTTATCTGCCGTCACATTCTATGTTTCTATGTTTCTAATTGGTTGCACCAGAGTTTTTTATGGGCTTCATAACAAAGGGGGTGAATAGATACGCACATGACAATTTTCTGTTTTCTATTTCTAAAAAATAGTTTTATGTATATATTTTTCTCATTTCACTTCACCAACTTAGACTATTGTGTTCTGATCCATCACATAAAATGCAGACTAATAAAACATTGAACCTAATGCTGTAATGTAACAAAATAGGTCAAAAGTCAAGGGGGTGAATACTTTTGCAAGGCACTGTATAGTTTCCATACCCATAACATCCTAGTAAAGTGAGCCACATCAGAGTTTGAAATCTAGTGCAGAGAGTAAAGGAGTATTGGGGATATCACACTCTCAACAAAGAGCCAGAGTTCAGAGTGTCCCAACGAGGACCACTTAATGACTCTCTGTTGGTGGATTTCCCTGTGGTAAAGGGACTCCTTGTCCACTTCTACTGGGCAGTAATAGCAGATACATTTGATACAGCACACATAAATAAAATCACAAAACAGATATAAGCAACTTGGTTCAAACAGATATAAGCAACTTGTGTAGTGGTAAATATGCCACTACACAATGAGCATCTTGTTAGTAAAAATGTTTTTTTTAGCCCAATGTGCATTCTGGAACATAGCTACTGTACACATGGTGAAAATTCTAGTCTCTGGATTTTTCATGTAATTACTCGTCCTAAACAAGTGGATCTCCACCTTTATTTGATAGGAACATTAGCACAGTGACTACAATTTAATAAATAGTAAAATTCATTATTTCAAAATTAGACCATTCTCTATTTTAGATAGGACAAAGGCAGCACTGCTAAATTAACTAGTTTAACTTGAGAAATTGTCTAAAGATTAATTAATATGATGTTGGGGACCCAAAAAAATACAATGAGCAACCAAATTTGGATCTCATGAAAAACTGTCCTAAAGAATCCTGTCTTGGCAACTAGATAATCTCAGCAGTTAAGAATTTGTGTTTTATGTTTTTTTAGGTACCTAATCAGTTAAAAGATTATAGGTTTGTGTACGGACCTTCCCATAGAGGGATTTGTAGGCCTGGATGATTTCAATACGCTGGTGGTTCCTCCTGGTTGTGATGAGGTCCAGTATGGCTTCTTTATCACTGCCTGCAAGAAAGGAAAATACAATTTAAAAAAAGAAAATGTTTATGACTTTTCAACTTCACATAGATTGAGGATGAAAAATATAACTTTGAGGTTCACACATGACCCAAAAGTATCAGTAAGACAACACAAATGTCAATGAATAGGGGGTCATTAACACATGCGAACGACTGATGCTATATAAGTAATGTTAATGATGGTTTCTCTGTAAATGTTCTCATTGGAATTTCTCACAAGTTGAGCAAAAAGTAACAAAACAGAAAGAAATATCTGTGTACTGAGAATGTCTACACCAGGGGTAGTCAACCTGATCCCTACTGCCCACTAGTGGGCGATTTGGGATTTCAGGTGGGCGATGGTGGGTTCTGCAGAAAATGCCCAGTGAGCCTCGATGGCCATGGACCAAGGCCGTCAGAGGGGTTCCTTTCATCTCCTCTGCCAGCCCATGCAGAGCAAGCCTTACTGTAAGCCCTCAACAACTCCCTCACTGGCCTGCTGGCACTTAGTTCCAGCAGAGGAACATTATGCCCCCCCATCCTGGTAAAAGGTAAGAAGGGGGGTGGGAGGGGGCGACATCAAGATAGATATTCACATCTCACCCACCTACACACAGCTTAGATCCTATGCACCCTTCACACACACCCTACACTACACACACCTTCTGCCCCCTCACTCACATAATGACTGCCCCCTCACACACAGACACTGCCCCCTCACACACACTGCCACCACACACAGATTTCCCCCCACACACACATTACCTCTCACATACATTCTACCCCTCACGCACTCCACCCCTCACACACACTGCCCCCTCACACATCCAAAGCACTCCGCACACACAGCACCCTTCACGCACACACAGCAACCCTCACAAAAGCACAGCACCCTCACACACACATGCACAACATACACACTGCCCCCTCACACACACTACACAATGCATGTCGAACTTGTGGCCCATGGGCCGCATGTGGCCCATAATGGTTATATTTGTGGCCCACATGCCCTGGGGCAACTTTGTGTTGTGACTGCGACAAGCCGCAAGAGAGGAAAGATATTTCCTTTCTGATTCTTGTCTTCCTTCCCATGGCCGATCGCATGCCACACTCATCCCACAAGCAAGCCACACTCATTTTGAGGTAGTGTAACATGGGTTTGGGGGACCATAGTGAGGTAGTGGAAGAGGGGCTTGGGGGACCTTCCTATGTTGCATGTTAAATTGAGGAGGGAGTGCAGTGCATTCATTTGAGGGAGGGCAGGCATTAAATTAAATTGGAGGAGGGAGTGGGCAGTGTGTTTATTTTATGGGGGCGGGGCACTGTATTAGTTTGGGGGGGAAACGCGCAGCTTTTTCCTACACATGCACAATAGCCTTCCAAAGCTTTCCAATAGCCTGCCAAAGTGAAGAACAGACTCATAGGACTTCAAAAATCAACAAGATAACGTTGTTTGTTTTTTACAGCTGTGCAACAGCATACATTCATTATTTCAGTCCTATTACCAAACTTTTCTTAATATATCAAGGTAGTTGGAAACATTGGTTATATGCAAATGCACATCTCCTTTAAATACATTTGCTCTTTTGTTTACTTTAAAGTCCTACGAACGTGAGGACATCCAGTGTCAGTTAGGCAACTTTTTTTATACTCTACTTTTCTAAATAAACCTACATTTCTATGAAAACTGAAGTTTTAGTTTTTTTTGCTGCCTACATGAACTTAAAACTTGTTTATTTGGTCCGTGTTAGCCTTTGAGTTGACATGCTTGCACTACACCCTTACACTCACTGCATACCTAACACACACACTGCACCCTTCACACACACACACACTACACCCTTCGCGCACACACACACACACACACGCAGGGCCAGCGCCACCGTTAGGCGAACTAGGCATTCTTGTGTCGCCCCCAGTGCCGGGCCGATCCTCATGGTGCCTGAAGGTGGGGGCGCCCACAGAAGCCTTGTCGCAGGGGGCCCAGGAGGTGGCCATCTGGCCACCGCAGGGCACCACCAAGCTGTATTAGGTAAGGCAGAGCAGGCACCTGCTTACCTTGATGGCAGGTGCCTGCTCTGCCAAAAAATGCCAGTGACCTGTCCTGAGGAGAGGGGGACAGAGAAGCCAGGCGATGAGGGAGGCTGTTCTTGCAGCCTCTCACTCCTCCCTCGCACGCAGTCTGTGATGCCTGGAGCCGGAATATGACATCATCACAGCGGGCGGGAGGAGTGAGGAGCTGCCCCACACTGGACCCCAGGGAGGTGAGTGTTTGACTGTCAGTAAATGTGTGTGTGTGTCAGTGAGTGACACACTGTGAGTACACTGTGTGCTTATATTGCTTTTGCAATTTCCATCTGAGTGCAATAAAGAACCCAGTATATTATGAACCATATGAAGAATCTTGAAGAATATGGAGAGTTCAGTAAGAATTTCTACTTACGTTTTATCAGATAGAGGAACTGACTATCCAAAGCAGAACTTTGTTTCTACTGCTGTTATTAAACTGATGCTTGAGTGAAAGTGAAGGGTGGGGAGGCTTAACAGACTAAATAAACTTTGTATTCAGTGTATACACATAAAGTCAACTTACCAAAACCTTTCATGGCTTTATAAAGAGTTTCTGCATCTTGACTGGCATCAAAGTCTGGAAAATCCTTCACTGAGCCTCTATAACGACCTCCCTGGAAAAGTAAATAGAGAAGAAATCAGATAATAATCTGCATTTATAACAAGTGTTGTTGTAAATATATTGGAGTAAACACAAGTGGAGATAAAAACATTTACCGTGGGGGGCGGAGCTAGCAGCCGAACGGAGCGGCCGCACTTTACCCGAGCTCCGAGCTTCTGAATTAATCTACAGCGATAAAAGGCCAAATAGAGCCAAAAACTGGCACCAAGTTACCACATACCTACCTAAGTGTGTGATGGGTCGGAAAAACAAAAAACAGAGGGCGGATAGAGGCCCCCTTTGCCACGATATCGGTGAAATGCTGCGAGGCCCTCAACGACAAACATGGGACAAGATGGCGTCGGGAGATGAAGGTTCCTCATACTCCTCTGAGGATCTCTCTTACACCCCTGGGGTGGGGAACCCGAAAATACAGACATTGGAGCCAAAAGTCAGACCTCCAGCCGCCGGTGATCCGGTCACAGCTGCCCAACTTAAGGACATGCTCTCGGAACTGAGAGAGAATATAGCGGTGCAAAAAATAACCCTCCTGGAGGTAAAGTCAGACACACAGGACACCAGACTCACGGCTGTGCAACACACGCTGGCGGAGCTGCAGCAAAGGCAAAGGGCCGCAGAGGACAGAATGGAAGCCCAGGAGGAACGCAGGAGACGCACCAATTTGAAATTATGGGGCGTACCAGACTCTGTGAGCCCAACCAACTTGCCACACTATATAAGACGCCTGCTTAATACCCTGCTGCCGCCAAAACAGGTCAAGGCGATCAAGCCCGAGGGCATGTTCAGACTAGCGAAGCCAACTACAGCTCCAGCAGAGGCGTCAGCAGACCTAATAATCAATGCAATTAACATAATAGTGTGTTTGATTACTCTGGTTGTTTTACACAATTGCCCCAAATATCTGCTCCTTGAAATCTGCTTCGTATATTATAATTCACCAAACAATAACTTATAGAAATTTTACAAAGGAATTATATGGTTTAAGCAAATATAACTAATTTGAAGAATTTTTCCTGGGTCCCTATGTTGACCCGCAATTTGCAACGACCTTGTCAATTCTTAATCCAGTTTAGTGTATAACATGATTAATATACAATTTTACTATATACCATGTTCCCATAATATGAGAAATAAATATTTTAACTCTTCTTACATTTACATAAATGTATCACTTTTTCTTGTCTTTTGCTTTTTATTTGAAACATGTTTTATTCTTACAAAATTCTTATTTTTCACCATATTACAGGTTCTCAATGGATAACAAATTTTGGATTTCATTTAGAAAGAAAAATAAAAGCAGAAACAATGTAGTAATATCTTAGCCAGAAGTACCATAACTATGTGTAAAATGGCACTATTTCGTCTGTATCTTGGTAGACAATGCAGCTGGATTTACAATGTCTCCAAATAATGTAAGCCTGGATTATCTTAATTTCTTGGCCCCTAGCCTTTAACCTCATGATGCCCATGATTTATAGTCATATGACAAGACCAAACGTATCTAATGGACTCTTCTCTTATCTCTAAATTTTTTTATCCTTATTTTAAATCCTAGTTTTAGATGATTCATAGAAAATCACAAGTTGGGCCAAGATAGCCAATGTTTTTAGAAGTTATGCGTGTATTAGTGTATTATGCTATGGTAAAGGTATCTACAATTAAAAATTATCAAATATCATGGTAACAAGGGCGATTCAAATTGCAGAAACTATTTTCAATGTTAAAGGATCACTATAGTGCCAGGAAAAACATACTCGTTTTCCTGGCACTATGGTGCCCTGAGGGTGCCCCCACCCTCAGGGTCCCCCTCCCGCCGGGCTGGATGGAGAGGAAGGGGTTAAACTTACCTCTTTCTCCAGCGCTGGACGGGGAACTCTCCTCCTTCATAGCGACGTCATCGGCTGAATGCGCATGCGCGGCAGGAGCGGGCATTCAGCTAGTCCATAGATAAGCATTCTCAATGCTTTCCTATGGACGCTGGCGTCTTCTCACTGTGAAAATCACAGTGAGAAAAGCGGAATCGCCTCTAGCAGCTGTCAATGAGACCGGCACTAGAGGCTGGATTAAGCCTATTATAAACATAGCTGTTTCTCTGAAACTGCTATGTTTATAGAAAAAAGGGTTAACCCTAGCTGGACCTGGCACCCAGACCACTTCATTAAGCTGAAGTGGTCTGGGTGCCTATAGTGGTCCTTTAAGTTTTCCTTTCTGCCTGTATATCTGTAGGCTATATTGATGCAATTTATCAGAGGATTGGTATAAAAAGATTTCTATGGCTGCTTCTTATTTCCCAGTCTGGCCCTTCTGGTATGCTCTTTTTGGGGGTTATGTATCTTTTATATAACTCGCAATAATGTAGTCTGCTGTACACTGTGTTGTCTATGAATCTTCTCCAAGTACGTTTGCTTCCTTGTCAATGGACCTGAATATTATCATTGGAAACCATAGCTTATTAAATATAGTGTCTCTTATACAACTTAATTTAGTTTTCTACATAATCCTTCCAATCCAACACATATTGTTTTTCCATTTGGTGCTCATAGAAGGACCCTAGCCATTATCACCACATTAAACAAAGATCAGTGGTAATCTGGAACAAGATAGAGGTGATCACATGACAGGGGACACAGGACCACGAGTGTGGCAGGGGTTGGTAATAACAAATGGGATAGAGAACCATAAACCCTAAACACTCCTCTAATTGTAGGTTGCCTTAAACCTGTTTCTTGAGGTACATGTTGTGGACCAATGTTATTACAGCACCTGGTAAACAGCACTGTAATAATGCTGGTAATAACAGTGTTATGACTATTTCAAGGCAGCAATATTTCAGTGTTGCATTTACATAATGACTGGAGCCTCTTCGTAGACTTTTTTTCATGGACTCTGTTCAGAGTGGATAAAGTGTTTCTAGAAGGAGAATTGGTTTTCAAATATTAAACATTAGGAGCTATACATTATTTGTTGCTTGTTGATAGCCCATAAATCACTCTTTATTACTAAAACTTAATTACCTAGAACATTGGCTTAAAAACAGAGTACAAAGAGTTGTCGTTAATGGTAAATTTTCAAGCTGGATAGAGGTGGCAAGTGGTGTCCCTCAGGGGTCTGTTCTGGGACCCCTTCTATTTAACATGTTTATAAATGATCTTGAAGACAGCATTGAAAGTCATGTTTTAGTGTTTGCAGATGACACAACACTTTGTAAAATAATACAATGTGAGCAAGATATTACTTTGCTGCAGAGGGATTTAGATAGACCGGGGGACTAGGCACTGAAATGGCAGATGAAATTTAATGTTGAAAAATGCAAAGTTATGCACTTCGGCGTAAAGAATACACAAGCAACGTATACCCTTAATGGAAGCAAATTAGGGATAACAACACACGAAAAGGACTTGGGAATTGTTATAGACAACAAACTATGCAACAATGTGCAATGTCAATCAGCAGTGGCCAAGGCCAGTATGGTATTGTCATGCATGAAAAAGGGCATTCATTCTCGGGACGAGAATATCATTTTGCCTCTTTATAAATCACTGGTAAGACCACACATTGAATATGCTGTGCAATTTTGGGCACCGGTTCTAAAGAAGGATATTATGGCACTAGAAAAAGTGCAAAGGCGGGCTACAAAATTAATAAAAGGAATGGAACATATCAGCTATGAAGAAAGGTTAACACATTTAAACCTATTTAGTTTAGAAAAACGTCGCCTGAGAGGGGATATGATGACATTATACAAATATATTCGAGGCCAATACAAACCATTGTGTGGAAATCTATTCACAAACCGGACTTTACATAGGACACGAGGTCATGCGTTTAGACTAGAAGAAAGAAGATTTCGTCTAAGGCAAAGGAAAGGTTTTTTTACTGTAAAAACAATCAGGATGTGGAATTCTCTGCCTGAAGAAGTGGTTTTATCAGAGTCCATACAGATGTTCAAACAGCTACTAGATGCATACTTGCAAAAACAGAATTTTCAGGGATATAATCTTTCAATGTAGGGTAATAACTGCTTGATCCAAGGATAAATCTGACTGCCATTCTGGGGTCAAGAAGGAATTTTTTTCCTAGCTTGTTGCAAAATTGGAAGTGCTTCAAACTGGGTTTTTGTTGCCTTCTTTTGGATCAACAGCAAAAAAACATATGTGAGGAAGGCTGAACTTGATGGACGCAAGTCTCTTTTCAGCTATGTAACTATGTAACTATGTAACTATGTACCTTAACGACTCTTGGTGTCTAAAACAGCATTCCCTGGCTGCATCCCACTTGTTTTACAGAGTGTGGATTTATAAGCTTTAACTACGTGTCTGTAATAAATATATATATATATATATATATATATATATGTTAAGGGTGCTTAAAGTCTTTTTATTAATATACTTTGTAATTTTCTACAGTGAGTTTAGTAGAATTTCAGGTATGGGGTTACTCTGAATTATATAATTTAATAATAACAGTGAATTAAGACAGATATTTTAAATAAAGATATATATTCATGTTTGTAGCAAGTAGATAGCCGGTAGGTACCAGGTCTGTTCAGGTTATAAGAGTTTTTTGCAGCCTCACAACCTAGGTGTAAATACACTGCAGTGGGCATGGGGCAACATAATAAGGAGATCATAGGGTGTCTACAAATTGCAAGGGATATTAGGTGAGGTACATTGATCGACATTTAAGGAACTTGAGTGACGTGTTGGGCAGTATTGACATGGGGGCATATTGCAGTGTTTTAAAGATGTGGAGATCTGTGATACACTTATGCACATTATATATTGCATGCAAAATGGTAGAAAGCTAGGAAGATTGACCAATATATGGTCATTGCTGGTGGTTTACTTTTTGCATGGACTAATTCATATACTATTAATGGCTTATTGACACAGATATATTTGCAGAAAACAGAAGGTTTTGGATACAACTGCACACTTTCCAGATATATTCTTTTTTATTTATAGAATATCCATTGTCATACTTTAGTCTCCCAATCCCAAGACAGTGATTAATAAACACTGATACAATTAGACATAATGTGCAGTGTAAGGAACTGTTCTTGGAGATGATATATGCATGGAGTCAGGATCAGTGTAGAACAAAAACATACAGACTATAACACAATAAATAGACAAGCCATATATAGATCCTTAGAGGAGACCACGGTAGTAGGGTAACGGTAGAGGAGTTAGAGACGTTGCCAAGGTTAAGGACAGGAGAAATGTGGATAAACGTTATAACAAGCTAAGGTCAAAGGATCCTGTAGATCAGGAGAATTCAGTAAACAGACTAATTCGGAAATGAGGAACAGGAGATACAGGCAACCTGCTCTTGGATTACTAGAACCACAACAAGGCAACATGGAATGGTAGAGGTAATTCAACAATAGTATCCGAATTAGGTTCAGCAAATTCGCCATTTGAACCCGAATCCAGGTGCCCATAAAACCCTGCGGCACGCTAGTGTTCAGTGTCGCACACAATGCCAAGGAATTCGGTTGAAAGGTTAACGATCCCAACACATGCCTACTTGATATCTGAATCGAGATATATATTTTCTAGGCAACTTGTAAATCAGCTGAGGCCTTTTGAAAGTTTCCCTGAAAGCCACAAATACCCATGTTACCTAGGTTAACCGCTTCCCTACTAGAATCGTGCATTCATGTAATTACTGAAATTTCTGTTTTATATTACATGTATGTGCTTGCTACTTTTTTATCATACATGTGCTAGCCATGCTTTAAATACTTTATGCTAATATATGTTTGCAACCAAAAATTGCATGGTAGTGTAGAGGTTAAGAGTTGTTTTTTTTCCAGTACTTGGTGTTAAGACCTGCAGTGGTTATGGTACTGCGGTCTTCTATTCCTTTCCCAATAGCTGAGCATAAGTGATTACAGATGCAGCAGGGAGTAGAGAAATAGTGTAGATGAATGCAGCTTCCAAGACGATTCTCCCCAGCAAATAGAATATTCCCCAAACATGAGCCTCGACTTCATGAAGGGTGTAACAGAAATGAAGTTTATTGAAAACACACAGGCTTTTATGAGAAATCCTCCTGCAAGAGGACCTCCCACAGCGAACAAAGACAATAACCAATCACCATACAGTTTTACAGTAATACACGCCTTCCCTCTGCACACAATTTCCCCAAAAGTTGGAACACCCCTTCCCCCACAAGGTATCCCCACAAATTACATATCCCCTGATAGCCCCGATCTGGGGGACAAACATATCCAAATTTCACCCAGATCGGTTCAGGGGTTCTTAAAAAGTATGGAAGCCATATGTCACCGACCACACACGAGGCTCCTGCCCAAAACAGTTCCACGAATTCAGCGTGTGCGGTCGGTCAATTCAGAAAAAGGTAAAAAGCGAACAAAGTACCGAATGGATCCTCCTGGCTCATAGGAGCGATTGCTCCCCTTGTCCGTACGAACAAAACTACCGAATGGCGCTCTCCTGGCTGTTCGGTAACTAAAGGAAGCAGGCGTTTGGTAGTTTCAGCGGTGGTTCGTGAGGTCGAGTGTCCGATTTTAGTTCCAGACACTCGACGATCAAGTCCCGCTGACTCCCCTCGTGCGAACAAGATGGACGCCATTTTCTGTTCCACGTGGCGTTTGGCTATACGAACAGCGGCCACCCAGGGAGCACTTAATAGTCGGTTCTTTTGAAGTTAATGAGCCAGGAGGGTGGTCGGTGTTCGGTAGTTTCAAACTACCGAACCAATATTCAATATCCATGCAGTAAATGGAGGAAAAAGCCAGAATAAAGAAGAAAATATTAGATAAAAGTCTACTTTCTTCACACTTGGCATTTAATAAAAAGTGGTGGTAGTGTGAGAGAATGTCCAGGTCAGTAGTAAAATATCTCCAAGTTCTGAAACCAGTACACTCATCCAATGACTCAAAAGTCATTAATGAGTCATACCATGATATATTAGTGAATGCCTATGAGTTAAGTCAATGCTATTTCAAGTATTAAGTGGTCTACTCATCTCACTATAGTTTATAGTAAGCAAGCAAGATGGCAGATTTCCTCCAACATCTGCTTCATTCTTCTTTATTCTCTAAATTTATAAATATCTCATCATATGTGTAAGTAAATTCTCTGCATGCCTTGGCCCAGTATCCAGTCCCATTATTCTCAGTTCTATTTACCAGCTTCCCTCTATGCCAAAGTCCTAGATATTTATAGTTAACAAGTTAAAGCTGATCTGGAAACATAACATTTTAGAAACTGAAAAATGTTTCTTAAACTTTAAATTTCACACAAGCCTATTCCATAGAACTAGTAAGTGTGATATGTGACTCCTAAGCTTTCTTCAGACATCTGGAGTCAAAAAGAGGAGTGGTGCTATAGACAAGGGGAAGCTAAGAGATGCTGTGATGGCAAAGAATTTGGGATAGCTGAAAGTGTTTGTGTATGCCTGCTGTTGATAGGAATGTCTGAGAGACCTAAGGTGGCTGAGAGAAACTGAGGTAGCTGCTAAAGGACACCAGGGATGACTGGACACCAAGAGGGTTATTTCTATCAGCAATGTGAGACCTACACTAGGTAGCTTATTTACCATCCATAACTGTGGACAATGAGAACTAAAACAGGAAGAATAAAAATGCACATACATTGACTGAATCTGGTTTGATGCAATACTATTACAAAGGAGAAAATAAATTGCATCTAATTTATTTAAAAAATGTTTGGTGATAATTAGATATTGCTAAATATGACACTCATGTTTAGATTGTTTTTTAAACTCTAGCATTTTTCCCTGCCCCAAATGTGCCATGTATGGACAGTATAAAAGCAACATGTTTAGTACAAGTTCAACATTATATAAAGTGGTAAAGTTTACATTAATTTTGGCTATTTTATTTTTCTAAATAGGCTGGGTATGAATAATGTCTGTTTCTTTACATCTGGTTTAAAATCAAAACTCAGAGGTTTACATGTTTCATAATGATCTAAAGGAAAACACTGGATAACAACATATTTTTCCAATAAAAAAATTATGTTTTTTTGTTTGTTTTTGTTTTTTACCTGTGATGACATGTTGATCAATTTGAATCAGAGGCTGGTAGAAAGACCTGTAAATATACAAAACAGTGATTATGAGTAACATTAACATAATCTTTAAAATAACAACATCTTGTGGACATGTCAAATATTTCAATACAGTATACAATGCTGCTCAAATATTGTGTTCACATTGCTGGAATGGTTAAACATTTTTAAAGATATATTTATGACTAATTTCAACCAGCACTATTCATTATTCTACATAAATTATGGGCACTAATATAAATTAATCCCAGTTTCAATTTTCTGTGTTTATCAAATAATACATTACAAAATTTGGGAAGGTGAAAAATAACCAATCCAGGAGAGGCGTCTAGGTGCATGCTGGGAATGTGATGTGAAGAAAGCAGGAAATAACATAAATTAAAACAAGTGAAACAATTAAAAACAGTTTTTATCCTGGTTACATATTTTATAGTATTGTGCCATTTATTCCTATTTTAGAGTTAATTTTTAATAGAGTATTATCATAGATATTAAATAATTGCAATCCCTAGTTAATTCCCAGTATATTCTGTTGTTACACATCAGAAACCACTGTACATTATGTGTCTGAACTTTAAATCAGGTCAGTTGTAATTAAAGGGGCTGGAGAATACTGTTGTCCAAGCAATTAGACCTAGTTAAACCCTGGTCCGTTATCTTTATTGAGGTATTTGTTTTGGGGGTGGAAGGGTTAAACCTCCTCTGGGGCACAGTAAGAAGCTCAGAATGCTATTATAGCATTATAGACTGGAAAAACTATTTTCAGAGTGATTGATGTCCCAATAACATGAACCCGCTTTATTTCATTCAAACTTAACAAACTTTATTGACATTGCAGAATAAAACACATGTCCATAGTAGATATAAAGGAAATAGGAATATGTCAGATTTTACATTATGGCAATATTTAAAAATGTACTTTGCACTGTTGGTGAATGAATATATATTGTATAGTATACAGTAAAACTAGCTGTTTCAACTGTAAACTATTCTACTTTCAACTGGTACTCAGCATAACCCCCTCCCCCTTGTTCACTCTTTCAAATCACTGTAAGATCCTTTTAGGGAATCTTTCTGGCTCTTGATCTGTGGCTTCCTGCAGACTCTATAGTTTAAAATATGTGCAGGTTTGGTTATACACAAGTCTGGAAGTGAGTCATTACTCTATGGGCAAATTATATGAGGTCAATCACAGTATAATTGTATATAGCTTTATCTTACAACTACACTTACTTTCCTGCAAACATAATAGAAGGAAACATTTTGTGAACAAAATACATTTTTGTATAATGGATTTAGATTTGTTTTTGCAGTATAAAGATACAGATATTTACATTGTGTTCTATGTATGACATTTCCGTGCATATGCTGTATGTTCAATATTGATAGTCTTAGCAAAATAAACTACATTGTATATTAAGTGAATATTAAAGTAAACTCTGCCTTCATAAGTCTGCAAATAAACAAGGTTCTCAAAGTCTAAACCAGTACTCGTGTTAGAGACAAACATGTAATCGTGTCTAAAATAAAATGTAAAGTACCTAGCAATTAACTTCATTAGAGGTACTATGTATAACACAGCCAAATGCTGCTATGAAACCCCATTCAAGTAATTTAATGTGGTTAATTCAAAGTGAATTTCTAAATTTAAGCAAAAACAGTCAAATTAGAAACATTGCTTGTCAGCTATGTTTTCATTTCAATTATGTGACCTAAAGTTTTAAATTCTCTTGGAAATTACTTTTAAGGAGATCCTGTCACCAAAAATACATCTAATTTGCTTCTACATAACTCCCTGTGTCGGGATACCTATTTTTTTTTTAACTGGAGCTCTTCTTTATATAAAATATATTAGTAGGGACTAATTTTCCTTATGAACAGCAGTCAAGTTGAAAAAACCTGGAAATGTGTGGGGCTTAAGACAAGCTCCACTAACATTGTCAAATTATGTTTTCTCATAAGTCTATTGACTGATAACACAACTGAAAAGACATGGAATTTTGCTATGAACGACTACGGAAGGGCAGAGGAAGGCAGTGAACTAGCGTTATTGTCAAAAGATATAATATGGTGACCACCAGTATGAAGATCCAGCAGAGTAAATTACATTTATATTTTAAATAGGACCTCGCCATACATAGTATGTTCCCTCCTCTGGTATCCTAGTAACTGAAGTTGTTTGGAGAACTTCAAATTATTCCAGTACAAATTCTATTTGGCCATTCTGCACACTGACGCGTTGGACTTTGTATTGTGTTACTGGAGATTTTTAGGATGATTTGTTTCATTGGTATGCCTGGGAAAATATTGTACATCACTTAGTAAATAAGCCTGTAAGTGTAAGAGATACGCTACTCCCTTGGCTTTATATATTTGAAGGTTCATATAGATGTGTTCAAGAATTAAAATTATTTTCAAATTATTAAGGCATTTCTGCCTAAATATTATAATTTTCATATGCCCAGTATAAACTACCTGTATACCCCTTTCAATTTTACCATCCAACTCACAATTTTTTCTCCATCTACATCTTCCAGCCACCTCTGCATACAACCTCCTTCATTTGTAGGCTCTCTATTTACAGCCTTCTTCCTATACACCTCCCTCCATTTACAGCCACTCCTTTTTACAGCCCCTTCTCCCCCCCCCCCCCCAATTAGACCCCCCTTTGACACACCACTCTACATATGTTGAGTGGATTAATAATAATAACAAATTATTTAACATGGAAAGGTACATTCAGATTGCTCTGGTTTCCAAGCAAGTCCTGGGGATGTTACTTTTGCCCAACGCAATCACACATTCCCCATTAGAATACCAGAGGACTGGTGGCACAGTGGCTGAAACAGCAAGTGCAAGCATCTACCTGCCATTACTTCACTGTGCTTCACTGTGCTCATTGAGGGAGATTTATCAGAATGTAACCAACAAAGGTTTAGCTCAATTTTTTTCTTGTTTTGCAAATTAACCATCATTTTTTTTTTTTTTTTTAAATTCTTTATTTTATTGAGGTATGTGATTATTGTGGTACAGAAAAAAGAGAGGGAGACTTGCAAGAGTTGTACAGATTAGGGTCACTATAACAGATTACAGAAATCTCCTAGGATTATCAACCTCTTTTTATATTATATTAACAAGCTTAGACCATAGGTGAATAACAGGTGTAGTATTTGCTAAACATTGCGAATTTCCTGATAATAGTATTTTCTGTTTCTAGCTTAGTTGAGTAGGTTTTTGCTGTAAGCCTTTAAAACACAGGCTAAACAAACGGAAAGGGATTAGCGAACATGCTCACTATTGACATGGAGCTAGAAAATAGTATGGTTTAAGCATGTTGGGTTACAGGCTTTGCAAAATAACATCAGTTACAGTTTTCTGTAGATTTAACCACCAGGGGACAGTGGAGAGCCGGGCTTGTCAAGTTGGGTACATATGTAAGCTTATGCATGTTAAGTGCTTTCTGTGGGGGGCTGCATAGGTAAAATCCACTGTAGTGAATTCAATGTGGTGTTAAGAGTAGTGCACTAAAATAAAGATTACACAGTGATATGTTGTTACTTTAGGTGTATGTGGTTGGCAGTCGCTTGGTCATTCCTGCAGCTGTGTCTGGCCGGCTGGCTTTCTGGTTGTGATCAAGTTCCTTGTTTCATGCTTTGAAATGCTTGGGTACCTGCCGGCCAGGAGTGTGTTCGCTGTTACCAGCCTTGGGTTGGGAGTAGCGCTTGTGCCCGTGTCCATCGCTCCGCTATGTCTAGGCAGGGTCAGAGTCCGAATATAGTCCCCACAGACCCGCCGGTGGCAGTGGGAGGTGTTGTTTCGGATGCTGTGAAACGAGCTGAGCCGGCGTGGTGAGTATGTACCTTTTAGGGTTATCCGATATACTCTGTTGCCAGCGGGCCGCGTTCAGTACACTGTGTACTTGTCAGCGTCAGTTCCCAGACGGCGCCCAGCCGTTGCTCCGATGTTGTGGCTTGTAGTAGACGCGGCGGCCATCTTGTGTCATGCGGTTTCAGGTTAGGTTTTTCCCCCTGTTCAATTGTCATGGGTGGTGATCTCCACTTCCCCGGTGGGGTCCGGGATAACCCCCCCGGCCCACAGGGGGGGGAGAACGGGGCCCTCTGCAGGCAAGCGAGAGGTCCCGACGGACCAAGTGCAGGGGATCGGCCGCTTCCCCCACCAGGGCCTCACGGCAGGCCGCAATCCCGCCCGCCTCTCAGTCCGCGTCGCCGCAGGACGGGAGCCAACAGCCGCCCCGAGGATTCATGCTTAGATCCCCTTGCTTTCTTATTAGTGCTGATGATTTTTCAGGCGAGATGGGGTTGTTTAGGGCTGATTTTCGGGGATTCCTCGGGGAGCCGAGGTGCCCCGCGTCCATCCAGTTCGGCGGTCAGGCCCCGCCCCCCAACCATCATTTTTGAATATATGCCATTCTTTGTGATTTAAAGAAGGCAGCTCAAGCAACCCAAACCAGAGTCTCTGGTCCTTATCTTTGCAAAGATATATCAGAAAACATTTTATAAATTTTAGAGTGAGAATTTTGTAAATTCCCTTAAAAAGATGACACTCATTAAAAAAAAAAAAAATATATATATATATATATATATATATATATTTAAAAGGCTATTTTTGTTTTCTCAGCAACAAACAATGGTAATAAATAAAAAGTATTTTTAACACATGCATATAGCAAAATCATTATTACTTTTTCACCCCACTGGGTGTTTTATGGATCTCTGTATTAGCCCACGGATTACCAAGCATTTTTTTCCTGCAACACTCACCCACACAACATCTCTACAACCCTTCATTCGTCAACTCCCTGGAATGACACAGATGTCTTGTAGTACAAACCTGATATTTCAGAACAGCTGAGTGTGAAAGACAAGCACACAAAACCAACTAGCAAATCAAATTAAATATTTAAAGCTGATATTGTACACATCTACAGTGTCTTCCATCTCTTATACAAATGTACCAACTAAGCCGCCACTTACTATAACCTGAAAAATATTAAGCACAATATGTAGAGCTTTTGTGATTTGTTTGTGCGATTATTTTACGAATGGTTTAGATAATTTAAAGTTATGAGGGAGAACATTTAACAAACTTTGTTTAATAAACAGCCTCACAGAGTGGTTTGGTTGCTGAACTGTATTGTCAAAGTATAACCAGGAAATGTAATGCTAGATTTGAGTAAATAAAAATAGTGGCCATCAAACAGAAATTCATTTGAGACATCTTTCCTCGTTTGTTATGTACTATACTGTACAATACAAATATATATGGGGTGTGCACTAAAGTGTGAGAATTTTAAAGGGAATTTGAATGCAGATCAAAATGCGTATTAAAAACAAACAGTTTTGTGGGTTTTTTTTTGCAATTTCACTATTTTGGCTAAAAATTTGAAATTCGTATTAAATTAACTTTGTGTTACCAGCAATTCACACTTTAATTAATAACCCTGATAATATATTTTACAATTATTTTGTATTAGCAAATATTAAAGAACATTGCAAGCACCAAAAGTAGTTTAGCAGCACATTCTTAACTTTTAAAGTTCTTAAGTATTACACACTATGTTTAGCTAGTGACAGACATCAGCCTACCACTGTTCAAACAAATGAGAGCAACAGAGAAGAGGAAGCCGAAACAGTGCCTGGTGACTCTTAAAGGGATACTATAGACCGCCAGACCACCTCAGCTCACCAGAGGCACTTCTAAGTTTACCGGACTCTAAGTCACCTAACTGACTCTGGATTTCCTCACGCTCTACATTAGTATATCAAACAGTAAAATCCCTATAGGAAAGCACTGATTGAATTGAATGAAGAGGGTTTAATGCGCTAGCAGTGCATACCACACATGCTCATTAGGTTCCCCCGTCGGATGATGTAGGAGGAGGCAGAGCCCCGACCTAGCACCGAGGGACATTAGCGCTGGAATCGGGTGAAATTTTTTTTTACTATTTTTAACCCTTTATGTTCCCCAGAGGGGTGAGGGGCCCGAGGAAGGTGGGGACAAAAGGGCACTATAGTTTTAGGAATACAGATTTGTATTTCTAACACTATAGAATCCCTTGAAGTGTTAAACCATTAAAAAACAATTCAACACTTGAAGGTAAGAAGGCGGGAGTGGACCCAAAGCACCATAACCACTTCACTGACATGAAGTAGATTGGCTGCCAAGATGTTCTTTCAACTTTATATACAACATAATCTTTATAATCTCACATCCACCTATGTATGAGTTGATAGAGTGAGGTTATGTAAATTATAAATGTCAGTTTACTTCTATCAATTTTTCTGTTTCTGTTGTATTTGCCATTAGGAAGTTATGGTGACCCAAGAGCAGTATGTGGGACAGGCAATATTTGGATGTCTCCTATTTCAGCAGTCGTAGTAGTCCAGCTTTAGATTCAAATGTGTTGCTGTATTAGTCATCATTATATAATATATATCACTGGGCACTGCAGCTCCTGACATTACGTCTTGCTAACTCCCCCATCTAGGCTGACTGTATAATTTCTACATGAAAGAGAAGCTGAGATGGTTCAACAGGGATCTATTTTTAAACCATAAGTGGAAAAATATTTTCTCCATACAGCTTTGCTGTGTTCTAGTGTATATGGAAATTGTACCTGAAAGACTTACTTCACAAGATGATCTCTGCTCTGAATAGGCTCAGTCATTTCTTACACGCTTACTACAATGCTCAGGCAACTAAGAAATAAATATTGCAAATGTGCCTTTAATACAGCGACCACGGTGTGACCTGGTAAGGTGACCGGAGTTTTGTCACAACCATGCTCAGAAGCAGATAAAATGCATCTGTGATCCCAAGAAAGTACAGAAAAATATATGACAGTATGCATTACACTGAAATAGAAAACATACCTAGTTATAAATAAATGACACTATAATACTTATACATAGAGGCTTCATCTCTAGTGTCTGATTTTATTTAAGTATGCTTTCCGAAAATGTCTTTATTTCTCCAGTATAAAACATAAGGAGGGGGTTTTATGCTGCCATTAAAAAGGATATCCTAAAAGTATGCATTGCGGCAAGAAAAATAAAAACCATACATGAGCTGTATCTATGCAGAGAAATGTATGGGGGTTAATCAGAGAGTTGTGGGACGTTCATATCAGAATTGCAAAAATAGGATGGCTGTAAAAACAAACTAAATGGGGATTTTGTTTTCATTGAGCTATTTTGTCCTAAATTGTGTTATTCTGTTTTAAAACTGTTATGATGTTAAAATGTTACTAGAGGCCGTCTGGTCAGATGGTGAATTTGTATGCAATACATGAACATTTACAAATACTCACATATACTTTCAACATTCCAGGATTTAGAAACATTTAGGCCTCCTGCCATGCCTGTGTTTGTTCCCTGAATGCCGGCTTTGTGTAGAAGCTAGAGGTGGCTTGTGAAGCACAGTGTGAAGGCATCATTAGGTATATTCTGTCTGTGCAGTCCTTCTTAGAGAGGAGGGTTCTACACACAGGCAGCCCACTGAACAATGTGCCTCGGTCATGACCCGTTTTTACCTGTTCCACATTCATATCTTTCAATGTTGGTAGGTATAAACAGAGGAGTACTCAGGACAGCTGCCACCTGGGCCGACTTGGTCTGCTATCACCCACCTGTTTTAAATAATAAATGGACACTCCATGACCTTCATTTCTCTCTCTATCTTTGCAGGTGTCACTCATCCATCTCTTCACCCCCCATGTTCTCTTCATCTTTGGATACTGGGTGATTTATTTTATTGGCCGTACCATATTTCACATCATACACACACACAATGATTTTAGTGCTGGCTGGAAGGAGCAAATTCTTATTTACAAAGATAGTGATATGCCGCTGTGACATCTGCCCCATTATACTAGTCTACCTATTACAAGATGGTAATACAATGTTTCTCTGTGTCAAACACCTATTATTGAATATTGCTACACTATGGGGAATTCACATGACATTACGAGCTGTTCATATAATATACCATGCCTGAAGATATTAATCCATTAAAATCATATTCTTCAAATGGAATATTGTATAATATTGACGTTGTTGAATACTGCTAAATTCAGAGTATGTTCTAGCTCAGTTTACTTTCCCTATAGTACACATTGGTGTGTTGCTGGTTGAACCAGTTTAATGTGAAGCTTAATTTTACCCTAAAATTTTACATTTGGTAGTGTTATGGTATATTTTGAATGAAAACTTGATGCAAGCAATTTATTTGCTGTTAATATGTGCTAATACAAGAAGAAAAAAAAACAATTTCTTAAAGCCCAGTTCTCAAAGATCAGTAGTTTAGAAATCGTGATACATTCACTTGTGTTAAAAAAATTACATTTATTTGGTATACCACACTACATATTCCAAATTAATAATTGTACTAATTTGACACTGCCTTAAAAAAACATCATTTTCTGTCCACTATACAGATCTATCTTGGTTGCCTCTTATGGGTGAAGATAAAGAATATTAAAATCTGTATACGACCATGACTATCACTAGAATAAAAATCTGTATTTTGTGACTCACATTTAAATGTTTGTTAGTAGTTGATATTTAGCTGGCACCAGTGTTAGGTAATGGTTTCATTACTTAAATGAGTAATCAATATTCAAAAACATAAATTCAAAAATACAGTACATAACTGAATGTCATTTATAAATAAATAATTAACTATTCAGAGCAAATAACATTTGAAATATTATACAGAAAATGTTGAATCTTATATTTAGATGTAATGATATTGGGATATTGTTACGAGATAGTAATAAATGATAATACTGTATACCGTATTGTATATAGAACACAAACATATATAGCTTTACGAAAGTAAGAAATTGATAAACACTCTAGTGAAGGAGATAAGGGTAATGAATAAAGGTCGTGGAGGGGCTTGGGTATAGAACAGGGGTAGGCAACCTTCGGCTCTACAGATGTTTTGGACTACATCTCCCATAATGCTTTTACAGCCATATTGCTGGCAAAGCATCAAGGGAGATGTAGTCCACAACATCTGTAGAGCCGAAGGTTGCCTACCCCTGGTATAGAAGGATGCTCTAACATTGACAAATGTAATAGAAAAATCGGATGTATGTTCTGATGCAGTAATTGGAGATATGGTGATGAAGAACAGAGGGGAATGATCTAGCTCGTAATCCGGGGTGAATAAGGGTTGCAGTGAGTGAGGGGAGAAAATGTTAAATAATGAATTGCGGAAGGTTTGTTTGCTAGCACTGAGTTAGGATATGATATCGTGGATGAAGAGAGATGAGATAGTTTTAAAGCAGGTGAAATGTATCTATGCATTACGCTGTTTATGGAGGCAGATTTAGAGGAAGGGACTGCAGAGTCAAAAATACTTCAAGGAAATGGGCAGGGCAAGGGTCAAGGATGTGGCAGTGATTAGTGAAAGAGAGGAGTATTCTGGGAAAGATATCTTAGAATAGAGATGCTTGGGTGAAATAAAATCACAATCTAAAGTAAGGATAGAATTAAGCATATCACTATTAATGTGGGGGAGATTAGGTCTGAGACAAGCCATTGTAGGAAATGAGTGGGAGGGAAAAGGTTGTAGTAGAGAGTTATTGGTAAAGTACAAATTTAAAGGGACTCTATAGTCACCAAAACAACTTTAGCTTAATGAAGCAGTTTTGGTGTATAGATCATGCCTCTGAAGTTGCACTGGTCAATTCACTGTCATTTAGGAGTTAAAACACTTTTGTTTCAGTCCATGCAGGCCTAGCCACTCCTCCCCTGACTGTGACTGACACATTCTGCATAACAAAACAAAAAAAATACTTTCATTTTCATTTAGATGTTTATCTCCTGCTCTGTAAATTTAACTTTCATTACATACAGAAGGATCATGCAGGGCATATCAAACTATTAACAGAGCAGGAGATAAGAAATTCTAAATTAAACAGAATTTGCAGTAAATAAGTAAAAACAATAGATGACTGAAATATTTAGGAAGGCTGTTTAAGTCACATGCAGGGAGGTGTGACTAGGGCTGCATAAACAAATTGATTTCACCTCTAAATGGCAGAGAATTGAACAGTGATGCTGCAGGGGCATGATCTATACACCAAATCTGCTTCATTAAGCTAAAGTTGTTTTGGTGCCTATAGTGTCCTTTTAAGTTTCTAAGGATTACAAATGGCTTGGTCATAAGAGAGGTAGGGATAGTGAGGTGAGAGGGCAAGAGGAAGATCTAAATTTTACAGGAAAGGGGCATGGTAGTTGGGTTTGCTGGACTACGTGACAAGACAAACCCAACAGCTGTATCCAGCTGGGTGGAGAGCGAAAGAGAAGACAATTCTGAGCAGTAGTTGTTTCAGTATATATGGGGAGTGTCCCTCTCTCTTTTATGGTCTTGAAATTGAAAGTAAAGGGATATTACTGATGTGTGGGATGGAGGAGATAATAATCCCTGTGATGGGAAATATTGAATGGTGCATAATAGCCTGGGTCATTTAGAATTTACACTAGCAGGGTCTTAACTAAAGGTTAAGATTAAAGTAGCTGAACTGGCAACAATATCCAAATCTGCTATGCTATGTTTAGCTATGATGGCCTTACATTTGAAATTCACGTTGAATTACCAGCAACTCTCACTGTAGTGAATAAACCTGTAGGGTAGGTATTCAAAGATGATACATTTTGATATGAGTACGGATGTACTAATTGTGATGATCTGAGAAATCACATTCGGCAGTGGAAAGTTAATTCGTAAGTGATCGTGGATACATTTCGAGGAATAATATAGACATACAATGTCATAACAAACACGTACTGGCAATATAAAAATGGAGTGCAAGCCTATGGGTCTGTGTTAGCTCAATGAATGGTGTAATTGAAAGTAGGACTGCAACCCCTAAGAACCACACCCTTAGGGCAGTTATAGGATACATTCATTTACATACTGTTAGCTACTTGCCTTTAGTTTATCAAGAAACATCAGAACAAAGTAATGTATACCAGTACACTGCAGATAAAGATCCAATAACCTTTTACTAGTATCAAGAACAACTTACAAGAAGGCCTTTAACAAATGATACTTAAGTCTAGTTTGTGAATAACAAATCACCACATTTTATTTTGCATCAGTTTGCTGTATCACAGAACAGGAAATTGTAAATTCTGCATTTTCCCTTAGATCCGCTTATCGATGCATCAGCATCTTTAGCGTAACTATTAATAACTTTTTACAAAATCAGCCAAGCTTGCACTACATCTTAAAACGCTACAAAAATTACATTTAAAAAAAGGGAAAAAACAAGTGAACAACATTGCAGTAACCCTATGCTTGATTTGCAATCAGATCTTGAATTATCTCTGAGTCTATGCAAGGACAGTGACACACCCAGTCCCTATCACAGTAAATTAAAATCTGCCATCCTGGCATGTACTAAAATCTTTAATTCTGAGGTGAATTAAAGAAACAAAAACTTATGGTTCTTTTTTCCAATGATCATAAAATAACTATTTACTCTTCTTATTTGCCTGTAAATCAAGTATTATTAGTTAAAGCATTAATTACACTATGGTATTATGTTTACTGCAACTCCAGCCAGCCCTAATGGGAGTTGTAGTCCGTTATGGCTGAAGAATGAGATTATCCATCTGGGTATAGCCATATATATATAGAGAAACACAGTTAACCTAATAAGGCTATACTTAATGAAAAAATTCCAAATAGACAAAACAGGGTTTTTAAAGTTACCCAGTACACACACAATTATGGTTACAATCTATCATTTAATTAAAATGCACTGTAAAGTGTAAACTGTAGTGAAAACCAAGTTGCAAAAATCCAGATGAACTGTACTGATGAAAAAAAAAAAAAATCCAAATCCATAACCTTGAGTTACTGGATTGGCTATTCTAGCCTACATTTTGCAATTTGGTTTTCACTTTGGAATTTAGGGTTTAGTGAATAAATCCCAGATTAAGATTTTTACGTAGCCAGGCAAAGAGTTGTTCAGTTTAGTACATATGGAATTAGCAGAACTGAGCCACATGGAAAGGATTAGAGATTTTACGAATGCCCCTAATTTCTAGGCTGTGGGCCAGCGTCACAGACTATTGTGCATTTCAGTGCCAGGAAGACAGGGGATATGATTGTAACTTACTTTATTCGTCAAGTAGGTCACAGCAAGCGAATAGTTTCAAGGAGAGATGTGGGAGACCACTTGACGACTGCAGGGTTCCTTATAGAGAAAACCTTTAACAGTCTCAGAGGAGAGGAGGAAAGAGACTGCCCTCCTATATTGCAGCAGCTGCTACCAGAGCCGTCAGCATGATGTCACAAGGCTGCAGCCCAGACTGCTCCTGATAGCTCTAAAGAGACTTATAAGGGGGGAGGGCCTGACTATACCCCTAGACACAGAGACACAGTAGGGCCCTGTGCCAAGGTGCTGCAGAAAATGGAAGGCATTGAGAGAAACACACAAAGCACACAAATCTACCATCATTGTATAATTGTATTACATAGAGACTAATCACATTTTATTTATATTAAACACATAAAGGTTTGAATGTTGCATTCTTAATGATACATAATATAAATAAACACAAAACAACTTCTTTTATCCAACTTGTTTATTCAATACTTCAATATTTCACCTTGGAGAATGGCCGTGAACCTTTATTACGGATTTCATAATTCCACTTTAAACATAAAACCATAATTTAAAACCAAACCGAAATATGAACCATTAAAACTTTCCACCATTAAAACTTTCCAAGGCTCCGCCCCCACCAAAGCCAGGAGCCATAAATATATATCATAAAACCAATTTTATAAGCCAAATCCACCCTCCTGTGATGCCCAGGAGGGTGACTTATATCCCATAATAAGGTCACGACAAGAAGGGAGGGTGGGTGGGAGCAGCAGCTCAGTTATATTTAAAAACGGCCAACCTTGATAGTTGTCTGGCACAAGCTGAGGTAAATAATTTGGCGCCTTTAAATTTATACTCCTAATTTTCCCGCCACTTCTTATCTCGTGCTGTGATCTACCAATCAGGACTCTTGCCCTGATCGCGACCTTCCCGCTCTGCTAATAGCGCGTGCTGCCCTGCACCTAACCCTCAGTGCGCTCTGCTGCTATCCTAAACTCACCAATACTTACCCAACAGCCTCTGCTCCATCAAACCTCAGGGGGCTTGCTCCTTATGCAGTCCGCGTGCCCGACATTACCATAAGAATATACTTACCCAAAGAGTCCAATATGAAAAAATAAGTAAAGATTTGAATTTTTCTGTCTCATTAAATATACCTTGGGAAACCCATAGAATTGAACCTCATAGAATACATGTGGTGTGGGGTGAACTAAAGAGGAGGGTCCATCAGTGTCAACCTTGAAATTTGAAAGATCTGGAGAGATTCTGTATGGAGGAATGGCCTCAGATCCCTTGCCACGTGTTGTCCAACATCATCAGGCATTATAGAGGAAGCCTCAGAGCTGTTTTACTGGCAAAGGGAGGTAGCAAATAGTATTGACTAATAGGGTGCCAGTAATTGTACCATATGTATTTAACAAAACTATATTTTTTGCTGTGTTTTGTTGTGTGGCTCTGTTTTTTGTTGTGTTGTGTTTGCAATTGTTTGATAGCCATGGAAACAGATTGAACAATAGATGAAGTGAACAATAGATCACAGGTTAAACAATGAAGACACTTTTTCATACCCTTCTTTGCTCATATATGCCATGGTTGCCAATATTAGTAGAGGGCACTGTACTTTACAGAGTGACTTGTGAACAGAAAGAAACTGGGAAATAGAGCAACAAGACTGTTCCATTAGTTTCCATAGTGCTTGCTCTACTTTTAGAACTTTGTCCCAGAACTGAAGCATCAAAGTGCACCTGTCATGACAAATATACCTTAATGCCACTTTACAGAGGATAGCATTTCATCTTTACCAGTGCATTTTAAACTCTTGAACTGGACCCAAATCTGTGTTTGCATGCAATTTACGGGGTTTTCAGTGACTGGGAGAGGGATATGATATTTATCACCCCTCATGTAACTGCTTACAATAAGATTGTTACTGTAGTAGCATTGACTTCCTCAGTGCAGTGGAGACTGCTCCTCCCCAACACTTGGAAGAGTCTAATGAACAAGTTATCTGAAATTTAATTAACCCCTTAGTGACCGCTGACGTATCAGGTACGTCTGACAAAAAACTTCCTATGGGAATTGGAGCGCTGGAAGCTCTGCCTGTACAGAGTGCCCCGAGGGGTCGTAAAAAAAAAAAAAAAAAATTAACTATCTACCCTCCGTCCCTCTCCCTCCCCATGTACTTGTCGATCGCCGCTATTCCCCCGCTGGCGATCGGTCTTCTTCTTAAGGGGGACTCTCTGAACTGAGCCCAGAGAGTCTCCCCTCTGCAATTTAGAACCCCCATTGGCCATGTGACCGCTTTTAAAAGATACATACATACACACGTATTAAATGTGTGTGTGTGCATATATATATATACAGTGCCTTGCAAAAGTATTCACCCCCTTGCCATTTTCCATTTTTCGTGTTTTGTTGCCTCACAACCTGGAATTAACATGGATTGTTTGAGGATTTGCATCATTTAATTTACAGAACATGCCCACAACTTTGAAGAATTTTTTTTTTTTTTTTACTGTGAAGCAAACAACAAACAGGACAATATAAAAGAAAAAGTCAATGTGCATAACTATTCACCCCCTTCTAAAGTCAATACTTTGTAGAGCCATCTTTTGCGGCCATCACAGCTCCAAGTCGCTTTGGATAAGTCTCTATGAGCTTGCCACATCTTACCACTGGGATTTTTCCCTATTCCTCCTTGCAAAACTGCTCCAGCTCCTTCAAGTTGGATGGTTTGTGCTTGTGAACAGCAATCTTTAAGTCTGACCATAGATTTTCTATTGGATTTAGGTCTGGGCTTTTACTACGCCATTCCAAACATTTACATGTTTCCCCTTAAACCACTCAAGTGTTGCTTTAACAGTGTTTTTGGGGTCATTGTCCTGCTGGAAGGTGAACTTCCGTCCTAGCCTCAAATCACGCACAGAGTGGTACAGGTTTTGCACAAGAATATCCGTGTATGTTGCACCATCCATCTTTCCCTGAACTCTGACCAGTTTCACAGTCCCGGCTGCTGAAAAACATCCCCACAGCATGATGCTGCCACCACCATGTTTCACTGTGGGGATGGTGTTCTTTGGGTGATGTGATATGTTGGGTTTGCACCAGACATAGTCATTACTTTGATGGCCGAAAAGTAAAATTTTTGTCTCATCAGACCAGAGCACCTTCCTCCATAAATTTTGGGAGTCTCCCACATGCCTTTTCGCAAACTCAAAATGTGCCATTTAGTTTTTTGCTGAAAGCAATGGCTTTCTTCTGGCCACTCTGCCATAAAGCACAACTCTATGGAGTGTACGGCTTATTGTCGTCCTATATACTCCAGTCTCTGCTGTGGAACTCTGCAGCTCCTCCAGGGTTACCTTAGTTCTCTGTGCTGCCTCTCTGATCAATGCCCTCCTTGCCTGGTCTGTGAATTTTGGTGGGCGGCCGTCTCTTGGCAGGTTTGCTGTTGTGCCATGTTCTTTCCATTTAGTTATGATAGATTTGATGGTGCTCCTGGGGATCATCAAAGATTTGGATATTTTTTTATAACCTAACCCTGACTTGTACTTCTCAACAACATTGTCCCTTACTTGTTTGGAGAGTTCCTTGGACTTCATGGCAGTGTTTGGTTAGTGGTGCCTCTTGCTTAGGTGTTGCAACCTCTGGGGCCTTTCAAAAAAGGTGAGTATATGTAATGACAGATCATGTGACACTTAGATTGCACATAGGTGGACATCATTTCACTAATTATGTGACTTCTGAAGGAAATTGGTTGCACCAGAGCTTTTCATGGGCTTCAAATTAAAGGGGGTGAATACATATGCACATGCCAATTTTCTGTTTTCTATTTCTAAAAAATAGTTTTATGTATATATTTTTCTCATTTCACTTCACCAACTTAGATTATTGTGTTCTGATCCATCACATGAAATTCAGATTAATAAAATGTTGAACTTAAGGCTGTAATGTAAGAAAATAGGTAAAAAGTCAAGGGGGGTGAATACTTTTTCAAGGCACTGTATATGTTTATATATATATATATATATATATATATATCCAGGAAGAGAGGAAAGCACCCCAGAGGACTTGTTTTAAGCAATTTATTCCGTGAAAAAAAAATCGACGTTTCGACCCGCAAGATGATATTATATGTGTGTGTGCATATATTTGTAAGTATACACACAAACACACACGTATATTATATATATATATATATATATATATATATATATATATATATATAAAATATTAATTGAAAAAAAATGTATAAAAAAACAAAACAAAAATGCTAACTTTGGCCAGCGTTTGTGACTAAGTGGCTACAACAAAAGGCTGGAAATAACCCATTTGGAATAGATGAAAATTTATCCATACTTACCGTAATTTTTCTTTCCTGGTCATAGGCCATGGCAGCACAACAATGGGTAGCTCCTCCCTATCCCTAATTAGACAGGAACAGATTTAAATCAGGGGTATAAATACCCCCTCCCACCAATAGTCCCTTAGTCTTTGTTAACAGCAATATCCCAGGGCGGGATCTAAGTGCTGCCATGGCCTATGACCAGGAAAGGAAAATTACGGTAAGTATGGATAAATTTTCATCTTTCCTGGCCATATCCATGGCAGCACAACAATGGGTAATACCCAAGCAATAACCCAGGGAGGGAAAAAGGAAAGAAAAACACAGATTCAAACATTCTTTTAAATGCTGGTGTATTAGAAAACATACGTGCAATAGAAAATAATCAAGTAGAGTTAACTGCAGATAAGGATTTGCCAAAAGGAGTCTGAGTGGCTGGCTTTAACGTCAATCTGGTAGTGCTTAATAAACGTGTTCGGAGAAGATCAAGTGGCTGCTTTGCAAATCAGTTCAGGTGACAAATTAGCTGCTGCTGCCCAAGATGAGGAAAGGGACCTCGTGGAGTGGGCCTTGAGCCCATCAGGAATTTTCATCTTTGATGCTTGGTAAGCCTGAATGATGGCGGCAACAATCCATCTACTAATGGCCATCTTAGAAGCCTGAAGCCCACTTCTGGGACCGTTGGGGAAGACGAATAGTCTTTGAGAGATCCACCAGGCTGAAGATCTTTGTAGATAGATAGACAGACATCGCACAAGATCGGAGAAGGTAGAGGTTCAGCATCCTCAGTAGAAGACTCCGACTGAAGAGCCGGGAGTACTATTTGTTCGTTAATGTGAAAAGCTGACACCACTTTAGGACGAAATTCGGGAACAGTCCGTAAGATAACTCTGTCCTTATGAAAAACTGTAAAGGGCTCTTTAGTTGATAAGGCATGGAGCTCAGACACTCGTCTACCAGAGGCTAAGGCCACCAATAGAACCGTCTTAATGGTAACTGAGGAGAGATGGATTCGAGAGGCTCAAATGGAGAATTGCTCAGAGCTTTCAGCACCAAGGGAAGATCCCATGGTGGGGCGAAGGGCTTGATAGGAGGCTTGATTTTTAAAACTGCAGCCATAAATCTGATCACGTCTGTGTTCAAGGTCCATCTTTGATCCGTAAGGGCCGAAAGAGCTGAAATATGTACTTTCAGGGTATTGTAGCTTAAACCCTTATCAAGACCGGATTGTAGAAATTCCAGAATCTCCTTGGTGGAGATAGACTGGATATTCCTGTGGTTGGATGCAGCCCAGGAGGAAAAAACGTCCCAGATTCTGTAGTAAGTGGAAGATGTAGAGCGCTTCCTTGCTTGTAGTAGAGTATCAATGACAGCACGAGAGAATCCCTTGCAGATCAATCTTTCCCTTTCAATTTCCATGCCATCAGCTTGAGGGAGGCAGGGTCTGGGTGGAGGACAGGACCCTGATGCAGAAGGGAAGGAATATTCGGAAGCTGCCAGGGGTCTGCACTGCAAAGGCTCAACAACAGAGGAAACCACGGTCTGCGAGGCCAAAAGGGGGCTATGAGGATGATGGATACCTTCTCCTGCCTCAATCGTCTCAGAAGGGGAAAGATGAGGGGTGTAGGAGGGAATGCGTAACCTAGGTGAAATTCCCACTCGATTGAAAGAGCATCCCTTCCTGAAGCTTGGGGATCGAAATTCTTCGAAAAGAAGTGCTTCACCTTCTTGTTCTTGTGTGTTGCCATTAGGTCGACTTGTGGCATGCCCCATACTTGAGAGATGTCTTCGAACACCTTGTATGACAGACTCCATTCCCCCGGATCTACTCTGCTCAGGTAATCTGCTATGGAATTCTGGACTCCCGGAAGATGAATCGCTGTTAGGCCTGCTAGATGCTTCTGGGAGAAGGACATTAGTGGCCTCATAATGGACATCAGTTGTCGACTCCTTGTTCCCCCTTGATGGTTTAAGTAGGCAACTACAGTGGAATTGTCTGATCTGATCTTGATCCAATTGAAGCGAATGAGGGGCAGGAGAACCTCTAGAGCTTTTAGAACTGCCAAAAGTTCTAATTGGTTGGAGCGAGTCTCTGTTGCTGGAAAGGTCCATTTCCCTTGGACAAACTGATGTTGGAGGTGAGCCCCCCATCCCCACTGGCTTGCGTCTGTGGTAATAACAGTCCATGTAACGTTTCCCAATGGAAACCCTTGGAACAGGGATTTCTTCTGTAACCACCAAATCAGAGATTGATGGACGTGAGGGGGAATCTTGATAGGCTGAAGTGGATTTCTCGTTCTGAATTGTAGGATGAAATTCTTCTGGAAAATCCTCATTCTCCAATGGGCCCATCTTGTCAGTCCGATGGTGGAGGACATTGTTCCTAACAGGCTCATGCATCTTTCTGCTGAGGTCACATTGGATGCCAACATGTCTTTGACCTTGTTCATCAACTTCGTACCTCTTTCTGGAGACAGTCGCACTGTGCCCGACAGTGTGTCGAATATGGCCCCCAAATATTTCATCTCCTGAGCTGGCTGTAATTGGCTCTTCTTCTCGTTTATCTTCCAACCATGATGGCGTAGAAAACGTAGACAAACCTGCCCATGGGTCTGAAGGGTAATTGAGTCTTCTGCCAGGATGAGGATGTCGTCTAAGTAATGGTAAATGGCTATGCCTTTGAGAATGTTCTTGGAGCCGTGCTGAGACCGAACGGCAGGGCTCGGAATTGAAAATGCCCTTCTTCCACCGCGAACCGAAGGAATTTCTGATGTTCTGGAGCAATGGGGATGTGGAAATAAGCGTCTGCCAAGTCTATAGAAATCATCCATTGGTGTGGAAAAACGACCTTTATGATGGATTGAATAGACTCCATCTTGAACTTTCGGATGAGGAGATGCTGATTTAGTCTGCTTAAGTCTAAGATAGGTCTCCAACCGCCTGAAGCTTTCCTGGTGAGAAACAGGTGAGAGTAAAACCCTTGACCTTGCTGTTGCTGGGGAACTGGAATGATGACATGTCCTTCTTGGAGTGTCGATATGAAATCTTTTAAGGCCTGTCTTTTTTCTGCGTCTCCTGGCCACTTGGTCGTTTGAAAGGAGCAAGCTGGAGGGGGTCTGAAGAATTCCAAACGATATCCTCTTCTTATGATATCCAACACCCATTTGTCTGTGGTGGATAGTTCCCATGCGTCTTGGAAGAGTAACAGACGTGCCCCCACACCTATAGACCGGGGGGGGGGACCAGTCATAAAGATCTGGGGTTCTTGTTGAACGAGGCACCTCTAGACTTACCGCCTCTGGTAGAAGACTGTCCACCTCTCCAAGGCTGGGGTCTACCATGCTCCCTTCCTGGCTTGTAAGATCTGGCATCTCGAAAGGAGAAATAGTCTGGGTATCGTTTGGATCGAAAGGAACCTCTGGGTTTACGATCCTGCGGAAGAAAAGCTCTTTTGCCTTCAGCAGCTCTCTTAATACAGTCATCCAAGTTTTTACCAAACAACATGTCGCCGTGGAAAGGTAAGGCACATAAACTACATTTTGAAGAGGTATCTGCTATCCAGGACCTTAACCATAAAGCCCTTCTGGCTGAAACGGAGAGGGCCATATTTCTGGCAAAGGCCTTAACCAGATCCACCGAAGCGTCAGAAGTAAAGTCTACTGCAAGCTTTATATCGTTTAGACTGTCCAGAAGACTGGATCTGCTCCTGCCTCTTTGGATGTCTGCTTCTAGATTCTCCATCCAGATCTTTAAAGCTCTGGAAACTGAAGTGAGAGCGACTGCTGGATGGAGGCCTGTGCCAGCAGCCACGTAAGCCTTGGTGAGGTTCAGATCCATTTTTCTGTCCATAGGGTCTCTAAATGAGCCAGCGTCATCAACCGGTAGAGTAGTGTGTTTGGCCAGTCTTACTACGGCTGCATCTACCTTAGGAGCCGAATCCCAACAGCTGGAGTCTTTCCTCTCAAATGGATAAAGACGAGCAACCCTGCCTTGAGATGTCAGTTTTCGACGAGTATTAGACCATTCGTCTTGAATCAGCTCCTTGATAGTCTCATGAGCTGGAAATGTGGCTCTCTTTTTATTTAGATCAGCGAAAAATCTACTGGAAGTAGAAGGTTGCTCTGAGGATATTTCCTTGAGACACAAGGATTTGCGAACTCTGGAGATTAAATGGTCAACTTGAGCAGGCTCCATGAATTCTGGGGCATACGATTCTTCCTCTGAAGAGGACGGCCCGTCCCTGTAGGGGTCCATGGACTCATCTGAGGATTCCTCTTGAGAAAACCTGAAGGATTCAGCAAATCTGGGTCTCTTGTGGGACTTCCCAGCTTCTCTGATGCCCTGGGAGACCGCCTGCTTGATAAACTCCATCACATCTGGAGTAGGGGCAGTAGTAGAAGCACCAGCGGCTGTAGACAGGCATTCTGCGCAGAGACGTTTGCCTTCTAGTGGTTTACTGCTGCAGGCTTCGCATCTCTTCTTCATAGGCGACTTGCCTTTGGAAGTTCTGGATGCTTTAATTCCTGTAGAGCTGTCATAATAGGGAAATACAATTAAACCAGGCACTCTTTTGTTTGGTATAGATAAAGAGAGAAAAAAAAATAATGATGGCTTACCTATAACCTTTAGATTGTGACCTTTGTTTATGGATGGATGCCTCAGAGTCCGATGAGAAAGACTTGTCCATCTTCCCTGATATAACATAGGAAAGAATTGATATATTTATACCCAAAAAAGTATAAAAATTCAATATGTGAAAAAAAGGGGATGTGCCTTTAAAAAATAAAACCATACCTGAGTACAGAAAACTGGAGGCTTGAAAATAAATGAACAAAACTGGAACAAAAGATGCTGCAATAGCTCCCAGGTGTCCAGGCAACCTGAAACAGGTAAAGAAATTAAATTTTGGCGCCTTTTTAAAGGCGGCGAATGACGTCACCGATGACGTCACCGCGAACCCGGAAGAATGCTCCGCGCATGCGCGCGAATACACCGCGCATGCGCGTAAGACCGTATGACGCGCCCCAGATCCGCGCATGCGCAGAAACATCTACAGACGCAGCCACCGGTCCGCGCATGCGCGGGAGAAGCATAACGCGGCCGTCGGACCGCGCATGCGCCCGCACGGGCGCAGAGCACCAAGAGGACGCCGCCAGGATGGCGGCAAGCCGGTAAAAATTAAAAAATTTTAAAGGGAAAGAAAGGAGAGCACAAAATCCTTATTTGAAGGAGAATGAATGGCACATACACAAATAGGTGGAAGGGGGGAAACCTGACAGCCCTTAGCAATTTAATACATAAAAAAAAAATGCATTTAAACTTACTATGCCCGTCAGGTAGAGGTGAGAAGAATCTTCTGAAGATGAGGTTCTTCTGCCACTTCCTGCTACCGCTTGGTTACTGCAGGGAATGTTCCTTATTGGCAATTTTTTCCTTGCTACCCCTAGGGTCACTGCAAGTGGCTCCTGGTCACTAAAGGAGCATCTCCAGGGGGTTATCCTTTGCGCAGGGCCACGTACTGGAGACTTCCCAAGGAAGAGAGGCTAAAACTCCCTTGAGGCCGAAGGTAAAAACCCTCAGGTAAGCCAAAAAGAAAAAAGTAAGTTCACAGTCTACACTGACTGGAGTCCTATAGGGATAGGACAGGAAAAAAGACTAACGGTTCATTGGTGGGAGGAGGTATTTATACCCCTGATTTAAATCTGTTCCTGTCTAATTAGGGATAGGGAGGAGCTACCCATTGTTGTGCTGCCATGGATATGGCCAGGAAACCCTGGTTTGTCTACATATGAAAATGGTATGCCATGATGGGCAGGGGTCAAGTCCTGGAGGAAAAAGTGTGGGAACTCACCCAAGATCCACTGCAACCCGCCCCTCCCCCTCCCTCGCCCCCCCCCCCAAAAAATATATATATATTTTGCAGAAAATTCAGTGCTACATTTATTGTAAAGTGCCAGTTTACACAAACAACTGCAAAATTCACATGCAATAAACAAATATATATAGAAGAGTTGGAACAAATTAAATTAGCTATGCAATAAACAAATGAATCTAGAACAGTTGTAACAACTGTGATAAAGTTAATGGTGTTCTTTGTGAGGGAAGTTAACTTGTTAGTCATACTAACAGAATAATCACCACAATGGGTGATCTTTCCCTTGCAGGGAATTTCTAAAACAAATAGTGTATAAAAACTAAACACACAGCCCATTAGAAAATATCCCACAAACTAGAATAACATTGCCCTTGCCGTGCAAGATTATCAACTTTTCGTGATTTAGTATCATCTGCGCTGCGATGTGTGGTCAGCCATTTTGTGACATATGGTAAAGGATCCCATAAATGCACAGGAGGCCCAATGAGACTAATAAACAAAAGAGAAGACAGGCGTTCAATGCCAAGCCCACTCCTAATGGGTGACATCACCAAATTAATTGTACTGAAGCCCCTTTCACAATCATGTCACTGGAAGACTGTTAACTGCTGTCACCACTGGTTTCAGATTTTCAGGAATCTCTGCACCACCATTATCATTGTAGTCTCTGAAACCTTCACAGATGGATGCATAGCTGAAACGGAATCTTTTGCACAGCTGCTCCAGCTTCACTTCACCTTCAAACCACGGACTGTCCACATTGATTGTCCAGCGTTGTGAATTCAGGATGTCAATTTCAGAGACAAGAGTTTCAACTTCACCTGACTGTGATGAAGCTGCAGGTCTGTTGCTCGCAGTTAAAGTAAAGAGTCTGGAGCGTAAAGTATCCACCAAACTTTGATAAAATTGAGGGAGATTTATCCTCACTTGGCCTTTTGTACTCTCTGGATTGATGGTCACACCTTTGAAATTCCCTTTCTCCAGCGATTCCATGACTTCTTTCAGATGTTTGCCAGGCATGTATTTCATTTTTTCAACTGCATGAACTGAACGATTAATCAGCTGATAGCTCGTGGAAGTGTGATGTCATCTCTTTATAGAGATTCAGATAACAGTCCCATTTCCTGAACAGCATCCACAACCCCTGCAAGGTTTAACAAATAATCTACTGATGTCAAGACCTTGTTAAGGCCACTAAATACAGATTTCTGCTTACTGTTATGAGCTGAGCTCAAACTTGCTTTCGCAAAATGACTGTGTAGGGCAGGATATGACTCCCAAACTGCTCGTATAGCTTGAAGCAACCCATCTAACTGAAAAAAACTTTTCCAATTTTAAGAATTTGTACTTCTAATTCTTCTTCACATTCTGAGAGCTCTGCCAGATTTTTTGGTGACTGATGATACACAGCATACAACTTCTCAAAAAAATGATGTTACATGATGAAGACCAGGAATAGAATCAATTGTATCTGAAATGCACAATTCAAGCCCATGACACAAGCAGTGCCATTTCACAATCTGTGGATATTTTTGACTGAGTCGTTCCAGAACACCCGACTTTCTTCCAAGCAAAACACATGCACCATCACTGCAAGCCCCAATCCAGTTTTCTGCAAGAAAGTCATTACTGAACCCAAATTTAGAAAGACAAGCTAGAAGAGTGGCTTCAATAGACTGTGCATCTGCTTTAGGCAAATCAAGCAAATCGAGGAGGAAAGTGACTGGGTCTTTTCCATTAACAGAGGCACGAATATAAACGATTAACACTGAATGAAGAAACTGTTGTAGACTCATCAATATAAACAGAAATTTTTGGAGCCTGCTCAACAATTGCTTTGCAAAGCCTTTTTCTCATTTCACTAGCAATGCAATCTATTATTTGTGCTGCTGTGTACTCACTATAGAGAATACATCCTAAGTCAGCTCCATTTGCAATTTGCAAGCTGATAAGATCTCTGAAGTCTGTGAAAGGGCAAAAATTAGTTTTCGCACAAAAGTAGGCAGTGAGAAATACCTTAGTGGTGGACGCAAACTTATGCTTCTGCTATTCTGCAATATTGGATTGCAGAATCTCCTTTCTGTATACGGCTTGGATATCTCCTGCCTTTACATGTGCTTCTGTAATCTTATGTATGTGGATTTTACCACATGACAGGAGGCTTTGTATTTTGCATATCTCTCTTTACTAACTCCATACAGCAGTAAAGAAAAACATAGAAAAAAAGAACCAATCACAGGAGAGCAGGATGTACACAAGGCAATGTGACCTTATCATTTCCTCTTTCTTTACTGCTCCATCAAGCAGACAGGTCAGAGTATTACTTTATGTTTACAGTGCCTCTTTGAGGTTGTTTCTGTATTATATATTTTATATACTTTGCTGTATGTTCTTGCTGTGCTTCTGTACTATGTGCAGCTGTGTTTTTTCTATGTTATTTCACAGACATTATGTAGATTTAATGTTATACTTATTTCATAACCTTTAGTACTTGTGATTAATATCACTTGTAATTTATCAGTTTTATAGGCATTTCATCCTTTGTTTTGATAAGTATTATATGTACTTTATATGTATTTAATAGATGTCATATGTATTTTATAACATGGATTTAATAGGTGTTAGTCGTAAATTTTATTATTGACTTGATAGGTTTTATGTGAAGTTATGGTAGATGTACTTTATACCATATGTATCATGACTTTTCTGTCGATTTTCCTGGCCTTCTATACCTGGAGCATCTGGGGACCCTCTTTTCCCACTTTCCTCCTTCCCCTCAGGGTCTCATGGGGATTCTGGGTCTGGCTGGGGTTTAACCCCTTCCCTCCCGCGGTTCCCGTCGGCTCCCACGCATTAACCCCTTCTTCCGGCCTATCCGTTCGACCCCTTCCTCCTACAACCCTCAGGGGGACGGCCGGACTCACTGCCCTCGCACTCTCAGGCTGCCCCATACAGTGCACCCGGTAATGTGCTGGATACTTCCCAACATCCACTACCTTGGTGCAGGGCAGTCTGTGGGGCGACCAAGCATGACGCGGTGGCCATCTTTGATCCCGCGTCTACCAAGACTCCAGGGACCACGTTCCCCCTCCTTTACCCTCGGCGGCCATCTTTAATCTTGCGTCTCGCGAGATTATGGGCGGCCGTTTTGCAACTCTTGGCCACCACGATTTCGGCGCTCGAGAGTAACATATACCTGGGCTGTCAGTTAGACTTGCTGCTCTTGTGGCTCACGATTCTCTGACACAGACGTTGGACCCCAGGGTCCATAGTTCGAATCCAGGCAAAGGTAAGTATTCTAACTGGCCTATTATTTACAGATTTGAGCCGTACTCATGTATAGTGGTTCGAGGTACTGGAACCTTTAAGGGATATCACCCCAAAAAAATCCCTTAAAGGGATAGCACCCTCAAATTCCTTATAGATACCATTCTTGGACCCTTAGAGGGAACTCCTTAAAAGGATACCACTCTGGAACTACTTAAAAGGGATACCAAATCCTTAAAGGGATATCACCCTTGAATTCCTTAAAGAGATAGCACCCTTGGACACGGAGTATCAAGATGGTACTGTATATATACATATCAGTGATGGGAGATTTGAAGGGATATCACCTGGATCAGGGTTCAGGAATCTACAGCAAGACTCTATGTCTGGTAATGGATGCTCAAAGGGATGACCCCTATCACTTAAAACTACCTGTCAGAACACGACGGAGCTTAGAGCTAGTGTTATATCCTATTATCCCTCAGAGGTCAGTCACTTTTGTCTCATTACTGCCATATTAGGCACTAAAGGGCTTATTAACTTGTGCCTGCCTGGAGTGCTGCCTCTTTTACCGTGCTGCTTTTTGGAGGTCGCCCTGTGGCCACCTCTGTGATCCTGGGTGAGGCCCAGTTATACAAATCCCAATATTGTGGTTTGCCCTGCTGGGACAATTTGACAACAAGTGACAGACACAGAATACCCTGCCGGGGTTATTACACCTTACTGTAATTTATACAGACCCTGCTGGGGTCCACTGGCATTATTTACACTACAACAGATACCCTGCTGGGGTACCCCATGTCACACACCCTGCTGGGGTTGTTTTGGTACTTTGAGACAATAAATTGCACACAATAAGTGCACACTACTGCATATCACACACCCTGCTGGGCTTGTTTTGGTACTTTGAGACAATAAATTGCACACTACTACACCCTGCTGGGGTCTGCATGGTGCATTGCACACAATGAAACGGATTGTGCTCTCATCCAGTCTGTTTTATTTGGGTGCGACCCACGCTGGACGGGTACATACCCCGCGCACCTGAGGTATAACGTCGTATAAGGTCTGACGAGGTATAAGCCAATCTATTCGGCAAAAAAGGGGACAGAGTCGCAAGCTTCAGCGCAGAATATCCCCCATGGCGGTGCATTAATTATTGATAGAGCTGTAGGACACTCTCTATCAGGCTGATGGCCAGCACTTATGGGTTCATACCCTGTGCAACCGGGGTGAGTCCCCTACAGCACTGCTGCTTCTACTCCTACCCCTCTCAAGAGCGAACTCGAGGATTAAAAATCTGAACTTTGGATCTGGGACCAGCACTTACAGGTTCAGACCTGGTGCTCTTGGGGTGAGACCCCTACGATAGGCGAGTCACACTACCCGACCGAAGGAAGTCTTACGGCAACAGCCTCTACCTACAGCTGAAGGAATACCTCCATTGATAATGAATCATGATACGGTACAGGTTTAGGCCCTGTACCTATTCTGCAGCCTGCAGTTAAAGGCCCACAGGCCCAGCTAGGCGTGCACTGCACTAAAATGCCGAACAGAGGCATGCGGTTACAACCGCTGAACAGGAGTTCCGAGCCGCCTACTTAACAATATATATTCCCCTTGAGGTGAATTTAATAATGGAAGAGGTGACTGACACTCTATCAGGGCAATGGCCAGCACTTAAGGGTTCATACCCTGTGCACCCGGGGTGAGCCCCCACTATACGTGCGCTGCACGGTGCTGCTGAGCAGAGGCAATGCTATGGCAACCTCTATGTACTGGGTGAGCCCCAGTCTGTTTTATTTGGTCATGATTCGGAATAGACCCGCAAGGGTTTCTGTGAACACTGCCTACTGTCATAGTAGACTGATCTGTTTGCCCTGCATCCTGTGCCTGAATACTGGTTTGTGCCTTACACAGGGGTTTCCCTTACTACGATAAACCTACTTGACAACGTTATGCACTCGTGGCTTTGCAGCCTCTTGCTTAGAATGTCCATATCCGCTGATGGTCGGACAAACCCATGCCCTTCCATGCCGGTCAGAACGGCTCAAACGACTATAGTGACCAACGGAGGAGGTCTTTCAGGATTCACGACCTTACCATGGGCGATGCTGGATGCCGCTAAACATTGTCCAGGAACGGGCATACAACTTGGGTATATGGACTCAAAAAACAGTTTCTGCTCCTCGCAGGAAACTCCAGTGTTGGCCTCTCCCATAGGATGCCCATAGCAGCACTCCTCCACACTGACGGATGGTTGACGGTACTGGGCGCCAAGATAGTCGGAACCCCAGGCAGAAGGTACAAAGTTCAGAAGGGAACTTATTAGACACGCAAGGGCCCAAACCCCTAGGAAGGAGGTGTTATGCGATTACCTTTACAAGGGATTCTTTGGAACCGGTTGGCAACAGAGCCGGTCGTCGACCACTTCGGGACATCTGACCAGAGATCCGCTACCGCTAGCTCTATTACCCATATAGAGCGAGAGTCAACTAATGGTGCTCCAGATAAGCGGACAGAGAACACGGTACACACAGATACCATCAATATACCTCCTACTACATCCACAGGGGATTTCACCACATCTAGGTGAAAGGCACTCAATCCTGGGGAAGACCACTTTCACGTAGTCAACCGACTTGCCTTCAGGACCTAAAGACACGTCAGGACGGTCTTCTTGCTTCCCACTCGACCACCTTTCCCAGTTTTCAGTGGACATCCTCTCCTTTCCGATCCAGTAGCTCGGAGCCTGGCGGGCCCTGATAAACTACCGAAAGAAGTAATGAATACAGGCGGGGAAGACGAGACACTCTCTTCTGGGAGAACCTCATTCAGATCACTCCAGGGAACTGAAAACTCGTCAACACCCACGTTCATCCGGGAACCAGCTGGAACCTCTTGTAGAAAACTATTCGCTCAGAGGCTTCGTAGACTATTCCACAACTTGGGAATATTCGTACGACTCTCCGCGGCACCACCGTGACCCTGTACGTTTTATACCTAGACTTCTTGGTCCTATACTTCACAATACATGGATTGATAAAGAAGTACTAGATCGGCTGCACCCTACTGCAGGTAACCACAGATTAGGCGGTCAGGTTTCACATCCACCGGGATGGACCAACTCACGTTTATCAGACAACATGTAGGCTCCTTCGATCCCTGTCTTCTTCACAGAAGATCAACCCATCTCCCGGGGGAGACACATCTCATAGGGGCCGACGGATTTGGATATTACCACTTGTCACAGTATAAGTCGAGGCACGATGGTGATCGCGCTCAGTCCGACCTGACCTCCCCAGAGGACTTATGCTTCTCATGCTTACAAGGTCTACAGTAATTCTCGAGCAGGCGAGGATCTTCTCCTGCTACATTCATGGCAAACAATTACTCATGGAGCCGTAGGGTACTCACATCTTCTATCCCAGGAGGGCTACCTGGGGACCTGGACCCGCTTTGGGGGTTTCTTCACAGGTTAGCGGACGATTGCAGGCTGCCAGGGACCTCTTGGGAATCTGGGAACCCAGGGATGCGACGACCCTACTACTACATCTGGACATTCCCAGCCTGTCTGGTTCGGTCCTGCACCTTGATCCCTTATGTGAGGATGGAGATGGAACTGCAGCCCGTGTCACTACCTGAGGATGCCCAAGGGACTAGGATCCTCTAGGATACCAACTACCCAATGTCATACATCTCCAGCTTATGAGTTGTGGAGGTCGTTCTCCTTTCACTCTATGGGACTAAACATCCTGCTGACAAACGGTCAGACTTGGTCTTGTATAATTTCCCGTTAGATGGTGTATACGTGGGCGCTCAACGGGGAAGACCTCCCCACTATGCCGAATACTGGGTCTCTCGGCACACCGTAGGACTCTTATTTAGTTCTATACTCTTTTCTCAGCATTAAAAATGCAAAATACGAAGCCTCCTGTCATGTGGTAAAATTGAAGATTATGCTAGCTTTAGTGTACTAATAATCTTAATTTTAATAATGACAGGAGGCGAGTATTTCCCCCCCTGCTTCTCTGCCCACCCTTTCTGTTCGTTTGCTTTGCAGATATCAGGTGCTAAGGTAGGTTTGCCTCTCACATTGGTGCTTATATGATATGTTCGTACTTCCATTAATATGGAATCCTCATTAGAGTTCTCATTACAATTACTCAGTTATCAGATTATAGTTTCTATATTCTCCAATGGGATGTTAGGTGGTACTTTAATTGGAGTTACATGTTCGTGACTATGTCTAAACCTGTCACACATTCTCTTTTCACTATTATTCATCTCTGAAGATAATTGGCAGTTCACGTGAAACTATTGGAGATTTTATCCTTCGGATTTGTCTCAACCCTGAACTCTTTTTCGTTGTTCGAATATTCTTTGGAAGTTTGCTCCTTCGCACATGGGAACTTGGAGTTATTATTAGTTTTATTGTTTGCTATATATTTACTTCTGCTTGTTGTCGCTTTATGAAAGAGGAAATAATAAGGTCACATTGCCTTGTGTACATCCTGCTCTCCTGTGATTGGTTCTTTTTTCTATGTGTTTCTTTACTGCTGTATGGAGTTAGTAAAGAGAGATATGCAAAATACGAAGCCTCCTGTCATTATTAAAATTAAGATTATTAGTACACTAAAGCTAGCATGATCTTCAATTTTTTTACGTAGTGAGGTCAACATATCTTTTCTGTTTTGCCATATGGAGTCATTGTACCAGTGCTCCATTCTTTAGAAATGGATACACCCTGTGAAACAGACACTCCAAGGTGTTTAACCTCGCGACACACTTTGCACCCTAAAAGACCATTGTCTACAAACAGCCAAGGGTACTTTTTCTTCTAGCCACTAATCCTGGTCCCAACATTCTGAAAGAATGTTATCACTGACATCGGCATCTTAAGCCACATCAGTAACCATGTCCACTACACTGACTGGTGTAGTTTCTGCAGTGGACACCACCTGCTGAAGCAAAGGCTCAGACTGAGTGGAGCAACTTGCAGAATCAGCATGTGTTTTTTTTTTGGATGCCTTTGTGAAGAAATCTGTAATGCTGCTTTTCTGTTTGCTCATTTCTGTACAAATAAAAACAGTTTTAAAAAACGGTGTAAAATCATTTTCTGATTTAAAAAAAAGAAATTCTGATAAAAAGACCTCTTTAGGCAAATAATTCCCCATCCGTTCTGTTATTACCTCTTATTGTGAAAAACTCTTTCCTCTGTTGTCTCTGATGGCAGTGGTGGGGGTGGTCCGGTGACTGTGAGGTGCAGGGTAAGGTACAAATCAGCACAATTGTATGAAATAAAATGTATCATTATTCTAAAAATTATTTTAAAAAACAATTAAATGATCTAACAATTAGTCTCCAGTCCAGTGGATGTGACACAGATATCAGTTATTTTACATATGGTTTGAGATTCTGTTTGCCACCCTTTACACATTGTGATCAAAACAAAACGTAAACACAAACTGGAATTTGCGCTGTATGTCTGTTCAGGCGTAATTTGCCTCTTCATATTATGTGCACCCACATTTATTATATATTATTTTATTCAGGAAAACAGGGCTTTCATTGAACATGAAATATTTAGGTATGAAACATAATTTAATATGAATAAAATATTTTAAAAATGGGAAAAAAATAAGAATTTTAAAACAAATCTTAGTTCTACGAGACATTTTAACTGTGAGTGTCATAATACTGTTTGCTTTTACTGCAATAATATACACATATTTGTATTCAGCGATGTCTCATGTGTAAAACAGTACCCCCTATGTACATGTTTTATGGTGTTTTGGGAAGTTACAGGGTCAAATATAGCATGTTACATTTTTCAGTTTTTTCACATTGAAATTTCAGATTGGTTACGTTGCCTTTGAGACTGTATGGTAGCCCAGGAATAAGAATTACCCCCATGATGGCATACCATTTGCAAAAGTAGACAACCCAAGGTATTGCAAATGGCAAATGTCCAGTCTTTTTTAGTAGCCACGTGGTCACAAACACTGGCCAAAAGTAGTGTTAATATTTGTTTGTGTGTGAAAAATGCAAAAAACGAATTTGAACACCAATTTTGGCCAGTGTTTGTGACTAAGTGGCTACTAAATAAGACTGAACATACCACATTTGCAATACCTAGGGTTGTCTACTATTGCAAATGGTATGCCATCATAGGGGTACAGTCTCCAAGGCAACATAACCAAACTGCCGAATTTCAATGTGAAAAAAACCCTGAAACACAAGCCTTATATTTGACTCTGTAACTTTTGAAAACCCCATTAAACCTGTACATGAGGGGTACTGTTATAATCGGGAGACTTCGCTGAACACAAATATTAGTGTTTCAAAACAGTAAAACATATCACAACAATTATATCGTCCATGTAAGTGCCATTTGTGTGTGAAAAATGCAAAAAAAATTCACTTTCACTGACGATATCATCGTTGTAATACATTTTACTGTTTGAAACACTAATATTTGTCTTCAGCGAAGTCTTCCGAGTAAAACAGTACCCCCCATGTACAGGTTTTAGAGTGTCTTGGAAAGTTACAGGGTTAAATATAATGCTAGCAAATTAAATTCCCTGGACTTTTGGCCTGGGTTGTCAGGCAGGTCCCACAAATTGTAATTAATAAAATGACCTAATTGTGTGAAATCATTACATAAATATATACGTAGAATTATTATATATATACACGTGTATATATATATGTATAGAATGTTTTTAAATTATTTTTATTTACATATAGGTATATATATATATAGTGATATATACATATGTACTTATGTATATAGATAACTATATATGATTTCATTCTACTTGTATTTTGATATCAATATATATATTAATTTTAAAATACAGTTAGAACGAATTTACACACATATATATATATTTTATATTTATTCATTTTTTATTATTTTTTTAATTTTATTTTTAACGTACTTACATATTTATTTATTTTATATTATGTATACATATATATATATATATATATATAATGAAAATTATATATATGATCTAAGTATATATAATTACATTTTCAACTGTTTTCAACTGTTTTAAAGCACAGCCGTCCATGTGATCGTGAGGTCCTCGCAAGGACCTCACGATCACATGGCCCAGGGGGGCCGAAGAGAACGGAGAGGGACTCCCTGGGCTCTCAGGTAAGTCCCCATACCGCGATTGCCGGCGTGGGATCGCCGGCGACCGGGTAAGTAGAAAGGACGGTTTGGGCATTCTATGCCACCCTCCGGCGTTTAGAGCCGGTTCCCTAAGGACGGCATAGAACGCCCGCCGTCCTTAAGGGGTTAAACAAATGTGGTGATATTAGGGTTATTTGATTTATCATTACACTAGCCCCCCACCCCCTCCATCCACCCCTCCACCCCTTCTCCATCCACCATCCCCCTTCTCCATCCACCCCTCCCTCTGCCGCCCTAGGCAAAGATCCATTTTGCCGCCACTCACTCACTGACAGATACACACATTCATTCACTGACAGACAGATACACACACTTACTGACACACACACACTCAGTGACATACAGAAACTCACTGACAGACAGACACACACACACTTACTGTCACTTACTAACACAGACATGCACTCACTGATAGACTTACACTCACTCATTCACTGACATCCACTCACTCACTGACAGACATCCACTCACACACTCACTGACACACACACACACACACACACTTACTGACAGACACACACTCACTGACAGACATACACTCACTCACTCACTGACAGACACGCACTCTCACTCACTGACAGACACACTAACTGACAGGCACACACACAGACACTCACTGACAGGCGCACACACACACACATACACTCACTGATAGGCACACACACACACACACACAGACACTCCCTGGCATACATACTCACTCAATGATACACTCACACACAGACACTCACTGACATACATACTCACTCAATGACACACACACACCAGCAGACACTCAGTGACATGCACACACACACACTGACAGTCAAACACTCACACACTCACTGACACACACACACAGGCAGAAACTCACTGACATACATACACTCAGTCACTGACACACACACACACAGGCAGACACTCACACACACTCTCACTGGCAGTCAAACACTCACCTCCCTGTGGTCCAGTGTGGGGCAGCTCCTCACTCCTCCAGCGCGCTGTTTATGCCGGGGCCGGAATGACGTCATATTCTGGCTCCCAGCATCATGGAGGGAGTGCGCGGGAGGGAGGAGTGAGAGACTGCAAGAACAGCCTCCCTCGCCGTCTTCCTTCTCCGCCCCCCTCTCCTCCGGACACTGGGATATGTTGGCAGAGCAGGCACCTGCCATTAAGGTAAGCAAGGATCCTCTCGGCGACCCCACCTTTGGGCGCCTTGATGATCAGCCTGGCGCTGTAGGAGGGCAGCTCAAGAGCCGCTCGTCAAGCGCTGCGGACCCTGACAGTGGCAGGCAGCTCACCAGGGAGCATCCCGATGGGTGCCCCCAGCAGACCGGCGCCCTAGGCGAATGCCTACTTTGCCTAACGGTGGCGTCTGCCCTGCCTGTACCTTTTCAAACCACCATAAACCCTGTACATGGGGGGTATTGTTATACTCAGGAGACTTCGCTGAACACAAATATCAGTGTTTACAACAGTAAAACTTACCACTACGATGAAATCACTAATAAAAGTGCAGTTTTTGTGTAAAAAAAAAATGCAAAAAACAAATACAAAATGCTAACTTTGGCCAGCGTTTGTGACTAAGTGGCTACTACAAAAGACTAGAAATACCCCATTTGGAATAACCTGGGTTGTCTACATTTGAAAATGGTATGCCATGATGGGGTTATTTCATGTTCCTCGGCTACCATATGGTCTCAAAAGGAAACACAGACCCAGCAAATCAATCTAGCAAACTGAATTGGGCAAGCCCTACATTGATCCTGTACCTTTTCAAACCACCATAAAACCAAAGTTTACTCAATGATAAAGAATAGGGGGCGGACCGAACATCGCATGTGTTCGCCCGCGGTGGCGGACGTGAACATGCTATGTTCGCCAGGAACTATTCGCCAGCGAACCGTTCGGGACATCACTATACCTGCCTAACACCCTACTACCCACCCTGAAAAACCCACAAAAAAATAAATAAATGTACTGATCGAAGTTTAGGCTGCTGCGACCAGTACAGAAAGGGTTAATTTTTATTTTATTTTTTGTTACCCCCAAATAACCCCCCAAAAAAGTCAGCCTGATCAGAGAGCCCTCTGATCACAGTGATCACTGGTACAATACTGTACAGTAGCGATACTGTACTGTACAGTAGTGATACTGTACAGTACAGTGATCACGGCAGCGGGAAAAGGGTTAAGGGAGATTTGGGTTGCTGCGGCTGACAAAAGGTAAAAAAAAATGTAAAAAAAATTTTGGACCCTAAAAAAAAAAAAATTAATAATAGTACAAATGTACTAAAATCCCTAAACAGGCTGATCACAGTGTTAAATGCTGTGACCAGCACTGGAAGGGTTAAAAATTATTATTATTTTTTTTACTTTTTCTTTATTCTTTAACAATTCTCAGGACACAGGACTCTCCAGCAACGATCTCTCTGCCTCTCTCTCTCAGATCGAAGTGAGGTGAGGAGAGGGGCAGAGACAATGTGTCAGCCAGTGATTTAAAATCATTGGCTGACACATTGTAACAGTGATCGCAGTGACTGGCTGTCACTGCGATCACAAACTGCAGATCACCACGGATTGGCCACACCACGGATTGGTTCCCAGGCAGGTCCCCCAACCGTGATCTGCAGTTTGGGAGGGATCGGGGAAATGTGGGTGGGCTTAAACGCCGCAGCGTGTTATGCCGCTGTGAAGGCGTTTAAGCCCATAAATGCCGGGACGGCATAGCATGCCGTAACGGCGTGAACGGGTTAATGCAGCATGGGAAGCAGGTAGGAGTCCCTGCTTCCCCAACACCCAGCCTCCAGGAGCTCCATGCAGGAGGTAAGAAGCAGGTCAGTGTGTCTGTGTGTGACTGCCTGTGAGTGTCAACTGTGTGTGTGTATGTGTGACTGTGTGTCTGTGTGTGAGTGACTGTGTGTGTGTGAGTGACTGTGTGTGTGACTGTCTGCATGTGTGTGTGTGTGTGACTGTCTGTGTGTGTGACTGTCTGCCTGTGTGTGTGTGACTGCCTGTGTGTGTGTGTGACTGTGTGTGTGTGACTGTCTGCGTTTGTGTGTGTGACTGTCTGCCTGTGTGTGTGTGACTGCCTGTGTGTGTGTGTGTGACTGTGTGTATGTGACTGTCTGCGTGTGTGTGACTGTCTGCCTGTGTGTGACTGTCTGCCTGTGTGTGTGACGGTCTGCCTGTGTGTGTGACGGTCTGCCTGTGTGTGTGACGGTCTGCCTGTGTGTGTGGCTGTCTGCCTGTGTGTGTGGCTGTCTGCCTGTGTGTGTGGCTGTCTGCCTGTCTCTGTATGTGTGGCTGTCTGCCTGTCTCTGTATGTATGGATGTTTGCCTCGGTGTCAGTGACTGCCTGCCTTTGTGTGTGTGCATCTGCTAGTAAGTGAGCGAGCGAGCTTCTGTGTGTGTGTGTGCGTGCGCGCGCATCTGCTAGTGAGGGAGCCTCTGTGTGTGCGCGCCTGCTAGTGAGTTTGTGTGTGTCAGTGAGCTTGTCTGTAGTGAATCTGTGTGTTAGCGAGCTCTTCTGTAGGGAGCATGTGTGTGCATCAGTGAGCCTGTCTGTAGTGAGCATGTGTGTGTGACAGTGAGCTTGTCTGTAGTAAGCTTGTGTGTGTATCAGAGTTTGTCTGTACTAAATTTGTGTGTGTGCCAGTAACCTTGTCTGTGTGTGTCATTGAGATTGTCTGTCAATGAGCCTATTTGTGTGCATCAGTAAGATTGTCTGTGTCTGTGTGTGAGTATACTTTACTGTATAATTTAATTACCCTGAAATAACTAATATTTTGAATTAGAAGAAGAAATGTATCAATAATATATATATATATATATATATATATATATATATATATATATATATATATATACACAAAAATTGGGTATTCCAGCACTCCAACTATAGTTGCAGATATTGCCTGGTGCTCAGTCAAAATACAATACATAGAAAAAAGAAAAGTAATACCGGTACTCTAGCTCTTCTAAAAATGTGTTTGTTTATTGTAAGTCAATCCAGAGGGTCAACGTTTCAGCTCCCGTTTGGAGCTTTCATCAGGACACATGATTACTTTTCTTTTATATATATATATATATATATATATATATATATATATATATATATATATATATATATATATATATATATGTATATATATATATATTCAGGGCATGACAACCATAACTCAGGTTGCTCAGGTCGTCCCGGGCCACACATTATCTATGTGTACACATATATAGCAATTAACGCTATATATGTGTGCACTGTGGGCCCCCCGCTACCTGTATTCTGCAGGGGGCCCAGCACACTTGAAATATACTGCCCAGCTACTCTGCTCTGTTGAAGTCTCGCGAGCGACGCGATCGTCAGAGTGTTGCCACAGGTTACCATGGCAACGCTCCGCACGGCTCGCGAGACTTCTACAGAGCAGAGTAGCTGGGCAGTATATTGCAAGTGGGCTGGGCCCCCTGCAGAATACAGGTAGCGGGGGGCTGCACCATGCCTCAGGACTTCTGGCTCCAGGGCTCCAGCCAATGTGATCTCCCCCCTCCATGGCCACAGGTGAGATACAGGGAGGGGGGAATAAAACATTACTATCAATGGATGGAAAAAAAAAACTGTAAGCTTTTCCCCCCACATTTTGCAGCCCCATACATTTACGCACACTATTCACTAACATTTACACACACTATACACTAACATTTACACACACTATTCACTAACATTTACACACACTATACACTAACATTTACACACACTATTCACTAACATATACACACACTATTCACTAAAATTTACACACACTATTCACTAAAATTTACACACACTACATCCTTACACAAACATACACTCTGCAGTCACTACACACACACTACATCCAATACACAAACACACATACACACATACACACTCTGGGGGGGGGAAGGGGCAGCACTTTGGGCGGGCTCTGGTCTATATATATACACAGGGCTGCCATCAGAAATTTTGGGGCCCCTGACACAGCTCAGGGTATATATATATATATATATCACCAGGGCTCCAATATCCAGGCAATTGAAACAGTTGGCTGCACTCTCAGATTTCCTTAAAACGTAACTTTTATTGAAATATTTAAGAGAAGATCAATGTTTCAGTCCCTCTTGTGGACTTTCATCATGATCCTGATGAAAGTCCACAAGAGGGACTGAAACGTTGATCTTCTCTTAAATTTTTCAATAAAAGTTACGTTTTAAGGAAATTCGAGAGTGCAGCCAACTATTTCAATTGCATATATGTATATATATATATATATATATATATATATACACACACCCTCATAGCACAATGAATTATGGGTCTGGCATAGATTTTTTTCCAGGGCTGCTTCGTATCCCAAGTCCGGCCCTGTGTGTGCATCAGCAAACCTCATGTCAAGTAGCACATAGTTATTTTTAAATTTGCAGATGATTTCCAGACCCAATTCATTTATAGTGTGAACAATATCTGGAATTAACAGTCTGAACTTTTGGGACTTTAGTGAATTACGCGAATTACATGAATAATCATCTCAGGGTTATTTACAAAAGTGAATGTCAAATTTAGGGTCCATGTATTCAAACTGGAAGCATATGAGTTAGAGAACGTTTCCAGATGGCTATTTTTACCTCAAATGTAATTAAATAAGAGTTCCAGCTTTAAACTTGATAAAGGGGGGACTCCCAAAAGCTTGTCACTACACATTTCTGTTAGTTCAATTAAATTGGTATTACAATAAAGCGCAGCACTTCATTGTCTTGCATCTACCTTGAATTTGAAATCCACTTTTAGATCACTTTTAATTCTTACGTTAGTAAATAATAATGTAAATGTAACAACTGCATCGTTATTCACTAAAGTGAGAATTGTGAATCTAAAGTGAATTTCATAGTGAAGGCCAGAATAGTTCTGGTGTTGAGAATGCATCATGCCACACGTGAATCTCGTTCAGGGCATTCCGTTCCTTGGGTCACTTCTATATGGTTGTTCCCCCTTCTTGCAGGTGCCGTTCTTTTGTAGTGTGTGAATGTGTGCAATGTGTATGTGTGTAGTGTGTGTATCTGTTTGTATGTATGTGTGTTTATCTATGTGTTTCTACGTGTGTATCTGTGTGTTTGTCTGTGTTTAATGTGTGTGTATGTGTGTAATATGTGTTTATATGTGGGTGTATGTGTGTAATGTGTGTGTGCATATGTGTGTAATGTGTGTAGTGGTTGCATCTGTGTGTATCTGTGTATGTGAGTGTGCATATCTGTGTAGTGTGTGTGTGTTGTGTATGTGGTGTATGTGTAGTGTGTGTAACATCTCATTTCATCTCCAGCACACACTTAGACACACACTTCACCCACAGCACACACACAGGCCCAGACTTCATTCCCAGTACACACACAGACACTACCATTGCAGAAGCATATTTTTATTTTTGGGGGGGGGGGTAGGGGGGTGAGCATTGTCAGCACAATGTCTTGGGCCGGCCCTGCTATAGCCCTTTAATAAAGTCGAGTTTAATCAAATAAATTCCTGCCACTCTATTCTGTAGTTATAACAAGGTTTACTGGCTTTGTCATCTGTGCCACATTGTTTCAAACGAAGATTTTGTGTGTAGTTGAAATTTATGCAAAGAAAAGAAAGCACAGAGTTTGTTCTATTCTGGGATTGGTGCCAATATCACAGCAAATTCTAAACAAAGAATCTTTTTTTTTTTTTTTTTTTTTTTTTTTAAAGTCTGACAAAATAGATATGTGTGCTGCATGGTTTTATTTGAACAATTTGAATGTTAATTTACAGAAGCTCCATTAACCCATGTAAACTAAGTATAAAAAAAAGAAAAAAGAAAAAAAAGAAAAGAAAAGAAACTCCAGTCTTGATAGGTTGCACATCTGAGGTGTTTTATTTAATAAAATTTAGCAATTTAGCTTAGGTTTAACGTCTGGGCCAACTGAGTCCCAATTGGGTTCATGGGATCTTGGCACTGCAGTTAAACTCAGAATTAACTCTGCAGGAATCTCTGAAAGATGTTATGTTGTTGATAGGTACTCAGCAATATACAGAGACCTGCTTCTATGTGATATCACCAGGGGTAATGATCTGAGAGATATACTCCAGACACCACCCCTACATGCCTGTTGGTTCTAGTGCTCGTGCTGGTAACCTGATTGATAACTTTAAATACAAATATTATACTGAGCGTGGTTATCACATATGTTGAAACTCTTAACGGTTTAAGATGAACCTTTAAAATAATCTCCTACTTCACAATTTTAAATATTTTAATCTTCTTTGTTATGCTTACGGTAATTTGATCTCTGAAAGCTTAAAAAAAACCTTGGACTACAGGGTCTAAAAGATTTCCAGTATAGGTTTAGTTCCAAAGCATTGTGTTTTCATTTATATATATATTAACAACATCATATTACTTCTGAAATGCTGGAAGCTTTTTTCATCTCTTTCTCTGAACCAGGCATAATGTCCATGTGATTCCTTTGTTCACAGTGGTTTAAGGTTGTAAAACTATATAGCCTTCATAGTTAAAGTGACCCTATAGCAGTTTTGGTGTATGGATCATTCCCCTGCAGTATCACTGCTTAATTCTCTGTGATTTATGAGTTAAATTACCTTGTTTACAGCTCTTATCACACCTCCCTGCAAGTAATGTGCACATCCTTCCTAAACACTTCCTGTAAAGTGAGATCTAATGCTTATATTTCCATTATTGCACAGTCTGTTTAATTTAGAATTTCATATCCCCTGCACTGTTAATAACTTGCTAGACATTTCTGGAGCCTCCTGTGTGCGATTAAAGTTCTATTTATAGAACTAGTTTATGAGATAACATTTTCCAAAGTAAGTTAACATGGAATCATCATTTTTTTTTTCATGCAAGCTGTGTGAGTCACAGTAAAAGGAGGTGTGGCTAGGGCTGCTTATGTTACTCTTAAAGCAAGTCAAAAAGCCAAAGTTTAGGGGTTTAGATAGTTTTTTTTTTTTAATGATAACTACAAGCACAATAACCAACACTGTCTGCTCCAGTGGTTATGTAGCCAGGAGTACTATGGCCTTGTCAACTTTTTTTATTTCATTCCAAGCAATTGTCTATAGGAAAATATAAGCACTCCCTCCTTCCCACCTGCTTAATTACAGAATTGATTGATACAATATAAAATTCAGAACCATAGGGGAAATAAAATACTCCTGGGGTCACTGATGTGATCAAAATAGGACTGTAGCGGAGCGGCAATATTAAATCCCACGATCTCCGCTGGTATTAAAGGTAAATCCATAGTCAGCGCTGAAAAGTAAGGCAATATCACAAATTACCCAGTAACCGGACAAAACACAGTTCTGGGAGTCAACTGAGGTCTTTATTCACAGCTTCCAGTATTTATGCAAGTCCCCATGCAAGGGGTTTCCTTACTGATATAGCAGGGGTAACACAGTAAGGGACTACATGGGGGACTTAACATTTGGAGCAATTCTCCCATCAGGCACTGCTGCACGAGAGGGACACTCCCACTGGAATACACCATTAAGTGGATTATCCCTCCGTGCAGCAGAACCGGCATTTCACATTTAAATCCATAACTCCAACAATATTCACATTATTTGCACGAACAGACATTCAGTAGATAGCTGGGGTCTGAGTGCACATTACGTGTAAATACCGCTCAGATCCCAGCTGAGACAACCGAACGCCGCACGAAATACATTTACTTATTTAATTTGTTTAAAAGTACCGAACACCGATGGGGAACCACAATAGGAGAAGACCGGAGCTCCCGAACGGCCTGGAAGTACAGCAGTGTTCGTGTCGTCGAGTAGCCGTTTTTAGTTCCACGCGCTCGACGACCAAACACCGCCGGGGATTCAAGATGGCCGACCGCCGCGTGGTCGGTAGTCGAACGATGGCCACCTAGGAACACACTTAATTACCGATTGCAACAATGTTGCAATCTGGTAATTGGTGCCACACGACCCTCAGTGTGTGGGCTTGGGTTCGGTACCTAATTCGTTTCACGAACAGCCGGTAAAGTTGCTGTTCGTGAAACGACCATGTAAATGCTAGCGGCTTTCGGCTGCTAGTATACGAATACCATAGGAATACAGGCAAACATACATTTCAATACAGAATGCAAATTACATTCAAACACAATATGGCAGCAGTGTTTAGGACAACCTTTAGAGACCCAGTTGTATAGTCTGAAGTGGCTAGGTTTGCCACAATGCTCCCCCAGAACCAAGTCGGCATACACAGTCTGATCCTAACGGATCGGCTTGGGGATGTCCGGAGGAGTACTCACAGATCATTTTTCAAGTTCAGTTTGTCTGGACAACCTGTCAGCGTTACCATTCTGCTTCCCTGGCCGGTAATGAATTGTAAAGTCAAAAGGCTGCAGCGCCAAACTCCAGCGCAGCAGCCTGGCATTGTCCCCGGCCACACGGTTCAGCCACACCAACGGGTTGTGATCTGTGAGTAAGGAAAAAGGTTGTCCATACAAATACAGCTGGAACTTTTTGAGAGCCCACACCACGGCCAGGCATTCCTTCTCAATGGCGGCGTAGCTTACTTCACGTGGCAATAACTTTCGGCTCAGGTAAGCTACGGGATGCTCTCCGCCATCTGCTCCAACTTGGCTCAGCACTGCTCCCAATCCAAACATTGAAGTGTCTGTGTGGACAAGAAATCTTTTAGTTGGATCAGGAGCAGCAAGTACAGGGGCATTAGTTAGAGCAGTCTTTAGTTGCTGGAATGCCTGATCACACTCTGGGGCCCAGACAACCTGTCGAGCAAGGTTCTTGCGGGTCAAGTCAGTCAAAGGTTTGGCCAGGGCACTATAATTGGGCACGAATTTTCTATAGTACCCTGCAGTACCTAGAAACGCTAGTACCTGGGTCTTTGTCCTATGGGTGGGCCACTTGGCTACGGCTTCAATTTTGGCTGGTTCGGGTTTCTGTTGCCCGCTCCCCACCCGGTGGCCCAAGTACTGCACTTCTGCTATCCCTATATGGCACTTGCTAGGTTTCAGTGTTAACCCTGCCTCCCCGATACGATCAAGAATGGCTCCTATGTGTTGTAGGTGCTCTGCCCAGGTCTGGCTATATATGGCGATGTCGTCCAGGTATGCGCATGCATATTCCTGGAACCCGTCCAATAGCCGATCTACCATCCGCTGAAAGGTTGCCAGGGCGTTTTTCATCCCAAATGGCATGAACCAAAATTGATACAGGCCAAACGGGGTGACAAACGCCGACTTGGGGATGGCATCCTCGGCTAGTGGAATTTGGCAGTATCCCTTACATAAATCTATGGTAGTGAGATACTGGCCCCGTGCCATCTTATCCAGCAGCTCGTCTATCCGGGGCATCGGATAGGCATCAGACACCGTTTTGTCATTTAGCCTCCGGTAGTCGACACAGAAACGTGTCGTGCCATCCTTCTTAGGTACCAGCACTACCGGGGATGCCCAGGGGCTATCGGAAGGTTTGATAACTCCTAGCTGCAACATCTCAATCTTATTCTTCATATGTGCCCTGACTGCTTCAGGGACACGATATGGAGTCTGCCGCATAGGTAGCTGTCCCGGGGTCTCAACTCGGTGAGTGGCTAGCGGAGTGTACCCAGGCAAATTAGAGAAGGTTTAGCTACGATCAGCTCTTGTACCTGGGCACGCTCCTGAGGGCTTAGCCGCTCTCCCAGCTGAACTCCCTTGGAGGGCTCTGTCTGTTCTTCCTGTTCCAATAGGTCAGGTAGGGGCAGATTCTCCTGATCCTCAGAGGCGGAGGCGCATATTGCCGCCACGTCCTCTATCCTCTCATGGTAGGGTTTGAGCATATTCATATGGAGCATGCATCTCTTCCCTACCCCTGAGCAGGGGCCAATCACATAGGTGGTGTCACATCTCTGTTCCACCACCTGGTATGGGCCTTGCCAGATGGCCTGCAGCTTGTCTGTGCGGACAGGTTTTAAAATCAAAACCTTTTGTCCCACCTGAAAGCTGTGGTCTCTGGCTCCCCTATCGTACCAGTGGCGCAGGCGTTGTTGGGCCGCCTGAAGGTTGGTGCGCACAGCCTGAGTTAGCGCCTCCAGGCGGTCCCTCAACTCCAGCATGTAAGATACAATAGGGGTCCCATCTGGGCTATTCTCTCCCTCCCAATGCTCTCTAATTAGGTATAATGGCCCTCGCACCCTTCTCCCAAACAGCAATTCGAAAGGGGAAAACCCTGTCGACTCTTGGGGTACCTTTCTATATGCAAAGAGCAGATGGGGTAGAAAACGCTCCCAGTCTTTATGAGCCCCTCCAAACGTACGGAGCATCTGCCTCAGAGTACCGTTAAACCTTTCGCATAAACCATTGGACTGGGGATGATACGCAGAATTTACTATTGGCTTTATGCCACATATCCTCCACAGTTGTTGGGTGACCTCGGCGGTGACCTGGGTGCCCCTATCGGATATGATTTCTTGGGAAAACCCCACCCTGGAAAATATTCTCATTAAGGCCTCTGCCACAGTTTCGGCATGAATATTGGAGAGGGCTATAGCCTCGGGGTACCGGATGGCGTAGTCTACTACGGTTAAAATATATCTTTTCCTGGAGGGACTGGGCTTGGGTAAGGGCCCTACTATGTCTACGGCCACCCTACTGAAGGGTTCTTCAATAATGGGAAGAGGACATAACTTGGCTTTGTGGCGGTCACCTCGCTTGCCCACTCGCTGGCAAATGTCACATGAGGTGCAGTACTGCCTCACATAATTAGAGATCCCTGGCCAGAAAAAAGCGTGGGTCAACCTGTATCGGGTACGTGTCATCCCCAGATGCCCAGACAAGGGGATGTCGTGAGCAATCCTAAGCATCCTAAGTTCTTGCCTATACTTCTGGGGAACTACTAACTGTTTAGTCGTCACTGTTACCGACCCCCCCACTCCTCTTTCAGCAATGCGATAAAGTAGCCCTTTCTCCCATGTGTACTGCTCCCCCTCTACCCCGGCCTGATTGGTGCGTACTCTGTCCCTGTATATCTGTAGCGTGGGGTCTAACTTCACCTCTGCCTCGAATTTAGTTGGGGTATCCCAGGTCATACGTGTCGTGTGGGGGTCATGGTCTCTTACCTGAGCCTCAGAGTGTGCTGGTGGAACCATGGTGCGAGCCTGTGTGGTCACTGGATGGACTTCCTGGTGTGGAGCCTGGGGTATAAAAGCAGAGGTCATCTGGCCCAAGTCATTCCCCAGTACAACATCCACCGATAAGTTCTGCATAAGGCCCACTTCAACAGTCCCCTCTCCCACACCCCAATCCAAATGTACTCTGGCAGTGGGTAGTCGGTACACTGCTCCCCCTGCAACTCGTACTGCCACTGATCCGCCAGTGTGTGCCGAACCTGGAACCAAATGGGGGGCTACCAATTTTAGAGTGTCTCCTGAATCTCGGAGCCCTTGTACTTCCTTCCCCTCTAGTGTCACTAGCTGGCAATGATGCTGCCTGTTGTCGGTGGCTCGAACTGACATCACTTCGTGCAGTATTCCCAGTGGTTCTTCTGCCTGAGCGCTCAATATCTCCTGGGTGGCTGGTTCTACTTGGTAATGATGGGCAGCGGCCCTTGGTGCCAGGTTCTGTCAAACTTGGTTCCACGCTTGTCTGCTCCGGTTCTGAGTGCACTCTCGGGATATATGTCCCCACTGCTTGCATGTGTGGCACTGGATGTTAGCCCGGCCATTATATCGGGAGGGTGGTGGTGGATTCCCCTGCGTCGGTCTGGACAGTGTTGCTGTTGGGCCAGTAGGCGTTAAGGTACTGGGTTGTACGGTGGGTCGAGGGTAATTGCTAGTTAGGGGCCCGTGATGCATCCTTGCATCAAAATGCTGGTCTGCTAATCGGGCTGCTTCAGTTAGGGTGAGGGGTTTTCGGTCTCTCACCCATTCTTGTGCCTCTGGGGACAAGCCATTAAAGAATTGTTCTAACAGCATCAGCTGTCGCAGCTCCTCCATAGTGGTGGCGTGGCTGGCTTGTATCCACCCTTGTGATGCTTGATCCAGCTTGTGCGCCCACTCGCATGTGAATCTTTCTCCGGTTTGCGCAAGCCTCTAAACTTGCGCTGGTATGCCTCCAGGGTAATGGCATATCTTTCTAGAATCGCCCTTTTTACTTTTGTATAATCCTTGCTGTCCTCTCGGGGTACAGCGCGGTAGGCTTCCGCTGCCCGACCTGACAGTTTGCCTGTTAGTAGCGGTACCTACTGCCGGTTCCAAGTCATGCAAATCACACAGCCTCTCAAAATCTTGCAAATACCCGTCAATCTCATCCTTTTCTTCGCAAAACATCTTAAATGCATGATATGGGATTTTGGATTTTACCTGGCTGTAGATGGAGGCAGTAATAGATTCTGCCCTGGACGGTGTCTCCAGTGAACGGTGTGCCATCAGATACTCATGCACATCTGACATCAGCACGGTCATTATCTCCATGGGTACTGGCTGCGGAAGAAACTCCATCCTGGTTCTCAGCTCTCTTTGGTATGGGGTATCTTCCATGGCTGGTGGAGGTGTAGCGCTGCAAGCTCTGTCTCCCTCCATCAGTTCAGCAATCAGCACAGCTTTGGATTTATTGCTGGCTACTTTACCCCTGGCTTCCAGTAGCTCCTTTAATGTCTGCTGTTTCAATGCAGCATAATCTATCTCCATTCACCTCGTTGTTTGGTTCTTGGTTCCATATGAATTGCCCTTCACTTTTCTTGTTCGGTAATTTCAATGTACCCGAACACCGCTTTTCGGCTGTAAGGTTGGATCCCGTCACTTGCCACCAATTGTAGCGGAGCGGCAATATTAAATCCCACGATCTCCGCTGGTATTAAAGGTAAATCCACAGTCAGCGCTGAAAAGTAAGGCAATATCCCAAATCCCCCAGTAACCGGACGAAACACAGTTCTGGGAAGTACAGCGGTGTTCGTGTCGTCGAGTAGCCGTTTTTAGTTCCACGCGCTCGACGACCAAACACCACCGGGGAGACAAAGGATCCAAGATGGCCGACCGCCGCGTGGTCGGTAGTCGAACTATGGCCACCTAGGAACACACTTAATTACCGATTGCAACAATGTTGCAATCTGGTAATTGGTGCCACACGACCCTCAGTGTGTGGGCTTGGGTTCAGTACCTAATTCGTTTCACGAACAGCCGGTAAAGTTGCTGTTCGTGAAACGACCATATAAATGCTAGCGGCTTTCGGCTGCTAGTATACGAATACCATAGGAATACAGGCAAACATACATTTCAATACAGAATGCAAATTACATTCACACACAATATGACAGCAGTGTTTAGGACAACCTTTAGAGACCCAGTTCTATAGTCTGATGTGGCCAAAATAGTAAAAAACAAAAAGTTAGCATTTATAAAAAAAACCAGAGTGAGGAAGACAGAATGACCTATAAGATTAGGCAGAAAGAGGCTAAGCAAGTTATCAGAGCTTCCAAATCACACACAGAAGAGAAAATAGCACAGTCAGTAAAAAAGGGGGACAAAACTTTTTTTAGATACATAAATGAGAAAAGAAAAGTAAAACAAGGATTAGTTAGATTAAAAACAAAAGAAGGAAGGTATGTAGATGAGGATAAAGGTTTAGCTGACTGCCTCAATGAATATTTTTGTTCGGTATTTACAGCTGAAAATGAAGGAAAGGGACCTCCGTTAAAAAAAAAAAAAGGATAAATGAGTCATTTATTACACGTGAGTTTACAGAGGAAGAGGTTCTATTTCAACTGTCAAAAGTAAAGACAAATAAGTCAATGGGACCTGATGGAATACACCCAAAGCTATTAAAAGAGCTTAGTGGTGTACTAGCAAAACCATTGACAGATTTATTTAACCAATCATTGTTAACAGGAGTAGTCCCTGAAGATTGGAAGTTAGCGAATGTTGTGCCCATTCACAAGAAAGGTAATAGGGAGGAGTCGGGCAACTATAGGCCAGTAAGCCTTACTTCAGTAGTGGGGAAAGTGATGGAAACCATGTTAAAGGATAGGATTGTTGAACATCTAAAAACACATGGATTTCAAGATCAGAGACAACATGGGTTTACTTCAGGGAGATCATGCCAAACTAATCTTATTGATTTTTTTGATTGGGTAACTAAAATTATAGATCAGGGTGGTGCAGTAGACATTGCTTACCTAGATTTCAGTAAGGCTTTTGACACTGTTGCACATAGAAGGCTTATCAATAAACTGCAATCTTTGAGTTTGGATTCCAATATTGTTGAATGGGTAAGGCAGTGGCTGAGTGACAGGCAACAGAGGGTTGTAGTCAATGGAGTATATTCGAAGCTTGGGCTTGTCACCAGTGGGGTACCTCAGGGATCTGTACTTGGACCCATTCTCTTTAATATTTTTATTAGTGATATTGCAGAAGGTCTTGATGGTAAGGTGTGTCTTTTTGCGGATGATACTAAGATATGTAACAGGGTTGATGTTCCAGGAGGGATAAGCCAAATGGCAAATGATTTAGGTAAACTAGAAAAATGGTCAGAGTTGTGGCAACTGACATTTAATGTGGATAAGTGCAAGATAATGCATCTTGGACGTAAAAACCCAAGGGCAGAGTACAGAATATTTGATAGAGTCCTAACCTCAACATCTGAGGAAAGGGATTTAGGGGTGATTATTTCTGAGGACTTAAAGGTAGGCAGACAATGTAATCGAGCAGCAGGAAATGCTAGCAGAATGCTTGGTTGTATAGGGAGAGGTATTAGCAGTAGAAAGAGGGAAGTGCTCATGCCATTGTACAGAACACTGGTGAGACCTCACTTGGAGTGCTGTACACAGTACTGGAGACCATATCTTCAGAAGGATATTGATACCTTAGAGAGAGTTCAAAGAAGGGCTACTAAACTGGTTCATGGATTGCAGGATAAAACTTACCAGGAAAGGTTAAAGGATCTTAACATGTATAGCTTGGTGGAAAGACGAGACAGGGGGGATATGATAGAAACATTTAAATACATAAAGGGAATCAACACAGTAAAGGAGGAGACTATATTTAAAAGAAGAAAAACTACCACAACAAGAGGACATAGTCTAAAATTAGAGGGACAAAGGTTTAAAAATAATATCAGGAAGTATTACTTTACTGAGAGGGTAGTGGATGCATGGAATAGCCTTCCAGCTGAAGTGGTAGAGGTTAACACAGTAAAGGAGTTTAAGCATGCGTGGGATAGGCATAAGGCTATCCTAACTATAAGATAATGCCAGGGACTAATGAAAGTATTTAGAAAACTGGGCAGACTAGATGGGCCGAATGGTTCTTATCTCCCGTCACATTCTATGTTTCACATTCTATGTTTCTATGGCTAGGTTTGCCACAAGGACCATCTGGGCACTGTGATAGCAATCACTAAACAAGGATACATATGATTCTCCTTTCCAGGATGCTTTATTTGTTCCAAACAATATCTATCGCCATACCAAAAGCCTTCCTCCAATCCTTTGAAGCTCTGATATGATTTGTATGGAAAACTGGCCCTCCTAGAGTTAAACAGCTACAATTAACCCTACTGAAGATGTTGGGTGGAGTTGGTCTCCCATCTTACCGCACAATCCACCTCCTTAGGCTACTCACTTGACATGCGCCCCACATGCAGAAACTATGGATAAACTTGAACAGGTGCAGGTTCAGGTTCAGTTTCATCTCCCTTCCAAAGCATGGTTAGCAGAACCACTCAAAGAGAGACAAGTACGTGAGTATCCATTCATTGGAGATAGACTGGAAGTGTGGTGCTCACTCTGGACATCTTTTCAACTTAAAATGAGAGTGTCCCCCTGGACCCTATAAACTACAACCCATATGTGGCAGGTGAAATCTCATTCAGGGATCTCGAGGAAATTCTGATTGTGCATAGTTTCAGATATCATTAAATTCAAATCTTTTATGCTTCCATTCTGGGCAAGCATCTTACACATAGGAAGTTTAACCCATTTGAGGAACTATGTGCTGCTTGGGAGCGCTTACATTGTTTGATACTATATAACATGCTGCTCATGTCAACATCCAGAGTCACTGCTCTGCACATCGTGGCTTGAGAATGGAACACTGACATCACCCTTTCTACATAGAAACATAGAAACATAGAATGTGACAGTAGATAAGAACCATTCAGCCCATCTAGTCTGCCTAATTTTCTAAATACTTTCATTAGAAAGCAGATGATAGCAAATGGAAGAAGATTCATATTCTAGTGCATTAGAACACTATAGTGAGTACTAATGTACAAGATCTTAACTACAAGTTCATCGCAGGCAGTGGCGGATCCAGAACCTGATCTCGGGAGGGGCACTTGTAGATTATTTAAAGAAATAATCCAGGCACAATAACCACTACAGCTCAGTGTAGTAGTTATGGCGCCAGTAGTGCCAGGATCCCATCCCAGAGTAAGTAGTCAAACCGTTTAAGAACAGTTTGACAACTTACCTGGGGTCTGCTGGGATATTGGGCATATGAGCAGTGGTATGTGTTAGGGGTGAAGTGTGTGTGAAAGGTGCAGTGTGTGTGTGAGTGGTGAAGTGCGGGTGCGTGAGGGCGGCAGTGTATGTCAGGGTTGCAGTGTGTGTGTTAGGGGGCAGTGTATGTGTGGGGCAGTGTGTGTGTGAGAGAGCTGCAGTGTGTGTGTGTGTGAGGGTGGCAGTGTGTGTGAGAGTTGCAGTGTGTGTGTTATAGGGGGCAGTGTATGTGTGGGGCAGTGTGTGAGAGAGCTGCAGTGTGTGAGGGTGGCAGTGTGTGTGAGAGTTGCAGTGTGTGTGTGTTTGGGGCGGTGTGTGTATGGGGGGCAGTGTTTGTGGGGCAGTGTGTGTAGTGTGTGAATGGGGCAGTGTTTGTGGGGCAGTGTGTGTAGTGTGTGTATGGGGCAGTGTTTGTGGGGCGGTGTGTGTATGGGGGCAGTGTTTGTGGGGCAGTGTGTGTAGTGTGTGTATGGGGGGCAGTGTTTGTAGTGTGTGTGTATGGGGGCCAGTGTTTCTGGGGCAGTGTGTGTAGTGTGTGTATGGGGGCAGTGTGTGTAGTGTGTATGGGGGGAATGTGTGTGCATGAGGGCAGTGTGTGTATGGCGGCAGTGTTTTGGGGGCAGTGTGTGTAGTGTGTGTATTGGGGCAGTGTTTGTGGGGCAATGTGTGTAGTGTGTATATGGGGGGGCAGTGTTTGTAGTGTGTGTATGGGGGCCAGTGTTTGTGGGGCAGTGTGTGTATGGGGGCCAGTGTTTGTGGGGCAGTGTGTGTATGGGGGCAGTGTTTGTGGGCCAGTGTGTGTAGTGTGTGTATGGGGGCAGTGTTTGTGGGGCAGTGTGTGTAGTGTGTGTATGGGGGGCAGTGTTTGTAGTGTGTGTATGGGTGCAGTGTGTGTAGTGTGTGTATGGGGGCAGTGTTTGTAGTGTGTGTATGGGGGGCAGTGTGTGTAGTGTGTTTATTGGGGGCAGTGTTTATGGGGCAGTGTGTGTAGTGTGTGTATGGAGCTCTCTCACACACACACTGCCCCACACATACACTGCCCCCAGTGTTTGTAGTGTGTGTATGGGGGACAGTGTGTGTAGTGTGTGTATGGGGGGCAGTGTTTGTAGTGTGTGTATGGGGGGCAGTATGTGTAGTGTGTGTGTATGGGGGGCAGTGTTTGTAGTGTGTGTATGGGGGCAGTGTGTGTAGTGTGTGTATGGGGCAGTGTGTGGTAGTGTGTGTATGGGGCAGTGTGTGTATGGGGGCAGTGTGTGGTAGTGTGTGTATGGGGGCAGCGTGTGTAGTGTGTGTATGGGGGGCAGTGTGTGGTAGTGTGTGTATGGGGGGCAGTGTGTGTAGTGTGTGCATGGGGGCAGTGTTTCTGGGGCAGTGTGTGTAGTGTGTGTATGGGGAAGTGTGAGTAGTGTGTATGGGGGGCAGTGTGTGGTAGTGTGTGTATGGGGGGCAGCGTGTGTAGTGTGTGTATGGGGGGCAGTGTGTGGTAGTGTGTGTATGGGGGCAGTGTGTGTAGTGTGTGTATGGGGGGCAGTGTGTGGTAGTGTGTGTATGGGGGGCAGTGTGTGGTAGTGTGTGTATGGGGGCAGTGTGTGGTAGTGTGTGTATGGGGGGCAGTGTGGGGCAGTGTGTGGTAGTGTGTGTATGGGGGGTAAGGAGGGTAGGGAGGCTTTTTTTTTTATTTAATTAAAATTAATATATTTATGTCCCCCCTCCCTTGTTACCTTTCTGGGAGGAGGGGGGACATATTTTGTTCCCTGGTCGTCCAGTGGGTTTCCCTGGTGGTCCCAGTGGTGGTGAGGTGAACTCTAGCACAGCTTCAGGGCTAGAGTTCACTCTCGCGAGATTTGGAGCGTTGCCGTGGTTACCGCGGCAACGCTCCAAATCTCGCGAGAGGAGGACCCGGAGGAGCTGCAGGTAAGAGCTCCTGGGTCCTCTCTCACTCCCTCCCCTGTCGGCTGTCAGCAATGTGCCTGCGGACCGGGGAGGGAGATCTCGGTCCGCAGGCACATTGCAGGGCTGGCACTTGGGCAATGCCAGCCCTGCATTAGCCGGCAGGGGAGAATCTCGGGGGGGGGGGGGGGGCAACTGCCCCATTGCCCCCCCCCCCTGGATCCGCCACTGATCGCAGGCTGGTATAGACAGCTTCAGAGACCTGATGGAGATATGAATGTGAGGCGGGTATGGACATTCACATCTGGTGGTCCTGTTCTAGGATTTCATAGTCTAATATTGGAAATCTTGGACACGATCTGCCTAAACAACCCCCTCCTATGCTTCTACATCATATGAAACTACCCTTGGCAAAGTATAAGAAATCTCTGACACAACACCTGCTAAACGCTGCTAAAGCATTGATTCCTGTCCAATGGCGCACGATGGATGTCCCTACAACTCTTCAGTGGATAACTAAAGTGAACGAATTGTATGACATGAAACTTTAACTACTTCTCTTAATGGCAAATCGTGAGTGTGTCTGTCTGTCAGTAAGTGTGTCTGTTTAGGTTGCCATGCCCCCACCTTCTCTGAAAAGGCATTGTTTACATTGAAAAGATTGTAGGGACCAGCAGTAGGCACCTGAACCATTACATTAAGCTGTAGTGGGTCTGGTGACTATTGTGTCCATTTAAGAATTATAGTTTTGCATTGAAAATGAAACTGTTACTATAAAAAAAAAACTGGCTCCTAACCTTTTTAGCTGGCTCCTAGATTCCAAGAAATTTTGCCCTGAAGTAGAGACTTCCTCCAGTATAAGCAGACAGAGGAGGAGAACATTTGTTGATTCTCATTCTGAAAATACCTTACATAGACAGCTGGTGATCGCCAGAAACACATGTTCTTTATCACTGTTTGAGTGATTTTTTTTTTTTTAAAGAAAGTTTTATTTAGATCCTCTGATGCTGCATTTGAAGCACATATGGCTCTTTCAACAGCACAGGTGTACATATCAAAATAATTAAGGATAGAATGATTACACGAGGATAACATTAACCCCTTAAGGACGGCGGGCATTCTATGCCATCCTTAAGGAGCTAAGCCTAAATGCAGACAGGCGGCATAAAACGTCCGCGCTGTCCTATGCACTTACCTGATCGTTGGCACGGCGAGTGTTGTTCCCGTCTGGGAGGAAAGCCTCAGAGCCCAGACAGTCCTCCCTCTGCAAATTACGTCCCTGCGGGCCCTGTGATTGCTCTGACAGAGCGGTCGCATGGCCACAATAGGCGTCCATAGTGCCTATCATTAGTTAAGCAAATATAAAAATATATATATATATATATATATATATATTTATATATATATAACAAAAAAATTATCTGATAATCCGTGGGGGCGGAAATGTCAATATTCAATTTAATGAATAAAAAGCATCAACTTTAATATTTTCAGACCCTCAGACCCCAGAGTGCACTTGTCTTGATATATCTTATTTGTTTAATGTCATACTAAGTGTGTTTTTTTACTAATATATACATATATTAATATACAAATACACTTAGAATTAAATTATATATATATATATATATATATATATATATATATATATATACACACATACACATATACAAAATATGGTAAGATAGCACTCCCAGGACTTTACAAAAATAAAAATAAATTTATAAGCACCGGGCAAGACTATTTAAATCACAGTGAGTGCAGGATCCCTTGGATTTTTTTATTGAAATATATATATTTAAATACAAATCCAAGAGATCCTGCACTCACTATGATTTAAGTCCTGGGAGTGCTATCTTACCATATTGTGTATATGTATATATATCAATATATATATAACAAGTAAATAAAAATAATTAAAGAAAATGATTTAATTCTAACTATATTTTGATATTGATATATTTATTTATATAAAAAACACTTACAATGAAATTATATATATATATATATATATATATATATTTATATATATTTATATCTAAATAAATGAAAATTATAAAAAATATAAATATATCCATATACAAAATTAATTTCATAAATATACATGTAGACTTCAAATATATAAATATGTATATATATATATATATATACAAAGAAAAAAGGAGAAAGTTCTTGCACTCACGCTATAGTATGCCTCGAGAACCGGGTGCTTTGCCAGGGCTTGAATATCCAGAAAATCCAACAAGGTAGCAGCACTCACGGAATAATTTTAAAATCCAATCTTTATTTCGAACAATTTAAAATGAGGTCGACGTTTCAGTCCTACAAACAGGACTTTCCTCAGGACCAAACACATTAATACATGCATACAATTCGATTTATATACAAGATACATAGCATAAACGAGCTTACCCTCAGGTGAAGTGCATTTCCTGATCGGCGTCCTATGCCGCCCTGTGCGCATGTGCAAACCAGGCTCCGCCCCTGTGACGTGATGACGTCATCACGCCCGTTTCCATGACGACCGGAAGCTTAACGCGGTCACCATGGGAACGGAGATGCAACTGCCGAAGTCACTGAAAAACACCCTGGCCGTGAGGGGAACTATTGAAAAAAGATTTGTTGATAAAGTGCATTGAGTGTGTGATTGACTAATGGAGGTCTAAGTTTAATAAGGCAACTTACTGTTGCTACTAATAGTGCTATCTATATAAAGTGCTAATAGCTGGAATACATTAAAGTGCAAGTGCATATATAATTGACACTGTGAATATAGCAAATATAGCAAACTGTGCAAACAGTGATATGTACAAGAAGTGCTCAAAAAATATATATGTATAAAGTGCTAAAAGAATATTTTCTAAAGGGTTCATCAACATCACATGCCATATATCTCATGATTACTTAACAAGAATTTGCTTAAAAATTTTTTTCTAAAAAAGTAGTTTAGTCATTTTTAACAGTAATATCCTGGTGCATGTATATCTCTCTCCACCATAACATACACACAGTACAAATCCAGAGAATCTATCATGGACTATACTGTGTAATTATAAACATCTTTTAGTACTACATAGGGGAAATTTAACAAGCTACTCTGTAGTATACTCATTAGAATTTTGCTTTTTCTAGTTTATATGTCATAGTTCCTCCTATGGTGTATGTTATGTAATATACTGTGCACTCTACTGTGAAACTCCACCTAAAATTTTTTTCAAAAAAATTATTGTTATTAAGGTAAAACTACTGCATAATCATAATAAAAACATTACAAGCTGGAGACAAGGTTCATAGGAATGAGAGGTACGATATGGTTTCATTAAGTCCCTTTGGAGACACCGTATCCAGCTCCGAGATCCAAAATGTTTCCCGATTCAACAACGCCTTCCCACGATCACCAGCCCTGCGTGATACGGGTACGTGGTCTATGCCCAAAAATTTCAATGAAGCTAGTGGGTGATTAAACTGTAAAAAGTGCTTAGCCACCGGCTTGTCTGACTGGCCGTCCCTGTAGGCCAACCTGATACTGGAACGGTGGCCTCTTATCCTTTCACACAGGGCGGTCTCAGTCTTACCCACATATGCCAGTCCACAGGGGCATGTGAGTTTATAAATCACATGCGTCGTTCTACAAGTAATGGTATGCTGTATGGTATACTTCTTCGTTGTGTGCGGGTGGTTAAACATCTTGGAAGGCGTCATATGTCCGCATGTTACACACCCTAAGCAGCGTACTGACCCCCGTTTCTGGGTGTCAATTTCTTTGGAGTAACTTTTGTATGGGTCTGTATGCACCAAAATGTCCTTTAAATTCTTATTCCTCTTGTGGCAAATGAGGGGCCTTTCACGGAACACCTTGGGAAGCGTATCATCAGTCGCCACAATTCTCCAATTTTTTCGAACGACAGCTGAAATCTGAGGACTAAGTGTATGATAAGTCATCGGAAGGACTAACTGCTGAGGTGGATTTGTCTCCTTATGGGCTCGTGGTGCTCTGGCACCTTCTAAGGCCTTATTCAAACTGTGTCCATAATATCCACGCTGCAGGAATTTGTCAGTCATCTCCCTTATCTGTGTTTCTTTTCTTATCTCATCAGAGTTATTCCTCATAACCCTAAGGTACTGTGCCTTAGGTAACGATCGTTTCAGTGGTTCCGGGTGTGCACTTTGTGCATGAAGAAGGGTGTTTCGGTCCGTATCCTTGGTGTACAGACTGTATTCGATGTTGTGTTCGCCAACAGTCAATTCAACATCCAAGAATTGTACCTTGGTCGGACTAATGTTGGCCGTTAGTCTGATTGGTGATGGTAATAAATTCAGCTGCTCAACCATTTGGTGTGCTTCAATGAGTGTGCCATTCCATACTATTAACAAATCGTCAATAAAGCGATAGTATCCTTTGATCAAATGGGCATATGTTGCTAAAATATTTTCTTGTTCATAGACGTACATGTACGCATTGGCGTACATGGGGGCCATAACCGCCCCCATAGAAGTGCCCGATGTTTGCAAGAACCACTCTTCCTCGAAGCGGAAGTAATTTTGTTCCAATGCTAGTGTCAATACTTCCAAAACAAATTCTATAGGAGGACCCTTGTACAATAAAGAGTGCGTTAAAACCGACCTCATAGCCTCTACCCCTTCCGTATGTGGGATCACTGTATATAGGCTTTTTACATCCATGGTAATTAACATGGGTTTATCTTCTTGAAATGTAATTTTACTAATTTTTTGTAAAAGGGTCGGCGTATCTTTTATGCAAGTCTCCAATGCTTCGACTGGTTCTTTAAAAAGTGCGTCTAGCCATTTGGCCAGTGGTTCAATTACTCCCTTGATCGCGGACACTATCGGGCGTCCTGGGGGTCGTTGGGAGTCCTTGTGGATTTTTGGAATGCTGTATATGATCGGGCTGCGTGGATGTTGTTCATATAGGTAGTGGTACAGCTCCACATCTATATAGCCTGCCCTTAGACCCATTGATAATGTGTCCTGTATGATGTTTTGGATCCTTTTAGTAGGGTCTCCATTTAACCTCCTGTACGTGTTATTATCATACAATTGCTGTTTTAGGTCTTCAGAGTAATATTGGTAGTCCATCAGGACTATCCCTCCCCCTTTATCTGCCGACCTGATCACTATTGAAAATGGATGAATTTTTACTCCAAGCTGGAGCAATGGCAGAACAGGCTGAAACATTACAATTTTCCCAGGAGGAGGCTCAAAATATCTTATGGGCACAAACTGGATTGGAATTACCTTATAATGTCACTGCTAAAGAGGTGTACTTTAAATTGTCTAAATTGCATAGGAAAAGTATTGACCTTGACCTGCATGGTGTTTTTCTCTCTGATTACTACAAAGCACGAAGAATACCGAGAGGTTTTAGGATATTAAATATTCCAACCATAGGAAGAGGGAAAGCCAAGGTGTGTAGAGAGTGGACTATGGTATTGAACAAAGCATCAATGGATATGATGTTAATCATCATTAAGGATGTTAAGGAAGATCTAGTGGGAGTCAATCAAAAAATCCTAGAAATTGAAATGGAACATGCTCTGTTACTTGCATCTACAGAAGGGTTAAAATTACAACAGAAGCTAAAAGAAGACCTACTCAGATATAAGAATGAATTAATTACTTTTAAAAAACAAAAATTTGAGAAGGTACAGCAGGATTACCTAGACCATAGGGTGTATAGATGGCTGTCTGGGAATAACCCCAATAGACCGAGACGACAACGGAGAAGGATTGTTAATCCTAGAATACCTACGATCAACAATACATCAGGAGAGTCAGCCTCAGATAATGACAATTCCGGATCTACCACTACACCTGTAACAATACCTTTTTTAGGGGCACCAGAAACTGGCACAACCACCAGGAATCGAAGAAAAGAACACGCAGGACCAGAAGAGGCCATGGTAACAAAAAGCACTTTGAGGGGCAAACCGCCTCACAAGAAATAATACCAATATTCAATTTATCACACAGACCGTTGATACAAGAGGAGATTGACCTACTGAGCCGGGGATTGTCATTTGTGCCAACAGCAAAACCGAATAAGTTCATATGGGATGTCGAATGGTATAAGTTTGGCAGGAATATGCGGCTGAAGGAATATTTTAATCAAATCGACAAAACTACAACAAGTAGCAACACCAAGGCAGTAGAGAAATTTCGTCAAAAGTCTGTGTTTGACCCAAAAACGAACAAACCATCAATTAAAACCTTCTTGGCAATGACAAATAAGGAGACACATGATATGATATCCAAACAAGGTAGCACACGGCATAACATAACGACAAGGCAACGACGTCTTCTCAAGGACCTTGGTGAGGATTCCTCAATAGTGATCAGGTCGGCAGATAAAGGGGGAGAGATAGTCCTGATGGACTACCAATATTACTCTGAAGACCTAAAACAGCAATTGTATGATAATAACACGTACAGGAGGTTAAATGGAGACCCTACTAAAAGGATCCAAAACATCATACAGGACACATTATCAATGGGTCTAAGGGCAGGCTATATAGATGTGGAGCTGTACCACTACCTATATGAACAACATCCACGCAGCCCGATCATATACAGCATTCCAAAAATCCACAAGGACTCCCAACGACCCCCAGGACGCCCGATAGTGTCCGCGATCAAGGGAGTAATTGAACCACTGGCCAAATGGCTAGACGCACTTTTTAAAGAACCAGTCGAAGCATTGGAGACTTGCATAAAAGATACGCCGACCCTTTTACAAAAAATTAGTAAAATTACATTTCAAGAAGATAAACCCATGTTAATTACCATGGATGTAAAAAGCCTATATACAGTGATCCCACATACGGAAGGGGTAGAGGCTATGAGGTCGGTTTTAACGCACTCTTTATTGTACAAGGGTCCTCCTATAGAATTCGTTTTGGAAGTATTGACACTAGCATTGGAACAAAATTACTTCCGCTTCGAGGAAGAGTGGTTCTTGCAAACATCGGGCACTTCTATGGGGGCGGCTATGGCCCCCATGTACGCCATTGCGTACATGTACGTCTATGAACAAGAAAATATTTTAGCAACATATGCCCATTTGATCAAAGGATACTATCGCTTTATTGACGATTTGTTAATAGTATGGAATGGCACACTCATTGAAGCACACCAAATGGTTGAGCAGCTGAATTTATTACCATCACCAATCAGACTAACGGCCAACATTAGTCCGACCAAGGTACAATTCTTGGATGTTGAATTGACTGTTGGCGAACACAACATCGAATACAGTCTGTACACCAAGGATACGGACCGAAACACCCTTCTTCATGCACAAAGTGCACACCCGGAACCACTGAAACGATCGTTACCTAAGGCACAGTACCTTAGGGTTATGAGGAATAACTCTGATGAGATAAGAAAAGAAACACAGATAAGGGAGATGACTGACAAATTCCTGCAGCGTGGATATTATGGACACAGTTTGAATAAGGCCTTAGAAGGTGCCAGAGCACCACGAGCCCATAAGGAGACAAATCCACCTCAGCAGTTAGTCCTTCCGATGACTTATCATACACTTAGTCCTCAGATTTCAGCTGTCGTTCGAAAAAATTGGAGAATTGTGGCGACTGATGATACGCTTCCCAAGGTGTTCCGTGAAAGGCCCCTCATTTGCCACAAGAGGAATAAGAATTTTTTTTTTTTTTATTTTTTTTTTTTATAATAAATTTTTATTGAGACATTTTCCTTTTTCACAATAAAAGACAATTATGTTGGGTCTTAAGAGATTCAATTCATGTACAGTGTTACAAACAAATAAGTATTTGAATAAATTATTACACAATATTTGACATTGTACAGAAAGATAGTGTCACAATGATCCCATAAGAACCAGCATAAATAACAAAAATAGAATAAACAAACAAACAAGAAAAAAAAAAAAAAAAAAAAAAAAAAAAAAAAAAACCCATCACCAAATTTTGGAGCAGATAATTTAGAGCATATAGTCATTTATTTAGATCCACATCTATTTGATATTCTATTTGATTTATCCCTTAGTAAGGCCAACAAATACTTCACAATAGGATAGAAATATAATAAACTATCTAGCTAGAAGAGTGTCCAAATAAGCCCTTGTATTTTTTTAACCAATCTTTGTACCATTGTTGCTTCTTCGACATAAAAGTCGAATTGTTGATCAGCTCATATTCCATAGACATTTGGAACATGATCTGATCAATCAATAGTTGCTTGTCAAACGGCTTTGATGATTTCCAATGTCGCGCAATAGTGATTTTAACAGCGACTAGGCAATGAATGGCAAAACAAACATCCTTCTGGGAATTGAAAGTCAGGTTTAAATGTAAGAGGGCCGCAGCGGCATTCTCCTCAATTCTATTTGTCGTCATGGCTGTAAAAATATTAAACGCCCATAACCATAAATATTTAACCGCAGGACAGGTCCACCATATATGTGTATAAGTACCTGGCTGACTTCCACATCTCCAACACGTTGGATCAGTAGAATCATATATTCTGGCCAGTCTGGCTGGAGTATAGTACCATCTATATAAAACTTTAAAATGGCACTCAGACAGGTTAAGGCAGTGTATATATTTATTTACCATAGTTAGAGAGGAGTTCCACTCCTCTACAGAAATCTGCAAATCTAATTCTAGTTCCCACCTTTTAATCAATCTGTGAGGGGATTCTTTAAGCAGCTCCAACATGGACGCTGCCACAGACGAAATCTTTCTAATGGCTTGGCTTCGAAAAATAAATTCCAATTTCTTTGCAAATATATTAGATGATTTAATAACATTTTTGTGGATGAAATTTTTTTTTTTTTTTTTTTTTTTTTTTTGAATTCTTTATTTTTGGTATGCAGGTAGGTACAACAGTGCCTGTTTCGCCCCAACAGCGTTAGCAGGCTCGATTTTCATATTCATATTATAACAGTTGAGACATGTCGAGTATGCATACATTTTTAAAGGAATAAAATACTAAAACGGTAAACCATGCGGTAACTAACTATAAGCATAAATGGTTGAAAGTAGATTGGCATTCCTGGTTAAGGCATCGCGTTGTAGTCCTTATGCCTGTACATTAATTAGAAACAACTTGTGATGGTATATACTTGCTAGCGAGTAAGACAGGTGTGTTCTAGGTATATTAGCCTGCCCGTCTATTACCAGTTGGTGTAGTGGAGAGACTGAACTAAAATATAACATATATGCTTTTATATTTTGGTGCATCTTTATCACAGTTTCGTCTGTCTGGGGACTGGGTCCCTGGGACTATATAGTGAGGATGCGAGAGTTTCATAATTTTAACAAGCTCTGTTGAACTATTGTGTCGTCGGCGCGAAATAAAATAAAACAATATGCAGCAGATACAGCAGCACGGTTTTAAAGAATAGGAAAACGTTTAAGCTAAGGCGCTGCGAGAGGTGAACTGTGAAAAAAATTGTTCGCGTTTAAACATTACGATAGGTATGTAATTAAGTGGATGAAATTTTTTAAGCGAAGATAAGTAAAGATTTCTCCGCCTGGAATATGACGAGTATCTATAATGCTTTGGAAAGGTACGATCTTATCTCCCTGCATAATGTCTGCAATCCGCAGTTTGTCAACATTATTCCAGTGCTTTAACGAGAAATCTTCTATCAGTATTTCCAATATGTCAAGCGCACATGTTTTCGGTATGGAATTATTTATGCTTAGTTTTTTCTTAATGTTTAGCCATTCTCCCAGCATCTGGGATAATATCAACGAGCTAGTTAGAGGAGAGTTTTTAAGGGAAGTCTTTGTAGTTGTCCACAAAGAATGTTGTAATTTATCCAAATGAGCCACTTTGGATTCTATGATATACCAGGGCTCAGAAACCTGTTTTGGATCCTGGAGAAGATAAATATGCCTGATAATATTCGCTTGGTAACTATATACAATGCTAGGGAAATTTAGACCGCCATTGCTCAACTTTTTAGTTAGGATCTTTTGAGTAATTCTGGGTTTTTTATAGTTCCAGATAAAATTGTTAAAACTAGATTGTATCATTGCCAACCAGGATACAGGGACTTTAAGTGGTATCATGGAGAACAAATATAGCCATTTAGGCAAAATGTATGAGTTTATAATATTGATTTTACCCTGCCATGAAGTTTCTAAATTTCTCCATTTTTTAAGTTTAAGATTCATGTTGCGAATGAAAATCAAAATATTCCTCTCCATTATTACGGCTGGGTTAGCAGTTATAACTAATCCCAAATAGTTTATTTCTGAATCTGTCCATATAAATTTGTAAGTGTTGGCTAAGGTAGTGACTTGTTCACTGCTCATATTCATGTACATTACTGTGGATTTATTAATATTTAATTTGAAATTTGAAATAATGGAATATCTGTCAATTTCAGACATTAGGTATTTCAGAGACGACTCTGGAGCGGAGAGCGTAAGTAACGCATCATCCGCATAGAGAGATATTTTGACATCCAGAGTATCCATTTGAACACCTCTAATTCGTGGATTGTTCCTGATATTAATAGCCAAAGGCTCAATGGACAAAATATACAACAAGGGGGAGAGTGGGCACCCTTGTCGCGTACCATTTTTAAGAGCAAACCACCCTGCAGTAATGTTGGGGCCCACAGTGCGTGCAGAAGGAGCAGAATACAAAGCCATTATGGCATTATGTATCCAACCTGTAAGCCCGAAAGCAGTAAGAACTTCAGCTAAGTAACCCCACCCGACCCTGTCAAATGCTTTTTCAGCATCTAAAGACAGGGCCAGGAGGGGCAACTGATCTCTATTGGCCAAATCTACAATATCTATTATTCTCCTAGTATTACTGGATGCTAACCTACCCGGTACAAACCCAATCTGGTCCGAATGGATCAGGGTCGTAATTATAGACTTGATTCTCTCCGCGATTATAGCCGCGTATAGCTTCATGTCTACATTAATTAACGCTATAGGTCTGTAATTGCTGGGATCGGTACTACTTTTATTTTGTTTTAATATAGGAATGATATTGGCTTGTAGTAGTTCGGTTGGAAAAGACTCGTTTATGGCTATTTGATTGAACATATCCGTTAGAGGTTTAATCAATAGAAACTGCATATGTTTATAATATAAATTTGTAAAGCCATCCGGACCCGGAGTTTTATTTATGGGTAATCTATTTATTTGGAACTGAACTTCGTCCTCCGAAATGGTTTTATTTAAGTTTAATAAATCCTGACACGTAACTTTTGGTATTTGCGTGTCAAGTAAATACTTTTTAATATCATTAACCTTAGGGGACAGTTTTAAATTATACAAATCCTCATAAAATTGGTTAAATCTTTCCCCTATTGAGGAAGGGGTCGAATAAACCTTTTGACCGTCTGTCAGTTGTTCAACTCTATTTTTTGCGTTGAAATTTTGTAATCGTTTGGACAGATTTTTATTAGCTCTATTCCCCGTATAGTAATTATTTAGTTTTAATTTATGAATATTTGTTATGATTTTCTGTTCAACCTTTAGATTTATTTGTTTTTGTAACCCTTTTAACTTTGTGTTTATTTCTGCAGAGGGATTCTGTTTATTAAGTTTCGATAAATTATAAAACTCAATATACAAATCACTTAAGGTCTTTCCAGTATTGATCTTCATAATGTGGGCTAATTTAATTAAATATCCGCGCATAACTGATTTATGTGTACACCAATTGTTTGCTGGAGATGTATCGGAGGAGCTGTTCTCCTGCCAAAAATATTTTAATAATTGGGTTAGTTCCTCCTTGCTCTTTGGATCATTAATAAGAGCATCATTCAGTCTCCAAGTATTTCGGACTGGGGGAGATTTATTTCCGAGCTCCATTAATATAAAACTATGATCTGACCAAATACTGTCTTTAATTTCACTTGTGTTGCATAAAGAAATCGAATTTGCATCCAATAGACAAAAATCAATCCTAGAATATGATCCATGTACACAAGATTGATGAGAGTAATCTTTGTCGGTTGGATGCAGTATTCTCCATATATCATGCAGGTTGTATTGTTTGCAGATAGTATGGAGTTTTTTAGCCTGCTTAATAGTTCTTTTATCAGTTAGAGTGCCAAATGTATACAACTTATCCATTTTAGGGTCACTGACACAGTTAAAGTCCCCAGCTATAATTAGATGGCCTTTGTGCACTTTATCAACTTGACTCATTATAGACAAAAATTTAGCCATAGGATCAACATTCGGCAGATACACATTGACTAAAGTATAAACCGTATTATCAATGGCACAGACAATAATTATAAATCTAGCTTCTGTATCCAATTCAATATACTTAATTTCAACATTGAGATTACTATTAAAGATAACTGCAACCCCTCTTTTTTTGTTATTCGTTAATGAAGCATGAACAATGGTGGGAAACTTGTCCCCTCCCCATTTCTGGGTACGATCCTTTAACCAATGAGTTTCTTGTATAAATGCCAGTTGTATATTATGTTCAGCTAACGAGGCATACAATCTTCTCCTCTTTCTATTTGTATTTAAGCCTTGTGCATTTAATGACATAAACTTAATCATATTTTTCATGTGGAGTTTTCAAAAGTATTTGATGTGCTTGGACCCCACGTCTAAAGTCAAAGAATTGGACAGCTACCATCATCGAGAATTTCTCCAAAATATCATATGCTCCAAAATAAAAACAAAAAAAACAAATCAAATACAAAAATATACCACCCATAATAAAACAGAATTGGATCAAAATTGATCCAATAGCCACAGACAACATATAACGAATATAGAAGAACCTAGTTCCCTAGTTCTTCCCGTTTCCTCCTTGTCCCTCTTTTCTCTCTTGCACTGTGAATTTCAGATGGTACTAGAAATTGACAGAAACTATGTAGTATCACTACTCCAAGAGGGGCAACCTCCCAGAGAAGACTGACAGCAGCCTCTTAGAGTCTTACGTCCACTATTTCCATTTAAGTCGGGGAAATCAGGATACCCTTAAACTGGTCCCACCTAACGTTTTCTGTGTGTATTAGTGTCAATACAGTTAACCAGACAGGGTCATTATATAAATGCAAAGAGGGGAAAAATTTGATATACCTATCAATTATCTGTATACAGAGAAAGAACTGAGGGTATGATTGGGTCTGGTATGATTTCCAACAACAAGGGCATAGGCCATAGGAGATAAAGTTTACCCGTGCCATTTGTCGGATTCTACTGTGGGGCTAGTTAATTCAGATAAGCCCCCTATGACCAGCGCTTATACCTCCCAATATATATCACCATTAGGTAGTCGTGCCATGATTTCTCAACTTCATATTCTATTCGGTGCTTACCCATCTACCCCCACATCTTAATAGAGTAAAATAGCAATGGGTATAAATTACATGCTTCAAAAAAAAAAAAGTCTTATTTTACCTTAATTCGTGGATCCCCACCAGCATTGACATTTTAAAAAATGGGATTATCATACACATATAGTATCATTGTGCCCGTACAGATTATTTGTGCACATTTATATGAGTGTGCATAGCAGATTTCTATCTAATCTATCCCCGCAAACATCCTTCCATATTTGTTTCCGGATAGTGATAAATTTAAACTTTGACAAATTAACATTCTTTTCCCTTTACCCATTTTCATATTTACACACAGTGTTGTCTTGTGGTAGTAAAACAAAATTCAATGACAATGACAATTGTTTATATTTTAGAATACCGTGTCTAAATATCTATAGGCCCTAGCAGTTTAATTTGCGAATGGCTTATAGAGTTGCTAATGTATATCAACTTGCCTATACCAATATACCGTGACATATTAAGTTTATCTGTGAGTTTACAGTTTCTAATGTGAATCTGCATTAGCAGAGTGATTATTAATCTGCACATACAGAGAAATAATGAAAAGTGAGTAGTGAATCTATATTAAATCAAACATTTAAATCATACTTTTCTTCTCATCTAGTAAATTGTCTTTAACAGGTAAAATCCCAATCACCTTATCATCCCCCCTGTTTGTAGCTATTGAGTAACCATGGCTAATTGTGATAGCTTTGTAGTCTGATCCCCTATGGGGCCGTCAGCCTAGACGTTCTAATAATAGTGAGTATAGGTAAGTTAACATATTATCCAATGGTAGTAAAACAGACTACCGTAAGTATATCACTTATAATATATATAGGCTGTTGTATATCGAGGAGTGGGACATTATCCGTATTGTAATACCATTGAGCAATTGTTTAAGGGAGTTTTTTCTTTTTTTTTTTTTTTTTTTTTTTCCTTTTTTTCTTTTTTTTTTCTCTTTCTTTCTGCTTTCTCCCTGAATAATAATCACTCTCCTAGTTTCTTTTTTTTTTTTTTTTTTTTTCCTTGTTGCCCTTATCCCCTCTCCCCCCCCCTTCCCCAGCGTAACACTTCATTTCTCCCCATATGCGTTATATTCTTAACCACTTAATGGTGCTGCTGCATTAATTTCTTGCCCTTAAGCCATTCAACCAAGTCCATATTAGTGTCAAAAGTCTCTCTTTTGTCTTCATATGTCAGCGAAAGTTTCAAGGGGTGTAGCCACCTGTATCTTATATTGTGAGAACTAAGTATTTGGGTTGCAGAACTAAATGTTTTCCTTTTCTGTCTGGTATCATAGGAGAGATCCCGAAACACCTGTACATTTTGATAACAGCCAGAATTGATTTGATTTGTTCGAGCTGACCGCAGAATAGATTCCTTAAATTCATATGAAACAAAACAGGCAATGATGTCCCGTGGAAGATTTTTCTGAATTGATTGGGGTTTAGATAATCTATGGCAACTATCTATTAATTGGTCGTGTGAATCAAACACAATACCCAAAACTTCTACGAAATCCAGCAAGGTTTTTTTTAGATCTTCTTGTGAGTCTTTCTCAGGTATATTCCTGAAACGTAGGTTTTTACGCCGACTGCGATCTTCCAAGTCAGTTATTTTGAGTTCTAATGCCGAAATCTTGATTTGGGCATTCGTAGTTTCTTGCATAAGACTTTTAACTTGAAAATCCATTGCTTTGAATTGGTCCTCTATTCTGTGCATATTAGCAGCAAGAGCATTTATTTCTTGTTTAATTTCTGTTTTAATTGCTGCTGCAGTTGTAGCTAATTCGATCTTTATTTCATCCAAGTTCGCTCTGAGGGTAGTTTGTAATATAGAAAGTGTAACTTGATCTGTTTCAACGGATTTTCTGCCTTCAGCCTCGGGAATATCAAGACTAGTGTCTGTATCATTCGCTGTCAATTTAGGCTTTTTATTCTGTTGCGGCGAAAAATAAGTGCTCATTGATTTGTCTTGAGAAAGATCTTTTTTATCTTTTCTTGATGAGATCTTAGTGTCATTAGATTTTCTTGAAGCCATATTGAAGAAAAATAAATCCGGGTTAAGGTTGCACACCAGTAAATATGGTTGCTCTTTAATTATGATTGTATAGACAAACTTAGCGTTGCACTTGAAATTACACAGTGGTATACAATTACCCCGTTTGTATATACGTTGGCACACAAAAATATGTATGTAAAAAATGTATAGAAAAATATGAATATGCCCCTCACACTCAGATATATGAAATAATTTGGCTGACTTTGGTGGGGTTTAGTTGTACACTAATACACAAATAGTGTGCATTCCCATTCAGGATGTATGAGTAGACAAATAGAGAAATAGAGAAAAATATAAATCCTTGGTCGGAGGAGCAGCGTTTGCCACGTGGGAAGCGGCCACCGCAACCTTGTGAGGGCATATAGGGAGAGTGTTTCCTCCGGTAGATTACCTTTATCTTTTAGTTAAAAAAGGGAGCGGATAGTTCTCTAGCGGATAGTTCTCTGTCAAGGCTGGAGACAGGGGGGAATCAGGCAGAGTTTATTCCCCGTCGGCAAACCGTAATGACTCCTCAAAGCTGCAGCGGGAGCACGGACGGCTCATCTCGGACCGGCCGCATCGGCACCCGCCATCCCTGGTGGCTGCCCCTCCTCCTCCGTCACAACGACGCCGCACGCAAAGCACGTCAGCACGTCAGCACGTCATAACCCCCTCTCCCGGCCTTAGAAGGTGCCAGAGCACCACGAGCCCATAAGGAGACAAATCCACCTCAGCAGTTAGTCCTTCCGATGACTTATCATACACTTAGTCCTCAGATTTCAGCTGTCGTTCGAAAAAATTGGAGAATTGTGGCGACTGATGATACGCTTCCCAAGGTGTTCCGTGAAAGGCCCCTCATTTGCCACAAGAGGAATAAGAATTTAAAGGACATTTTGGTGCATACAGACCCATACAAAAGTTACTCCAAAGAAATTGACACCCAGAAACGGGGGTCAGTACGCTGCTTAGGGTGTGTAACATGCGGACATATGACGCCTTCCAAGATGTTTAACCACCCGCACACAACGAAGAAGTATACCATACAGCATACCATTACTTGTAGAACGACGCATGTGATTTATAAACTCACATGCCCCTGTGGACTGGCATATGTGGGTAAGACTGAGACCGCCCTGTGTGAAAGGATAAGAGGCCACCGTTCCAGTATCAGGTTGGCCTACAGGGACGGCCAGTCAGACAAGCCTGTGGCTAAGCACTTTTTACAGTTTAATCACCCACTAGCTTCATTGAAATTTTTGGGCATAGACCACGTACCCGTATCACGCAGGGCTGGTGATCGTGGGAAGGCGTTGTTGAATCGGGAAACATTTTGGATCTCGGAGCTGGATACGGTGTCTCCAAAGGGACTTAATGAAACCATATCGTACCTCTCATTCCTATGAACCTTGTCTCCAGCTTGTAATGTTTTTATTATGATTATGCAGTAGTTTTACCTTAATAACAATAATTTTTTTGAAAATTTTTTTAGGTGGAGTTTCACAGTAGAGTGCACAGTATATTACATAACATACACCATAGGAGGAACTATGACATATAAACTAGAAAAAGCAAAATTCTAATGAGTATACTACAGAGTAGCTTGTTAAATTTCCCCTATGTAGTACTAAAAGATGTTTATAATTACACAGTATAGTCCATGATAGATTCTCTGGATTTGTACTGTGTGTATGTTATGGTGGAGAGAGATATACATGCACCAGGATATTACTGTTAAAAATGACTAAACTACTTTTTTAGAAAAAAAAATTTAAGCAAATTCTTGTTAAGTAATCATGAGATATATGGCATGTGATGTTGATGAACCCTTTAGAAAATATTCTTTTAGCACTTTATACATATATTTTTTTTGAGCACTTCTTGTACATATCACTGTTTGCACAGTTTGCTATATTTGCTATATTCACAGTGTCAATTATATATGCACTTGCACTTTAATGTATTCCAGCTATTAGCACTTTATATAGATAGCACTATTAGTAGCAACAGTAAGTTGCCTTATAAAACTTAGACCTCCATTAGTCAATCACACACTCAATGCACTTTATCAACAAATCTTTTTTCAATAGTTCCCCTCACGGCCAGGGTGTTTTTCAGTGACTTCGGCAGTTGCATCTCCGTTCCCATGGTGACCGCGTTAAGCTTCCGGTCGTCATGGAAACGGGCGTGATGACGTCATCACGTCACAGGGGCGGAGCCTGGTTTGCACATGCGCACAGGGCGGCATAGGACGCCGATCAGGAAATGCACTTCACCTGAGGGTAAGCTCGTTTATGCTATGTATCTTGTATATAAATCGAATTGTATGCATGTATTAATGTGTTTGGTCCTGAGGAAAGTCCTGTTTGTAGGACTGAAACGTCGACCTCATTTTAAATTGTTCGAAATAAAGATTGGATTTTAAAATTATTCCGTGAGTGCTGCTACCTTGTTGGATTTTCTATATATATATACATATATATATATATATATATATATATATATATATATATATATATATTTAAATTCTACGTGCATATTTATGAAATACTTTTACATAACTTAGTAAATTTATTGATTGCAATTTGAGGAACCTGCCTGACAAGTCATGCAGAAAGCCCAGAGAATTAAATTTGCTGGCACTATATTTGCCCTGTAACTTTCCAAGACACTATAAAATCTGTACATGGGGGGTACTCGGGAGACTTCACTGAACAGAAATATTAGTGTTTCAAAACAGTAAAACGTATCACAATGATGATATTGTCTGTGAAAGATATGTTTTTTGCAGTTTTCACACACACAAACAACATTTTCACTGATGATATTGTTGTGTTTACTGTTTTGAAACACTAATATTTGTGTTCAGAGAAGTCTCCTGAATATAACAGCACCCTCCATGTACAGGTTTTACAGTGTTTTTGAAAGTTACAGGGTCAAATATAAGACTTGCCCATTTAATATTTTTTAATTGAAATTTCCCAGATTGGTATGTTGAATTTGTGACCCAATGGAAGCACAGGAATGAGAATTACCCCCTTGATGGCATACCATTTGCAAAAGTAGACAACGCAAGGTATTATAAATGTGGTATATCCAGTGTTTTTTAGTAGAAACTTGGTTACAAACACTGACCAAAGTCAGCGTTCATATTTGTTTTTTTGCATTTTTCACACACAAACAAATATAAATGCTAATTTTGGCAGCATAACCAGTCTGCAAATTTCAATGTGTATAAATTGCAAAATGAAACATGCTATTTGACCCTGTAACTTTCCAAAACACCATAAAACCTGTACTTGGGGGGGTATTTTTGTACTCATGAGACTTTGCTGAATAGAACTATGTGCATTTTATTGCAGTAAAAGCTAACAGTATTATGACATTCACAGTTAAAATGACACACAGAAGTGAAAATGTTTTTTAAAAAATCTTAATTTCACACACTTTTTTTTATTTTATTCATAATAAATTATGTTTCGTATATAAATAGTTCATGTTAAATTAAAGCTCTATTTCTCCTGAACAAAATGATATACAATAGGTGTGGGTGCACTTAATATAAAAAAGGTGAATTATGGTTAAACATATAGCGCAAATTCCAGTTTTTGTTTACATTTTATTTTGATCCCAACTTGTACAATTGGCTCAGTCCTTAAGGGGTTTAAAGCAAACACCAGCATTATAAATAATAATAAAATACATTTTATTTATAATTTTGGAAAGATTTAAAAACACCCACCGCTAAAATAGTTCACTTACCAATAATCCAGTGATGAGAGGATTCCTCAACGCAGCTAAGCTCACTAAGGATGATCTCACAGCCAAGCCAATGGTTTTCATAAAAAAGTATTGGCACATGGGCGTAAATCACTGTCACGCACCAGCCAATGCTTCTCATATAGAAAACAGTACTTCCACTTTGTACTAGAGCACAAAATCTTGAAATTGATCTCTCTAGAAGTTGGCACCTTTATAAAGTGAGAAAGAGGGGACACTTTGTGAACCTCTAAAAAACCATCAGCAATCCGAAGTGTTCTTTGTGTTTGGAACGTTCATTTAAACCTGCACAGTAGAGAAGGAGAATGAACTCCAGTGTGTGTACACAACATAGTAGCTAGTTGAAAATATGTATGGGTTAGACTAGGGACATCTTAATAGCATTAAATTAAATTGGCCAGTTGTAGTAGAACAGTGATTTTACTTGCATGTAATTGTAAACTTTATATTTATATTTCTTATATCATGTAATATTTTACCTCCTATTGTAACGCACTGTAGAATATGTTGTCATTTTATTATTATTTTATTATTTATATAGTGCCAACAAATTCCATAGCGCTGTACAATGGATGGTCTAACAGACACGTAATTGTAACCAGACAAATGGATGCACAGGAATAGAGGGCTTGAGGACATGTGGGCGAAAGAGAGGTAGGAGTCAAAGAAAACACCTAGGCAGCGAGCCTGTGAGGTAGAGGTGATGGTTAGCGCCGTTGACTTGGAGGGAGACTGACACGGGAGTAGCAGCACTCGAGGGAGGAAAGACCAGAAGTTCTGTTTTGGACAGGTTGAGTTTAAGGAAGTGAGCAGCCATCCAGTTGAAAATCGCGGACAGGCAGTCAGAGACACGAGTCAAGATGGGCGGAGAGAGATCAGGAGAGGACAGGTAGATTTGTGTGTCATCTGCATATAAATGATAATGGAAGCCAAAGGAGCTGATGAGTTTACCAAGGGAGGCAGTATAGATATAGAACAGTAGGGGACCAAGGACAGAACCTTGGGGAATGCCAGCAGAAAGGGGTTGGGGAGAAGAGGCAGAGCCAGAGAAAGAAACACTAAAAGGATCTTGGAGGCAAATGGCAGTAGTTGGATGGGGAGTTGGGGTCAAGGTTGGGCTTTTTCAGAATCGGCGTTATGGTTGCATGCTTGAAGGGTGAAGGAAATGTGCCGGAGAAAAGGGAGAGATTGAAAATGTTAGTGAGAGGAAGAGCAAGAGAGGGAGACAGAGTGCGGATGAGATATGAGGGAATAGGATCGAGGGAACAGGTGGTGGGGCGGGAAGACCGGAGCAGAGCAGAAACCTCTTCCATTGTAGTAGGTGTGAATGAGCATAGAACAGCAGAGGGAGTGGGTGATGTATTGGAAGGGGAGGTAGAGAGGTTATAGATCTCTTCCCTGATTGTAGAAATCTTCTCAGTAAAGTGAGTTGCAAAGTTTGAGGTGGACAGGATGGTAGGAGGAGGGGGAGCAACAGGATGAAGGAGAGCATTAAAAGTGTGAAATAGTCATTTGGGTTCACGGGAGAGTGTGGTTATGAGGGTATTGAAGTAATTTACTTTTGCAGAGGAAAGAGCCAGAGTGTAGGAGCGCAGCATAAATTTATAGGGGAGGAAGTTGGGTGCAGAGTGAGACTTTCTCAGACAGCATTCAGCAGTTCTTGAACATTTTTAGAGATATCGGGTCAGTTGGTGTGCCAGGGATGTAATTGGGATGCTTGCTGCACTTACATGTAGGAGGTGCCATGATGTCTAGTTGAGAGGAGAGAGTGGAATTGTAGAGTGAGGTTGCAGAGTTAGGGCAAGTGAGATTTGAAATGGGTAAAATGGGTAAAATGGGTTTCATATGTTCTAAAAGGAGGTCAGAAAAAAAACCATAAAAGTCAAACAAAAGGAAAGGAATAGATGAGTAGAGCGAAAAAATCATTACTGGATTGAACTATTTCCAATGTTAATTATGACCTCTTAGACCTCCCTGACGGAACATTAGCTCTTTGTCCCTTGTATGCAACTTGGACACTGCTGTGGGAAAAAATCGTTCTGGACAGATTCTCTTGTTGAAGCTAACATAGGGCTCATGGAGGTTATGGTAGGTGGAGGATTTATAGAAGAAAGTGAATTGTGGAGATTCTTACCAATGTTGTGAAACTGTAACATTCAAAACATGTCCCAGGTTTCTCCTAATCATTGATCCCTGTCTCACGTTTTCCTAGTACCACTCTGCACTTCTCCAGTGTCATGTCACCTTGATTTCTGATACTCTTGGAAAAAGTCACTACCGAAACACAGTAAGTATTTTAAATTTCTGCTATTACAAAATTTCACTTACACTTTATTCCAGAAAGTAACTTGTCAATAAGGCGAAGTAACAAAAAAAAGAGGAATTTAACATTTTAAGTGAACATAAATGAACAAGAGTTTTGCAGAATACTTCCTCTTTAACTATTTTGGCCTTCAATTGCATCAAAATGTATGCTATTGTGTGTGCCTGAGAGTAGCCATGTGTATGTGTGTCTTCTCGCATGCAAGATGTTCTACTATGATTTGAAATTTCACTAAATAAATTTAATGAACAAACCACTATTTTAATAGAGCATCAATATAGTGTTTATATATTAATAAATTATACATATTCCCAATTCTGAATAAAATAAAAGACTGCTACCTAGAGTAAGATGATGGTTTTAGTAAGCCATAGGCATTGTCCAATATTTTGCTATTATATTAAACTGTTATATTAAACAACTACTTTCCCTAGAGCGTGTCACATAGTTTGCATTAGCTGGTAGGTAACATTAGTACAGTTTATTTACTATATAGTTCAGTGCTTTGCTTTGGGCAGAATGAATGAGTGACATCAGCCCTGGCCCTCTTACATTGTAAGGCACCGTGGGTGTGAGAGAGTGGAATACAGATATCCTGGGTACCACTCAGAGTACTTAAGGCTCATTCTCAACCTTGTTGGTGAATTGCAGTTATGCTGTAACAACCGTCTGTTTACCACAACCTGGCTTCTATATTTAAAACGGCTACCTGCCAATGACGTCTACTGACAATGATTCTAACCAGTTGCAGATTGGCCATTGCTGGAAAAGCCAAAAAACAAACATACATGCTCTGTCACTATAGCAACCGCACTTTGCTAGTAAAGACAGCTCTCCCCGCGCTGTGTACTTCACCATGCCATTGGCCTTTGAATGATATAGTGACAGTGTATACAATCTTTTAAGCCGTGATTTGGCATATACCTAGTTATACTGTGTAAGGTTAATTTTTAATATATGAATTGCTAATTTCAATGATAAACGCTATTTACCAATACCAGAAATTATTTTTTTTTTACGTCACGTGTTTGCCTTTTATTTTATTGCAAATTGATGTGGTTTAATATGTTCTAATAAGTGCTTTAGAGTATCAATGTAATGCCATTTGGGTAAAGGAGAACTGTCCCATCGGTCAGATAGCAGAAGTGCCATCGAATGTTTCCGAATCAGCTATATTTGTCTAAATGTTGCAAATTGGTTTTCAATTCACTACAATTCAGTGTTTAGTGAACAAACCATGCAGTCTGAATGAATGGATCGATGGCGTCAGTGGTGGGTTAGCTAGCTAGTGGACAGATTCACAAAATGATTGAATGTAGGGGAAAAGCCAGTGGATATAGCCAGCTAAAAGAGAGTTGTACATGAGAAGAATATCAAAATGTATCAACCCAGGGAACCAAAAGTCCTTATGCTGGTACAGGATGGATTTAACCTCTCTGTTGCCTTATGAAATGTTCTGTCCCTTTTTGTACTCACAAAGGGGTCAATGTCAACAATTTGCTGACTGTTGTTCTTTGGTACCAGCGGAGGCGAGTCCTGAAGCAAATTCCATGTGAAAGGAGATTATAAGATTTCAGATATAAATGGCAAGGTTTGAATAGCTCTGGAGGAAAAACACAGTAAAATTACAGTGTTAAACCCAAGTATCCAGACAGGATTATAGTACATTTCAACTAACGCCACAGAGGCAAAACCTCCTGCAGGTAATCACTGGGACAAAACTCTAGTAATACTGAGAATCTCCTAGGACACAGAAAATCAATTCTGAATGCTGGTCATGTTATGAGTGGAATGGGTTAAACTAACAGAAAGTAAGGACACAGGGTCAAGAGGGGAGCATTTTATCAATGAATTGTGGAATATTTCACACACACAGGACAGAACTTCACATATCCATATTCTGTCAATTTCACAGTGTGGACTGTCTGAATTATCCAATTTAAGGTAAGTTCAAGATTTTAGCTTTTGCTGTTTATTTACATTTTAAAATGTAGTTGTGTTATTATATTTTTATTACAGTGATTCATTTTGTTACACTAGGGAAAAATGATAAAAGAATTGGATATATTGGATGAAGCGGTAATAGTTCCAATTGATATAGCAGAGAGCCTTGTCACAATAAACAACAGAGGTTCAAGCAAACTGCATTGAGAAGTATCTTTAGCCTAGTCAGATGATGATAATTCACAGATGAGACGAACTCTGTGCTATAGACCCATTGAAGGTAATCGGGACTAAATGATGGACAATTAGGGGAAACATATCACAATTAAGTTTTATAGTAGGATTTGGCAATGACTCCGAATAGGTTTAAAACATTGCCACCATTGTATCTATGATATGATATATATAAAGTGTAAAAACTTTGTAAAAATAATGCTAGTAAGCAAATTACTAAATGGTTGATTTGGCTTTATGTTTTTGAATTCCCCTCACTTCATTAACAATGTACACAAAAACCAGAACCATGTCAAACTTAAAAAGTATCTGGGTAGGTCTATTACATTTTATCCCGGATTTAGTAGTGAGTATCCATAGCAAATGCTACCTATTTTATATAATGATTTAGTACGTTATTGTGTATGTTATATTCTACTTATATACAGTACTTTAACAACTGCCATAAGGTTATTTACTATACATATCGTATTTCATTTCCAGTGTGTAATGATTATAGGAATATCATTGTCAGATTATTACTCATTGATTAATTTCAATCGATATTCCACGTTATTAATTCTATTAAAAAAAAATATATAAAATGAATATCAATAAATAAATAAATAAAATACACACTCCAGAAATCCGATACAAAACAGCTTACCTGGCTTAAAGGAAAACTGCTATAATTTTTTGTTACTGTTGAATATAAAGTAGATAAAATCCAGATTAGTGATGTACTGTTTTGTAATGCATACTTTCAAGTTAATACCTCTTTCCATCCAAGAGTGCATTTTTTAAAATTTTCCTGTGCCCCCTAGTGCTTCATTACCTGCATGGCTAGATAAGGTTTGCTTCTGAATATAGTCTTTAAAGAGGATTGGGCCATAGAACATGGTTAAGTGAGGATATACACTTAAAATAGCTATTTATTCATAGCTATGTATTACAAAATTATACACACTGACTAAAATACATATAATCATTTATTTTAAACATTATTCAAAATAACATTTTATGTTTTCCTTTAACCCCTTCACAATATGTTATACCATAAAGACTAGTTTTGATAAATAATTGTTCCTTTGAACCGTTTCCCTATTTTATTTCTTTCATATTGTATGTTGTTTTATTGCATGCTTTATAGGTATGGACAGTCATTTACTAAAACCAGTTTACAAAATTGGATAAATAATAATACCTTTAAAAAAAACCAAAAAACTATTTCTTCATCAAATTCAATTGTCAGTTACTCAGAGGGGATATTACAATAGTATACATGTACTTTTGTAACACTAACAAGTCACATGACACCAGGGAGGGAAAATGGCTAACTGGGCCCAATTTGAAAAGTTCCACTTAGGGGTGTACTCACTTTTGTCGCCAACGGTTTAGACATTAATGGCTGTGTGTTGAGTTATTTTGAGGGGACAGCAAGATCACACTGTTATACAGGCTGTACACTACTTTCCATTGTAGCAGAGTGTCATTTCTTCAGTGTTGTCACATGAAAAGATATAATAAAATATTTACAAAACTTTGACGGGGTGTACTCACTTTTGTGAGATATTGTATATACAGGGCCAAGACAAAGAGTTTTAGTGACCTGTTTCTTAACAGCACTGTACAATAAAATTGACTTATAATATTTAACATGGTTCATGTTCTAAGGAGACATCTTATTACCAATGTGGAGTAAAAAAAAATGAAAAAAAGGTTTCTTCTTTTTAAGGTGTTTATTTACTTTCCTTCTTTTGTATCAGAAAGACAAAAGGGAATTTAAAAAGGGTAAAGGCCAGAGCCGCGCGCACATTCAAATGGCGCATAGGAAAGCATTACTCAATGTTTTCCTACGGACATCCAGCATGAGTTGAATGCGATTGCGAAAGTGGCCTCTAGTGGATGTCAGGGAGACATCCACTAGAGGCTGGATTAACCCTCAATGTAAACATAGCAGTTTCTCTGAAACTGCTATGTTTTCAGCTGCAGGGTTAAAATTAGGGGGACTTGATACCCAGACCACTTCATTGAGCTAAAGTGGTCTGGGTGCCTATAGTGGTCCTTTAAGTCTTGTTTTAACCTATATTAGAAGCTTTATATTACTATTCAACTGCTGGCAGCTCTTACTCATTTAATTTATGGAGTGAGATGCCACTTGGTTGTTCTCAGCCATATTCCTGATTTTAATGTGAAGCCAATGTTTTTAATTATTTTTAGTATCTAAATACATATTTTGTTAATGTGTCATGTGTATAACTTGCTACAAAATGACAAGCATTTGTTTGTTCTATCAATTATTCATGCAACATGCTTTCCTTCCTGACCATGCACTTGTTTTTTTTCTTTATCTTGCAGATGCCACCTCACAAATTAATTCATTCTTTCTACCAAAGTCTTACTAGAAGAAAGAAGGTAACTTTAGAGGGAGCTGAGGGCTCGGGTCTCTGTCGTTGCTTATCATCATTAGACTTGGTGGCCCTAGGTGTGGGAAGTACTCTGGGGGCTGGAGTCTATGTCCTTGCAGGAGAAGTTGCAAAGGTGGATTCTGGTCCCAGCATCATCCTGTCCTTTCTGATTGCAGCTGTGGCCTCGGTTTTGGCAGGACTATGTTATGCTGAGTTTGGCGCTCGAGTGCCTCTTACTGGATCTGCTTATTTGTACAGTTACGTGACTGTTGGTGAACTGTGGGCCTTTATCACAGGATGGAACTTGATACTCTCCTACATTATAGGCAAGACATATACTGTATTCTAATGATATCTTATTAGTTATAGCTGTTTTATGTTACACTTTGATATATGTATACATTCATCCACACACTCTCCTTCATACACCTACATACATTCATACCTACTGACTATCATACATGGAGACGAACCATTATACTTGTATACATTTATATGCTGATCCTCATGGAAACATAGAAACATTATTTTGCTTACATGCCTTCACACATCAGAATACAAGACAAGGTGTATATCACAAGACAGAATTTAAATAACCCGGTAAAGAAATCACAAAGGGATTGCTGTCACGGCCCCCGGCTCGTGACTGCACGTGGTTGATCAGTGCGACCACGCTGACAGGTTAGTGAACTTACCTGTTCAGCAGCGAGCCGGGAGCCACCCAGCTGGGGTCTCCATGGGTCACGCGACTGTGTGTGACGTCACAACGTTAACACACATGCACGTTCTGGGGTCAGAGGCCAAGTTCTGACCAATCACAGCGCAAGGAGCGGTATTTAAACCCCTGAAGTTCCCTAGCCCACTGCCCTGTTGTGGCTTCAGTTCCTGGTTCCCAAG